>NW_027142133.1:0-600000 GCF_036365525.1 Heterodontus francisci
TCCCATCCCTCACTCCCCTCCCCCACATCTCCCCAACTCCCCCCAACAACTCCCTCCTACTCACCTCCCCCACTCCCCTCCCTAACTCCCCTCCCCAACTCCCCTTACCCACTCACCTGCCCAACTCCCTCCCACTCACCTCCCCCACTCCCCTATCCCACTCCAATCCACCGCTCACCCCCACTCTCCACCCCCACTCCCCTACCCCACTGCACTCCCCAGCTCCCATTTCCCACTCCCCGCCCCAACTCCCCTACCCCACTCCCCTCCCGCACTCCCCTATATCACACCCCTCCCCCACTCCACTACCCCACTCCCCTCACCAGATCCCTTCCCCCACTCCCCTCTGTCATTCTCCTCCCCCCTCCCCTACACCACTCCCATTCCCCACTTGCCTCCCAAACTTCAATACTCCACTCCGCTCCCCAAACCCACGCCCCCATTCCCCTACCCAAATCCCCTCCCCAGCACCCCTTACCCACTCCCCTCCCCCACTCCCCTACCCCAACTCCCATCCCCCATTCACCTTCCCAACTCCCTCCCACTCACCTCCATAACTCCACTCACTAACTCCCTCCCACTCACCTCCCCCACTCCCCTCCCTAACTCCCCTCCCTCACGCCCCTACCCCTCTCAGATCACCAACTTCCCTCCCCCATTCCCCTCCCCCACTCATCTCCCCAACTCTCCCCACCAACTCCCTCCCACTCACCTCCCCCACTCCTCTCCCTAACTCCCCTCCCTCACACCCCTCCCCAACTCCCCTCACTCACTCCCCTGCCCAACTCCCTCCCACTCATGGTACCCACTCCCCTATCCCACTCCCCTCCCCCGCTCACCCCCATTCTCCACCCCCACTCCCCACCCCACTGCGCTCCCCAGCTCCCCTTGCCCACTCCCCGCCCCCACACCCCAACCCCACTCACATCCCTAACTCCGCAAGCCCACACCCCTCCACTACTCACCTCCCCAACTCCCCTCACCAACTCCCTCCCACTCACCTCCTTAACTCCCCTCCCTAACTCGCCTCCCCACTCCCCTCCCCCTCACCTCCCCAACTCCCCTCACTAACTCCCTCCCACTCACCTCCCCACTCCCCTCCCTAACTCCCCTCCCTCACCCAGCTCCCCTCCCTAACTCCCCTCCCTCACTCCCCCACCCCACTTACCCCCCCAATCCCCTCACCAACTCCCTCCCCCTCACCTCACCAACTCCCCTCACTAACTCCCTCTCACTCACCTCCCCACTCCCCTCCTCTCCACTCCTCTCTCCACTCCCCTCCCACACTCGCCTCCAAACTGCCCTCACTCCATTCCGCACCCCAACCCCACTCCCCTACCCCACCCACCTCCCTAACTCCGCACCCCACTCCCCTCCCCTACTCAACTCCCCAACTCCCCTTACTAACTCCCTCCCACTCACCTCCCTAACTCCCCTCCCTAACTCCCCTCCCCACACTCCCCTCCCCCCTCACCTCCCCAACTCCCCTCACTAACTCCCTCCCACTCAACTCCCCACTCCCCTCCCTAACTCCCCTCCCTCACACCCCAACCCCACTCACTTCCCCAACTTCCCTCCCCCACTCAATCTCCCCAAATCCCCCACCAACTTCCTCCCACTCACCTCCCCCACTCCCCAATACCACTCCCCTCCCCCGCTCACTCCCACTCTCCACCCCCACTCCTCTCCCCCACTGCGCTCCCCAGCTCCCCTTGCCCACTCCCCGCCCCAACTCCCCTACCCCACTCCCCTCCCCCACCCCCCTATTATCACTCCCCTCCCCACTCAGCTCCCCCCACTCGCCTCCCAAACTTCCCTACTCCACTCCGCTCCCCCACCCCGTTCTCCAATACCCTCCCCTTCCCCTATCCCACTCCTCTCCCCAAACCCCTACTCCACACTCCTCCCCCATTCCCCTCCCCCAATCTCCTCCCTCACTCCCCTCCCCAATCTCCTCCCCCACTCCACTCCCCTCCCCCACTCCCCTCCCTACTCCGCTCCCCAACACCCTCCCCCATTCTCCTACCGCAAATCCCCTCCCAAACTCTCCCCTCCACTCCACTCCCCCATGCCCCTCCCCCACTCCCCAACCCCACTCACCTCCCCATCTGCCCTCCCCAAATCCCTCCCCCACTCCCCTCCCGCACTCACCTCCCCCTCTCCCCTCCACACACCCACTCCCTTCCTCCACACTCCACTCCCACTTCCCCTACCCCACTCCCCTTCACACACCCAATCCCCTGCATCACTCCCCACACCCACTCCCTACCCCAGTCCTCTCTCCTTCTCTCCTCCACAATCTCCTCCCCCACTTCCCTCCACCACTCCCACTCTCTACCCCTCTCCTCTCCCCTCATCTCTCCTCCCCACTCCCCTTCCCAAACCCTCCCCACTCCCCTCCTCTCCACTCCTCTCCACTCCCCTCCCCCACTTGCCTCCCAAACTTCCCTCCTCCATTCCGCTCCCCAACCCCCCTCCCCATTCCCTACCCCACTCCCCTCCCCAACTCCCCTCCCAACCCCCCTCCACCACTACCCGACATCACACCCCTCCCCCACTCCCCTCCTCTCCACTCCTCTCCACTCCCCTCCCCCACTCGCCTCATAAACTTCCCTCCTCCATTCCGCTCCCAACCCCCCTCCCCATTCCCCTACCCCACTCCCCTCCCCAACTCCCCTCCCCAACCCCCTCCACCACTACTCTACATCACACCCCTCCCCCCACTCCCCAACCCCACTCCCGTCCCCAAATCTCCTCCTCCACTCCCTCCCCTACTCCCCATACCCACACCCCTCCCCCACCCCCTACCCCACTCCATTTCCACTCCCCTTCCCTCTCCCCTTCCAACTCCCCTCCCCACTCTCCTTCCACTCCCCTCCCCCACTCCCCTTCCACTCCCCACCCGCACTCCCCTCCCCCACTCCCCTCCCACATCCCCTCCCCCACTCCCTCCTCCACACCATTTCCACTCCCCTCCCCAGATTCCTTCTACGCCCTCCCCCACACCCCACCCACTCCCCTTCCAACTCCCCCCACCAACTCCCTCCCACTCACCTCCCCACTCCCTCCTAACTCCATCCCCCACTCCCCTCCCCAACTTCCACACCCATTCCCTGCCCAACTCCCTCCCACACACATCCCCCACTCCCCTATCCCTCTCCTCTCCCCCGCTCACCCCACTCTCCACCCCCACATCCTACCGCACTCCCCTCCCCAAACTCACTCCCGACTCCCTACACCACTGCGCTCCCCAGCTCCCCTTGCCCACTCCCCGCCCCAATTCCCCTACCCCACACCCCTCCACCACTCCCCTAAATCACTCCCCTCCCCCACTCCCCTCCCAAACGTCCTTACTCCACTCCGCTCCCCAACCCCCTCCCCATTCCCCTACCCCACTCCCCTCCTCCACACCCACACCCACTCCCGACCCCACTCCCCTACACACACCCACTCCCTTCCTCCACACCCCTCACCAACTCCCCTACCCCACTCCCCCCACACACCCACGCCCCTGCACCACACCCCACCCCCACTCCACTTCTCCACACCCCACTCCACTCCCCTACCCCAGTACCCTTCCCTTCTCTCCTCTCCACACTCTCCTCCCCCACTTCCCTCCACCACTCCCACTCTCTACCCTCTCCTCTCCCCCTCCTCTCTCCTCCCCACTCCCTTCCCAATCCCTCCCAACTCCACGACCCCACTCTCCTCCTCTGCACTCCTCTCCTCTCCACTACTCCACTCCCCGCCCCACTGCCCTTCCACTCCCCTCCCCCACTCCATTCCCATCTCCCTCCCTCACTCCCCTTCCCACACCCCTACGCACTCCCCTCCCCCACTCTCCTTCGCATTCCCCTCCCCCACTCTCCTTCGCACTCCCCTCCCCCACTCTCCTTCCCACTTCGCTCCCCCACTTCCCCACTCCCTCCCCCACTCCCTTCTCCAACTCCCCTCCCCCACTCCCCTTCAACTCCCCTTCCACTCCCCTCCCCACTCGCCTCCCAAACTTCGCTCCTCCATTCCGCTCCCCAACCCCCTCCCCATTCCCCTAACACACGACACCCTCCCCAACTCCCCTGCCCAACCACCCTCCACCACTACCCTACATCACTCCCCTCCCACACTCCTCAACCCCACTCCAGTCCCAAAATCCCACCTCCACTCCCTCCCCACTCTCCTTCCCACTTTGCTCGCCCACTCCCCTTCCACTCCCCTCCCCACTCCCCTCCCCACTCCCCTTCCATTCCCCTCCCCCCCAATCCCCTTCCACTCCCCTCCCAAATCCCCTTCCACTCCCCTCCCCACTCCGCTTCCACTCCCCTCCCCAGCTACCCTTTCCCATTCCCTTCCACTCTGCTGTCCACTCCCCTCACCCACTCTCCTTTCCACTTCGCTCCCCCAGTCCCTCCCCACGCCCTCCCACACTCCCCTCCCCCACTCCCCCACTCCCCCACTCCCCTCCACCACTCCACTCCCCCACACCCCCTCCCCCACTCCCCCTCCTCCGACTCCCATTCCCCATTCCACTCCCCTCCCTCACTCCGCTTCCACTCCCCTCCCCCACTACCCTTTCCACTCCCTTTCCACTCCCTGTCCCACTCCCCTCACACACTCACCGTCCCCACATCCTCCTCCACTCCGCTCCCCTTCAACCCTCCCACACTCCCATCAAACACTTCCCTCCGCCACTCCCACTCGCTACCCCTCTCCTCCTTCCGCTCCCCTCCACTTCCCTCCTTCCCCCACTCCCCTTCCACTCCCCTCTCCCACTCCCCTCCCCTTCCAACTCCCTCAAACTCCCTCCCACAGTCCTTCCAACTTTGCTCGCCCACTCCACTTCCACTCCCCTTCCACTCCACTCCCCCCCACTCCCCTTCCACTCCACTCCCCCCCACTCCCTTCCACTCACCTCCCCCACTCCCCTCCACCCCACTCCCCTTCCACTCACTCCCCCCCACTCCCTTCCACTCACCTCCCTCACTCCCTTCCACTCCCTCCGCACTCCGCTTCCACTCCCTCCCCCACTACCCTATCCCACTCCCTTTCCACTCCCCTGTCCCACTCCCCTCACCCACTCACCGTCCCCCACATCCTCCTCCACTCCGCTCCCCTTCAACCTCCCACTCTCCTTCACGCACTTCCTCTGCACTCCCACTCGCTACCCTCTCCTCCTCCGCTCCCCTCCACCTTCCGCTTACCACGCCCCTCTCCCACAGCCTCCCATTCCATCCTCTCCCCTCAACACTCCCCTTGCCATTCCCCTCTCTCACAGCCTCCTCTCTCCACTCGACCTGCTTTCCCTCCCCCACTATCCTTCCCACTCCAATCTCCCACAGCCTACCCGACTCCCCTCCTCTCCCCTCCTCCCCTACTCTACCCTCCTCCCCTCCTCCCTCCCCCACTATCCTTCCCACTCCAATCTCCCACAGCCTACCCGACTCCCCTCCTCTCCCCTCCACCACTCCTCTTCCACTCTCCTCTCCCATCCCCTCCGCCCTACTCCCCTCCTCTCCCCTCCTCCCCTACTCTACCCTCCTCCCCTCCTCAACTCCATTCCCACTCCCCTCTCCCACAGCCACCCCTACTCCCCTCCTCTACCCTCCTCCCCCCTCCTCCCCTACTCTACCCTCCTACCCTCCTCTCCCCTACTCCACTCCCCTTCCCACTCCCCTCTCCCACTGCCACCCCTACTCCCGTCCTCTCCCCTCCCAGACTCCCCTTCCCAATCAATTCCCCCCCTCCCCACCCGCACACCCTCCCCCAGACCCCTCCCCAATCACCTTCCCAACCCCTCCCCCACCCCTTCCCACTCCGATCCCCCACTTCCCTCCCCTCTCCCCTCTCCAATCCCCTCCTGCATACCCTCCACCACTCCCCTCCCGAACAACCCGCCCCCACTCCCCTCCCCAATCACCTTCCAGCCCCTCCCCACCCCTTCCCCACTCCCCTCCCCCACCCCCTTCCCACTCCCCTCCCCCACTCCCCTCCCCCACTCACCTTCCCAACCCCGCCTCCACCCACTTCCCACACCCGTCCGCCACCCATCTCCCACTCCCACTCCCCTACCCCTGCCACTTCCCCACTCCCCTCCCTCACTCCCTCACTCCCCTCTCCCACTCTCCTTAACGCTCACCTACCCCCTCCCATCGCAATCCCCTCACCCTCACCCTTCCCCTTCCCCCCTCCCCTCCTCCTCTCCCTGCCTCCTCCCCTCCACTACCCCTCCCACTCCCCTCCCACTCGCCACCCACTCCCCCTCCCAGCCTGCTCTCCACTGCACTCCCCCACTCCCCTCCCACTCCATTCCCCCCACTCCACTCCCACTCCACTCCCCCACTGCCCTCCCCACTCCCATCCCGTCAGTATTAAACAATCAGGGGAACACACTCTCCTCACTTATATTGTTCACCTGGTAACATGTCCTTTGTGTATTAAACAATCAGGGGAACACACTCTCCTCACTTACACTGTTCACCTGGTAACATGCCCGTGTGTATGAACCATCAGGGGAACACACTCTCCTCACATATACTGTTCACCTGGTAACATGTCCCGTGTATATTAAACCATCAGGGGAACACACTCTCCTCACTTATACTGTTCACCAGGTAACATGTCCCGTCAGTATTAACAATCAGGGGAACAAACTCTCCTCACTTCGACTGTTCACCTGGTAAATTGTCCGTGTATATTAAACCATCAGGGAACACACTCTCCTCACTTATAATGTTCACCTAGTGAAATGTCCCGCGTGCATTAAAAAATCAGGGGAATACAGTCTCCTCACTTAAACTGTTTGCCTGGTAACATGTCCCGTGTGTATTAAACAATCAGGGGAACACACTCTCCTCACTTATTCTGTTCGCCTTTTGACATGCCCCGTGTTCTGACCATCAGGGGATCACAATCTCCTCACTTATCTGTTCGCCTGGTAACATGTCCTGTGTGTATTAACAATCAGGGGAACACACTCTCCTCACTTTACTGTTCACCTGGTAACATGTGCTGTGTGCATTAAACCATCTGGAGAACACACTCTCCTCACTTATACTGTTCACCTGGTAACATGTGCAGTGTATATTAAAACATCAGGGGAACACAGTCTCGTCACTAAAACTGTTCACCTGGAAGCATGTCCTGTGTGTATTAAACCATCAGGGGAACACACTCTCCTCACTTATACTGTTCACCTGGTAACATGTCCTGTGTATATTAAACTATCAGGGGAACACACTCTCCTCACTTATACTGTTCACCTGTCAACATGTCCCGTCTATATTAAACCATCAGGGGAACACACTCTCCTCACTTATACTGTTCACCTGGTAACATGTCCCGTGTATATTAAACAAACAGGGGAACACACTCTCCTCACTTATACTGTTCACCTGGTAACATGTCCCGTGTATATTAAACAAACAGGGGAACACACTCTCCTCACTTATACTGTTCACCTGGTGACATGTCCCGTGTATAATAAACAAACAGGGGAACACACTCTCCTCACTTATACTGATCACCTGGTAACATGTCCTGTGTATATTAAACCATCAGGCGAAAACATTCTGCTCACTTATACTGTTCACCTGGTGACATGTCTGTGTGTGTGAAACAATCAGGGGAACACACTCTCCTCACTTATACTGTTCACCTGGTAACATGTCCCATGTATATTAAACCATCAGGGGAACACACTCTCCTCACTTATACTGTTCACCTGGTAACATGTCCCGTGTATATTAAACCATCAGGGGAACACACTCTCCTCACTTATACTGTTCACCTGGTAACATGTCCCGTGAATATTAAACCATCAGGGGAACACACTCTCCTCACTTATACTGTTCATCTGGTAACATGTCCCGTGTATATTAAACAATCAGGGGAACACTCTCTCCTCACTTATGCTGTTCACCTGGTAACATGTCCCGTGTGTATTAAACAATCAGGGGAACACTCTCTCCTCACTTATGCTGTTCACCTGGTAACATGTCCCGTGTATATTAAACAATCAGGGGAACACTCTCTCCTCACTTATACTGTTCACCTGGTAACATGTCTGTGTGTGTAAAACAATCAGGGGAACACACTCTCCTCACTTTACTGTTCACCTGGTAACATGTCTGTGTGTGTTAAACCATCAGGGAAACACACTCTCCTCACTTATACTGTTCACCTGGTGACATGTCCCGTGTATATTGAACCATCAGGGGAACACACTCTCCTCACTTTACTGTTCACCTGGTAACATGTCCCGTGTATATTGAACCATCAGGGGAACACACTCTCCTCACTTTACTGTTCACCTTGTAACATGTCCCGTGTATATAAAACAAACAGGGGAAAACACTTCCTCCCTTATACTGTTCACCTGCTGACATGTCCCGTGTATATTAAACCATCAGGGGAACACACTCTCCTCACTTTACTGTTCACCTGGTAACAAGTCCCGTGTATATTGAACCATCAGGGGAACACACTCTCCTCACTTATACTGTTCACCTGGTAACATGTCTGCGTGTATTATACAATCAGGGGAACACACTCTCCTCACTTATACTGTTCACCTGGTAACATGTCCCGTGTATATTAAACCATCAGGGGAACACACTCTCCTCACTTATACTGTTCTCCTGGTAACATGTCCCGTGTATATTAAACCATCAGGGGAACACTCTCTCCTCACTTATACTGTTCACTTGTTAACATGTCGCGTGTATATTAAACAATCAGGGGAACACACTCTCCTCACTTATACTGTTCACTTGTTAACATGTCCCGTGTATATTAAACAATCAGGGGAACACACTCTCCTCACTTATACTGTTCACCTGTTAACAAGTCCTGTTTATATTAAACCATCAGGGGAACACACTCTCCTCACTTATACTGTTCACTTGTTAACATGTCCCGTGTATATTAAACAATCAGGGGAACACACTCTCCTCACTTATACTGTTCACCTGTTAACATGTCCCTTGTATATTAAACCATCAGGGGAACACACTCTCCTCACTTATACTGTTCACCTGTTAACAAGTCCTGTTTATATTAAACAATCAGGGGAACATACTCTCCTCACTTACACTGTTAACCTGGTAACATGTCCCGTGTATAATAATCAATCTGGGGAACACACTCTACTCACTTATACTGTTCACCTGTTAACAAGTCCCGTTTATATTAAACCATCAGGGGAACACACTCTCCTCACTTATACTGTTCACCTGGTAACATGTCCCTTGTATATTAAACCATCAGGGGAACACACTCTCCTCACTTATACTGGTCACCTGGTAACATGTCCCGTGTATATTAAACAATCAGGGGAACACACTCTCCTCACTTATACTGTTCACCTGGTAACATGTCCGGTGAATATTAAACCTTCAGGGGAACACACTCTCCTCACTTATACTGTTCACCTGGTAACATGTCCCGTGTCTATTAAACCATCAGGGGAACACACTCTCCTCACTTATACTGTTCACCTGGTAACATGTCCCGTTTATATTAAACCATCAGGGGAACACACTCTCCTCACTTATACTGTTCACCTGGTAACATGTCCTGTGTGCATTAAACCATCAGGGGAACACACTCTCTTCAATTATACTGTTCACCTGGTAACATGTCCCGTGTCTCTTAAACCATCAGGGGAAAACACTCTCCTCACTTATACTGTTCACCTGGTAACATGTCCCGTGTCTCTTAAACCATCAGGGGAAAACACTCTCCTCACTTATACTGTTCACCTGCAAACATGTCCCGTCAGTTATTAAACAATCAGGGGAACAAACTCTCCTCACTTATACTGTTCACCTGGTAACATGTCCCGTGTATATTAAACCATCAGGGGAACACAGTCTCCTCACTTATACTGTTCACCTGGTAACATGTCACATGCATATTAAACCATCAGGGGAACACACTCTCATCACTTATACTGTTCACCTGGTAACATGGTCCCGTGTATATTAAACCATCAGGGGAACACTCTCTCCTCACTTATACTGTTCACCTGGTAACATGCCCTGTGTGTATTAAACAATCAGGGGAACACACTCTCCTCACTTATACTGTTCACCTGGTAACATGTCCCGTGTGTATTAAACCATCAGGGGAACACAATCTCCTCACTTATACTGTTCACCTGGTAACATGCCCTGTGTGTATTAAACAATCAGGGGAACACACTCTTCTCACTTATACTGTTCACCTGGTAACATGTCCCGTCAGCATTAAACCATCAGGGGAACACACTCTCCTCACTAATACTGTTCACATGGTGACATGTCCTGTCAGTATTAAACAATCAGGGGAACACACTCTCCTCACTTATACTGTTCACCTGGTAACATGTCCTGTGTGTATTTAACCATCAGGGGATCATACTCTCCTCACTTATACTGTTTACCTGGTAACATGTCCTGTGTGTATTTAACCATCAGGGGAACACACTCTCCTCACTAATACTGTTCACATGGTGACATGTCCTGTCAGTATTAAACAATCAGGGGAACACACTCTCCTCAATTATACTGTTCACCTGGTGACATGTCCTGTGTATATTAAACCATCAGGGGAACACACTCTCCTCACTTATATTGTTCACCTGGTGACATGTCCTGTGTGTATTTAACCATCAGGGGATCATACTCTCCTCACTTATACTGTTTACCTGGTAACATGTCCCGTGTGTATTAAACAATCAGGGGAACATACTCTCCTCACTTATACTGTTCATCTGGTAACATGTCCCGTGTGTATTAAACCATCAGGGGAACACACTCTCCTCACTTATGCTGTTCACCTGGTAACATGTCCTGTGCATATTAAACCATCAGGGGAACACACTCTCCTCACTTATACTGTTCATCTGGTAACATGTCCCGTGTGTATTAAACCATCAGGGGAACACACTCTCCTCACTTATGCTGTTCACCTGGTAACATGTCCTGTGCATATTAAACCATCAGGGGAACACACTCTCCTCACATATTCTGTTCACCTGGTAACATGTCCCGTGTATATTAAACAATCAGGGGAACACACTCTCCTCACTTATACTGTTCATCTGGTAACATGTCCCGTGTATATTAAACAATCAGGGGAACACACTCTGCTCACTTCTACTGTTCACCTGGTGTCATGTCCCATGTGTATTAAACCATCAGGGGAACACACTCTCCTCACTTATACTGTTCACCTGGTAACATGTCCTGTGTGTATTTAACCATCAGGGGATCATACTCTCCTCACTTATACTGTTTACCTGGTAACATGTCCCGTGTGTATTAAACAATCAGGGGAACATACTCTCCTCACTTATACTGTTCATCTGGTAACATGTCCCGTGTGTATTAAACCATCAGGGGAACACACTCTCCTCACTTATGCTGTTCACCTGGTAACATGTCCTGTGCATATTAAACCATCAGGGGAACACACTCTCCTCACATATTCTGTTCACCTGGTAACATGTCCCGTGTATATTAAACAATCAGGGGAACACACTCTCCTCACTTATACTGTTCATCTGGTAACATGTCCTGTGTATATTAAACAATCAGGAGAACACACTCTCCTCACTTACACTGTTCACCTGGTAACACGTCCCGTGTATATTAAACCATCAGGGGAACACACTCTCCTCACATATACTGTTCACCTGGTAACATGTCCCGTGTATATTAAACCATCAGGGGAACACACTCTCCTCACTTATACTGTTCACCTGGTAACATGTCCCGTGTGTATTAAACCATCAGGGGAACACAATCTCCTCACTTACACTGTTCACCTGGTGACATGTCCCATGTATATTAAACAATCAGGAGAACACACTCTCCTCACTTATCCTGTTCACCTGGTAACATGTCCTTTGTATATTAAACCATCAGGGGAACACACTCTCCTCACTTATACTGTTCATCTGGTAACATGTCCTGTGTATATTTAACCATCAGGGGAACACACTCTCCTCACTTATACTGTTCACCTGTTGACATGTCCGTGTATATAAAACAATTAGGGGAACACACTCTCTTCACTTATACTGTTCATCTGGTAACATGTCCCATATGTATTAAACCATCAGGGGAACACACTCTCCTCACTTATACTGTTCACCTGGTAACATGTCCCGTGTATATTAAACAATCAGGAGAACACAATCTCCTCACTTATACTGTTCACCTGGTAACATGTCCCGTGTCTCTTAAACAATCAGGGGAACAAACTCTCCTCACTTATACTGTTCACCTGGAAACATGTCCCGTGAGCATTAAACCATCAGGGGAACACACTCTCTTCAATTTTACTGTTCACCTGGCAATATGTCCCGTGTATATTAAACCGTCAGGGGAAAACACTCTCCTCACTTATACTTTTCACCTGGTAACATGCCCTGTGTGTATTAAACAATCAAGGGAACACACTCTCCTCACTTATACTGTTCACCTGGTAACATGTCCCGTCAGTATTAAACAATCAGGGGAACACACTCTCCTCACTTATACTGTTCACCTGGTAACATGTCCCGTCAGTATTAAACAATCAGGGGAACACACTCTCCTCACTTATACTGTTCACCTGGTAACATGTCCCGTCAGTATTAAACAATCAGGGGAACAAACTCTCCTCACTTATACTGTTCACCTGGTAACATGTCCCATGTATATGAAACCATCAGAGGAACACACTCTCCTCACTTCTCCCGTTCACCTGGTAAAATGTCCCGTGTATATTAAACCATCAGGGGAACACAGTCTGCTCACTTATACTGTTCACCTGGTGACATGTCCCGTCAGTTATTAAACAATCAGGGGAACAAACTCTCCTCACTTATCCTGTTCACCTGGTAAAATGTCCCGTGTATATTAAACCATCAGGGGAACACAGTCTGCTCACTTATACTGTTCACCTGGTAACATGTCCCTTGCATATTAAACCATCAGGGGAACACACTCTCATCACTTATACTGTTCACCTGGTTACATGTCCCGTGTATATTAAACCATCAGGGGAACACACTCTCATCACTTATACTGTTCACCTGGTGACATGTCCCATGTGTATTAAACCATCAGGGGAACACACTCTCCTCACTTACACTGTTCACCTGGTGACATGTCCTGTGTATATTAAACAATCAGGGGAACACACTCTCCTCACTTATACTGTTCACCGGGTAACATGTCCCGTGCGTATTAAACCATCAGGGGAACACACTCTCCTCACTTATACTGTTCACCTGTTGACATGTCCGTGTATATAAAACAATCAGTGGAACACACTCTCCTCACATATACTGTTCACCTGGAAACATGTCCCGTGTATATTAAACCATCAGGGGAACACACTCTCCTCACTTATACTGTTCACCTGGTAACATGTCCCATGTATATGAAACCATCAGAGGAACACACTCTCCTCACTTCTCCCGTTCACCTGGTAACATGTCCCGTGTATATTAAACCATCAGGGGAACACACTCTCCTCACTTATACTGTTCACCTGGTAACATGTCCCGTATGTATTAAACCATCAGGGGAACACACTCTCCTCACTTATACTGTTCACCTGGAAACCTGTCCCGTGCATATTAAACCATCAGGGGAACACACTCTCTTCAATTATACTGTTCACCTGGCAATATGTCCCGTGTATATTAAACCGTCAGGGGAAAACACTCTCCTCACTTCTACTTTTCACCTGGTAACATGCCCTGTGTGTATTAAACAATCAGGGGAACACACTCTCCTCACTTATACTGTTCATCTGGTAACATGTCCTGTGTATATTTAACCATCAGGGGAACACACTCTCCTCACTTATACTGTTCACCTGGTAACATGTCCTGTGTATATTTAACCATCAGGGGAACACACTCTCCTCACTTATACTGTTCACCTGTTGACATGTCCGTGTATATAAAACAATTAGGGGAACACACTCTCTTCACTTATACTGTTCATCTGGTAACATGTCCCATATGTATTAAACCATCAGGGGAACACACTCTCCTCACTTAGACTGTTCACCTGGTAACATGTCCCGTGTATATTAAACAATCAGGAGAACACATTCTCCTCACTTATACTGTTCACCTGGTAACATGTCCCGTGTATATTAAGCCATCAGGGGAACACACTCTCCTCACTTATACTGTTCACCTGGTGACATGTCCCGTGTGTATTAAACAATCAGGGGAACAAACTCTCCTCACTTATACTGTTCACCTGGAAACATGTCCCGTGTGCATTAAACCATCAGGGGAACACACTCTCTTCAATTATACTGTTCACCTGGCAATATGTCCCGTGTATATTAAACCGTCAGGGGAAAACACTCTCCTCACTTATACTTTTCACCTGGTAACATGCCCTGTGTGTATTAAACAATCAAGGGAACACACTCTCCTCACTTATACTGTTCACCTGGAAACATGTCCCGTGTGCATTAAACCATCAGGGGAACAAACTCTCCTCACTTATACTGTTCACCTGTTGACATGTCCCATGTGTATTAAACCATCAGGGGAACACACTCTCCTCACTTATACTGTTCACCTGTTGACATGTCCGTGTATATAAAACAATCAGTGGAACACACTCTCTTCACTTATACTGTTCACCGGGTGACATGTCCCGTCAGTTATTAAACAATCAGGGGAACAAACTCTCCTCACTTATCCTGTTCACCTGGTAAAATGTCCCGTGTATATTAAACCATCAGGGGAACACAGTCTGCTCACTTATACTGTTCACCTGGTAACATGTCCCTTGCATATTAAACCATCAGGGGAACACACTCTCATCACTTATACTGTTCACCTGGTAACATGTCCCGTGTATATTAAACCATCAGGGGAACACAGTCTCCTCACTTATACTGCTCACCTGGTAACATGTCCCATGTATATTAAACCATCAGGGGAACACATTCCCCTCACTTATACTGTTCACCTGGTAAAATGTCCCGTGTATATTAAACCATCAGGGGAACACACTCTCATGACTTATACTGTTCACCTGGTGACATGTCCCATGTGTATTAAACCATCAGGGGAACACACTCTCCTCACTTACACTGTTCACCTGGTGACATGCCCTGTGTGTATTAAACAATCAGGGGAACACACTCTCCTCACTTATACTGTTCACCTGGTAACATGTCCCGTCAGTATTAAACCATCAGGGGAACACACTCTCCTCACTAATACTGTTCACATGGTGACATGTCCTGTCAGTATTAAACAATCAGGGGAACACACTCTCCTCACTTATACTGTTCACCTGGTAACATGTCCTGTGTATATTTAACAATCAGGGGAACACACTCTCCTCAATTATACTGTTCACCTGGTGACATGTCCTGTGTATATTAAACCATCAGGGGAACACACTCTCCTCACTTATATTGTTCACCTGGTGACATGTCCTGTGTGTATTTAACCATCAGGGGATCATACTCTCCTCACTTATACTGTTTACCTGGTAACATGTCCCGTGTGTATTAAACAATCAGGGGAACATACTCTCCTCACTTATACTGTTCATCTGGCAACACGTCCCGTGTGTATTAAACCATCAGGGGAACACACTCTCCTCACTTATGCTGTTCACCTGGTAACATGTCCTGTGCATATTAAACCATCAGGGGAACACACTCTCCTCACATATTCTGTTCACCTCTTAACATGTCCCGTGTATATTAAACAATCAGGGGAACACACTCTGCTCACTTCTACTGTTCACCTGGTGTCATTTCCCATGTGTATTAAACCATCAGGGGAACACACTCTCCTCACTTACACTGTTCACCTGGTAACATGTCCCGTGTGCATTAAACAATCAGGGGAACACACTCTGCTCACTTCTACTGTTCACCTGGTATCATGTCCCATGTGTATTAAACCATCAGGGGAACACACTCTCCTCACTTATACTGTTCACCTGGTAACATGTCCTGTGTATATTAAACAATCAGGAGAACACACTCTCCTCACTTACACTGTTCACCTGGTAACATGTCCCGTGTGCATTAAACAATCAGGGGAACACACTCTCCTCACTTCTACCGTTCACCTGGTGACATGTCCCGTCAGTATTAAACAATCAGGGGAACAAACTCTCCTCACTTATACTGTTCACCTGGAAACATGTCCCGTGTGCATTAAACCATCAGGGGAACACACTCTCTTCAATTATACTGTTCACCTGGCAATATGTCCCGTGTATATTAAACCGTCAGGGGAAAACACTCTCCTCACTTCTACTTTTCACCTGGTAACATGCCCTGTGTGTATTAAACAATCAGGGGAACACACTCTCCTCACTTATACTGTTCACCTGGTGACATGTCCTGTGTATATTTAACCATCAGGGGAACACACTCTCCTCACTTATACTGTTCATCTGGTAACATGTCCCATATGTATTAAACCATCAGGGGAACACACTCTCCTCACTTATACTGTTCACCTGGTAACATGTCCCGTGTATATTAAACAATCAGGAGAACACAATCTCCTCACTTATACTGTTCACCTGGTAACATGTCCCGTGTATATTAAGCCATCAGGGGAACACACTCTCCTCACTTATACTGTTCACCTGGTGACATGTCCCGTGTGTATTAAACAATCAGGGGAACAAACTCTCCTCACTTATACTGTTCACCTGGAAACATGTCCCGTGTGCATTAAACCATCAGGGGAACACACTCTCTTCAATTATACTGTTCACCTGGCAATATGTCCCGTGTATATTAAACCGTCAGGGGAAAACACTCTCCTCACTTATACTTTTCACCTGGTAACATGTCCCGTGTATATTAAACAATCAAGGGAACACACTCTCCTCACTTATACTGTTCACCTGGAAACATGTCCCGTGTGCATTAAACCATCAGGGGAACAAACTCTCCTCACTTATACTGTTCACCTGGTGACATGTCCCATGTGTATTAAACCATCAGGGGAACACACTCTCCTCACTTATACTGTTCACCTGTTGACATGTCCGTGTATATAAAACAATCAGGGGAACACACTCTCCTCACTTATACTGTTCACCTGGTGACATGTCCCATGTATATTAAACAATCAGGGGAACACACTCTCCTCACTTATACTGTTCACCGGGTAACATGTCCCGTGCGTATTAAACCATCAGGGGAACACACTCTCCTCACTTATACTGTTCACCTGGTAACATGTCCGTGTATATAAAACAATCAGTGGAACACACTCTCCTCACTTATACTTTTCATCTGGTAACATGTCCCATGTGTATTAAACCATCAGGGGAACACACTCACCTCACTTATACTGTTCACCTGGTGACATGTCCCGTGTATATTAAATCATCAGGGGAACACACTCACCTCACTTATACTGTTCACCTGGTGACATGTCCGTGTATATAAAACAATCAGTGGAACACATTCTCCTCACTTATACTTTTCATCTGGTAACATGTCCCGTGTGTACTAAACCATCAGGGGAACACACTCTCCTCACTTATACTGTTCATGTGGTAACATGTCCCATGTGTATTAAACCATCAGGGGAACGCACTCTCCTCACTTATACTGTTCACCTGGTGACATGTCCCGTGTATATTAAACCATCAGGGGAACACACTCTCCTCACCTATACTGTTCACCTGGTAACATGTCCCGTGAGTATTAAACAATCAGGGGAACACACTCTCCTCACTTATACAGATCACCTGGTAACATGTCCTGTGTATATTAAACCATCAGGGGAACACACTCTCCTCACTTATACTGTTCACCTGTTGACATGTCCGTGTATATAAAACAATCAGGGGAACACACTCTCCTCACTTATACTGTTCATCTGGTAACATGTCCCATATGTATTAAACCATCAGGGGAACACACTCTCCTCACTTATACTGTTCACCTGGTGACATGTCCCGTGTATATTAAACAATCAGGAGAACACAATCTCCTCACTTATACTGTTCATCTGGTAACATGTCCCGTGTGCACTAAACCATCAGGGGAACACACTCTCCTCAATAATGCTGTTCATCTGGTAACATGTCCCGTGTGTATTAAACCATCAGGGGAACACACTCTCCTCACTTATACTGTTCATGTGGTAACATGTCCCGTGTGTATTAAACCATCAGGGGAACACACTCTCCTCACTTAAACTTTTCACCTGCTGACATGTCCCGTGTGTATTAAACAATCAGGGGAACACAGTCTCCTCACTTACACTATTCACCTGTTGACATGTCCCATGTACATTAAACCATCAGGGGAACACACTCTGCTCTCTTAAACTGTTCACCTGGTAACATGTCCCATGTATATTAAACCATCAGGGGAACACACTCTCCTCACTTAAACTTTTCACCTGCTGACATGTCCCGTGTGTATTAAACAATCAGGGGAACACAGTCTCCTCACTTACACTGTTAACCTGGTAACATGTCCCGTGTATATTAAACAATCAGGGGAACACACTCTCCTCACTTATACTGTTCACCTGTTAACAATTCCTGTCTATATTAAACCAACAATGGAACACACTCTCCTCACTTCTACTGTTCACCTGGTAACATGTCCCGTGTATATTAAACCATCAGGGGAACACACTCTCCTCACTTATACTGTTCAGCTGGTAACATGTCCCGTGTATATTAAGCTATTAGGGGAAAACTCTCTCCTCACTTATACTGTTCACCTGGTAACATGTCCCGTGTGCATTAAACAATCAGGGGAACACACTCTCCTCACATATACTGTTCACCTGGAAACATGTCCCGTGTATATTAAACCATCAGGGGAACACACTCTCCTCACTTATACTGTTCACCTGGTAACATGTCCCATGTATATTAAACCATCAGGGGAACACACTCTCCTCACTTCTCCCGTTCACCTGGTAACATGTCCCGTGTATATTAAACCATCAGGGGAACACTCTCTCCTCACTTATACTGTTCACCTGGTAACATGTCCCGTGTGTATTAAACCATCAGGGGAACACACTCTCCTCACTTATACTGTTCACCTGGAAACCTGTCCCGTGTATATTAAACCATCAGGGGAACACACTCTCCTCACTTATACTGTTCACCTGGTAACATGTCCCGTCAGTATTAAACAATCAGGGGAACACACTCTCCTCACTTATATTGTTCACCTGGTAACATGTCCTTTGTGTATTAAACAATCAGGGGAACACACTCTCCTCACTTACACTGTTCACCTGGTAACATGCCCCGTGTGTATGAAACCATCAGGGGAACACACTCTCCTCACATATACTGTTCACCTGGTAACATGTCCCGTGTATATTAAACCATCAGGGGAACACACTCTCCTCACTTATACTGTTCACCAGGTAACATGTCCCGTCAGTATTAAACAATCAGGGGAACAAACTCTCCTCACTTCGACTGTTCACCTGGTAAAATGTCCCGTGTATATTAAACCATCAGGGGAACACACTCTCCTCACTTATAATGTTCACCTAGTGAAATGTCCCGCGTGCATTAAAAAATCAGGGGAATACAGTCTCCTCACTTAAACTGTTTGCCTGGTAACATGTCCCGTGTGTATTAAACAATCAGGGGAACACACTCTCCTCACTTATTCTGTTCGCCTTTTGACATGCCCCGTGTTTCTGAAACCATCAGGGGATCACAATCTCCTCACTTATTCTGTTCGCCTGGTAACATGTCCTGTGTGTATTAAACAATCAGGGGAACACACTCTCCTCACTTTACTGTTCACCTGGTAACATGTGCTGTGTGCATTAAACCATCTGGAGAACACACTCTCCTCACTTATACTGTTCACCTGGTAACATGTGCAGTGTATATTAAAACATCAGGGGAACACAGTCTCGTCACTAAAACTGTTCACCTGGAAGCATGTCCTGTGTGTATTAAACCATCAGGGGAACACACTCTCCTCACTTATACTGTTCACCTGGTAACATGTCCTGTGTATATTAAACTATCAGGGGAACACACTCTCCTCACTTATACTGTTCACCTGTCAACATGTCCCGTCTATATTAAACCATCAGGGGAACACACTCTCCTCACTTATACTGTTCACCTGGTAACATGTCCCGTGTATATTAAACAAACAGGGGAACACACTCTCCTCACTTATACTGTTCACCTGGTAACATGTCCCGTGTATATTAAACAAACAGGGGAACACACTCTCCTCACTTATACTGTTCACCTGGTGACATGTCCCGTGTATAATAAACAAACAGGGGAACACACTCTCCTCACTTATACTGTTCACCTGGTAACATGTCCTGTGTATATTAAACCATCAGGCGAAAACATTCTGCTCACTTATACTGTTCACCTGGTGACATGTCTGTGTGTGTGAAACAATCAGGGGAACACACTCTCCTCACTTATACTGTTCACCTGGTAACATGTCCCATGTATATTAAACCATCAGGGGAACACACTCTCCTCACTTATACTGTTCACCTGGTAACATGTCCCGTGTATATTAAACCATCAGGGGAACACACTCTCCTCACTTATACTGTTCACCTGGTAACATGTCCCGTGAATATTAAACCATCAGGGGAACACACTCTCCTCACTTATACTGTTCACCTGGTAACATGTCCCGTGTATATTAAACAATCAGGGGAACACTCTCTCCTCACTTATGCTGTTCACCTGGTAACATGTCCCGTGAATATTAAACCATCAGGGGAACACACTCTCCTCACTTATACTGTTCACCTGGTAACATGTCCCGTGTATATTAAACAATCAGGGGAACACTCTCTCCTCACTTATGCTGTTCACCTGGTAACATGTCCCGTGTATATTAAACAATCAGGGGAACACTCTCTCCTCACTTATACTGTTCACCTGGTAACATGTCTGTGTGTGTTAAACCATCAGGGAAACACACTCTCCTCACTTTACTGTTCACCTGGTAACATGTCTGTGTGTGTTAAACCATCAGGGAAACACACTCTCCTCACTTTACTGTTCACCTGGTAACATGTCCCGTGTATATTGAACCATCAGGGGAACACACTCTCCTCACTTTACTGTTCACCTTGTAACATGTCCCGTGTATATAAAACAAACAGGGGAAAACACTTCCTCCCTTATACTGTTCACCTGCTGACATGTCCCGTGTATATTAAACCATCAGGGGAACACACTCTCCTCACTTTACTGTTCACCTGGTAACAAGTCCCGTGTATATTGAACCATCAGGGGAACACACTCTCCTCACTTATACTGTTCACCTGGTAACATGTCTGCGTGTATTATACAATCAGGGGAACACACTCTCCTCACTTATACTGTTCACCTGGTAACATGTCCCGTGTATATTAAACCATCAGGGGAACACACTCTCCTCACTTATACTGTTCTCCTGGTAACATGTCCCGTGTATATTAAACCATCAGGGGAACACTCTCTCCTCACTTATACTGTTCACTTGTTAACATGTCGCGTGTATATTAAACAATCAGGGGAACACACTCTCCTCACTTATACTGTTCACTTGTTAACATGTCCCGTGTATATTAAACAATCAGGGGAACACACTCTCCTCACTTATACTGTTCACTTGTTAACATGTCCCGTGTATATTAAACAATCAGGGGAACACACTCTCCTCACTTATACTGTTCACCTGTTAACAAGTCCTGTTTATATTAAACCATCAGGGGAACACACTCTCCTCACTTATACTGTTCACTTGTTAACATGTCCCGTGTATATTAAACAATCAGGGGAACACACTCTCCTCACTTATACTGTTCACCTGTTAACATGTCCCTTGTATATTAAACCATCAGGGGAACACACTCTCCTCACTTATACTGTTCACCTGTTAACAAGTCCTGTTTATATTAAACAATCAGGGGAACATACTCTCCTCACTTACACTGTTAACCTGGTAACATGTCCCATGTATATTAAACCATCAGGGGAACATACTCTCCTCACTTACACTGTTAACCTGGTAACATGTCCCACGTATATTAAACCATCAGGGGAACACACTATCCTCACTAATACTATTCAGCTAGTAACATGTCCCATGTATAATAATCAATCTGGGGAACACACTCTACTCACTTATACTGTTCACCTGTTAACAAGTCCTGTTTATATTAAACCATCAGGGGAACACACTCTCCTCACTTATACTGTTCACCTGGTAACATGTCCCTTGTATATTAAACCATCAGGGGAACACACTCTCCTCACTTATACTGGTCACCTGGTAACATGTCCCGTGTATATTAAACAATCAGGGGAACACACTCTCCTCACTTATACTGTTCACCTGGTAACATGTCCGGTGAATATTAAACCTTCAGGGGAACACACTCTCCTCACTTATACTGTTCACCTGGTAACATGTCCCGTGTCTATTAAACCATCAGGGGAACACACTCTCCTCACTTATACTGTTCACCTGGTAACATGTCCCGTTTATATTAAACCATCAGGGGAACACACTCTCCTCACTTATACTGTTCACCTGGTAACATGTCCTGTGTGCATTAAACCATCAGGGGAACACACTCTCTTCAATTATACTGTTCACCTGGTAACATGTCCCGTGTCTCTTAAACCATCAGGGGAAAACACTCTCCTCACTTATACTGTTCACCTGGTAACATGTCCCGTGTCTCTTAAACCATCAGGGGAAAACACTCTCCTCACTTATACTGTTCACCTGCAAACATGTCCCGTCAGTTATTAAACAATCAGGGGAACAAACTCTCCTCACTTATACTGTTCACCTGGTAACATGTCCCGTGTATATTAAACCATCAGGGGAACACAGTCTCCTCACTTATACTGTTCACCTGGTAACATGTCACATGCATATTAAACCATCAGGGGAACACACTCTCATCACTTATACTGTTCACCTGGTAACATGGTCCCGTGTATATTAAACCATCAGGGGAACACTCTCTCCTCACTTATACTGTTCACCTGGTAACATGCCCTGTGTGTATTAAACAATCAGGGGAACACACTCTCCTCACTTATACTGTTCACCTGGTAACATGTCCCGTGTGTATTAAACCATCAGGGGAACACAATCTCCTCACTTATACTGTTCACCTGGTAACATGCCCTGTGTGTATTAAACAATCAGGGGAACACACTCTTCTCACTTATACTGTTCACCTGGTAACATGTCCCGTCAGCATTAAACCATCAGGGGAACACACTCTCCTCACTAATACTGTTCACATGGTGACATGTCCTGTCAGTATTAAACAATCAGGGGAACACACTCTCCTCACTTATACTGTTCACCTGGTAACATGTCCTGTGTGTATTTAACCATCAGGGGATCATACTCTCCTCACTTATACTGTTTACCTGGTAACATGTCCTGTGTGTATTTAACCATCAGGGGAACACACTCTCCTCACTAATACTGTTCACATGGTGACATGTCCTGTCAGTATTAAACAATCAGGGGAACACACTCTCCTCACTTATACTGTTCACCTGGTAACATGTCCTGTGCATATTTAACAATCAGGGGAACACACTCTCCTCAATTATACTGTTCACCTGGTGACATGTCCTGTGTATATTAAACCATCAGGGGAACACACTCTCCTCACTTATATTGTTCACCTGGTGACATGTCCTGTGTGTATTTAACCATCAGGGGATCATACTCTCCTCACTTATACTGTTTACCTGGTAACATGTCCCGTGTGTATTAAACAATCAGGGGAACATACTCTCCTCACTTATACTGTTCATCTGGTAACATGTCCCGTGTGTATTAAACCATCAGGGGAACACACTCTCCTCACTTATGCTGTTCACCTGGTAACATGTCCTGTGCATATTAAACCATCAGGGGAACACACTCTCCTCACATATTCTGTTCACCTGGTAACATGTCCCGTGTATATTAAACAATCAGGGGAACACACTCTCCTCACTTATACTGTTCATCTGGTAACATGTCCCGTGTATATTAAACAATCAGGGGAACACACTCTCCTCACTTATACTGTTCATCTGGTAACATGTCCTGTGTATATTAAACAATCAGGAGAACACACTCTCCTCACTTACACTGTTCACCTGGTAACACGTCCCGTGTATATTAAACCATCAGGGGAACACACTCTCCTCACATATACTGTTCACCTGGTAACATGTCCCGTGTATATTAAACCATCAGGGGAACACACTCTCCTCACTTATACTGTTCACCTGGTAACATGTCCCGTGTGTATTAAACCATCAGGGGAACACAATCTCCTCACTTACACTGTTCACCTGGTGACATGTCCCATGTATATTAAACAATCAGGAGAACACACTCTCCTCACTTATCCTGTTCACCTGGTAACATGTCCTTTGTATATTAAACCATCAGGGGAACACACTCTCCTCACTTATACTGTTCATCTGGTAACATGTCCTGTGTATATTTAACCATCAGGGGAACACACTCTCCTCACTTATACTGTTCACCTGGTAACATGTCCTGTGTATATTTAACCATCAGGGGAACACACTCTCCTCACTTATACTGTTCACCTGTTGACATGTCCGTGTATATAAAACAATTAGGGGAACACACTCTCTTCACTTATACTGTTCATCTGGTAACATGTCCCATATGTATTAAACCATCAGGGGAACACACTCTCCTCACTTATACTGTTCACCTGGTAACATGTCCCGTGTATATTAAACAATCAGGAGAACACAATCTCCTCACTTATACTGTTCACCTGGTAACATGTCCCGTGTATATTAAGCCATCAGGGGAAAACACTCTCCTCACTTATACTGTTCACCTGGTAACATGTCCCGTGTGCATTAAACAATCAGGGGAACACACTCTCCTCACTTCTACTGTTCACCTGGTAACATGTCCCGTCAGTATTAAACAATCAGGGGAACAAACTCTCCTCACTTATACTGTTCACCTGGAAACATGTCCCGTGAGCATTAAACCATCAGGGGAACACACTCTCTTCAATTATACTGTTCACCTGGCAATATGTCCCGTGTATATTAAACCGTCAGGGGAAAACACTCTCCTCACTTATACTTTTCACCTGGTAACATGTCCCGTCAGTATTAAACAATCAGGGGAACACACTCTCCTCACTTATACTGTTCACCTGGTAACATGTCCCGTCAGTATTAAACAATCAGGGGAACAAACTCTCCTCACTTATACTGTTCACCTGCAAACATGTCCCGTGTGCATTGAACAATCAGGGGAACACACTCTCCTCACTTATACTGTTCACCTGGTAACATGTCCCATGTATATGAAACCATCAGAGGAACACACTCTCCTCACTTCTCCCGTTCACCTGGTAAAATGTCCCGTGTATATTAAACCATCAGGGGAACACAGTCTGCTCACTTATACTGTTCACCTGGTGACATGTCCCGTCAGTTATTAAACAATCAGGGGAACAAACTCTCCTCACTTATCCTGTTCACCTGGTAAAATGTCCCGTGTATATTAAACCATCAGGGGAACACAGTCTGCTCACTTATACTGTTCACCTGGTAACATGTCCCTTGCATATTAAACCATCAGGGGAACACACTCTCATCACTTATACTGTTCACCTGGTTACATGTCCCGTGTATATTAAACAATCAGGGGAAAACATTCCCCTCACTTATACTGTTCACCTGTTAACATGTCCCGTGTATATTAAACCATCAGGGGAACACACTCTCATCACTTATACTGTTCACCTGGTGACATGTCCCATGTGTATTAAACCATCAGGGGAACACACTCTCCTCACTTACACTGTTCACCTGGTGACATGTCCTGTGTATATTAAACAATCAGGGGAACACACTCTCCTCACTTATACTGTTCACCGGGTAACATGTCCCGTGCGTATTAAACCATCAGGGGAACACACTCTCCTCACTTATACTGTTCACCTGTTGACATGTCCGTGTATATAAAACAATCAGTGGAACACACTCTCCTCACATATACTGTTCACCTGGAAACATGTCCCGTGTATATTAAACCATCAGGGGAACACACTCTCCTCACTTATACTGTTCACCTGGTAACATGTCCCATGTATATGAAACCATCAGAGGAACACACTCTCCTCACTTCTCCCGTTCACCTGGTAACATGTCCCGTGTATATTAAACCATCAGGGGAACACACTCTCCTCACTTATACTGTTCACCTGGTAACATGTCCCGTATGTATTAAACCATCAGGGGAACACACTCTCCTCACTTATACTGTTCACCTGGAAACCTGTCCCGTGCATATTAAACCATCAGGGGAACACACTCTCTTCAATTATACTGTTCACCTGGCAATATGTCCCGTGTATATTAAACCGTCAGGGGAAAACACTCTCCTCACTTCTACTTTTCACCTGGTAACATGCCCTGTGTGTATTAAACAATCAGGGGAACACACTCTCCTCACTTATACTGTTCATCTGGTAACATGTCCTGTGTATATTTAACCATCAGGGGAACACACTCTCCTCACTTATACTGTTCACCTGGTAACATGTCCTGTGTATATTTAACCATCAGGGGAACACACTCTCCTCACTTATACTGTTCACCTGTTGACATGTCCGTGTATATAAAACAATTAGGGGAACACACTCTCTTCACTTATACTGTTCATCTGGTAACATGTCCCATATGTATTAAACCATCAGGGGAACACACTCTCCTCACTTAGACTGTTCACCTGGTAACATGTCCCGTGTATATTAAACAATCAGGAGAACACATTCTCCTCACTTATACTGTTCACCTGGTAACATGTCCCGTGTATATTAAGCCATCAGGGGAACACACTCTCCTCACTTATACTGTTCACCTGGTGACATGTCCCGTGTGTATTAAACAATCAGGGGAACAAACTCTCCTCACTTATACTGTTCACCTGGAAACATGTCCCGTGTGCATTAAACCATCAGGGGAACACACTCTCTTCAATTATACTGTTCACCTGGCAATATGTCCCGTGTATATTAAACCGTCAGGGGAAAACACTCTCCTCACTTATACTTTTCACCTGGTAACATGCCCTGTGTGTATTAAACAATCAAGGGAACACACTCTCCTCACTTATACTGTTCACCTGGAAACATGTCCCGTGTGCATTAAACCATCAGGGGAACAAACTCTCCTCACTTATACTGTTCACCTGGTGACATGTCCCATGTGTATTAAACCATCAGGGGAACACACTCTCCTCACTTATACTGTTCACCTGTTGACATGTCCGTGTATATAAAACAATCAGTGGAACACACTCTCTTCACTTATACTGTTCACCGGGTGACATGTCCCGTCAGTTATTAAACAATCAGGGGAACAAACTCTCCTCACTTATCCTGTTCACCTGGTAAAATGTCCCGTGTATATTAAACCATCAGGGGAACACAGTCTGCTCACTTATACTGTTCACCTGGTAACATGTCCCTTGCATATTAAACCATCAGGGGAACACACTCTCATCACTTATACTGTTCACCTGGTAACATGTCCCGTGTATATTAAACCATCAGGGGAACACAGTCTCCTCACTTATACTGCTCACCTGGTAACATGTCCCATGTATATTAAACAATCAGGGGAACACATTCCCCTCACTTATACTGTTCACCTGGTAAAATGTCCCGTGTATATTAAACCATCAGGGGAACACACTCTCATGACTTATACTGTTCACCTGGTGACATGTCCCATGTGTATTAAACCATCAGGGGAACACACTCTCCTCACTTACACTGTTCACCTGGTGACATGTCCTGTGTATATTAAACAATCAGGGGAACACACTCTCCTCACTTATACTGTTCACCTGGTAACATGTCCCGTGTGTATTAAACCATCAGGGGAACACAATCTCCTCACTTATACTGTTCACCTGGTAACATGCCCTGTGTGTATTAAACAATCAGGGGAACACACTCTCCTCACTTATACTGTTCACCTGGTAACATGTCCCGTCAGTATTAAACCATCAGGGGAACACACTCTCCTCACTAATACTGTTCACATGGTGACATGTCCTGTCAGTATTAAACAATCAGGGGAACACACTCTCCTCACTTATACTGTTCACCTGGTAACATGTCCTGTGTATATTTAACAATCAGGGGAACACACTCTCCTCAATTATACTGTTCACCTGGTGACATGTCCTGTGTATATTAAACCATCAGGGGAACACACTCTCCTCACTTATATTGTTCACCTGGTGACATGTCCTGTGTGTATTTAACCATCAGGGGATCATACTCTCCTCACTTATACTGTTTACCTGGTAACATGTCCCGTGTGTATTAAACAATCAGGGGAACATACTCTCCTCACTTATACTGTTCATCTGGCAACACGTCCCGTGTGTATTAAACCATCAGGGGAACACACTCTCCTCACTTATGCTGTTCACCTGGTAACATGTCCTGTGCATATTAAACCATCAGGGGAACACACTCTCCTCACATATTCTGTTCACCTCTTAACATGTCCCGTGTATATTAAACAATCAGGGGAACACACTCTGCTCACTTCTACTGTTCACCTGGTGTCATTTCCCATGTGTATTAAACCATCAGGGGAACACACTCTCCTCACTTACACTGTTCACCTGGTAACATGTCCCGTGTGCATTAAACAATCAGGGGAACACACTCTGCTCACTTCTACTGTTCACCTGGTGTCATGTCCCATGTGTATTAAACCATCAGGGGAACACACTCTCCTCACTTATACTGTTCACCTGGTAACATGTCCTGTGTATATTAAACAATCAGGAGAACACACTCTCCTCACTTACACTGTTCACCTGGTAACATGTCCCGTGTGCATTAAACAATCAGGGGAACACACTCTCCTCACTTCTACCGTTCACCTGGTGACATGTCCCGTCAGTATTAAACAATCAGGGGAACAAACTCTCCTCACTTATACTGTTCACCTGGAAACATGTCCCGTGTGCATTAAACCATCAGGGGAACACACTCTCTTCAATTATACTGTTCACCTGGCAATATGTCCCGTGTATATTAAACCGTCAGGGGAAAACACTCTCCTCACTTCTACGTTTCACCTGGTAACATGCCCTGTGTGTATTAAACAATCAGGGGAACACACTCTCCTCACTTATACTGTTCATCTGGTAACATGTCCTGTCTATATTTAACCATCAAGGGAACACACTCTCCTCACTTATACTGTTCACCTGGAAACATGTCCTGTGTATATTTAACCATCAGGGGAACACACTCTCCTCACTTATACTGTTCACCTGGAAACATGTCCTGTGTATATTTAACCATCAGGGGAACACACTCTCCTCACTTATACTGTTCACCTGGTAACATGTCCCATATGTATTAAACCATCAGTGGAACACACTCTCCTCACTTATACTGTTCATCTGGTAACATGTCCCATATGTATTAAACCATCAGGGGAACACACTCTCCTCACTTATACTGTTCACCTGGTAACATGTCCCGTGTATATTAAACAATCAGGAGAACACAATCTCCTCACTTATACTGTTCACCTGGTAACATGTCCCGTGTATATTAAGCCATCAGGGGAACACACTCTCCTCACTTATACTGTTCACCTGGTGACATGTCCCGTGTGTATTAAACAATCAGGGGAACAAACTCTCCTCACTTATACTGTTCACCTGGAAACATGTCCCGTGTGCATTAAACCATCAGGGGAACACACTCTCTTCAATTATACTGTTCACCTGGCAATATGTCCCGTGTATATTAAACCGTCAGGGGAAAACACTCTCCTCACTTATACTTTTCACCTGGTAACATGTCCCGTGTATATTAAACAATCAAGGGAACACACTCTCCTCACTTATACTGTTCACCTGGAAACATGTCCCGTGTGCATTAAACCATCAGGGGAACAAACTCTCCTCACTTATACTGTTCACCTGGTGACATGTCCCATGTGTATTAAACCATCAGGGGAACACACTCTCCTCACTTATACTGTTCACCTGTTGACATGTCCGTGTATATAAAACAATCAGTGGAACACACTCTCCTCACTTATACTTTTCATCTGGTAACATGTCCCGTGTGTATTAAACAATCAGGGGAACACACTCTCCTCACTTATACTGTTCACCTGGTGACATGTCCCATGTATATTAAACAATCAGGGGAACACACTCTCCTCACTTATACTGTTCACCGGGTAACATGTCCCGTGCGTATTAAACCATCAGGGGAACACACTCTCCTCACTTATACTGTTCACCTGGTAACATGTCCCATGTGTATTAAACCATCAGGGGAACACACTCACCTCACTTATACTGTTCACCTGGTGACATGTCCCGTGTATATTAAATCATCAGGGGAACACACTCACCTCACTTATACTGTTCACCTGGTGACATGTCCGTGTATATAAAACAATCAGTGGAACACATTCTCCTCACTTATACTTTTCATCTGGTAACATGTCCCGTGTGTACTAAACCATCAGGGGAACACACTCTCCTCACTTATACTGTTCATGTGGTAACATGTCCCGTGTGTATTAAACCATCAGGGGAACACATTCTCCTCACTTATACTTTTCATCTGGTAACATGTCCTGTGTGTATTAAACCATCAGGGGAACGCACTCTCCTCACTTATACTGTTCACCTGGTGACATGTCCCGTGTATATTAAACCATCAGGGGAACACACTCTCCTCACTTATACTGTTCACCTGGTAACATGTCCCGTGAGTATTAAACAATCAGGGGAACACACTCTCCTCACTTATACAGATCACCTGGTAACATGTCCTGTGTATATTAAACCATCAGGGGAACACACTCTCCTCACTTATACTGTTCACCTGTTGACATGTCCGTGTATATAAAACAATCAGGGGAACACACTCTCCTCACTTATACTGTTCATCTGGTAACATGTCCCATATGTATTAAACCATCAGGGGAACACACTCTCCTCACTTATACTGTTCACCTGGTGACATGTCCCGTGTATATTAAACAATCAGGAGAACACAATCTCCTCACTTATACTGTTCATCTGGTAACATGTCCCGTGTGCACTAAACCATCAGGGGAACACACTCTCCTCAATAATGCTGTTCATCTGGTAACATGTCCCGTGTGTATTAAACCATCAGGGGAACACACTCTCCTCACTTATACTGTTCATGTGGTAACATGTCCCGTGTGTATTAAACCATCAGGGGAACACACTCTCCTCACTTAAACTTTTCACCTGCTGACATGTCCCGTGTGTATTAAACAATCAGGGGAACACAGTCTCCTCACTTATACTATTCACCTGTTGACATGTCCCATGTACATTAAACCATCAGGGGAACACACTCTGCTCTCTTAAACTGTTCACCTGGTAACATGTCCCATGTATATTAAACCATCAGGGGAACACACTCTCCTCACTTAAACTTTTCACCTGCTGACATGTCCCGTGTGTATTAAACAATCAGGGGAACACAGTCTCCTCACTTACACTGTTAACCTGGTAACATGTCCCGTGTATATTAAACAATCAGGGGAACACACTCTCCTCACTTATACTGTTCACCTGTTAACAATTCCTGTCTATATTAAACCAACAATGGAACACACTCTCCTCACTTCTACTGTTCACCTGGTAACATGTCCCGTGTATATTAAACCATCAGGGGAACACACTCTCCTCACTTATACTGTTCAGCTGGTAACATGTCCCGTGTATATTAAGCTATTAGGGGAAAACTCTCTCCTCACTTATACTGTTCACCTGGTAACATGTCCCGTGTGCATTAAACAATCAGGGGAACACACTCTCCTCACATATACTGTTCACCTGGAAACATGTCCCGTGTATATTAAACCATCAGGGGAACACACTCTCCTCACTTATACTGTTCACCTGGTAACATGTCCCATGTATATTAAACCATCAGGGGAACACACTCTCCTCACTTCTCCCGTTCACCTGGTAACATGTCCCGTGTATATTAAACCATCAGGGGAACACTCTCTCCTCACTTATACTGTTCACCTGGTAACATGTCCCGTGTGTATTAAACCATCAGGGGAACACACTCTCCTCACTTATACTGTTCACCTGGAAACCTGTCCCGTGTATATTAAACCATCAGGGGAACACACTCTCTTCAATTATACTTTTCACCTGGCAATATGTCCCGTGTATATTAAACCGTCAGGGGAAAACACTCTCCTCACTTATACTTTTCACCTGGTAACATGCCCTGTGTGTATTAAACAATCTGGGGAACACACTCTCCTCACTTATACTGTTCACCTGGTAACATGTCCCGTGTATATTAAGCCATCAGGGGAACACACTCTCCTCACTTATACTGTTCACCTGCAAACATGTCCTGTGTGCATTGAACAATCAGGGGAACACACTCTCCTCACTTATACTGTTCACCTGGTGACATGTCCCATGTGTATTAAACCATCAGGGGAACACACTCTCCTCACTTATACTGTTCACCTGTTGACATGTCCGTGTATATAAAACAATCAGTGGAACACACTCTCCTCACTTATACTTTTCATCTGGTAACATGTCCCGTGTGTATTAAACAATCAGGGGAACACACTCTCCTCACTTATACTGTTCACCTGGTGACATGTCCCATGTATATTAAACAATCAGGGGAACACACTCTCCTCACTTATACTGTTCACCGGGTAACATGTCCCGTGCGTATTAAACCATCAGGGGAACACACTCTCCTCACTTATACTGTTCACCTGGTAACATGTCCCATGTGTATTAAACCATCAGGGGAACACACTCACCTCACTTATACTGTTCACCTGGTGACATGTCCCGTGTATATTAAATCATCAGGGGAACACACTCACCTCACTTATACTGTTCACCTGGTGACATGTCCGTGTATATAAAACAATCAGTGGAACACATTCTCCTCACTTATACTTTTCATCTGGTAACATGTCCCGTGTGTACTAAACCATCAGGGGAACACACTCTCCTCACTTATACTGTTCATGTGGTAACATGTCCCGTGTGTATTAAACCATCAGGGGAACACATTCTCCTCACTTATACTTTTCATCTGGTAACATGTCCTGTGTGTATTAAACCATCAGGGGAACGCACTCTCCTCACTTATACTGTTCACCTGGTGACATGTCCCGTGTATATTAAACCATCAGGGGAACACACTCTCCTCACTTATACTGTTCACCTGGTAACATGTCCCGTGAGTATTAAACAATCAGGGGAACACACTCTCCTCACTTATACAGATCACCTGGTAACATGTCCTGTGTATATTAAACCATCAGGGGAACACACTCTCCTCACTTATACTGTTCACCTGTTGACATGTCCGTGTATATAAAACAATCAGGGGAACACACTCTCCTCACTTATACTGTTCATCTGGTAACATGTCCCATATGTATTAAACCATCAGGGGAACACACTCTCCTCACTTATACTGTTCACCTGGTGACATGTCCCGTGTATATTAAACAATCAGGAGAACACAATCTCCTCACTTATACTGTTCATCTGGTAACATGTCCCGTGTGCACTAAACCATCAGGGGAACACACTCTCCTCAATAATGCTGTTCATCTGGTAACATGTCCCGTGTGTATTAAACCATCAGGGGAACACACTCTCCTCACTTATACTGTTCATGTGGTAACATGTCCCGTGTGTATTAAACCATCAGGGGAACACACTCTCCTCACTTAAACTTTTCACCTGCTGACATGTCCCGTGTGTATTAAACAATCAGGGGAACACAGTCTCCTCACTTATACTATTCACCTGTTGACATGTCCCATGTACATTAAACCATCAGGGGAACACACTCTGCTCTCTTAAACTGTTCACCTGGTAACATGTCCCATGTATATTAAACCATCAGGGGAACACACTCTCCTCACTTAAACTTTTCACCTGCTGACATGTCCCGTGTGTATTAAACAATCAGGGGAACACAGTCTCCTCACTTACACTGTTAACCTGGTAACATGTCCCGTGTATATTAAACAATCAGGGGAACACACTCTCCTCACTTATACTGTTCACCTGTTAACAATTCCTGTCTATATTAAACCAACAATGGAACACACTCTCCTCACTTCTACTGTTCACCTGGTAACATGTCCCGTGTATATTAAACCATCAGGGGAACACACTCTCCTCACTTATACTGTTCAGCTGGTAACATGTCCCGTGTATATTAAGCTATTAGGGGAAAACTCTCTCCTCACTTATACTGTTCACCTGGTAACATGTCCCGTGTGCATTAAACAATCAGGGGAACACACTCTCCTCACATATACTGTTCACCTGGAAACATGTCCCGTGTATATTAAACCATCAGGGGAACACACTCTCCTCACTTATACTGTTCACCTGGTAACATGTCCCATGTATATTAAACCATCAGGGGAACACACTCTCCTCACTTCTCCCGTTCACCTGGTAACATGTCCCGTGTATATTAAACCATCAGGGGAACACTCTCTCCTCACTTATACTGTTCACCTGGTAACATGTCCCGTGTGTATTAAACCATCAGGGGAACACACTCTCCTCACTTATACTGTTCACCTGGAAACCTGTCCCGTGTATATTAAACCATCAGGGGAACACACTCTCTTCAATTATACTTTTCACCTGGCAATATGTCCCGTGTATATTAAACCGTCAGGGGAAAACACTCTCCTCACTTATACTTTTCACCTGGTAACATGCCCTGTGTGTATTAAACAATCTGGGGAACACACTCTCCTCACTTATACTGTTCACCTGGTAACATGTCCCGTGTATATTAAGCCATCAGGGGAACACACTCTCCTCACTTATACTGTTCACCTGCAAACATGTCCTGTGTGCATTGAACAATCAGGGGAACACACTCTCCTCACTTATACTGTTCACCTGGTAACATGTCCCGTGTATATTAAGCCATCAGGGGAACACACTCTCCTCACTTATACTGTTCACCTGGTAACATGTCCCGTCAGTTATTAAACAATCAGGGGAACAAACTCTCCTCACTTATACTGTTCACCTGGTAACATGTCCCGTGTATATTAAACCATCAGGGGAACACATCTCCTCACTTATACTGTTCACCTGGTAACATGTCCCGTGAGTATTAAACAGTCAGGTGAACACAGTCTCCTCACTTATACTGTTCACCTGGTAGCATGTCCCTTGCATATTAAACCATCAGGGGAACACACTCTCATCACTTATACTGTTCATCTGGTAACATGTCCCGTGTATATTAAACCATCAGGGGAACACAGTCTCCTCACTTATACTGTTCTCCTGGTAACATGTCCCATGTATATTAAACAATCAGGGGAACACATTCCCCTCACTTATACTGTTAACCTGGTAACATGTCCCTTGCATATTAAACCATCAGGGGAACACACTCTCCTCACTTATACTGTTCTCCTGGTAACATGTCCCATGTATATTAAACAATCAGGGGAACACATTCCCCTCACTTATACTGTTAACCTGGTAACATGTCCCTTGCATATTAAACCATCAGGGGAACACACTCTCATCACTTATACTGTTCACCTGGTAACATGACCCGTCAGTATTAAACAATCAGGGGAACACACTCTCCTCACTTACACTGTTCACCTGGTGAATGTCCTGTGTATATTAAACCATCAGGGGAACACACTCTCATCACATATACTGTTCACCTGGTAACATGTCCCGTGTATATTAAACCATCAGGGGAACACACTCTCCTCACTTATACTGTTCACCTGGTGACATGTCCCGTGTGTATTAAACCATCAGGGGAACACACTCTCCTCACATATACTGTTCATGTGGTAACATGTCCCATGTGTATTAAACCATCAGGGGAACACACTCTCCTCACTTACACTGTTCACCTGGTAACATGTCCCATGTGTATTAAACCATCAGGGGAACACACTCTCCTCACTTATACTGTTCACCTGGTGACATGTCCCGTGTATATTAAACCATCAGGGGAACACACTCTCCTCACTTATACTGTTCACCTGGTGACATGTCCTGTGTATTTTAAACAATCAGGGGAACACACTCTCCTCACTTATACTTTTCATCTGGTAACATGTCCCATGTGTATTAAACCATCAGGGGAACACACTCTCCTCACATATACTGTTCATGTGGTAACATGTCCCATGTGTATTAAACCATCAGGGGAACACACTCTCCTCACTTACACTGTTCACCTGGTAACATGTCCCATGTGTATTAAACCATCAGGGGAACACACTCTCCTCACTTACACTGTTCACCTGGTGACATGTCCCGTGTATATTAAACCATCAGGGGAACACAATCTCCTCACTTATACTGTTCACCTGGTAACATGTCCCGTGAGTATTAAACAATCAGGGGAACACACTCTCCTCACTTATACAGATCACCTGGTAACATGTCCTGTGTATATTAAACCATCAGGGGAACACACTCTCCTCACTTATACTGTTCACCTGTTGACATGTCCCGTGTGTATTAAACAATCAGGGGAACACACTCTCCTCACTTACACTGTTCACCTGGTAACATGTCCCATGTGTATTAAACCATCAGGGGAACACACTCTCCTCACTTACACTGTTCACCTGGTGACATGTCCCGTGTATATTAAACCATCAGGGGAACACAATCTCCTCACTTATACTGTTCACCTGGTAACATGTCCCGTGAGTATTAAACAATCAGGGGAACACACTCTCCTCACTTATACTGTTCATCTGGTAACATGTCCCATATGTATTAAACCATCAGGGGAACACACTCTCCTCACTTATACTGTTCACCTGGTGACATGTCCCGTGTATATTAAACAATCAGGAGAACACAATCTCCTCACTTATACTGTTCATCTGGTAACATGTCCCATATGTATTAAACCATCAGGGGAACACACTCTCCTCACTTATACTGTTCACCTGGTGACATGTCCCGTGTATATTAAATCATCAGGGGAACACACTCACCTCACTTATACTGTTCAACTGGTAACATGTCCTGTGTGTATTAAACAATCAGGGGAACACACTCGCCTCACTTATACTGTTCACCTGGTGACATGTCCGTGTATATAAAACAATCAGTGGAACACATTCTCCTCACTTATACTTTTCATCTGGTAACATGTCCCGTGTGTACTAAACCATCAGGGGAACACACTCTCCTCACTTATACTGTTCATGTGGTAACATGTCCCATGTGTATTAAACCATCAGGGGAACGCACTCTCCTCATTAATACTGTTCACCTGGTGACATGTCCCGTGTATATTAAACCATCAGGGGAACACACTCTCCTCACTTATACTGTTCACCTGGTAACATGTCCCGTGAGTATTAAACAATCAGGGGAACACACTCTCCTCACTTATACAGATCACCTGGTAACATGTCCTGTGTATATTAAACCATCAGGGGAACACACTCTCCTCACTTATACTGTTCACCTGTTGACATGTCCGTGTATATAAAACAATCAGGGGAACACACTCTCCTCACTTATACTGTTCATCTGGTAACATGTCCCATATGTATTAAACCATCAGGGGAACACACTCTCCTCACTTATACTGTTCACCTGGTGACATGTCCCGTGTATATTAAACAATCAGGAGAACACAATCTCCTCACTTATACTGTTCATCTGGTAACATGTCCCGTGTGCACTAAACCATCAGGGGAACACACTCTCCTCAATAATGCTGTTCATCTGGTAACATGTCCCGTGTGTATTAAACCATCAGGGGAACACACTCTCCTCACTTATACTGTTCATGTGGTAACATGTCCCGTGTGTATTAAACCATCAGGGGAACACACTCTCCTCACTTATACTGTTCACCTGGAAACCGGTCCCGTGTATATTAAACCATCAGGGGATCACAATCTCCTCACTTATACTATTCACCTGTTGACATGTCCCATGTACATTAAACCATCAGGGGAACACACTCTGCTCTCTTAAACTGTTCACCTGGTAACATGTCCCATGTATATTAAACCATCAGGGGAACACACTCTCCTCACTTAAACTTTTCACCTGCTGACATGTCCCGTGTGTATTAAACAATCAGGGGAACACAGTCTCCTCACTTACACTGTTAACCTGGTAACATGTCCCGTGTATATTAAACAATCAGGGGAACACACTCTCCTCACTTATACTGTTCACCTGTTAACAAGTCCTGTCTATATTAAACCAACAATGGAACACACTCTCCTCACTTATACTGTTCACCTGGTAACATGTCCCGTGTATATTAAACCATCAGGGGAACACACTCTCCTCACTTATACTGTTCAGCTGGTAACATGTCCCGTGTATATTAAGCTATTAGGGGAAAACTCTCTCCTCACTTATACTGTTCACCTGGTAACATGTCCCGTGTGCATTAAACAATCAGGGGAACACACTCTCCTCACATATACTGTTCACCTGGAAACATGTCCCGTGTATATTAAACCATCAGGGGAACACACTCTCCTCACTTATACTGTTCACCTGGTAACATGTCCCATGTATATTAAACCATCAGGGGAACACACTCTCCTCACTTCTCCCGTTCACCTGGTAACATGTCCCGTGTATATTAAACCATCAGGGGAACACTCTCTCCTCACTTATACTGTTCACCTGGTAACATGTCCCGTGTGTATTAAACCATCAGGGGAACACACTCTCCTCACTTATACTGTTCACCTGGAAACCTGTCCCGTGTATATTAAACCATCAGGGGAACACACTCTCTTCAATTATACTGTTCACCTGGCAATATGTCCCGTGTATATTAAACCGTCAGGGGAAAACACTCTCCTCACTTATACTTTTCACCTGGTAACATGCCCTGTGTGTATTAAACAATCAGGGGAACACACTCTCCTCACTTATACTGTTCACCTGGTAACATGTCCCGTGTATATTAAGCCATCAGGGGAACACACTCTCCTCACTTATACTGTTCACCTGGTAACATGTCCCGTGTATATTAAGCCATCAGGGGAACACACTCTCCTCACTTATACTGTTCACCTGGTAACATGTCCCGTGTATATTAAGCCATCAGGGGAACACACTCTCCTCACTTATACTGTTCACCTGGTAACATGTCCCGTGTATATTAAACCATCAGGGGAACACATCTCCTCACTTATACTCTTCACCTGGTAACATGTCCCGTGAGTATTAAACAATCAGGGGAACACAGTCTCCTCACTTATACTGTTCACCTGGTAACATGTCCCGTCAGTTATTAAACAATCAGGATAACAAACTCTCCTCACTTATACTGTTCACCTGGTAACATGTCCCGTGTATATTAAACCATCAGGGGAACACATCTCCTCACTTATACTGTTCACCTGGTAACATGTCCCGTGTATATTAAGCCATCAGGGGAACACACTCTCCTCACTTATACTGTTCACCTGGTAACATGTCCCGTGTATATTAAGCCATCAGGGGAACACACTCTCCTCACTTATACTGTTCACCTGGTAACATGTCCCGTGTATATTAAACAATCAGGAGAACACAATCTCCTCACTTATACTGTTCATCTGGTAACATGTCCCATATGTATTAAACCATCAGGGGAACACACTCTCCTCACTTATACTGTAAACCTGGTAACATGTCCCTTGCATATTAAACCATCAGGGGAACACACTCTCCTCACTTATACTGTTCACCTGGTGTCATGTCCCATGTGTATTAAACAATCAGGGGAACACACTCTCCTCACTTACACTGTTCACCTGGTGACATGTCCTGTGTATATTAAACCATCAGGGGAACACACTCTCATCACATATACTGTTCACCTGGTGTCATGTCCCATGTGTATTAAACCATCAGCGGAACACACTCTCCTCACTTATACTGTTCACCTGGTGACATGTCCTGTGTATTTTAAACAATCAGGGGAACACACTCTCCTCACTTATACTGTTCACCTGGTAACATGTCCCGTGTGTATTAAACCATCAGGGGAACACACTCTCCTCACATATACTGTTCATGTGGTAACATGTCCCATGTGTATTAAACCATCAGGGGAACACACTCTCCTCACTTACACTGTTCACCTGGTAACATGTCCCATGTGTATTAAACCATCAGGGGAACACACTCTCCTCACTTACACTGTTCACCTGGTGACATGTCCCGTGTATATTAAACCATCAGGGGAACACAATCTCCTCACTTATACTGTTCACCTGGTAACATGTCCTGTGCGTATTAAACCATCTGGGGAACACATTCTCCTCACTTATACTGTTCACCTGGTAACATGTCCCGTGTATATTAAACCATCAGGGGAACACACTCTCCTCACTTATACTGTTCACCTGGTAACATGTCCCATGTATATTAAACCATCAGGGGAACACACTCTCCTCACTTATACCGTTCACCTGGTAACATGTCCCGTGTATATTAAACCATCAGGGGAACACACTCTCCTCACTTATACTGTTCACCTAGTAACATGTCCCGTCAGTATTAAACAATCAGGGGAACACACTCTCCTCACTTATACTGTTCACCTGGTAACATGTCCCGTGTGTATTAAACCATCAGGGGAACACACTCTCCTCACTTATACTGTTCACCTGGAAACCTGTCCCGTGTATATTAAACCATCAGGGGAACACACTCTCTTCAATTATACTGTTCACCTGGCAATATGTCCTGTGTATATTAAACCGTCAGGGGAAAACACTCTCCTCACTTATACTTTTCACCAGGTAACATGCCCTGTGTGTTTTAAACAATCAGGGGAACACACTCTCCTCACTTATACTGTTCACCTGGTAACATGTCCCGTGTATATTAAGCCATCAGGGGAACACACTCTCCTCACTTATACTGTTCACCTGCAAACATGTCCTGTGTGCATTGAACAATCAGGGGAACACACTCTCCTCACTTATACTGTTCACCTGGTAACATGTCCCGTGTGTATTAAACCATCAGGGGAACACACTCTCCTCACTTATACTGTTCACCTGGAAACCTGTCCCGTGTATATTAAACCATCAGGGGAACACACTCTCTTCAATTATACTGTTCACCTGGAAACCTGTCCCGTGTATATTAAACCATCAGGGGAAAACACTCTCCTCACTTATACTTTTCACCTGGTAACATGCCCTGTGTGTATTAAACAATCAGGGGAACACACTCTCCTCACTTATACTGTTCACCTGGTAACATGTCCCGTGTATATTAAGCCATCAGCGGAACACACTCTCCTCACTTATACTGTTCACCTGCAAACATGTCCTGTGTGCATTGAACCATCAGGGGAACACACTCTCCTCACTTATACTGTTCACCTGGTAACATGTCCCGTGTATATTAAGCCATCAGGGGAACACACTCTCCTCACTTATACTGTTCACCTGGTAACATGTCCCGTGTATATTGAACCATCAGGGGAACACATCTCCTCACTTATACTGTTCACCTGGTAACATGTCCCGTGAGTATTAAACAATCAGGGGAACACACTCGCCTCACTTATAGTGTTCATCTGGTAGCATATCCCTTGCATATTAAACCATCAGGGGAACACACTCTCATCACTTATACTGTTCATCTGGTAACATGTCCCGTGTATATTAAACCATCAGGGGAACACAGTCTCCTCACTTATACTGTTCTCCTGGTAACATGTCCCATGTATATTAAACAATCAGGGGAACACATTCCCCTCACTTATACTGTTAACCTGGTAACATGTCCCTTGCATATTAAACCATCAGGGGAACACACTCTCCTCACATACTGTTCACCTGGTGTCATGTCCCATGTGTATTAAACCATCAGGGGAACACACTCTCCTCACTTACACTGTTCACCTGGTGACATGTCCTGTGTATATTAAACAATCAGGGGAACACAATCTCCTCACTTATACTGTTCACCTGGTAACATGTCCCGTGCGTATTAAACCATCAGGGGAACACACTCTCCTCACTTATACTGTTCAGCTGGTAACATGTCCCGTGTATATTATACCATCAGGGGAACACACTGTCCTCACTTATACTGTTCACCTGGTAACATGTCCCGTGTATATTAAACCATCAGGGGAAAGCACTCTCCTCACTTATACTGTTCACCTGGTAACATGTCCCGTGTATATTAAACCATCAGGGGAACACACTCTCCACACTTATACTGTTCACCTGGTATCATGTCCTGTGCCTGTTAAACCATCAGGGGAACACTCTCTCCTCACTTCTACTGTTCACCTGTTGACATGTCGTGCGTTTTAAACCATCAGGGGAACACACTCTCCTCACTTATACTGTTCACCTGGGGAAATGTCCCGTCAGTATTAAACCATCAGGGGAACTCACTCTCCTCACTTACACTGTTCACCTGGTATCATGACCTGTGTATATTAAACCATCAGGGGAACACACTATCCTCACTTATACTGTTCACCTGTTCTCATGTCCTGTGCTTGTTAATCCATCAGGGGAACACACTCTCCTCACTTATACTGTTCACCTGGTAATGAGTCCCGTGTATATTAAACCATCTGGGGAAAACACTCTCCTCACTTATACTGTTCACCTGGCAACATGTCCCGTGTGTATTAAACCATCAGGGGAACACACTCTCCTCACTTATACTGTTCACCTGGTAACATGTCCCGTGTATATTTAACAATCAGGGGAACACACTCTCCTCACTTATACTGTTCACCTGTTTACATGTCCCGTGTATATGAAACCATCAGGGGAACACATTCTCCTCACTGATACTGTTCACCTGGTGACATGTCCTGTGTATATTAAACAATGAGGGGAACACACTCTCCTCACTTATACTCGTCACCTGGTAACATGTCCCGTGCGTATTAAACCATCAGGGGAACACACTCTCTTCATTTATACTGTTCACCTGGTAACATGTCCCGTGTGTATTGAACAATCAGGGGAACACACTCTCCTCACTTCTACTCTTCACCTGCTGAAACGTCCCGTGCGTGTTAAACCATCAGGGGAACAAACTCTCCTCACTTATACTGTTCACCTGGTCACATGTCCCGTGTATATTAAACCATCAGGGGAACACATTCTCCTCACTTATACAATTCACCTGCTAACATGTCCTGTGTATATTGAACCATCAGGGGAATACAGTCTCCTCACTTATACTGTTCACCTGGGAACATGTCCCGTGTATATTAAACCATCATGGGTAAGCCCTCTCCTCACTTATACTGTTCACCTGGTAACATGTCCCGTGTATATTATACCATCAGGGGAACACACTCTTCTCACTTATACTGTTCTCCTGGTAACATGTCCCGTGTATATTAAACCATCAGGGGTAAGGACTCTCCTCACTTATACTATTCACCTGGTAACATGTCCCGTGTATATTAAACCATCAGTGGAACACACTCTCGTCACTTATACTGTTCACCTGATGACATGTCCTGTGTATAATAAACCATCAGGGGAACACACTCTCCTCACTTATACTGTTCACCTGGGAACATGTCCCGTGTATATTAAACCATCATGGGTAAGCCCTCTCCTCACTTATACAGTTCAACTGGTAACATGTCCCGTCCGTATTTAACCATCAGGGGAACTCACTCTCCTCACTTGCACTGTTCACCTGGTAACATGTCCTGTTTGTATTAAACCATCAGGGGAACACACTCTCTTCACTTATACTCTTCACCTGGCAACATGTCCCGTGTGTATTAAACAATCAGGGGAACACACTCTCTTCACTTATACTGTTCACCTGGTTACATGTCCCGTGTATATTAAACCATCAGGGGAACACCCTGTCCTCACTTATACTGTTCACCTGTTAACATGTCCCGTCTATATTAAACCATCAGGGGAACTCACTCTCCTCACTTACACTGTTCACCTGGTATCATGACCTGTGTATATTAAACCATCAGGGGAACACACTATCCTCACTTATACTGTTCACCTGGTCACATGTCCTGTGCTTGTTAAACCATCAGGGGAACACACTCTCCTCACTTATACTGTTCACTGGTAACATGTCCCGTGTATATTAAACAATCAGGGGAAAGCACTCTCCTCACTTATACTGTTCACCTGGTAACATGTCCTGTGTATATTAAACCATCAGGGGAACACAATCTCCTCACTTATACTGTTCACCTGGTAACATGTCCCGTGTGTGTTAAACCATTAGGGGAACACTCTCTCCTCACTTGTACTGTTCACCTGGTGACATGTCCCGTCTGTATTTAACAATCAGGGGAACACACTCTCCTCACTTACACTGTTCACCTGGTAACATGTCCTGTTTGTATTAAACCATCAGGGGAACTCACTCTCCTCACTTGCACTGTTTACCTGGTTTCATGTCCCATGTATATTAAACCATCAGGGGAACACACTCTCTTCACTTATACTCTTCACCTGGCAACATGTCCCGTGTGTATTAAACCATCAGGGGAACACACTCTCTTCACTTATACTCTTCACCTGGCAACATGTCCTGTGTATATTAAACCATCAGGGGAACTACTCTCCTCACTTATACTGTTCACCTGGTAACATGTCCCATGTATATTAAACCATGAGGGGAACACGCTCTCCTCACTTATACTGTTCACCTGCTAACATGTCCCGTGTATATTGAACCATCAGGGGAATACAGTCTCCTCACTTATACTGTTCACCTGGTAACATGTCCCGTGTATATTACCCCATCAGGGGAACACGCTCTCCTCACTTATACTGTTCACCTGCTAACATGTACCGTGTATATAGAACCATCAGGGGAATACAGTCTCCTCACTTATTCTGTTCACCTTGTAATAAGTCCCGTGTATATTAAACCATCAGGGGAACACACTCTCCTCACTTACACTGTTCACCTGGTAACATGTCCCGTGTATATTAAACCATCAGGGGAAAACACTCTCCTCACTTATACTGTTCACCTGGAAACATGTCCCGTGTATATTAAACCATCAGGGGAACACAATCTCCACACTGATACTGTTCACCTGCTAACATGTCCCGTGTATATTAAACAATGAGGGGAACACATTCTCCGCACTTATACTCGTCACCTTGTAACATGTCCCACGTGTATTAAGCAATCAGGGGAACAGGCTCTCTTCACTTTCCTGTTCACCTGGTAACATGTCCCATGTATATTAAACCATCAGGGGAACACACTCTCTTCACATATACTGTTCACCTGGTAACATGTCCCGTGTATATTAAACCATCAGGGGAACAGACTCCTCCTCACTTCTACTCTTCACCTGGTGACACGTCCCGTGAGTATTAAACAATCAGGGGAACACACTCTCCTCACTTATACTGTTCACCTGGTGACATGTCCCGTGAGTATTAAACAATCAGGGGAAAACACTCTCCTCACTGAATCTTTTCACCTGGTAACATGTCCCCTGTATATTAAACCATCAGGGGAACACATTCTCCTCACTTATACTGTTCACCTGCTAACATGTCCCGTGTATATTAAATCATCAGGGGAACACACTCTCCTCACTTATACTGTTCACCTGGTAACATGTCCCGTGTATATTAAACCATCAGGGGAAAGCCCTCTCCTCACTTATACTGTTCAGCTGGTAACATGTCCCGTGTATATTATACCATCAGGGGAACACACTCTCCTCACTTATACTGTTCACCTGGTAACATGTCCCGTGTATATTAAACCTTCAGGGGAAAGCCCTCTCCTCACTTATACTGTTCACCTGGTAACATGTCCCGTGTATATTAAGCCATCAGGGGAACACATTTTCCTCACTGATACTGTTCACCTGCTAACATGTCCCGTGTATATTTAACAATGAGGGGAACACACTCTCCTCACTTATACTGTTCACCTGGTAACATGTCCCGTGTATATTAAACAATCAGGGGAATACACTCTCCTCACTTATACTGTTCACCTGGTAACATGTCTCGTGTGTATTAAACCATCATGGGAACACATTCTCCTCACTTATACTGTTCACCAGGTAACATGTCCCGTGTATATTAATCCATCAGGGGAACACACTCTCCACACTTATACTGTTCACCTGGTAACATGTCCCGTGTATATTAAACCATCAGGGGAACACACTCTCCTCACTTATACTGTTCACCTGGTAACATTTCCAGTGTATATTAAACCATCAGGGGAAAACACTCTCCTCAATTATACTGTTCACCTGGTAACATTTCCAGTGTATATTAAACCATCAGGGGAACACACTCTCCTCACTTATACTGTTCACCTGGTAACATTTCCAGTGTATATTAAACCATCAGGGGAAAACACTCTCCTCAATTATACTGTTCACCTGGTAACATGTCCCGTGTGTATTAAACCATCAGGGGAAAACACTCTCCTCACTTATACTGTTCACCTGGTAACATGTCCCGTGTATATTTAACAATCAGGGGAACACACTCTCCTCACTTATACTGCTCACCTGCTACCATGTCCCGTGTATATTAAACCATCAGGGGAACACATTCTCCTCACTTATACTGTTCACCTGCTACCATGTCCCGTGTATATTAAACCATCAGGGGAACACATTCTCCTCACTTATACTGTTCACCTGCTAACTTGTCCCGTGTATATTAAACCATCAGGGGAACACATTCTCCTCACTTATACTGTTCACCTGGTAACATGTCCCGTGTATATTTAACAATCAGGGGAACACACTCTCCTCACTTATACTGTTCACCTGGTAACATGTACCGTGTATATTATACCATCAGGGGAACACACTCTCCTCACTTATACTGTTCACCTGGTAACATTTCCAGTGTATATTAAACCATCAGGGGAAAACACTCTCCTCACTTATACTGTTCACCTGGTAACATGTCCCGTGTATATTAAACCATCAGGGGAAAACACTCTCCTCACTTATACTGTTCACCTCGTAACATGTCCCGTGTATATTATACCATCAGGGGAACACACTCTCCTCACTTATACTGTTCACCTGGTAACATTTCCAGTGTATATTAAACCATCAGGGGAAAACACTCTCCTCACTTATACTGTTCACCTGGTAACATGTCCCGTGTATATTAAACCATCAGGGGAACACACTCTCCTCACTTATACTGTTCACCTGGTAACATGTCCCGTGTATATTAAACCATCAGGGGAAAACACTCTCCTCACTTATACTGTTCACCTCGTAACATGTCCCGTGTATATTTAACAATCAGGGGAACACACTCTCCTCACTTATACTGTTCACCTGGTAACATTTCCAGTGTATATTAAACCATCAGGGGAACACACTCTCCTCACTTATACTGTTCACCTGGTAACATGTCCCGTGTATATTAAACCATCAGGGGAACACACTCTCCTCACTTATACTGTTCACCTGGTAACATGTCCCGTGTGTATTAAACCATCAGGGGAAAACACTCTCCTCACTTATACTGTTCACCTGGTAACATGTCCCGTGTATATTAAACCATCAGGGGAAAACACTCTCCTCACTTATACTGTTCACCTGGTAACATGTCCCGTGTATATTAAACCTTCAGGGTAACACATTCTCCTCACTTATACTGTTCACCTGCTAACTTGTCCCGTGTATATTAAACCATCAGGGGAACACATTCTCCTCACTTATACTGTTCACCTGGTAACATGTCCCCTGTATATTAAACCTTCAGGGGAACACATTCTCCTCACTTATACTGTTCACCTGGTAACATGTCCAGTGTATATTAAACCATCAGTGGAACACACTCTCCTCACTTATACTGTTCACCTGGGAACATGTCCCGTGTATATTAAACCATCAGTGGAACACACTCTCCTCACTTATACTGTTCACCTGTTGACATGTCCCGTGAATATTAAACCATCAGTGGAACACACTCTCCTCACTTATACTGTTCACCTGGGAACATGTCCCGTGTATATTCAATCATCAGGGGAACACACTCTCCTCACTTATACTGTTTACCTGGTAACATGTCCCATGTATATTAAACCATCAGGGGAAAACACTCTCTTCACTTATACTCTTCACCTGGTAACATGTCCCGTGTATATTAAACCATCAGCAGAACACACTCTCCTCACTTCTACTGTTCACCTGGTAATATGTCCCGTGTATATTAAACCATCAGGGGAACACACTCTCCTCACTTATACTGTTCACCTGGTAACATGTCCCGTGTGTATTAAACCATCAGGGGAACACACTCTGCTCACTTATCCTGTTCACCTGGTAACATGTCCCGGGTGTATTAAACAATCAGGGGAAAACACTCTCCTCACTTATACTTTTCACCTGGTAACATGTCCCGTGTATATTAAACCGTCAGGGGAACACACTCTCCTCAGTTATGCTGTTCACCTGGTAACATGTCCCGTGTATATTCAACCATCAGGGGAACACATTCTCCTCACTTATACTGTTCACCTGCTAACATGTCCCGTGTATATTAAACCATCAGGGGAACACACTCTCCTCACTTATACTGTTCACCAGGTAACATGTCCTGTGTATATTAAACCATCAGGGGAAAGCCCTCTCCTCACTTATACTGATCAGCTGGCAACATGTCCCGTGTATATTAAACCATCAGGGGAACACATTCTCCTCACTTATACTGTTCACCTGCGAACATGTCCCGTGTATATTGAACCATGAGGGGAATACTGTCTCCTCACTTACACTGTTCACCTGGGAACATGTCCCGTGTATATTAAACCATCAGTGGAACACACTCTCCTCACTTATACTGTTCACCTGCTAACATGTCCCATGTATATTGAACCATCAGGGGAACACACTCTCCTCACTTATACTGTTCACCTGGTAACATGTACCGTGTATATTAAACCATCAGGGGAAAGCCCTCTCCTCACTTATTCTGTTCACCTGGTAATAAGTCCCGTGTATATTAAACCATCAGGGGAACACACTCTCCTCACTTATACTGTTCACCTGGTAACAGGTCCCGTGTATTTTTAACAATCAGGGGAACACACTCTCCTCACTTATACTGTTCACCTGGTAACATGTCCCGTGTATATTAAACCATCAGGGGAACACACTCGCCTCACTTATACTCGTCACCTTGTAACATGTCCCACGTATATTAAGCAATCAGGGGAACAGGCTCCCTTCTCTTATACTGTTCACCTGGTAACATGTCCCATGTATATTAAACCATCAGGGGAACACACTCTCTTCACATATACTGTTCACCTGGTAACATGTCCCGTGTATATTAAACCATCAGGGGAACACACTCTCCTCACTTCTGCTCTTCACCTGGTGACACGTCCCCTGCGTGGAAAGCCATCAGGGGAACACACTCTCCTCACTTATACTGCTCACCTGGTAACATATCCCGTGAGTATTAAACAATCAGGGGAACACATTCTCCTCACTTCTACTGTTCACCTGGTAACACGCCCTGTGTATATTAAACCATCAGGGGAACACACTCTCCTCACTTATACTGTTCACCTGGTAACATGTCCCGTGTATATTAAACCATCAGCGGAATACATTCTCCTCACTTATACTGTTCACCTGCTAACATGTCCCGTGTATATTAGGTCATCAGGGGAACACACTCTCCTCACTTATACTGTTCACCTGCTAAAATGTCCCGTGTATATTAAACCATCAGGGGAACACACTGTCCTCACTTATACTGTTCACATGGTAACATGTCCCGTGTATATTAAACCATCAGGGGAAAGCCCTCTCCTCACTTACACTGTTCAGCTGGTAACATGTCCCGTGTATATTATACCATCAGGGGAACACACTCTCCTCACTTATACTCGTCACCTTGTAACAAGTCCCACGTGTATTAAGCAATCAGGGGAACAGGCTCTCTTCACTTATACTGTTCACCTGGTAACATGTCCCATGTATATTAAACCATCAGGGGAACACACTCTCCTCACTTATACTGTTCACCAGCTAACATGTCCCGTGTATATTAAACCATCAGGGTAACACACTCTCCTCCCTTATACTGTTCACCTGGTAACATGTCCCGTGTATATTAAACCATCAGGGTAACACACTCTCCTCCCTTATACTGTTCACCTGGTAACATTTCCAGTGTATATTAAACCATCAGGGGAAAACACTCTCCTCACTTATACTGTTCACCTGGTAACATTTCCCGTGTATATTCAACCATCAGGGGAACACACACTCCTCACTTATACTGTTCACCAGCTAACATGTCCCGTGTATATTAAACCATCAGGGTAACACACTCTCCTCCCTTATACTGTTCACCTGGTAAAATGTCCTGTGTATATTAAACCATCAGGGGAACACACTCTCCTCACTTATACTGTTCACCTGGTAACATTTCCAGTGTATATTAAACCATCAGGGGAAAACACTCTCCTCACTTATACTGTTCACCTGGTAACATGTCCCGTGTATATTAAACCATCAGGGGAACACACTCTCCTCACTTATACTGTTCACCTGCGAACATGTCCCGTGTATATTGAGCCATGAGGGGAATACTGTCTCCTCGCTTACACTGTTCACCTGGGAACATGTCCCGTGTATATTAAACCATCAGTGGAACACACTCTCCTCACTTATACTGTTCACCTGGTAACATGACCCGTGTATATTCAACCATCATGGGTAAGCCCTCTCCTCACTTATACTGTTCACCTGGTAACATGTCCCATGTATATTATACCATCAGGGGAACACACTCTCCTCACTTATACTGTTCACCTGGTGATATGTCCCGTGTATATTAAACCATCAGGGGAAAGCACTCTCCTCACTTATACTGTTCACCTGGTAACATGTCCCGTGTATATTAAGTCATCAGGGGAACACATTCTCCTCACTTCTACTGTTCACCTGGTAACACGTCCCGTGTATATTAAACCATCAGGGGAACACACTCTCCTCACTTATACTGTTCACCTGGTAACATGTCCCGTGTATATTAAACCATCAGGGGAATACATTCTCCTCACTTATACTGTTCACCTGCTAACATGTCCCGTGTATATTAAGTCATCAGGGGAACACACTCTCCTCACTTATACTGTTCACCTGCTAAAATGTCCCGTGTATATTAAACCATCAGGGGAACACACTCTCCTCATTATACTGTTCACCTGGTAACATGTCCCGTGTATATTAAACCATCAGGGGAAAGCCCTCTCCTCACTTACACTGTTCAGCTGGTAACATGTCCCGTGTATATTATACCATCAGGGGAACACACTCTCCTCACTTATACTGTTCACCTGTTAACATGTCCCGTGTATATTATACCATCAGGGGAACAAACTCTCCTCACTTATACTGTTCACCTGGTAACATGTCCCGTGTATATTAAACCATCAGGGGAAGACACTCTCCTCACTTATACTGTTCACCTGGTAACATGTCCCGTGTATATTAAACCATCAGGGGAATACATTCTCCTCACTTATACTGTTCACCTGGTAACATGTCCCGTGTATATTAAACCATCAGGGGAATACATTCTCCTCACTTATACTGTTCACCAGCTAACATGTCCCGTGTATATTGAACCATCAGGGGAATACATTCTCCTCACTTATACTGTTCACCTGGTAACATGTCCCGTGTATATTAAACCATCAGGGGAATACATTCTCCTCACTTATACTGTTCACCTGGTAACATGTCCCGTGTATATTAAACCATCAGGGGAATACAGTATCCTCACTTATACTGTTCACCTGGTAACATGTGCCGTGTATGTTAAACCATCAGGGGAACACATTCTCCTCACTTATACTGTTCACCTGGTAAAATGTCCCTTGTTTTTTAAAACATCAGGGGAAAGCCCTCTCCTATCCTATACTGTTCAGCTGGTAACATGTCCCATGTATATTAAACCATCAGGGGAACACACTCTCCTCACTTATACTGATCACCTGGTAACATGTCCCGTGTATATTAAACCATCATGGGTAAGCCCTCTCCTCACTTCTACTGTTCACCTGGTAACATGTCCCGTGTATATTAAACCATCATGGGTAAGCCCTCTCCTCACTTCTACTGTTCACCTGGTAACATGTCCCGTGTATATTAAACCATCAGGGGAACACACTCTCCTCACTTATACTGTTCACCTGGTAACATGTCCCGGGTATATTAAACAATCAGGGGAACTCACTCTCCTCACTTATACTTTTCACCTGGTATCATGTCCTGTGTATATTAAACCATCAGGGGAACACACTCTCCTCACTTATACTGTTCATCTGGTAACATGTCCCGTGTGTATTAAACAATCAGGGGAACACACTCTCCTCACTTATACTGTTCACCTGATGACATGTCCCGTGTATATTAAACCATCAGGGGAACACACTCTCCTCACTTATACTGTTCATCTGGTAACATGTCCCGTGTGTATTAAACAATCAGGGGAACACACTCTCCTCACTTATACTGTTCACCTGATGACATGTCCCGTGTATATTAAACCATCAGGGGAACACACTCTCCTCACTTATACTGTTCACCTGATGACATGTCCCGTGTATATTAAACCATCAGGGGAACACACTCTCCTCACTTATACTGTTCAACTGTTGACATGTCCTGTTTGTATTAAACCATGAGGGGAACTCACTCTCCTCACTTACACTGTTCACCTGGTAACATGTCCCGTGAATATTAAACCATCAGGGGAACACACTCTCCTCACTTATACTGTTCATCTGGTAACATGTCCCGTGTGTATTAAACAATCAGGGGAACACACTCTCCTCACTTATACTGTTCACCTGATGACATGTCCCGTGTATATTAAACCATCAGGGGAACACACTCTCCTCACTTATACTGTTCATCTGGTAACATGTCCCGTGTGTATTAAACAATCAGGGGAACACACTCTCCTCACTTATACTGTTCACCTGATGACATGTCCCGTGTATATTAAACCATCAGGGGAACACACTCTCCTCACTTATACTGTTCACCTGATGACATGTCCCGTGTATATTAAACCATCAGGGGAACACACTCTCCTCACTTATACTGTTCAACTGTTGACATGTCCTGTTTGTATTAAACCATCAGGGGAACTCACTCTCCTCACTTACACTGTTTACCTGGTAACATGTCCCGTGTGTATTAAACCATCAGGGGAACACACTCTCCTCACTTATACTCTTCACCTGGTAACATGTCCCGGGTGTATTAAACCATCAGGGGAACACACTCTCCTCACTTATACTGTTCACCTGGTAACATGTCCCGTGTATATTAAACAATCAGGGGAACACACTCTCCTCACTTATACTGTTCACCTGGTAACATGTCCCGTGTATATTAGACTATCAGGGGAACACACTCTCCTCACTTATACTGTTCACCTGGTAACATGTCCCGTGTATATTAAACTATCAGGGGAACACACTCTCCTCACTTATACTGTTCACCTGGTAACATGTCCCGTGTATATTAAACCATCAGGGGAACACACTCTCCTCACTTATACTGTTCACCTGGTAACATGTCCCGTGTGTATTAAACAATCAGGGGAACACACTCTCCTCACTTATACTGTTCACCTGGTAACATGTCCAGTGTATATTGAACCATCAGGGGAATACAGTCTCATCACTTATACTGTTCACCTGGTAACATGTCCCGTGTATATTAAACCATCAGGGGAACTCACTCTCCGCACTTATACTGTTTTACTGGTAACATGTCCCGTGTGTGTTAAACCATCAGGGGAACACACTCTCTTCACTTATACTCTTCACCTGGCAACATGTCACGTGTGTATTAAACAATCAGGGGAACACACTCTCTTCAATTATACTGTCCACCTGGTAACATGTCCTGTGTATATTAAACCATCAGGGGAACACACTCTCCTCACTTCTACTGTTCACCTGGTAACATGTCCCCTGCCTGTTAAACCATCAGGGGAACACACTCTCCTCACTTACAATGTTCACCTGGTAACATGTCCCGGGTGCATTAAACCATCAGGGGAACACACTCTCCTCACTTCTACTGTTCACCTGGTAACATGTCCCCTGCCTGTGAAACCATCATGGGAATACACTCTCCTCACTTATACTGTTGACCTGGTTAGATGTCCCCTGCCTGTGAAACCATCAGGGGAACACACTCTCCTCACTTATACTGTTGACCTGGTAACATGTCCCGTGCATGTTGAAACATCAGGGGAACTACTCTCCTCACTTATACTGTTCACCTGGTAACATGTCCTGTGTATATTTAACCATCAGGGGAACACACTCTCCTCACTTATACTGTTCACCTGGTAACATGTCCCTTGTATATTGAACCATCAGGGGAATACAGTATCCTCACTTATACTGTTCACCTGGTAACATGTCCCTTGTATATTAAACCATCAGGGGAAAGCCCTCTCCTCACTTATACAGTTCAGCTGGTAACATGTCCCGTGTATATTATACCATCAGGGGAACACACTGTCCTCACTTATACTGTTCACCTGGTAACATGTCCCGTGTATATTAAAACATCAGGGGAACACACTCTCCTCACTTAAACTGTTCACCTGGTAACATGTCCCGTGTATCTTAAACCATCAGGGGAACACACTCTCCTCACTTATACTGTTGACCTGGTAACATGTCCCGTGTATATTAAACCATCAGGGGAACACACTCTCCTCACTTATACTGTTCACCTGGTAACATGTCCCATGTATATTAAACCATGAGGGGAACACATTCTCCTCACTTATACTGTTCACCCGCTAACATGTCCCGTGTATATTGAACCATCAGGGGAACACACTCTCCCCACTTGTACTGTTCACCTGGTAACATGTCCCGTGTATATTAAACCATCAGGGGAACACACTCTCCTCACTTATACTCGTCACCTTGTAACATGTCCCACGTATATTAAGCAATCAGGGGAACAGGCTCTCCTCACTTATACTGTTCACCTGGTAACATGTCCCATGTATATTAAACCATCAGGGGAACACACTCTCTTCACATATACTGTTCAACTGGTAACATGTCCCGTGTATATAAAACAATCAGGGGAACACACTCTCCTCACTTATACTGTTCACCTGGTGACACGTCCCGTCAGTATTAAACAATCATTGGATCACACTCTCCTCACTTATACTGTTCACCTGGTAACATGTCCCGGGAGTATTAAACCATCAGGGGAACACACTCTCTTCACTTATACTCTTCACCTGGCACCATGTCCCGTGTATATTAAACCATCAGGGGAACACACTCTCCTCACTTATACTGTTCACCTGCTAACATGTCCCGTGTATATTAAACCATCAGGGGAACACACTCTCCTCACTTATACTGTTGACCTGGTAACATGTCAAGTGCATGTTAAACCATCAGGGGAAAACACTCTCCTCACTTATACTGTTCACCTGGTAACATGTCCCGTGTATATTAAACAATCAGGGGAACACACTCTCCTCACTTATACTGTTCACCTGGTAACATGTCCCGTGTATATTAAACCATCAGGGGAACACACTCTCCTCACTTACACTGTTCACCTGGTAACATGTCCCGTGTATATTAAACCATCAGGGGAAAGCCCTCTCCTCACTTATTCTGATCACCTGGTAAAATGTCCCGTGTATATTAAACCATCAGGGGAACACACTCTCCTCACTTATACTGTTCACCTGGTAACATGTCCCGTGTATATTAAACCATCTGGGGAACACACTCTCCTCACTTATACTGTTCACCTGGTAACATGTCCCGTGGATATTAAACCATCAGGGGAACACATTCTCCTCACTGATACTGTTCACCTGCTAACATGTCCCATGTATATTAAACCATCAGGGGAACACACTCTCTTCACATATACTGTTCACCTGGTAACATGTCCCGTGTATATTAGACCATCTGCGGAACACACTCTCCTGACTTATACTTTTCACCTGGTATCATGTCCCGTGTATATTAAAACATTAGGGGAACACATTCTCCTCACTTATACTGTTCACCTGATAACATGTCCTGTGTATATTAAACCATCAGGGGAACACAGTCTCCTCACTTATACTGTTCACCTGGTAACATGTCCCGTCTATATTAAATCATCAAGGGAATACATTCTCCTCACTTATAGTGTTCACCTGCTTACATGTCCCGTGTACATTAAACCATCAGGGGAACACACTCTCCTCACTTATACTGTTCACCTGCTAACATGTCCCGTGTATATAAAACCATCAGGGGAAAGCCCTCTCCTCACTTATACTGTTCAGCTGGTAACATGTCCCGTGTATATTAAAGGATCAGGGGATAGCCCTCTCCTCACTTATGCTGTTCAGCTGGTAACATGTCCCGTGTATATTATACCATCAGGGGAACACACTCTCCTCACTTATACTGTTCACCTGGTAACATATCCCGTGTATATTAAACCATCAGGGGAACACACTCTCCTCACTTATACTGTTCACCTGGTAACATGTCCCGTGTATATTAAACCATCAGGGGAATACATTCTCCTCACTTATACTGTTCACCAGCTAACATGTCCCATGTATATTGAACCATCAGGGGAATACAGTATCCTCACTTATACTGTTCACCTGGTAACATGTCCCGTTTATATCAAACCATCAGGGGAACACATTCTCCTCACTTCTACTGTTCACCTGGTAACATGTCCCTTGTATATTAAGCCATCAGGGGAAAGCCCTCTCCTCACTTATACTGTTCAGCTGGTAACATGTCCCGTGTATATTAAAACATCAGGGGAACACACTCTCCTCACTTAAACTGTTCACCTGGTAACATGTCCCTTGTATATTAAACCATCAGGGGAACACACTCTCCTCACTTATACTGTTCACCTGATGACATGTCCCGGGTATATTAAACAATCAGGGGAACACACTCTCCTCACATATACTGTTTTACTGGTAACATGTCCCGTGTGTGTTAAACCATCAGGGGAACACACTCTCTTCACTTATACTCTTCACCTGGCAACATGTCACGTGTGTATTAAACAATCAGGGGAACACACTCTCTTCAATTATACTGTCCACCTGGTAACATGTCCTGTGTATATTAAACCATCAGGGGAACACACTCTCCTCACTTCTACTGTTCACCTGGTAACATGTCCCCTGCCTGTTAAACCATCAGGGGAACACACTCTCCTCACTTACAATGTTCACCTGGTAACATGTCCCGGGTGCATTAAACCATCAGGGGAACACACTCTCCTCACTTCTACTGTTCACCTGGTAACATGTCCCCTGCCTGTGAAACCATCATGGGAATACACTCTCCTCACTTATACTGTTGACCTGGTTAGATGTCCCCTGCCTGTGAAACCATCAGGGGAACACACTCTCCTCACTTATACTGTTGACCTGGTAACATGTCCCGTGCATGTTGAAACATCAGGGGAACTACTCTCCTCACTTATACTGTTCACCTGGTAACATGTCCTGTGTATATTTAACCATCAGGGGAACACACTCTCCTCACTTATACTGTTCACCTGGTAACATGTCCCTTGTATATTGAACCATCAGGGGAATACAGTATCCTCACTTATACTGTTCACCTGGTAACATGTCCCTTGTATATTAAACCATCAGGGGAAAGCCCTCTCCTCACTTATACAGTTCAGCTGGTAACATGTCCCGTGTATATTATACCATCAGGGGAACACACTGTCCTCACTTATACTGTTCACCTGGTAACATGTCCCGTGTATATTAAAACATCAGGGGAACACACTCTCCTCACTTAAACTGTTCACCTGGTAACATGTCCCGTGTATCTTAAACCATCAGGGGAACACACTCTCCTCACTTATACTGTTGACCTGGTAACATGTCCCGTGTATATTAAACCATCAGGGGAACACACTCTCCTCACTTATACTGTTCACCTGGTAACATGTCCCATGTATATTAAACCATGAGGGGAACACATTCTCCTCACTTATACTGTTCACCCGCTAACATGTCCCGTGTATATTGAACCATCAGGGGAACACACTCTCCCCACTTGTACTGTTCACCTGGTAACATGTCCCGTGTATATTAAACCATCAGGGGAACACACTCTCCTCACTTATACTCGTCACCTTGTAACATGTCCCACGTATATTAAGCAATCAGGGGAACAGGCTCTCCTCACTTATACTGTTCACCTGGTAACATGTCCCATGTATATTAAACCATCAGGGGAACACACTCTCTTCACATATACTGTTCAACTGGTAACATGTCCCGTGTATATAAAACAATCAGGGGAACACACTCTCCTCACTTATACTGTTCACCTGGTGACACGTCCCGTCAGTATTAAACAATCATTGGATCACACTCTCCTCACTTATACTGTTCACCTGGTAACATGTCCCGGGAGTATTAAACCATCAGGGGAACACACTCTCTTCACTTATACTCTTCACCTGGCAACATGTCCCGTGTATATTAAACCATCAGGGGAACACACTCTCCTCACTTATACTGTTCACCTGCTAACATGTCCCGTGTATATTAAACCATCAGGGGAACACACTCTCCTCACTTATACTGTTGACCTGGTAACATGTCAAGTGCATGTTAAACCATCAGGGGAAAACACTCTCCTCACTTATACTGTTCACCTGGTAACATGTCCCGTGTATATTAAACAATCAGGGGAACACACTCTCCTCACTTATACTGTTCACCTGGTAACATGTCCCGTGTATATTAAACCATCAGGGGAACACACTCTCCTCACTTACACTGTTCACCTGGTAACATGTCCCGTGTATATTAAACCATCAGGGGAAAGCCCTCTCCTCACTTATTCTGATCACCTGGTAAAATGTCCCGTGTATATTAAACCATCAGGGGAACACACTCTCCTCACTTATACTGTTCACCTGGTAACATGTCCCGTGTATATTAAACCATCTGGGGAACACACTCTCCTCACTTATACTGTTCACCTGGTAACATGTCCCGTGGATATTAAACCATCAGGGGAACACATTCTCCTCACTGATACTGTTCACCTGCTAACATGTCCCATGTATATTAAACCATCAGGGGAACACACTCTCTTCACATATACTGTTCACCTGGTAACATGTCCCGTGTATATTAGACCATCTGCGGAACACACTCTCCTGACTTATACTTTTCACCTGGTATCATGTCCCGTGTATATTAAAACATTAGGGGAACACATTCTCCTCACTTATACTGTTCACCTGATAACATGTCCTGTGTATATTAAACCATCAGGGGAACACAGTCTCCTCACTTATACTGTTCACCTGGTAACATGTCCCGTCTATATTAAATCATCAAGGGAATACATTCTCCTCACTTATAGTGTTCACCTGCTTACATGTCCCGTGTACATTAAACCATCAGGGGAACACACTCTCCTCACTTATACTGTTCACCTGCTAACATGTCCCGTGTATATAAAACCATCAGGGGAAAGCCCTCTCCTCACTTATACTGTTCAGCTGGTAACATGTCCCGTGTATATTAAAGGATCAGGGGATAGCCCTCTCCTCACTTATGCTGTTCAGCTGGTAACATGTCCCGTGTATATTATACCATCAGGGGAACACACTCTCCTCACTTATACTGTTCACCTGGTAACATATCCCGTGTATATTAAACCATCAGGGGAACACACTCTCCTCACTTATACTGTTCACCTGGTAACATGTCCCGTGTATATTAAACCATCAGGGGAATACATTCTCCTCACTTATACTGTTCACCAGCTAACATGTCCCATGTATATTGAACCATCAGGGGAATACAGTATCCTCACTTATACTGTTCACCTGGTAACATGTCCCGTTTATATCAAACCATCAGGGGAACACATTCTCCTCACTTCTACTGTTCACCTGGTAACATGTCCCTTGTATATTAAGCCATCAGGGGAAAGCCCTCTCCTCACTTATACTGTTCAGCTGGTAACATGTCCCGTGTATATTAAAACATCAGGGGAACACACTCTCCTCACTTAAACTGTTCACCTGATGACATGTCCCGGGTATATTAAACAATCAGGGGAACACACTCTCCTCACATATACTGTTCACCTGATGACATGTCCCGGGTATATTAAACAATCAGGGGAACACACTCTCCTCACTTATACTGTTGACCTGGTAACATGTCCCGTGTATATAATACCATCAGGGGAACACACTGTCCTCACTTATACTTTTCACCTGGTAACATGTCCCGTGTATATTAAAACATCAGGGGAACACACTCTCCTCACTTATACTGTTCACCTGTTGACATGTCCCGTGTATATAATACCATCAGGGGAACACACTGTCCTCACTTATACTTTTCACCTGGTAACATGTCCCGTGTATATTAAAACATCAGGGGAACACACTCTCCTCACTTATACTGTTCACCTGGTAACATGTCCCGTGTATCTTAAACCATCAGGGGAACACACTCTCCTCACTTATACTGTTGACCTGGTAACATGTCCCGTGTATATTAAACCATCAGGGGAACACACTGTCCTCACTTATACTTTTCACCTGGTAACATGTCCCGTGTATATTAAAACATCAGGGGAACACACTGTCCTCACTTATACTTTTCACCTGGTAACATGTCCCGTGTATATTAAAACATCAGGGGAACACACTCTCCTCACTTAAACTGTTCACCTGGTAACATGTCCCGTGTATCTTAAACCATCAGGGGAACACACTCTCCTCACTTATACTGTTCACCTGGTAACATGTCCCGTGTATATTAAACCATCAGGGGAACACACTCTCCTCACTTAAACTGTTCACCTGGTAACATGTCCCGTGTATCTTAAAACATCAGGGGAACACACTCTCCTCACTTAAACTGTTCACCTGGTAACATGTCCCGTGTATCTTAAACCATCAGGGGAACACACTCTCCTCACTTATACTGTTCACCTGGTAACATGTCCCGTGTATATTAAATCATCAGGGGAATACATTCTCCTCACTTATACTGTTCACCAGCTAACATGTCCCGTGTATATTGAACCATCAGGGGAATACAGTATCCTCACTTATACTGTTCACCTGGTAACATGTCCCTTGTATATTAAACCATCAGGGGAAAGCCCTCTCCTCACTTATACAGTTCAGCTGGTAACATGTCCCGTGTATATTATACCATCAGGGGAACACACTGTCCTCACTTATACTGTTCACCTGGTAACATGTCCCGTGTATATTAAAACATCAGGGGAACACACTCTCCTCACTTAAACTGTTCACCTGGTAACATGTCCCGTGTATCTTAAACCATCAGGGGAACACACTCTCCTCACTTATACTGTTGACCTGGTAACATGTCCCGTGTATATTAAACCATCAGGGGAACACACTCTCCTCACTTATACTGTTCACCTGGTAACATGTCCCGTGTATATTAAATCATCAGGGGAATACATTCTCCTCACTTATACTGTTCACCAGCTAACATGTCCCGTGTATATTGAACCATCAGGGGAATACAGTATCCTCACTTATACTGTTCACCTGGTAACATGTCCCTTGTATATTAAACCATCAGGGGAAAGCCCTCTCCTCACTTATACAGTTCAGCTGGTAACATGTCCCGTGTATATTATACCATCAGGGGAACACACTGTCCTCACTTATACTGTTCACCTGGTAACATGTCCCGTGTATATTAAAACATCAGGGGAACACACTCTCCTCACTTAAACTGTTCACCTGGTAACATGTCCCGTGTATATCAAACCATCAGGTGAACACATTCTCCTCACTTATACTGTTCACCTGGTAACATGTCCCGTGCATGTTAAACCATCAAGGGAACTACTCTCCTCACTTATACTGTTCACCTGGTAACATGTCCCTTGTATATTAAACCATCAGGGGAAAGCCCTCTCCTCACTTATACAGTTCAGCTGGTAACATGTCCCGTGTATATTATACCATCAGGGGAACACACTGTCCTCACTTATACTATTCACCTGGTAACATGTCCTGTGTATATTAAACGATCAGGGGATAGCCCTCTCCTCACTTATGCTGTTCAGCTGGTAACATGTCCCGTGTATATTAAACCATCAGGGGAACACACTCTCCTCACTTATACTCTTCACCTGGTAACATATCCCGTGTATATTAAACCATCAGGGGAACACACTCTCCTCACTTATACTGTTCACCTGGTAACATGTCCCGTGTATATCAAACCATCAGGGGAACACATTCTCCTCACTTCTACTGTTCATCTGGTAACATGTCCCTTGTATATTAAGCCATCAGGGGAAAGCCCTCTCCTCACTTATACTGTTCAGCTGGTAACATGTCCCGTGTATATTAAAACATCAGGGGAACACACTCTCCTCACTTAAACTGTTCACCTGGTAACATGTCACGTGTATATTAAACCATCAGGGGAACACACTCTCCTCACTTAAACTGTTCACCTGGTAACATGTCCCTTGTATATTAAGCCATCAGGGGAAAGCCCTCTCCTCACTTATACTGTTCAGCTGGTAACATGTCCCGTGTATATTAAAACATCAGGGGAACACACTCTCCTCACTTATACTGTTCACCTGTTGACATGTCCCGTGTATATAATACCATCAGGGGAACACACTGTCCTCACTTATACTGTTCACCTGGTAACATGTCCCGTGTATATTAAAACATCAGGGGAACACACTCTCCTCATTTAAACTGTTCACCTGGTAACATGTCCCGTGTATATTAAACCATCAGGGGAACACACTCTACTCACTTATAATGTTGACCTGGTAACATGTCCCGTGTATATTAAACCATCAAGGGAACTACTCTCCTCACTTATACTGTTGACCTGGTAACATGTCCCGCGCATGTTAAACCATCAGGGGAACTACTCTCCTCACTTATACTGTTCACCTGGTAACATGTCCCGTGTATATTGAACCATCAGGGGAACACATTCTCCTCACTTATACTGTTCACCTGCTAACATGTCCCGTGTGTATTGAACCATCAGGAGAATACAGTCTCATCACTTATACTGTTCACCTGGTAACATGTCCCGTGTATATTAAACCATCAGGGGAACACACTCTCCTCACTTATTCTGTTCACCTGGTAACATGTCCCATGTATATTAAACCATGAGGGGAACACATTCTCCTCACTTATACTGTTCACCTGGTAAAATGTCCCGTGTATATTAAACCATCAGGGGAAGACACTCTCCTCACTTATACTGTTCACCTGGTAAAATGTCCCGTGTATATTAAACCATCAGGGGAAGACACTCTCCTCACTTATACTGTTCACCTGGTAACATGTCCCGTGTATATTAAACCATCAGGGGAAAGCCCTCTAGTCACTTATTCTGTTCACCTGGTAATAAGTCCCGTGTATATTAAACCATCAGGGGAACACACTCTCCTCACTTATACTGTTCACCTGGTAACATGTCTCGTGTATATTAAACCATCTGGGGAACACACTCTCCTCACTTATACTGTTCACCTGGTAACATGTCCCGTGTATATTTAACAATTAGGGGAACACACTCTCCTCACTTATACTGTTCACCTGGTAACATGTCCCGTGTATATTAAACCATCAGGGGAAAGCCCTCTCCTCACTTATACTGTTCAGCTGGTAACATGTCCCGTGTATATTATACCATCAGGGGAACACACTCTCCTCACTTATACTGTTCACCTGCCAACATGTCCCGTGTATATTTTACCATCAGGGGATAGCCCTCTCCTCACTTCTGCTGTTCAGCTGGTAACATGTCCCGTGTATATTTAACAATTAGGGGAACACACTCTACTCACTTATACTGTTCACCTGGTAACAGTCCCGTGTGTATTCAACCATCAGGGGAACACACTCTCTTCACATATACTGTTCACCTGGTAACATGTCCCGTGTATATTAAAACATCAGGGGAAAGCACTCTCCTCACTTATAATGTTCACCTGGTAACATGTCCCGTGTATATTAAACCATCAGGGGAACTCACTCTCCTCACCTATACTGTTCACCTGGTAACATGTCCCGTGTATATTAAACCATCAGGGGTAAGCCCTCTCCTCACTTATACTGTTCACCTGGTAACATGTCCCGTGTATATTATACCATCAGGGGAACACACTCTCCTCACTTATACTGTTCACCTGGTAACATGTCCCGTGTATATTAAACCATCAGGGGAACACACTCTCCTCACCTATACTGTTCACCTGGTAACATGTCCTGTGTATATTAAACCATCAGGGGTAAGCCCTCTCCTCACTTATACTGTTCACCTGTTAACATGTCCCGTGTATATTATACCATCAGGGGAACACACTCTCCTCACTTATACTGTTCACCTGGTAACATGTCCCGTGTATATTAAACCATCAGGGGAACATAGTCTTCTCACTTATACTGTTCACCTGATGACATGTCCCGGGTATATTAAACAATCAGGGGAACTCACTCTCCTCACTTATACTGTTCACCTGGTATCATGTCCTGTGTATATTAAACCATCAGGGGAACACACTCTCCTCACTTATACTATTCACCTGTTGACATGTCCCGTGTATATTAAACCATCAGGGGATCACACTCTCCTCACTTACACTGTTCACCTGGTAACATGTCCCGTGTGCATTAAACCATCAGGGGAACACACTCTCCTCACTTATACTGTTCACCTGCTAACATGTCCCGTGTATATTAAACCATCAGGGGAACACACTCTCCTCACTTATACTGTTCACCTGCTAACATGTCCCGTGTATATTAAACCATCAGGGGAACACACTCTCCTCACTTATACTGTTCACCTGCTAACATGTCCCGTGTATATTAAACCATCAGGGGAACACACTCTCCTCACTTATGCTGTTCACCTGCCAACATGTCCCGTGTATATTAAACCATCAGGGGAAAGCCCTCTCCTCACTTATACTGTTCAGCTGGTAACATGTCCCGTGTATATTAAACCATCAGGGGAAAGCCCTCTCCTCACTTATGCTGTTCAGCTGGTAAAATGTCCCGTGTATATTAAACCATCAGGGGAACACATTCTCCTCACTTATACTGTTCACCTGGTAATATGTCCCTTGTATATTAAACTTTCAGGGGAAAGCCCTCTCCTCACTTATACTGTTCAGCTGGTAAGATGTCCCGTGTATATTATACCATCAGGGGAACACACTGTCCTCACTTATACTGTTCACCTGGTAACATGTCCCGTGTATATTAAAACATCAGGGGAAAGCACTCTCCTCACTTATACTGTTCACCTGGTAACATGTCCCGTGTATATTAAACCATCAGGGGAACACACTCTCCTCACTTATACTGTTCACCTGGTAACATGTCCCGTGTATATTAAACCATCAGGGGAACACACTCTCCTCACTTATACTGTTCACGTGGTAACATGTCCCGTGCATATTAAACCATCAGGGGAATACATTCTCCTCACTTATACTGTTCACCTGCTAACATGTCCCGTGTATATTAAACCATCAGGGGAATACATTCTCCTCACTTATACTGTTCACCTGCTAACATGTCCCGTGTATATTAAACAATCAGCGGAACTCACTCTACTCACTTGCACTGTTCACCTGGTAACATATCCTGTTTGTATTAAACCATCAGGGGAACTCACTCTCCTCACTTCCACTGTTTACCTGGTTAAATGTCCCGTGTGTATTAAACCATCAGGGGAACACACTCTCTTCACTTATACTCTTCACCTGGTAACATGTCCTGTGTATATTAAACCATCAAGGGAACACACTCTCCACACTTATACTGTTCACCTGGTAACATGTCCCGTGTGTATTAAACCATCGGGGGAACACACTCTCTTCACTTATACTGTTCACCTGGTAACATGTCCCGTCTATATTATACCATCAGGGGAACACACTCTCCTCACTTATACTGTTCACCTGCTAACATGTCCCGTGTATATTAAACCCTAAGGGGAAAGCCCTCTCCTCACTTATACTGTTCAGCTGGTAACATGTCCTTTGTGTATTAAACAATCAGGGGAACACACTCTCCTCACTTATACTGTTCAGCTGGTAACATGTCCTTTGTGTATTAAACAATCAGTGGAACACACTCTCCTCACTTATACTGTTCACCTGGTATCATGTCCTGTGTATATTAAACCATCAGGGGAACACTCTCTCCTCACTTATGCTGTTCACCTGGGGAAATGTCCCGTCAGTATTAAACCATCAGGGGAACACACTCTCCTCACTTATACTGTTCACCTGGGGAAATGTCCCGTCAGTATTAAACCATCAGGGGAATACATTCTCCTCACTTATACTGTTCACCTGCTAACATGTCCCGTGTATATTAAACCATCAGGGGAATACACTCTCCTCACTTATACTGTTCACCTGGGGAAATGTCCCGTGTGTATTAAACAATCAGGGGAACACACTCTCCTCACTTATACTGTTCACCTGCTGACATATCCCGTCAGTATTAAACCATCAGGGGAAAGCCCTCTCCTCACTTATTCTGTTCGCCTGGTAATAAGTTCCGTGTATATTAAACCATCAGGGGAACACACTCTCCTCACTTAGAATGTTCACCTGGCAACATGTCCCGTGTATATTAAACCATGAGGGGAACACACTTTCCTCACTTATACAGTTCACCTGGTAACATGTCCCGTGTATTTTTAACAATCAGGGGAACACACTTTCCTCACTTATACAGTTCAGCTGGTAACATGTACCGTGTATTTTTAACAATCAGGGGAACACACTCTCCTCACTTATACTCGTCACCTGGTAACATGTCCCGTGTATATTAAACCATCTGGGGAACACACACTCCTCACTTATACAGCTCACCTGGTAACATCTCCCGTGAGTATTAAACAATCAGGGGAACACACTCTCCTCACTTATACTCTTCACCTGGTAACATGTCCCGTGTATATTAAACCATCTGGGGAACACACTCTCCTCACTTATACTTTTCACCTGGTAACATGTCCCTTTTATATTTAACAATCAGGAGAACACACTCTCCTCACTTATACTGTTTACCTGGTAACATGTCCCGTGTATATTAAACCATCAGGTGAACACATTCTCCTCACTGATACTGTTCACCTGCTCCCATGTCCCGTGTATATTTAACCATCAGGGGAACACATTCTCCTCACTTATACTGTTCACCTGGTAACATGTCCCTTGTATATTAAACCATCAGGGGAAAGCCCTCTCCTCACTTATACTTTTCAGCTGGTAAGATGTCCCGTGTATATTATACCATCAGGGGAACACACTGGCCTCACTTATACTGTTCACCTGGTAACATGTCCCGTATATATTAAAACATCAGGGGAAAGCACTCTCCTCACTTATACTGTTCACCTGGTAACATGTCCATTGTTTATTAAACCATCAGGGGAACACACTCTCCTCACTTATACTGTTCACCTGCTAACATGTCCCGTGTATATTAAACCATCAGGGGAATACATTCTCCTCACTTATACTGTTCACCTGCTAACATGTCCCGTGTATATTAAACAATCAGGGGAACTCACTCTCCTCACTTACACTGTTCACCTGGTAACATGTCCCGTGTATATTAAACCATCAGGGGAATACATTCTCCTCACTTATACTGTTCACCTGCTAACATGTCCCGTGTATATTAAACAATCAGGGGAACTCACTCTCCTCACTTACACTGTTCACCTGCTAACATGTCCCGTGTATATTAAACCATCAGGGGAACTCACTCTCCTCACTTACACTGTTCACCTGCTAACATGTCCCGTGTGTATTAAACCATCAGGGGAACACACTCTCTTCACTTATACTCTTCACCTGGTAACATGTCCTGTGTATATTAAACCATCAGGGGAACACACTCTCCTCACTTATACTGTTCACCTGGTAACATGTCCCGTGTATATTAAACAATCAGGGGAACACAATCTCCTCACTTACACTGTTCACGTTGTAACATGTCCTGTTTATATTAAACCATCAGGGGAACACACTCTCCTCACATATACTGTTCACCTGGTAACATGTCCCGTGTATATTAAACCATCAGGGGAATACATTCTCCTCACTTATACTGTTCACCAGCTAACATGTCCCGTGTATATTGAACCATCAGGGGAATACAATATCCTCACTTATACTGTTCAGCTGGTAACATGTCCCGTGTATATTATACCATCAGGGGAACACACTCTCCTCACTTACACTGTTCACCTGGTAACATGTCCCCTGTATATTAAACCATCAGGGGAATACATTCTCCTCACTTATACTGTTCACCAGCTAACATGTCCCGTGTATATTGAACCATCAGGGGAATACAGTATCCTCACTTATACTGTTCACGTGGTAACATATCCCGTGTGTATCAAACCATCAGGGGAACACATTCTCCTCACTTATACTGTTCACCTGGTAACATGTCCCTTGTATATTAAACCATCAGGGGAAAGCCGTCTCCTCACTTATACTGTTCACCTGCTAACATGTCCCGTGTATATTAAACCATCAGGGGAATACATTCTCCTCACTTATACTGTTCACCTGCTAACATGTCCCGTGTATATTAAAACATCAGGGGAAAGCACTCTCCTCACTTATACTGATCACCTGCTAACATGTCCCGTGTATATTAAACCATCAGGGGAATACATTCTCCTCACTTATACTGTTCACCTGGTAACATGTCCCGTGTACATTAAACAATCAGGGGAACTCACTCTCCTCACTTACACTGTTCACCTGGTAACATGTCCCATGTGTATTAAACCATCAGGGGAACACACTGTCCTCACTTATACTCTTCACCTGGTAACATGTCCTGTGTATATTAAACCATCAGGGGAACACACTCTCCTCACTTATACTGTTCACCTGTTAACATGTCCCGTGTATATTATACCATCAGGGGAATACATTCTCCTCACTTATACTGTTCACCTACTAACATGTCCCGTGTATATTAAACAATCAGGGGAACTCACTCTCCTCACTTACACTGTTCACGTTGTCACATGTCCCGTGTATATTAAACCATCAGGGGAACACACTCTCCTCACTTATACTGTTCACCTGGGGAAATGTCCCGTCAGTATTAAACCATCAGGGGAATACATTCTCCTCACTTATATTGTTCACCTGCTAACATGTCCCGTGTATATTAAACCATCAGGGGAATACATTCTCCTCACTTCTCCTGTTCACCTGCTAACATGTCCCGTGTTTTTTAAACAATCAGGGGAACTCACTCTCCTCATTACACTGTTCACCTGGTAACATGTCCTGTTTGTATTAAACCATCAGGGGAACTCACTCTCCTCACTTACACTGTTTACCTGGTAACATGTCCCGTGTGTATTAAACCATCAGGGGAACACACTCTCCTCACTTATACTGTTCACCTGGTAACATGTCCCGTGTATATTAAAACATCAGGGTAAAGCACTCTCCTCACTTCTTCTGTTCACCTGCTAACATGTCCCGTGTATATTAAACCATCAGGGGAATACATTCTCCTCACTTATACTGTTCACCTGCTAAAATGTCCCGTGTATATTAAACAATCAGGGGAACACACTCTCCTCACTTACACTGTTTACGTGGCAACATGTCCCATATGTATTAAACCATCAGGGGAACACACTCTCCTCACTTATACTCTTCACCTGGTAACATGTCCTGTGTATATTAAATCATCAGGGGAACACACTCTCCTCACTTATACTGTTCACCTGGTAACATGTCCCGTGTATATTAAACCATCAGGGGAATACATTCTCCTCACTTATACTGTTCACCTGGTAACATGTCCCGTGTATATTAAACAATCAGGGGAACTCACTCTCCTCACTTACACTGTTCACGTTGTCACATGTCCCGTGTATATTAAACCATCAGGGGAACACACTCTCCTCACTTATACTCTTCACCTGGGGAAATGTCCCGTCAGTATTAAACCATCAGGGGAATACATTCTCCTCACTTATTCTGTTCACCTGGTAATAAGTCCCGTGTATATTAAACCATCAGGGGAACTCACTCTCCTCACTTACACTGTTCACGTTGTCACATGTCCCGTGTATATTAAACCATCAGGGGAACTCACTCTCCTCACTTACACTGTTCACCTGGTAACATGTCCTGTTTGTATTAAACCATCAGGGGAACTCACTCTCCTCACTTACACTGTTTACCTGGTAACATGTCCTGTGTGTATTAAACCATCAGGGGAACACACTCTCCTCACTTATACTGTTCACCTGGTGACATATCCCGTCAGTATTAAACCATCAGGGGAAAGCCCTCTCCTCACTTATTCTGTTCGCCTGGTAATATGTCCCGTGTATATTAAACCATCAGGGGAACACACTCTCCTCACTTAGACTGTTCACCTGGCAACATGTCCCGTGTATATTAAACCATGAGGGGAACACACTTTCCTCACTTATACAGTTCACCTGGTAACATGTCCCGTGTATTTTTAACAATAAGGGGAACACACTCTCCTCACTTAGACTGTTCACCTGGCAACATGTCCCGTGTATATTAAACCATGAGGGGAACACACTCTCCTCACTTATACTCGTCACCTGGTAACATGTCCCGTGTGTATTAAACAATCAGGGGAACACATTCTCCTCACTTCTACTCTTCACCTGGTGACACGTCCCGTGCGTGTTAAACCATCAGGGGAACACACTCTCCTCACTTATACAGCTCACCTGGTAACATCTCCCGTGAGTATTAAACAATCAGGGGAACACACTCTCCTCACTTATACTGTTCACCTGGTAACATGTCCCGTGTATATTAAACCATCTGGGGAACACATTCTCCTCACTTATACTTTTCACCTGGTAACATGTCCCGTTTATATTTAACAATCAGGGGAACACACTCTCCTCACTTATACTGTTTACCTGGTAACATGTCCCGTGTATATTAAACCATCAGGGGAACACATTCTCCACACTTATACTGTTCACCTGCTACCATGTCCCGTGTATATTTAACAATCAGGGGAACACACTCTCCTCACTTATACTGTTCACCTGCTACCATGTCCCGTGTATATTAAACCATCAGGGGAACACACTCTCCTCACTTATACTGTTCACCTGCTAACATGTCCCGTGTGTATTAAACCCTAAGGGGAAAGCCCTCTCCTCACTTATACTGTTCAGCTGGTAACATGTCCCGTCTATATTATACCATCAGGGGAACACACTCTCCTCACTTATACTGTTCACCTGCTAACATGTCCCGTGTATATTAAACCCTAAGGGGAAAGCCCTCTCCTCACTTATACTGTTCACCTGGTAACATGACCCGTGTATATTAAACCATCAGGGGAATGCCCTCTCCTCACTTATGCTGTTCAGCTGGTAACATGTCCCGTGTATATTAAACCATCAGGGGAACACACTCTCCTCACTTATACTGTTCACCTGGTAACATGTCCCGTGTATGTTAAACCCTAAGGGGAAAGCCCTCTCCTCACTTATACTGTTCAGCTGGTAAGATGTCCCGTGTATATTATACCATCAGGGGAACACACTGGCCTCACTTATACTGTTCACCTGGTAACATGTCCCGTGTATATTAAAACATCAGGGGAAAGCACTCTCCTCACTTATACTGTTCACCTGCTAACATGTCCCGTGTATATTAAACCATCAGGGGAATACATTCTCCTCACTTATACTGTTCACCTGCTAACATGTCCCGTGTATATTAAACAATCAGGGGAACTCACTCTCCTCACTTACACTGTTCACCTGGTAACATGTCCCGTGTATATTAAACCATCAGGGGAATACATTCTCCTCACTTATACTGTTCACCTGGTAACATGTCCCGTGTATATTAAACAATCAGGGGAACTCACTCTCCTCACTTACACTGTTCACGTTGTAACATGTCCCGTTTATATTAAACCATCAGGGGAACACACTCTCCTCACATATACTGTTCACCTGGTAACATGTCCCGTTTATATTAAACCATCAGGGGAACACACTCTCCTCACATATACTGTTCACCTGGTAACATGTCCCGTGTATATTAAACAATCAGGGGAACTCACTCTCCTCACTTACACTGTTCACGTTGTAACATGTCCCGTTTATATTAAACCATCAGGGGAACACACTCTCCTCACATATACTGTTCACCTGGTAACATGTCCCATTTATATTAAACCATCAGGGGAACACACTCTCCTCACATATACTGTTCACCTGGTAACATGTCCCGTGTGTATTAAACCATCAGGGGAACACACTCTCTTCACTTATACTCTTCACCTGGTAACATGTCCCGTGTATATTGAACCATCAGGGGAATACAATATCCTCACTTATGCTATTCACCTGGTAACATGTCCCGTGTATATCAAACCATCAGGGGAACTCACTCTCCTCACTTACACTGTTCACGTTGTAACATGTCCCGTTTATATTAAACCATCAGGGGAACACACTCTCCTCACTTATACTGTTCACCTGGTAACATGTCCCGTGTATATTGAACCATCAGGGGAATACAATATCCTCACTTATGCTATTCACCTGGTAACATGTCCCGTGTATATCAAACCATCAGGGGAACACATTCTCCTCACTTATACTGTTCAACTGGTAACATGTCCCTTGTATATTAAGCCATCAGGGGAAAGCCCTCTCCTCACTTATACTGTTCAGCTGGTAACATGTCCCGTGTATATTATACCATCAGGGGAACACACTCTCCTCACTTATACTGTTCACCTGGTAACATGTCCCGTGTATATTGAACCATCAGGGGAATACAGTATCCTCACTTATACTGTTCACCTGGTAACATGTCCCGTGTGTATCAAACCATCAGGGGAACACATTCTCCTCACTTATACTGTTCACCTGGTAACATGTCCCGTGTGTATCAAACCATCAGGGGAACACACTCTCCTCACTTATACTGTTCACCTGGTATCATGTCCTGTGTATATTAAACCATCAGGGGAACACACTCTCCTCACTTATGCTGTTCACCTGGGGAAATGTCCCGTCAGTATTAAACCATCAGGCGTACACACTCTCCTCACTTATCCTGTTCACCTGGGGAAATGTCCCGTCAGTATTAAACCATCAGGGGAACACACTCTCCTCACTTATACTGTTCACCTGGTATCATGTCCTGTGTATATTAAACCATCAGGGGAACACACTCTCCTCACTTATGCTGTTCACCTGGGGAAATGTCCCGTCAGTATTAAACCATCAGGGGAACACATTCTCCTCACTTATTCTGTTCTCCTGGTAATAAGTCCCGTGTGTATTAAACCATTAGGGGAATACATTCTCCTCAGTTAACTGTTCACCTGCTAACATGTCCCGTGTATATTAAACCGTCAGGGGAATACATTCTCCTCACTTCTCCTGTTCACCTGCTAACATGTCCCGTGTATATTAAACAATCAGGGGAACTCACTCTCCTCACTTATGCTGTTCACCTGTTTACATGTCGCGTGTATATTAAACCATCAGGGGAACAAATTCTCCTCACGGATACTGTTCACCTGCTAAAATGTCCCGTGTATATTAAACAATGAGGGGAACACGCTCTCTTCACTTATAATGTTCACCTGGTAACATGTCCCATGTATATTAAACCATCATGGGAACACACTCTCTTCACATATACTGTTCACCTGGTAACATGTCCCGTGTGTATTAAACAATCAGGGGAACAGACACTCCTCACTTCTACTCTTCACCTGGTGACACGTCCCGTGCGTGTTAAACCATCAGGGGAACACACTCTCCTCACTTATACTGTTCACGTTGTAACATGTCCCGTGTATATTAAACCATCAGGGGAACACACTCTCCTCACTTATACTGTTCACCTGTTAACATGTCCTGTGTATATTAAACCATCAGGGGAACACATTCTCCTGACTTATACTTTTCACCTGGTAACATGTCCTGTGTATATTAAACCATCAGGGGAACACATTCCCCTCACTTATACTGTTCACCTGGTAACATGTCCTGTGTATATTAAACCATCAGGGGAACACACTCTCCTCACTTATACTGTTCACCTGGTAACATGTCCCGTGTATATTAAACCATCAGGGGAACACACTCTCCTCACTTATACTGTTCACCTGGTAACATGTCCCGTGTATATTAAACCATCAGGGGAACACACTCTCTTCACATATACTGTTCACCTGGTATCATGTCCCGTGTGTATTATACCATCAGGGGAACACACTCTCCTCACTTATACTGTTCACCTGGTAACATGTCCCGTGTATATTAAACCATCAGGGGAACACACTCTCCTCACTTATACTGCTCACCTGGTAACATGTCCCGTCTATATGAAACCATCAGGGAAACACACTCTCCTCAAATATACTTTTCACCTGGTAACATGTCCTGCGTATATTAAACCATCAGGGGAACACATTCTCCTCACTTATACTGTTCACCTGGTAGCATGTCCTGTGTATATTAAACCATCAGGGGAACACACTCTCCTCACTTATACTGTTCACCTGGTAACATGTCCCGTGTATATTAAACCATTAGGGGAACACACTCTCTTCACATATATTGTTCACCAGGTAACATGCCCCGTGTGTATTAAACAATCAGGGGAACACACTCTCCTCACTTCTACTCTTCACCTGTTGACACGTCCCGTGCGTGTTAAACCATCAGGGGAACACACTCTCCTCACTTATCCTGCTCACCTGGTAACATCTCCCGTGAGTATTAAACAATCAGGGGAACACACTCTCCTCACTTATACTGTTCACCTGGTAACATGTCCCGTGTATATTAAACGATCTGGGGAACACACTCTCCTCACTTATATTGTTCACCTGGTAACATGTCCTGTGTTTATTAAACCATCAGGGGAACACACTCTCCTCACATATACTGTTCACCTGGTAACATGTCCCGTGTATATTAAACCATCAGGGGAACACACTCTCCTCACTTATACTGTTCATCTGGTAACATGTCCCGTGTGTATTAAACCATCAGGGGAACACACTCTCCTCACTTATACTGTTCATCTGGTAACATGTCCCGTGTGTATTAAAGCATCAGGGGAACACACTCTCCTCACTTATACTGTTCATCTGGGAGCATGTCCCGTGTGTATTAAACCATCAGGGGAACACACTCTCCTCACTTATACTGTTCATCTGGTAACATGTCCCGTGTGTATTAAACCATCAGGGGAACACAATCTCCTCACTTATACTGTTCACCTGGAAACATGTCCCGTGTATATTAAATCATCAGGGGAACACACTCTCCTCACTTCTACTGTTCATCTGGTAACATGTCCCGTGTGTATTAAACCATCAGGGGAACACACTCTCCTCACTTATACTGTTCATCTGGTAACATGTCCCGTGTGTATTAATCCATCAGGGGAACACAATCTCCTCACTTATACTGTTCACCTGGAAACATGTCCCGTGTATATTAAACCATCAGGGGAACACAATCTCCTCACTTATACTGTTCACCTGGTAACATGTCCTGAGCGTATTAAACCATCTGGGGAACACATTCTCCTCACTTATACTGTTCACCTGTTGACATGTCCCATGTATATTAAACCATCAGGGGAACACACTCTGCTCTCTTAAACTTTTCACCTGGTAACATGTCCCATGTATATTAAACCATCAGGGGAACACACTCTCCTCACTTAAACTTTTCACCTGTTGAAATGTCCCGTGTGTATTAAACCATCAGGGGAACACACTCTGCTCTCTTAAACTTTTCACCTGGAAACATGTCCCGTGTATATTAAACCATCAGGGGAACACACTCTGCTCTCTTAAACACTTCACCTGGTAACATGTCCCATGTATATTAAACCATCAGGGTAACACACTCTCCTCACTTAAACTTTTCACCTGTTAACAAGTCCCGTGTATATTAAACCATCAGGGGAACACATTCTCCTCACTTATACTGTTCACTTGGTAACATGTCCCGTGAAAATTAAACAATCAGGGGAACACAGTCTCCTCACTTATACTGTTCACCTGGCAACATGTCCCGTGTATATTAAACAATCAGGGGAACACATTCTCCTCACTTATACTGTTCACTTGGTAACATGTCCCGTGAAAATTAAACAATCATGGGAACACATTCTCCTCACTTATACTGTTCACCTGTTAACAAGTCCCGTGTATATTAAACCATCAGGGGAACACATTCTCCTCACTTATACTGTTCACTTGGTAACATGTCCCGTGAAAATTAAACAATCAGGGGAACACAGTCTCCTCACTTATACTGTTCACCTGGCAACATGTCCCGTGTATATTAAACCATCAGGGGAACACATTCTCCTCACTTATACTGTTCACCTGTTAACAAGTCCCGTGTATATTAAACCAACAATGGAACACAGTCTCCTCACTTATACTGTTCACCTGGTAACATGTCCCGTGTATATTAAACCATCAGGGGAACACACTCTCCTCACTTATACTGTTCACCTGGTAACATGTCCCGTGTATATTAAACCATCAGGTGAACACATTCTCCTCACTTATACTGCTCACCTGGTAACATGTCCTGTGTGCATTAAACCATCAAGGGAACGTACTCTCCTCACTTATACTGTTCATCTGGTAGCATGTCCCGTGTGTATTAAACAATCAGGGGAACACAATCTCCTCACTTATACTGTTCACCTGGTAACATGTCCTGTGTGCATTAAACCATCAGGGGAACACACTCTCCTCACTTATACTGTTCATCTGGTAACATGTCCTGTGTGCATTAAACCATCAAGGGAACGTACTCTCCTCACTTATACTGTTCATCTGGTGACATGTCCCGTGTGTATTAAACAATCAGGGGAACACAATCTCCTCACTTATACTCTTCACCTGGTAACATGTTCCGTGCGTATTAAACAATCAGGGGAACGTACTCTCCTCACTTATACTGTTCACCTGGTGACATGTCCCGTGTGTATTAAACAATCAGGGGAACACATTCTCCTCACTTATACTGTTCACCTGGTTACATGTCCCGTGTGTATTAAAAAATCAGGGGAACACACTCTCCTCACTTATACTGTTCACCTTGTGACATGTCCCAACAGTATTAAACAATCAGGGGAGCACACTCTCCTCACTTATACTATTCACCTGGTTACATGTCCCGTGTGTATTAAACAATCAGGGGAACACACTCTCCTCACTTATACTGTTCATCTGGTAACATGTCCCGTGTGTATTAAACAATCAGGGGAACACACTCTCCTCACTTATACTGTTCACCTGGTAACATGTCCCGTGTGCATGAAACAAACAGGGGAAAACAATCTCCTCACTTATACTGTTCACCTGGTAACATGTCCCGTGCGTATGAAACCATCAGGGGAACACACTCTCCTCACTTATACTGCTCACCTGGTGACATGTCCCGTGTGTATTAAACAATCAGGGGAACACCCTCTCCTCACTTACACTTTTCACCTGGTAACATGTCCCATGTATATTAAACCATCAGGGGAACACACTCTCCTCACTTACACTGTTCACCTGGTAACATGTCCCGTGTATATTAAACCATATGGGGAACACACTCTCCTCACTTATACTGTTCATCTGGTAACTTGTCCCGTCAGTATTAAACGATCAGGGGAACATACTCTCCTCACTGATACAGTTCACCTGGTAACATGTCCTGTGTATATTAAACCATCAGGGGAACACAGTCTCCTCACTTATGCTGTTCACCTGGTAACATGTCCCGTGCGTATTAAACCATCAGGGGAACACACTCTCCTCACTTATACTGTTCACCTGGCAACATGTCCCGTGTATGTAAAACCATCAGGTGAACACACTCTCATCACTTATACTGTTCATCTGGAAACATGTCCCGTGTGTATGAAACAATCAGGGGAACACACTCTCCTCACTTATACTGTTCACCTGTTGACATGTCCTGTGTGTATTAATCCATCAGGGGAACTCACTCTCCTCACTTATACTGTTCACCTGATGACATGTCCCGTGTATATTAAACCATCATGGGTAAGCCCTCTCCTCACTTGTACTGTTCACCTGATAACATGTCCCGTGTATATTAAACAATCAGGGGAACACACTCTCCTCACTTATAATGTTCACCTGGTAACATGTCCTGTGTATATTAAACCATAAGGGGAAAGCACTCCCCTCACTTATACTGTTCTCCTGGTAACATGTCCCGTGTATATGAAACCATCAGGGGAACACACTCTCCTCACTTATACTGTTCACCTGGTAATAAGCCCTGTGTGTATTAAACAATCAGGGGAACACACTCTCGTCACTTATACTGTTCACCTGGTAACATGTCCCGTGTATATTAAACCATCAGGGGAACACACTCTCCTCACTTATACTGTTCATCTGGTAACATGTCCCGTGAGTGTTAAACCATCAGGGGAACACATTCTGCTCACTTATACTGTTCACCTGGTAACATGTCCCGTGCGTGTTAAACCATCAGGGGAACACACTCTCCTCACATATACTGTTCACCTGGTGAAATGTCCCGTGTGTATTAAACAATCAGGGAAACACACTCTCCTCACTTATACTGTTCACCTGGTGACATGTCCCGTGTATATTAAACCATCAGGGGAACACACTCTCCTCACTTATACTGTTCACCTGGTAACATGTCCCGTGCGTGTTAAACCATCAGGGGAACACATTCTCCTCACTTATACTGTTCACCTGGTAACATGTCCCGTGCGTGTTATACCATCAGGGGAACACACTCTCCTCACATATACTGTTCACCTGGTGAAATGTCCCGTGTGTATTAAACAATCAGGGAAACACACTCTCCTCACTTATACTGTTCACCTGGTAACATGTCCTGAGCGTATTAAACCATCTGGGGAACACATTCTCCTCACTTATACTGTTCACCTGTTGACATGTCCCATGTATATTAAACCATCAGGGGAACACACTCTGCTCTCTTAAACTTTTCACCTGGTAACATGTCCCATGTATATTAAACCATCAGGGGAACACACTCTCCTCACTTAAACTTTTCACCTGTTGAAATGTCCCGTGTGTATTAAACAATCAGGGGAACACACTCTCCTCATTTATACTGTTCACCTGGAAGCAGGTCCCGTGTATATTAAACCATCAGGGGAACACAATCTACTCACCTCTACTGTTCACCTGGAAACATGTCCCGTGTATATTAAACCATCAGGGGAACACACTCTGCTCTCTTAAACACTTCACCTGGTAACATGTCCCATGTATATTAAACCATCAGGGTAACACACTCTCCTCACTTAAACTTTTCACCTGTTAACAAGTCCCGTGTATATTAAACCATCAGGGGAACACATTCTCCTCACTTATACTGTTCACTTGGTAACATGTCCCGTGAAAATTAAACAATCAGGGGAACACAGTCTCCTCACTTATACTGTTCACCTGGCAACATGTCCCGTGTATATTAAACAATCAGGGGAACACATTCTCCTCACTTATACTGTTCACTTGGTAACATGTCCCGTGAAAATTAAACAATCATGGGAACACATTCTCCTCACTTATACTGTTCACCTGTTAACAAGTCCCGTGTATATTAAACCATCAGGGGAACACATTCTCCTCACTTATACTGTTCACTTGGTAACATGTCCCGTGAAAATTAAACAATCAGGGGAACACAGTCTCCTCACTTATACTGTTCACCTGGCAACATGTCCCGTGTATATTAAACCATCAGGGGAACACATTCTCCTCACTTATACTGTTCACCTGTTAACAAGTCCCGTGTATATTAAACCAACAATGGAACACAGTCTCCTCACTTATACTGTTCACCTGGTAACATGTCCCGTGTATATTAAACCATCAGGGGAACACACTCTCCTCACTTATACTGTTCACCTGGTAACATGTCCCGTGTATATTAAACCATCAGGTGAACACATTCTCCTCACTTATACTGCTCACCTGGTAACATGTCCTGTGTGCATTAAACCATCAGGGGAACACACTCTCCTCACTTATACTGTTCATCTGGTAACATGTCCTGTGTGCATTAAACCATCAAGGGAACGTACTCTCCTCACTTATACTCTTCACCTGGTAACATGTTCCGTGCGTATTAAACAATCAGGGGAACGTACTCTCCTCACTTATACTGTTCACCTGGTGACATGTCCCGTGTGTATTAAACAATCAGGGGAACACATTCTCCTCACTTATACTGTTCACCGGGTAACATGTCCCGTGTGTATTAAAAAATCAGGGGAACACACTCTCCTCACTTATACTGTTCACCTTGTGACATGTCCCAACAGTATTAAACAATCAGGGGAGCACACTCTCCTCACTTATACTATTCACCTGGTTACATGTCCCGTGTGTATTAAACAATCAGGGGAACACACTCTCCTCACTTATACTGTTCATCTGGTAACATGTCCCGTGTGTATTAAACAATCAGGGGAACACACTCTCCTCACTTATACTGTTCACCTGGTAACATGTCCCGTGTGCATGAAACAAACAGGGGAAAACAATCTCCTCACTTATACTGTTCACCTGGTAACATGTCCCGTGCGTATGAAACCATCAGGGGAACACACTCTCCTCACTTATACTGCTCACCTGGTGACATGTCCCGTGCGTATTAAACCATCAGGGAAAACAATCTCCTCACTTATACTGTTCATCTGGTAACATGTCCCGTGTGTATTAAACAATCAGGGGAACACCCTCTCCTCACTTACACTTTTCACCTGGTAACATGTCCCATGTATATTAAACAATCAGGGGAACACACTCTCCTCACTTACACTGTTCACCTGGTAACATGTCCCGTGTATATTAAACCATATGGGGAACACACTCTCCTCACTTATACTGTTCATCTGGTAACTTGTCCCGTCAGTATTAAACGATCAGGGGAACATACTCTCCTCACTGATACAGTTCACCTGGTAACATGTCCTGTGTATATTAAACCATCAGGGGAACACAGTCTCCTCACTTATGCTGTTCACCTGGTAACATGTCCCGTGCGTATTAAACCATCAGGGGAACACACTCTCCTCACTTATACTGTTCACCTGGCAACATGTCCCGTGTATGTAAAACCATCAGGTGAACACACTCTCATCACTTATACTGTTCATCTGGAAACATGTCCCGTGTGTATGAAACAATCAGGGGAACACACTCTCCTCACTTATACTGTTCACCTGTTGACATGTCCTGTGTGTATTAATCCATCAGGTGAACACACTCTCATCACTTATACTGTTCATCTGGAAACATGTCCCGTGTGTATGAAACAATCAGGGGAACACACTCTCCTCACTTATACTGTTCACCTGTTGACATGTCCTGTGAGTATTAATCCATCAGGTGAACACACTCTCATCACTTATACTGTTCATCTGGAAACATGTCCCGTGTGTATTAATCCATCAGGGGAACTCACTCTCCTCACTTATACTGTTCACCTGATGACATGTCCCGTGTATATTAAACCATCATGGGTAAGCCCTCTCCTCACTTGTACTGTTCACCTGATAACATGTCCCGTGAATATTAAACAATCAGGGGAACACACTCTCCTCACTTATAATGTTCATCTGGTAACATGTCCTGTGTATATTAAACCATAAGGGGAAAGCACTCCCCTCACTTATACTGTTCTCCTGGTAACATGTCCCGTGTATATGAAACCATCAGGGGAACACACTCTCCTCACTTATACTGTTCACCTGGTAATATGCCCTGTGTGTATTAAACAATCAGGGGAACACACTCTCGTCACTTATACTGTTCACCTGGTAACATGTCCCGTGTATATTAAACCATCAGGGGAACACACTCTCCTCACTTATACTGTTCATCTGGTAACATGTCCCGTGAGTGTTAAACCATCAGGGGAACACATTCTGCTCACTTATACTGTTCACCTGGTAACATGTCCCGTGCGTGTTAAACCATCAGGGGAACACACTCTCCTCACATATACTGTTCACCTGGTGAAATGTCCCGTGTGTATTAAACAATCAGGGAAACACACTCTCCTCACTTATACTGTTCACCTGGTGACATGTCCCGTGTATATTAAACCATCAGCGGAACACACTCTACTCACTTATACTGTTCACCTGGTAAAATGTCCTGTGTATATTAAACCATCAGCGGAACACACTCTCCTCACTTACACTGTCCACCTGGTAACATGTCCCGTGCGTGTTAAACCATCAGGGGAACACACTCTCCTCACATATACTGTTCACCTGGTAACATGTCCCACGTATATTAAACCATCAGGGGAACACATTCTCCTCACTTATACTGTTCACCTGGTGACATGTCCCACGTATATTAAACCATCAGGGGAACACACTCTCCTCACTTATACTGTTCACCTGGGAACATGTCCTGTGTGTATTAAACAATCAGGGGAATACACTCTCCTCACTTACACTGTTAACCTGGTAACATTTCCCGTGTGTATTAAACAATCAGTGGAACACATTCTCCTCACTTATACTGTTCACCTGGTAACATGTCCTGTGTGTATTAAACCATCAGTGGAACACTCTCTCCTCACTTATACTGTTCACCTGGTAACATATCCTGTGTGTATTAAACCATCAGGGGAACACATTCTCCTCACTTATACTGTTCACCTGGTAACATGTCCTGTGTGTATTAAACCATCAGGGGAACACAGTCTCCTCACTTATACTGTTCACCTGGAAACATGTCCCGTGAATATTAAACCATCAGGGGAAAGCACTCTCCTCACTTAGACTTTTCTCCTGGAAACATGTCCCGTGTATATTAAACCATCAGGGGAACACACTCTCCTCACTTATACTGTTCATCTGGTAACATGTCCCGTGAGTGTTAAACCATCAGGGGAACACATTCTGCTCACTTATACTGTTCACCTGGTAACATGTCCCGTGAGTGTTAAACCATCAGGGGAACACATTCTGCTCACTTATACTGTTCACCTGGTAACATGTCCCGTGCGTGTTAAACCATCAGGGGAACACACTCTCCTCACTTATACTGTTCATCTGGTAACATGTCCCGTCAGTATTAAACCATCAGTGGAACACTCTCTCCTCACTTATACTGTTCACCTGGTGACATGTCCTGTTTGCATTAAACCATCAGGGGAACACACTCTCCTCACTTATACTGTTCACCTGGGAACATGTGCCGTGTATATTAAACCATCAGGGGAACACACTCTCCTCACTTATACTGTTCACCTGGTAACATATCCTGTTTGTATTAAACCATCAGGGGAATACACTATCCTCACTTATACTGTTCACCTGGTAACATGTCCTGTGTGTATTAAACAATCAGGGGATTACACTCTCCTCACTTACACTGTTCACCTGGTAACATGTCCCGTGTATATTAAACCATCAGGGGAACACACTCTCCTCGCTTATACTGTTCACCAGGAAACATGTCCCGTGAATATTAAACCATCAGGGGAAAGCACTCTCCTCACTTAGACTTTTCTCCTGGTAACATGTCCCGTGCGTATTAAACCATCAGGGGAACACACTCTCCTCACTTATACTGTTCACCTGGTAACATGTCCTGTGTGTATTAAACCATCAGGGGACCACACTCTCCTCACTTATACTGTTCACCTGGTAACATATCCTGTTTGTATTAAACCATCAGGGGAATACACTCTCCTCACTTATACTGTTCACCTGGTAACATGTCCTGTGTGTATTAAACAATCAGGGGATTACACTCTCCTCACTTACACTGTTCACCTGGTAACATGTCCCGTGTATATTAAACCATCAGGGGAACACACTCTCCTCGCTTATACTGTTCACCAGGAAACATGTCCCGTGAATATTAAACCATCAGGGGAAAGCACTCTCCTCACTTAGACTTTTCTCCTGGTAACATGTCCCGTGCGTATTAAACCATCAGGGGAACACACTCTCCTCACTTATACTGTTCACCTGGTAACATGTCCTGTGTGTATTAAACCATCAGGGGACCACACTCTCCTCACTTATACTGTTCATCTGGTAACATGTCCCGTCAGTATTAAACCATCAGGGGAACACACTCTCCTCACTTATACAGTTCACCTGGTAACATGTCCCGTGAATATTAAACCATCAGGGGAACACACTCTCCTCACTTATACGGTTCACCTGGTAACATGTCCCGTGTGTGTTAAAAAATCAGGGGAACACAATCTCCTCACTTATACTGTTCATCTGGTAACATGTCCCGTCAGTATTAAACAATCAGGGGAACACACTCTCCTCACTTATACTGTTCACCTGGAAACATGTCCCGTGTGTATTAAACCATCAGGAGAACACACTCTCCTCACTTATACTGTTCACCTGGAAACATGTCCCGTGAATATTAAACCATCAGTGGAAAGCACTCTCCTCACTTAGACATTTCTCTTTTTAACATGTCCCGTGTGTATTAAACAATCAGGGGAACACAGTCTCCTCACTTATGCTGTTCACCTGGTAACATGTCCTGTGCATATTAAACCATCAATGGAACACACTGTCCTCACTTATACTGTTCACCTGGTAACATGCCCTGTGTATATTAAACCATCAGGGGAACACACTCTCCTCACTTATACTGTTCACCTGGTAACATGTCCCGTGTATATTAAACCATCAGGGGAACACACTCTCCTCACTTATACTGTTCACCTGGTAACATAGCCCGTGTATATTAAACCATCAGGGGAACATACTCTCCTCACTTATACTGTTCACCTGGTAACATATCCCGTGTATATTAAACCAACAGGGGAACACACTCTCCGCACATATACTGTTCACCGGGTAACATGTCCCGTGTATATTAAACCATCAGGGGAACACACTCTCCTCACTTATACTGTTCACCGGGTAACATGTCCCGTGTATATTAAACCATCAGGGGATCACACTCTCCTCACTTATACTGTTCATCAGATAACATGTCCCGTCAGTATTAAACCATCAGGGGAACACACTGTCCTCTCTTATACTGTTCACCTGGTAACATGTCCTTTGAATATTTAACCATTAGGGGAAAACATTCTGCTCACTTATACTGTTCACATGGTGAAATGTCCCGTGTGTATTAAACAATCAGGGGAACACACTCTCCTCACTTATACAGTTCACCCGTGACATGTCCCGTGTGTATTAAACAATCAGGGGAACACACTCTCCTCACTTATACTGTTCACCTGGTAACATGTCCTGTGTATATTAAACCATCAGGGGAACACACTCTCCTCACTTATACTGTTCAACTGGTAACATGTCCCGTGAGTATTAAACAATCAGGGGAACACACTCTCCTCACTTAAACTGTTCACCTGGTAACATGTCCCGTGTGTATTAAACAATCAGGGGAACACACTCTCCTCACTTATTCTGTTCACCTGGTAACATATCCCGTGTATATTAAACCATCAGGGGAACACACTCTCCTCACTTATACTGTTCAGCTGGTAACATGTCCCGTGTATATTAAACCATCAGGGGAACACACTCTCCTCACTTATTCTGTTCACCTGGTAACATGTCCCGTGTATATTAAACCATCAGGGGAACACACTCTCCTCACTTATACTGTTCACCTGGTGACATGTCCCGGAAGTATTAAACAATCAGGGGAACACACTCTCCTCAATTATACTGTTCACCTGCTGACGTTTCCCGTGTATATTAAACCATCAGGGGAACACACTCTCCTCACTTATTCTGTTCACCTGGTAACATATCCCGTGTATATTAAACCATCAGGGGAACACACTCTCCTCACTTATACTGTTCACCTGGTGACATGTCCCGGCAGTATTAAACAATCAGGGGAACACACTCTCCTCAATTATACTGTTCACCTGCTGACATTTCCCGGTATATTAAAACATCAGGGGAACACTCTCTCCTCACTTATACTTTTCACCTGGTAACATGTCCCGTGCGTGTTAAACCATCAGGGGAACAGACTCTCCTAACTTATACTGCTCACCTGGTAACATGTCCCGTGAGTATTAAACAATCTGGGGAACACACTCTCCTCACTTATACTGTTCACCTGGTAACATGTCCCGTGTATATTAAACCATCATGGGAACACACTCTCCTCACTTATACTGTTCACCTGGTAACATGTCCCGTGTATATTAAACCATCAGGGGAACACACTCTCCTCACTTATACTGTTCACCTGGTAACATGTCCCGTGTATATTAAACCATCAGGGGAACACACTCTCCTCACTTATACTGTTCACCTGGTAACATGTCCCGTGTTTATTAAACCATCAGCGGAACACACTCTCCTCACTTATACTGTTCACCTGGTAACATGTCCTGTGTGTATTAAACCATCAGGGGAACACACTCTCCTCACTTATACTGTTCACCTGGTAACACGTCCGTTGCATATTTAACCATCAGGGGAAAACATTCTGCTCACTTATACTGTTCACCTGGTGACATGTCCCGTGAATATTAAACAATCAGGGGAACACACTCTCCTCCATATACTGTTCACCTGGTAACATGTCCCGTGAATATTAAACAATCAGGGGAACACATTCTCCTCACTTATACTGTTCACCTGGTAACATGTCCCGTGAATATTAAACAATCAGGGAAACACACTCTGCTCACTTATACTGTTCACCTGGTAACATGTCCCGTGTATATTAAACCATCAGGGGAACACACTCTCCTCACTTATACTGTTCACCTGGTAACATGTCCCGTGTGTATTAAACCATCAGGGGAACACACTCTCCTCACTTATACTGTTCACCTGGTAACATGTCCCGTGTGTATTAAACCATCAGGGGAACACACTCTCCTCACTTATACTGTTCACCTGGTAATATGTCCCGTGATTATTAAACAATCAGGGGAACTCACTCTCCTCACTTATACTGTTCACCTGGTAATATGTCCCGTGATTATTAAACAATCAGGGGAACACACTCTCCTCACTTATACTGTTCACCTGGTAACATGTCCCGTGTGTATTAAACCATCAGGGGAACACACTCTCCTCACTTATACTGTTCACCTGGTAACATGTCCCGTGTATATTAAACCATCAGGGGAACACACTCTCCTCACTTATACTGTTCACCTGGTAACATGTCCCGTGTATATTAAACAATCAGGGGAACTCACTCTCCTCACTTATACTGTTCACCTGGTAACATGTCCCGTGTGTATTAAACCATCATGGGAACACATTCTCCTCACTTATACTGTTCACCTGGTAACATGTCTCGTGTATATTAAACCATCAGGGGAACACACTCTCCTCACTTATTCTGTTCACCTGGTAACATATCCTGTGAATATTAAACAATCAGGGGAACACACTCTCCTCACTTATACTGTTCATCTGGTAACATGTCCCGTCAGTATTAAACCATCAGTGGAACACTCTCTCCTCACTTATACTGTTCACCTGGTAACATGTACTGTTTGCATTAAACCAACAGGGGAACACACTCTCCTCACTTATCCCGTTCACTTGGTGAAATGCCTGTGCTTATTAAAGCATAAGGGGAACACTCTCTCCTCACTTATACTGTTCAGCTGGTAACATATCCTGTGTGTATTAAACCATCAGGGGAACACACTCTCTTCACTTATACTGTTCATCTGGTAACATGCCCTGTGTGTATTAAAGCATCAGGGGAACACATTCTCCTCACTGAGACTGTTCATCTGGTAACATGTCCCGTCAGTATTAAACCATCAGGGGAACACACTCTCCTCACTTATACTGTTCACCTGGAAACATGTCCCGTGAATATTAAACCATCAGGGGAACACATTCTCCTCACTTATACTGTTCACTTGGTAACATGTCCCGTGCGTATTAAACAAACAGGGGAACACATTCTCCTCACTTATACTGTTCACCTGGTAACATGTCCTGTGTATATTAAACCATCAATGGAACACACTCTCCTCACTTATACTGTTCACCTGGTAACATGTCCTGTGTATATTAAAACATCAGGGGAACACACTCTCCTCACTTACACTGTTCACCTGGTAACATGTCCCGTGTGCATTAAACAATCAGGGGAACACACTCTCCTCACTTACATAGTTCACCTGGTAAAATGTCCCGTTTATATTAAACCATCAGGGGAACAGACTCTCCTCACTTATACTGTTCACCTGCTGACATCTCCCGGGTATATTAAAACATCAGGGGAACACACTCTCCTCACTTATACTTTTCACGTGGTAACATGTCCCGTGAGTATTAAACCATCAGGGGAACACACTCTCCTCACTTACATAGTTCACCTGGTAAAATGTCCCATTTATATTAAACCATCAGGGGAACAGACTCTCCTCACTTATGCTGTTCACCTGGTAACATGTCCTGTGTGCATTAAACCATCAGGGGAACACACTCTCCTCACTGAGACTGTTCATCTGGTAACATGTCCCGTGTATATTAAACAATCAGGGGAACACACTCTCCTCACTTATACTGTTCACCTGGTAACATGTCCCATGTGTGTTAAACCATCAGGGGAACACACTCTCCTCACTTATACTTTTCACGTGGTAACATGTCCCGTGAGTATTAAACCATCAGGGGAACACATTCTCCTCACTTATACTGTTCACCTGGTAACATGTCCTGTGTGTATTAAACCATCATGGGAACACACTCTCGTCACTTATACTGTTCACCTGGTGACATGTCCCGTCTGTATTAACCCATCAGGTTAACACACTCGCCTCACTTATACTGTTCATCTGGTAACATGTCCTGTGAATATTCAACCATCAGGGGAACACACTCTCCTCACTTATACTGTTCACCTGGTAACATGTCCTGTGTGCATTAAACCATCAGAGGAACACACTCTCCTCACTTATACTGTTCACCTGGTAACATGTCCCGTCAGTATTAAACCATCAGGGGAACACAGTCTCCTCACTTATAGTGTTCACCTGGTGACATGTCCTGTGTATATTAAAACATCAGGGGAACACACTTTCCTCAATTATACTGTTCACCTGGTAACATGTCCCGGGTATATTAAAACATCAGGGGAACACACTCTCCTCACTTATACTGTTCACCTGGTAACATGTCCCGTGTGTGTTAAACCATCAGGGGAACACACTCTCCTCACTTATACTCTTCACCTGGTAACATGTCCCATGTGTATTAAACAATCAGGGGAACACACTCTCCTCACTTATACTGTTCACCTGGGAACTTGTCCTGTGTATATTAAACCATCAGGGGAACACACTCTCCTCACTTATACTGTTCACCTGGTAACATGTCCCGTGCGTGTTAAAACATCAGGGGAACACACTCTCCTCACTTATACTGTTCACCTGGTAACATGTCCTGTGTATATTAAACCATCAGGGGAACACACTCTCCTCACTTATACTGTTCACCTGGTGACATGTCCCGTCAGTATTAAACATTCAGGGGAACACACTCTCCTCACTTATACTGTTCACCTGGGAACATGTCCCGTGTATATTAAACCATCAGGGGAACACACTCTCCTCACTTATACTGTTCACCTGGTAACATGTCCCGTGCATATTAAACCATCAGGGGAACACACTCTCCTCACTTATACTGTTCACCTGGTGACATGTCCCGTGTGTATTAAACAATCAGGGGATCACACTCTCCTCAATTATACTGTTCACCTGCCGACATGTCCCGGGTATATTAAAACATCAGGGGAACACACTCTCCTCACTTATACTGTTCACCTGGTAACATGTCCCGTGCATATTAAACCATCAGGGGAACACACTCTCCTCACTTATACTGTTCACCTGGTGACATGTCCCGTGTGTATTAAACAATCAGGGGATCACACTCTCCTCAATTATACTGTTCACCTGCCGACATGTCCCGGGTATATTAAAACATCAGGGGAACACACTCTCCTCATTTATACTTTTCACCTGGTAACATGTCCCGTGAGTATTAAACAATCTGGGGAACACACTCTCGTCACTTATACTGTTCACCTGGTAACATGTCCCGTCTGTATTAACCCATCAGGTGAACACACTCTCCTCACTTATACTGTTCACCTGGTAACATGTCCTTTGCATATTTAACCATCAGGGGAAAACATTCTGCTCACTTATACTGTTCACCTGGTGACATGTCCCATGTGTATCAAACAATCAGGTGAACACACTCTCCTCACTTATACTGTTCATTTGGTAACATGTCCTGAGTATATTAAACCATCAGGGGAACACTCTCTCCTCACTTATACTGTTCACCTGGTAACATGTCCCGTGCGTGTTAAAACATCAGGGGAACACAATCTCCTCACTTATACTGTTCACCTGGTGACATGTCCCATGTGTATTAAGCAATCAGGGGAACACACTCTCCTCACTTATACTGTTCATTTGGTAACATGTCCTGAGTATATTAAACCATCAGGGGAACACTCTCTCCTCACTTATACTGTTCACCTGGTAACATGTCCCGTGCGTGTTAAAACATCAGGGGAACACACTCTCCTCACTTATACGGTTCACCTGGTAACATGTCCCGTGAGTATTAAACAATCAGGGGAACACACTCTCCTCTTTTATACTGTTCACCTGGTAACATGTCCCGTGAATATTAAATCATCAGGGGAACACACTCTCCTCACTTATACTGTTCATCTGGTAACATGTCCCGTCAGTATTAAACCATCAGTGGAACACTCTCTCCTCACTTACACTGTTCACCTGGTAACATGTCCTGTGTATATTAAACCATCAGGGGAACACACTCTCCTCACTTACACTGTTCACCTGGTAACATGTCCCGTGTGTATTAAACCATCAGGCGAACACAATCTCCTCACTTATACTGTTCACCTGGTAACATGTCCCGTGTGCATTAAAAAATCAGGGGAACACACTCTCCTCACTTATACTGTTCACCTGGTAACATGTCCCGTGTGTGTTAAACCATCAGGGGAACACACTCTCCTCACTTATTCTGTTCACCTGGTAACATGTCCTGTGTATATTAAACCATCAGGGGAACACACTCTCCTCACTTATACTGTTCACCTGGTAACATGTCCCGTGCGTGTTAAAACATCAGGGGAACACACTCTCCTCACTTATACTGTTCACCTGGTAACATGTCCCATGTGTATTAAACAATCAGGGGAACACGCTCTCCTCACTTATACTGTTCACCTGATAACATGTCCTGTTTCTATTAAAACATCAGGGGAACACACTCTCCTCACTTATACTGTTCACCTGGTAACATTTCCCATGTGTATTAAACAATCAGGGTAACACACTCTCCTCACTTACACTGTTCACCTGGTGACATGTCCCGTCAGTATTAAACAATCAGGGGAACACACTCTCCTCACTTATATTGTTCACCTGGTGACATGTCCCGTGTATATTAAACCATCAGGGGAACACACTCTCCTCACTTATACTGTTCACCTGGGAACATGTCCCGTGTATATTAAACCATCAGGGGAACACACTGTCCTCACTTATACTGTTCACCTGGTAACATGTCCCGTGTATATTAAACCATCAGGGGTACACACTCTCCTCACTTATACTGTTCACCTGGTGACATGTCCCATGTGTATTAAACAATCAGGGGAACACACTCTCCTCACTTATACTCTTCACCCGGTGACATGTCCCGTGTGTATTAAACAATCAGGGGAACACAATCTCCTCACTTATACTGTTCACCCGGTGACATGTCCCGTGTGTATTAAACAATCAGGGGAACACACTCTCCTCCATATACTGTTCACCTGGTAACATGTCCCGTGTGTATTAAACAATCAGGGGAACACACTGTCCTCACTTATAATGTTCACCTGGTGACATGTCCCGTGTGTATTAAACAATCAGGGAATCACACTCTCCTCAATTATACTGTTCACCTGCTGACATGCCCCGTGTATATTAAACCATCAGCGGAACACACTCTCCTCACTTAAACTGTCCACCTGGTAACATGTCCCGTGCGTGTTAAACCATCAGGGGAACACACTCTCCTCACATATACTGTTCACCTGGTAACATGTCCCGTCAGTATTAAACCATCAGTGGAACACACTCTCCTCACTTATACTGTTCACCTGGTAACATGTCCCGTGTATATTAAACCATCAGGGGAACACTCTCTCCTCACTTATACTTTTCAGCTGGTAACATATCCTGTGTGTATTAAACCATCAGGGGAACACACTCTCCTCACTTATACTGTTCATCTGGTAACATGCCCTGTGTGTATTAAACCATCAGGGGAACACACTCTCCTCACTGAGACTGTTCATCTGGTAACATGTCCCGTCAGTATTAAACCATCAGGGGAACACACTCTCCTCACTTATGCTGTTCACCTGGAAACATGTCCCGTGAATATTAAACATCAGGGGAACACATTCTCCTCAATTATACTGTTCACTTGGTAACATGTCCCGTGCGTATTAAACAAACAGGGGAACACATTCTCCTCACTTATACTGTTCACCTGGTAACATGTCCTGTGTATATTAAACCATCAATGGAACACACTCTCCTCACTTATACTGTTCACCTGGTAACATGTCCTGTGTATATTAAAACATCAGGGGAACACACTCTCCTCACTTATACTGTTCAACTGGTAACATGCCCGGTGTATATTAAACCATCAGGGGAACACACTCTCCTCACTTATACTGTTCACCTGGGAACATGTCCCGTGTATATTAAACCATCAGGGGAACACACTCTCCTCACTTATACTGTTCACCTGGTAACATGTCCCGTTTATATTAAACCATCAGGGGAACAGACTGTCCTCACTTATACTGTTCATCTGCTGACATGTCCCGTGTGTATTAAACAATCAGGGGATCACACTCTCCTCAATTATACTGTTCACCTGCTGACATCTCCCGGGTATATTAAAACATCAGGGGAACACACTCTCCTCACTTATACTGTTCACGTGGTAACATGTCCCGCGTGTGTTACACCATCAGGGGAACACACTCTCCTCACTTATACTTTTCACGTGGTAACATGTCCCGTGAGTATTAAACCATCAGGGGAACACATTCTCCTCACTTATACTGTTCACCTGGTAACATGTCCCGTGTTTATTGAACCATCAGGGGAACACACTCTCCTCACTTATACTGTTCACCTGGTAACATGTCCTGTGTGCATTAAACCATCAGAGGAACAGACTCTCCTCACTTATACTGTTCATCTGGTAACATGTCCCATCAGTATTAAAACATCAGGGGAACACAGTCTCCTCACTTATACTGTTCACCTGCTGTCATGTCCCTGGTATATTAAAACATCAGAGGAACACACTCTCCTCACTTATACTGTTCACCTGGTAACATGTCCCGTGTGTGTTAAACCATCAGGGGAACACACTCTCCTCTCTTATACTTTTCACCTGGTAACATGTCCCATGTGTATTAAAAAATCAGGGGAACACACTCTCCTCACTTATACTGTTCACCTGGTAACATGTCCTGTGTATATTAAACCATCAGGGGAACACACTCTCCTCACTTATACTGTTCACCTGGTAACATGTCCCGTGCGTGTTAAAACATCAGGGGAACACACTCTCCTCACTTATACTTTTCACCTGGTAACATGTCCTATTTGTATTAAACAATCAGGGGAACACACTCTCCTCACTTATACTGTTCACCTGGTAACATGTCCCATGTGTATTAAACCATCAGGGGAACACACTCTCCTCACTTATACTGTTCACCTGGTAACATGTCCCATGTGTATTAAACCATCAGGGGAACACACTCTCCTCACTTATACTGTTCACCTGGTAACATGTCCCGTGTGTATTAAACCATCAGGGGAACACACTCTCCTCACTTATACTGTTCACCTGGTAACATGTCCCGTGAGTATTAAACCATCAGGGGAACACACTCTCCTCACTTACACTGTTCACCTGGTGACATGTCCCGTCAGTATTAAACAATCAGGGGAACACACTCTGCTCACTTATACTGTTCACCCGGTGACATGTATCGTGTGTATTAAACAATCAGGGGAACACACTCTCCTCCATATACTGTTCACCTGGTAACATGTCCCGTGTGTATTAAACAATCAGGGGAACACACTCTCCTCACTTATAATGTTCACCTGGTGACATGTCCCGTGTGTATTAAACCATCAGGGGAACACACTCTCCTCACTTACACTGTTCACCTGGTAACATGTCCCGTGTGTATTAAACAATCAGGGGAACACACTCTCCTCACTTACACTGTTCACCTGGTAACATGTCCCGTGTATATTAAACAATCAGGGGAACACACTCTGCTCACTTATACTGTTCACCCGGTGACATGTATCGTGTGTATTAAACAATCAGGGGAACACACTCTCCTCCATATACTGTTCACCTGGTAACATGTCCCGTGTGTATTAAACAATCAGGGGAACACACTCTCCTCACTTATACTGTGCACCTGCTGACATGCCCCGTGTATATTAAACCATCAGCGGAACACACTCTCCTCACTTAAACTGTCCACCTGGTAACATGTCCCGTGCGTGTTAAACCATCAGGGGAACACACTCTCCTCACATATACTGTTCAACTGGTAACATGTCCCGTGATTATTAAACAATCAGGGGAACACACCCTCCTCACTTATACTGTTCGCCTGGTAACATGTCCAGTGTATATTAAACCATCAGGGGAACACACCCTCCTCACTTATACTGTTCACCTGGTAACATGTCCTGTGTGTATTAAACAATGAGGGGAACAAACTCTCCTCACTTATACTGTTCACCTGGTAACATGTCCCGTCAGTATTAAACCATCAGTGGAACACACTCTCCTCACTTATACTGTTCACCTGGTAACATGTCCCGTGTATATTAAACCATCAGGGGAACACTCTCTCCTCACTTATACTGTTCAGCTGGTAACATATCCTGTGTGTATTAAACCATCAGGGGAACACACTCTCCTCACTTATACTGTTCATCTGGTAACATGCCCTGTGTATTAAACCATCAGGGGAACACACTCTCCTCACTGAGACTGTTCATCTGGTAACATGTCCCGTCAGTATTAAACCATCAGGGGAACACACTCTCCTCACTTATACTGTTCACCTGGAAACATGTCCCGTGAAAATTAAAACATCAGGGGAACACATTCTCCTCACTTATACTGTTCACTTGGTAACATGTCCCGTGCGTATTAAACAAACAGGGGAACACATTCTCCTCACTTATACTGTTCACCTGGTAACATGTCCTGTGTATATTAAACCATCAATGGAACACACTCTCCTCACTTATACTGTTCACCTGGTAACATGTCCTGTGTATATTAAAACATCAGGGGAACACACTCTCCTCACTTATACTGTTCAACTGGTAACATGCCCGGTGTATATTAAACCATCAGGGGAACACACTCTCCTCACTTATACTGTTGACCTAGTCACATGTCCCGTGTATATAAAACCATCAGGGGATCACACTCTCCTCACTTACACAGTTCACCTGGTAAAATGTCCTGTGTGCATTAAACCATCAGGGGAAAACATTCTGCTCACTTATACTGTTCACCTGGTAACATGTCCCGTGTATATTAAACCATCAGGGGAACACACTCTCCTCACTTATACTGTTCACCTGGGAACATGACCCGTGTATATTAAACCATCAGGGGAACACACTCTCCTCACTTATACTGTTCACCTGGTAACATGTCCCGCGTGTGTTACACCATCAGGGGAACACACTCTCCTCACTTTTTCTGTTCACCTGGTAACATGTCCTGTGTATATTAAAACATCAGGGGAACACATTCTCCTCACTTATACTGTTCACCTGGTAACATGTCCCGCGTGTGTTACACCATCAGGGGAACACACTCTCCTCACTTATACTTTTCACGTGGTAACGTGTCCCGTGAATATTAAACCATCAGGGGAACACATTCTCCTCACTTATACTGTTCACCTGGTGACATGTCCCGTCTGTTTTAACCCATCAGGTGAACACACTCGCCTCACTAATACTGTTCATCTGGTAACATGTCCTGTGAATATTCAACCATCAGGGGAACACACTCTCCTCACTTATACTGTTCACCTGGTAACATGTCCTGTGTGCATTAAACCATCAGAGGAACACACTCTCCTCACTTATACTGTTCATCTGGTAACATGTCCCGTCAGTATTAAACCATCAGGGGAACACAGTCTCCTCACTTATACTGTTCACCTGCTGACATGTCCCGGGTATATTAAAACATCAGGGGAACACACTCTCCTCACTTATACTGTTCACCTGGTAACATGTCCCGTGTGTGTTAAACCATCAGGGGAACACACTCTCCTCTCTTATACTTTTCACCTGGTAACATGTCCCATGTGTATTAAACAATCAGGGGAACACACTCTCCTCAATTCTACTGTTCACCTGGTAACATGTCCCATGTGTATTAAACAATCAGGGGAAAACACTCTCCTCACTTATAATGTTCACCTGGTAACATGTCCCATGTGTATTAAACAATCAGGGGAAAACACTCTCCTCACTTATAATGTTCACCTGGTGACATGTCCCGTGTATATTAAACCATCAGCGGAACACACTCTCCTCACTTAAACTGTCCACCTGGTAACATGTCCAGTGCGTGTTAAACCATCAGGGAATCACACTCTCCTCACTTATACTGTTCACCTGGTAACATGTCCCATGTGTATTAAACAATCAGGGGAACACACTCTCCTCACTTATACTGTTCACCTGGTAACATGTCCCGTGTATATTAAACAATCAGGGGAACACACTCTCCTCACTTATAATGTTCACCTGGTAACATGTCCCGTGTATATTAAACAATCAGGGAATCACACTCTCCTCAATTATACTGTTCACCTGCTGACATGCCCCGTGTATATTAAACCATCAGCGGAACACACTCTCCTCACTTAAACTGTCCACCTGGTAACATGTCCAGTGCGTGTTAAACCATCAGGGGAACACACTCTCCTCAATTATACTGTTCACCTGCTGACATGCCCCGTGTATATTAAACAATCAGGGGAACACACTCTCCTCACTTATAATGTTCACCTGGTGACATGTCCCGTGTATATTAAACAATCAGGGAATCACACTCTCCTCAATTATACTGTTCACCTGCTGACATGCCCCGTGTATATTAAACCATCAGCGGAACACACTCTCCTCACTTAAACTGTCCACCTGGTAACATGTCCAGTGCGTGTTAAACCATCAGGGGAACACACTCTCCTCACTTATACTGTTCACCTGGTAACATGTCCCGTGATTATTAAACAATCAGGGGAACACACTCTCCTCACTTATACTGTTCACCTGGTAACATGTCCCGTGATTATTAAACAATCAGGGGAACACACCCTCCTCACATATACTGTTCACCTGGTAACATGTCCTGTGTGTATTAAACAATGAGGGGAACAAACTCTCCTCACTTATACTGTTCACCTGGTAACATGTCCCGTCAGTATTAAACCATCAGTGGAACACACTCTCCTCACTTATACTGTTCACCTGGTAACATGTCCCGTGTATATTAAACCATCAGGGGAACACTCTCTCCTCACTTATACTGTTCAGCTGGTAACATATCCTGTGTGTATTTAACCATCAGGGGAACACACTCTCCTCACTTATACTGTTCATCTGGTAACATGCCCTGTGTGTATTAAACCATCAGGGGAACACACTCTCCTCACTGAGACTGTACATCTGGTAACATGTCCCGTCAGTATTAAACCATCAGGGGAACACACTCTCCTCACTTATACTGTTCACCTGGAAACATGTCCCGTGAATATTAAAACATCAGGGGAACACATTCTCCTCACTTATACTGTTCACTTGGTAACATGTCCCGTGCGTATTAAACAAACAGGGGAACACATTCTCCTCACTTATACTGTTCACCTGGTAACATGTCCTGTGTATATTAAACCATCAATGGAACACACTCTCCTCACTTATACTGTTCACCTGGTAACATGTCCTGTGTATATTAAAACATCAGGGGAACACACTCTCCTCACTTATACTGTTCAACTGGTAACATGTCCCGTGTATATTAAACCATCAGGGGAAAACACTCGCCTCACTTATACTGATCACCTGGTAACATGTCCCGTGTATATTAAACCATCAGGGGAACACACTCTCCTCACTTATACTGTTCACCTGGGAACATGTCCCGTGTATATTAAACCATCAGGGGAACACACTCTCCTCACTTATACTGTTCACCTGGTAACATGTCCCGTTTATATTAAACCATCAGGGGAACACACTCTCCTCACTTATACTGTTCACCTGGGAACATGTCCCGTGTATATTAAACCATCAGGGGAACACACTCTCCTCACTTATACTGTTCACCTGGTGAAATGTCTCGTGTGTATTAAACAATCAGGGGAACACACTCTCCTCACTTATACTGTTCACCTGCTGACATCTCCCGGGTATATTAAAACATCAGGGGAACACACTCTCCTTACTTATACTGTTCACCTGGTAACATGTCCCGCGTGTGTTACACCATCAGGGGAACACACTCTCCTCACTTATACTTTTCACGTGGTAACATGTCCCGTGAATATTAAACCATCAGGGGAACACATTCTCCTCACTTATACTGTTCACCTGGTGACATGTCCCGTCTGTATTAACCCATCAGGTGAACACACTCGCCTCACTTATACTGTTCATCTGGTAACATGTCCTGTGAATATTCAACCATCAGGGGAACACACTCTCCTCACTTATACTGTTCACCTGGTAACATGTCCCGTGTTTATTGAACCATCAGGGGAACACACTCTCCTCACTTATACTGTTCACTTGGTAACATGTCCTGTGTGCATTAAACCATCAGAGGAACACACTCTCCTCACTTATACTGTTCATCTGGTAACATGTCCCGTCAGTATTAAACCATCAGGGGAACACAGTCTCCTCACTAATACTGTTCACCTGCTGACATGTCCCGGGTATATTAAAACATCAGGGGAACACACTCTCCTCACTTATACTGTTCACCTGGTAACATGTCCCGTGTGTGTTAAACCATCAGGGGAACACACTCTCCTCTCTTATACTTTTCACCTGGTAACATGTCCCATGTGTATTAAACAATCAGGGGAACACACTCTCCTCACTTATACTGTTCACCTGGTAACATGTCCCATGTGTATTAAACAATCTGGGGAACACACTCTCCTCACTTATACTGTTCACCTGGTAACATGTCCTGTGTATATTAAAGCATCAGGGGAACACACTCTCCTCACTTATACTGTTCAGCTGGTAACATGTCCCGTGCGTGTTAAAACATCAGGGGAACACACTCTCCTCACTTATACTGTTCACCTGGTAACATGTCCTGTGTATATTAAACCATCAGGGGAACACACTCTCCTCACTTATACTGTTCACCTGGTGACAGGTCCCGTCAGTATTAAACAATCAGGGGAACACACTCTCCTCACTTATACTGTTCACCTGGGAACATGTCCCGTGTATATTAAACCATCAGGGGAACACACTCTCCTCACTTATACTGTTCACCTGGTAACATGTCCCGTGTATATTAAACCATCAGGGGAACACACTCTCCTCACTTATACTGTTCACCTGGTGACATGTCCCGTGTGTAATAAACAATCAGGGGATCACACTCTCCTCAATTATACTGTTCACCTGCCGACATGTCCCGGGTATATTAAAACATCAGGGGAACACACTCTCCTCACTTATACTGTTCACCTGGTGACATGTCCCGTGAATATTAAACCTTCAGGGGAACACACTCTCCTCACTTATACTGTTCACCTGGTAACATGTCCTGTGTGTATTAAACCATCAGGGGAACACACTCTCCTCACTTATACTGTTCACCTGGTAACATGTCCCATGTGTATTAAACAATCAGGGGAACACACTCTCCTCACTTATACTGTTCACCTGGTAACATGTCCTGAGTATATTAAACCATCAGAGAAACACACTCTCCTCACTGATACTGTTCACCTGGTAACATGTCCCGTGAGTATTAAACAATCAGGGGAACACACTCTCCTCACTTATACTGTTCACCTGGTAACATGTCCTGAGTATATTAAACCATCAGGGAAACACACTCTCCTCACTTATACTGTTCACCTGGTAACATGTCCCGTGAGTATTAAACAATCAGGGGAACACACTGTCCTCACTTATACTGTTCACCTGGTAACATGTCCCGTGTATATTAAACCATCAGGGGAACACTCTCTCCTCACTTATACTGTTCACCTGGTAACATGTCCTGTGTGTATTAAACCATCAGGGGAACACACTCTCCTCACTTATACTGTTCACCTGGAAACATGTCCCGTGAATATTAAACCACCAGGGGAAACCACTCTCCTCACTTAGACTTTTCTCCTGGTAACATGTCCCGTGTGTTTTAAACCACCAGGGGAAACCACTCTCCTCACTTAGACTTTTCTCCTGGTAACATGTCCTGTGTGTATTAAACCATCAGGGGAACACACTCTCCTCACTTATACTGTTCACCTGGAAACATGTCCCGTGAATATTAAACCACCAGGGGAAACCACTCTCCTCACTTAGACTTTTCTCCTGGTAACATGTCCCGTGTGTTTTAAACCATCAGGGGAACACATTCTCCTCACTTATACTGTTCATCTGGTAACATGTCCCGTCAGTATTAAACCATCAGGGGAACACACTCTCCTCACTTATGCAGTTCACTTGGTGAAATGTCCCGTGCATATTAAACCATCAGGGGAACACACTCTCCTCACTTATACTGTTCACCTGGAAACATGTCCCGTGAATATTAAACCATCAGGGGAAAGCACTCTCCTCACTTAGACTTTTCTCTTGGTAACATATCCCGTGTATATTAAACCATCAGGGGAAAGCAGTCTCCTCACTTATGCTGTTCACCTGGTAACATGTCCCGTGTGTGTTGAACCATCAGGGGAACACACTCTCCTCACTTATACTTTTCACTTGGTAACATGTCCCATGTGTATTAAACAATCAGGCGAACACGCTCTCCTCACTTATACTGTTCACCTGATAACATGTCCTGTGTCTATTAAACCATCAGGGGAACACACTCTCCTCTCTTATACTGTTCACCTGGTAACATGTACTGTCAGTATTAAACAATCAGGGGAACACACTCTCCTCACTTATACTGTTCACCTGGTGACATGTCCCGTGCGTGTTAAAACATCAGGGGAACACACTCTCCTCACTTATACTGTTCACCTGGTAACATGTCCTGTGTCTATTAAACCATCAGGGGAACACACTCTCCTCACTTATACTGTTCACTTGGTAACATGTCCCGTGTGTATTAAACAATCAGGGGAACACTCTCTCCTCACTTATACTGTTCACCTGGGAACATGTCCCGTGTATATTAAACCATCAGGGGAACACACTCTCCTCACTTATACTGTTCACCTGGTAACATGTCCCGTGTATATTAAAACATCAGGGGAACACACTCTCCTCACTTATACTGTTCACCTGGTGACATGTCCCGTCAGTATTAAACCATCAGTGGAACACTCTCTCCTCACTTATACTGTTCACCTGGTAACATGTCCCGTGCTTATTAAACCATCAGGGGAACACTCTCTCCTCAATTATACTGTTCAGCTGGTAACATATCCTGTGTGTATTAAACAATCAGGGGAACACATTCTCCTCACTTATACTGTTCACCTGGTAACATGTCCCGTGTATATTAAACCATCAGGGGAACACACTCTCCTCACTTATACTGTTCACCTGGAAACATGTCCCGTGAACATTAAACCATCAGGGGAAAGCACTCTCCTCACTTAGACTTTTCTCCTGGTAAAATGTCCCATGTGTATTAAACCATCAGGGGAACACACTCTCCTCACTTATACTGTTCATCTGGTAACATGTCCCGTCAGTATTAAACAATCAGGGGAACACACTCTCCTCACTTATCCATTTCATTTGGTGAAATGCCCGTGCTTATTAAAGCATAAGGGGAACACTCTCTCCTCACTTATACTGTTCAGCTGGTAACATGTCCTGTTTGCATTAAACCATCAGGGGAAAACACTCTCCTCACTTATACTGTTCACCTGGTAACATGTCCCGTGCATATTAAACCATCAGGGGAACAAACTCTCCTCACTTATACTGTTCAGCCTGTAACATATCCTGTGTGTATTAAACCATCAGGGGAACACACTCTCCTCACTTATACAGTTCATCTGGTTACATGCCCTGTGTGTATTAAACAATCAGGGGAACACACACTCCTCACTGAGAATGTTCATCTGGTAACATGTCCCGTGTATATTAAACCATCAGGGGAACACACTCTCCTCACTTATACTGTTCACCTGGAAACATGTCCCGTGAATATTAAACCATCAGGGGAAAGCACTCTCCTCACTTAGACTTTTCTCTTGGTAACATATCCCGTGTATATTAAACCATCAGGAGAACACACTCTCCTCACTTACACTGTTCACCTGGAAACATGTCCCGTGAATATTAAACCATCAGGGGAACACACTCTCCTCACTTATACTGTTCACCTGGAAACATGTCCCGTGAATATTAAACCATCAGGGGAAAGCACTCTCCTCACTTAGACTTTTCTCTTGGTAACATATCCCGTGTATATTAAACCATCAGGAGAACACACTCTCCTCACTTACACTGTTCACCTGGAAACATGTCCCGTGAATATTAAACCATCAGGGGAAAGCACTCTCCTCACTCAGACTTTTCTCCTGGTAACATGTTCCGTGCGTATTAAACAAACAGGGGAACACATTCTCCTCACTTATACTGTTCACCTGGTAACATGTCCCGTGTGTATTAAACAATCAGGGGAACACATTCTCCTCACTTATACTGTTCACTTGGTAACATGTCCCGTGCGTATTAAACAAACAGGGGAACACACTCTCCTCAATTATACTGTTCACCTGGTAACATGTCCCGTGTGTATTAAACAATCAGGGGAACACATTCTCCTCATTTATACTGTTCACCTGGTAACATGTCCTGTGTATATTAAAACATCAGGGAACACACTCTCCTCTCTTACACTGTTCAACTGGTAACATGTCCCGTGTGTATTAAACAATCAGGGGAACACATTCTCCTCATTTATACTGTTCACCTGGTAACATGTCCTGTGTATATTAAAACATCAGGGAACACAATCTCCTCACTTATACTGTTCAACTGGTCACATGCCCTGTGTATATTAAACCATCAGGGGAACACACTCTCCTCACTTATACTGTTCACCTGGTAACATGCCCCGTGTATATTAAACGATCAGGGGAACACACTCTCCTCACTTATACTGTTCACCTGGTAACATATCCCGTGTATATAAAACCATCAGGGGAACAGACTCTCCTCACTTACACAGTTCAAATGGTAACATGCCCCGTGTATATTAAACGATCAGGGGAACACACTCTCCTCACTTATACTGTTCACCTGGTAACATATCCCGTGTATATAAAACCATCAGGGGAACAGACTCTCCTCACTTCTACTGTTCATCTGGTAACATGTCCCGTCAGTATTAAACCATCAGGGGAACACACTCTCCTCACTTATACTGTTCACCTGGTAACATGTCCTTTGCATATTTAACCATCAAGGGAAAACATTCTGCTCACTTATACTGTTCACCTGGTGACATGTCCCGTGTGTATTAAACAATCAGGGGAAAACACTCTCCTCACTTATACTGTTCACCTGGTAACATGTCCTGTGTATATTAAACCATCAGGGGAACACACTCTCCTCACTTATACTGTTCACCTGGTAACATGTCCTTTGCATATTTAACCATCAAGGGAAAACATTCTGCTCACTTATACTGTTCACCCGGTGACATGTCCCGTGTGTATTAAACAATCAGGGGAACACACTCTCCTCACTTATACTGTTCACCTGGTAACATGTCCTGTGTATATTAAACCATCAGGGGAACACACTCTCCTCACTTATACTGTTCACCTCGTGACATGTCCCGTCAGTATTAAACAATCAGGGGAACACACTCTCCTCACTTATACTGTTCACCTGGTAACATGTGCCGTGCGTGTTAAACCATCAGGGGAACACACTCTCCTCACTTATACTGTTCACCTGGTAATATGTCCCGTGTGTATTAAACAATCAGGGGAACACACTCTCCTCACTTATACTGTTCACCTGGTAACATGTCCTGTCTGTATTAAACAATCAGGGGAACACACTCTCCTCAATTATACTGTTCACCTGCTGACATGTTCCGGGTATATTAAAACATCAGGGGAACACACTCTCCTCACTTCTACTGTTCACTTGGTAACATGTCCCGTGCGTGTTAAACCATCAGGGGAACACACTCTCCTCACTTATACTGTTCACCTGGTAACATGTCCCGTGAGTATTAAACAATCAGGGGAACACACTCTCATCACTTATACTGTTCACCTGGTGACATGTCCTGTGCGTGTTAAACAATCAGGGGAACACACTCTCATCACTTATACTGTTCACCTGGTAACATGTCCTGTGTATATTAAACCATCAGGGGAACACACTCTCCTCACTTATACTGTTTACCTGGTGACATGTCCCGTGCGTGTTAAACAATCAGGGGAACACACTCTCATCACTTATACTGTTCACCTGGTAACATGTCCCGTGAGTATTAAACAATCAGGGGAACACACTCTCCTCACTTATACTGTTCACCTGGTAACATGTGCCGTGTGTATTAAACCATCAGGGGAACACACTCTCATCACTTATACTGTTCACCTGGTGACATGTCCTGTCTGTATTAACCCATCAGGGGAACACTCTCTCCTCACTTATACTGTTCACCTGGTAACATGTCCTGTGTATATTAAACCATCAGGGGAACACACTCTCCTCACTTACACTGTTCACCTGGTGACATGTCCCGTCAGTATTAAACAATCAGGGGAACACACTCTCCTCACTTATACTGTTCACCTGGTAACATATCCCGTGTATATTAAACCATCAGGGGAACACACTCTCCTCACTTACACTGTTCACCTGGTGACATGTCCCGTCAGTATTAAACCATCAGGGGAATACACTATCCTCACTTATACTGTTCACCTGGGAACATGTCCCGTGTATATTAAACCATCAGGGTAACACACTCTTCTCACTTATACTGTTCACCTGGTAACATGTCCTGTGTATATTAAACCATCAGGAGAACACACTCTCCTCACTTATACTTTTCACCTGGTAACATGTCCCGTGAGTATTAAACAATCTGGGGAACACACTCTCGTCACTTATACTGTTCACCTGGTGACATGTCCCGTCTGTATTAACCCATCAGGTGAACACACTCGCCACACTTATACTTTTCATCTGGTAACATGTCCCGTGAATATTAAACCATCAGGGGAACACCCTCTCCTCACTTATTCTGTTCACCTGGTAACATGTCCCGTGTTTATTAAACCATCAGGGGAACACACTCTCCTCACTTATACTGTTCACCTGGTAACATGTCCTGTGTGCATTAAACCATCAGAGGAACACCCTCTCCTCACTGAAACTGTTCACCTGGTAACATGTCCCGTGTTTATTAAACCATCAGGGGAACACACTCTCCTCACTTATACTGTTCACCTGGTAACATGTCCCGTGTATATTAAACCATCAGGGGAACACACTCTCCTCACTTATACTGTTCACCTGGTAACATGTCCTGTGAATATTAAACCATCAGGGGAAAGCACTGCCCTCACTTATACAGTTCTCCTGGTAACATGTCCCGTGTATATGAAACCATCAGGGGAACACACTCTCCTCACTTATACTGTTCACCTGATAGCATGTCCCGTGTGTATTAATCCATCAGGGGAACACACTCTCCTCACTTATACTGTTCACCTGGTAATATGCCCTGTGTGTATTAAACAAACAGGGGAACATACTCTCCTCACTTATACTGTTCACCTGGTAACATGTCCCGTGTGTATTAAACCATCAGAGGAACACCCTCTCCTCACTGAAACTGTTCACCTGGTAACATGTCCCGTGTTTATTAAACCATCAGGGGAACACACTCTCCTCACTTATACTGTTCACCTGGTAACATGTCCCGTGTATATTAAACCATCAGGGGAACACACTCTCCTCACTTATACTGTTCACCTGGTAACATGTCCTGTGAATATTAAACCATCAGGGGAAAGCACTGCCCTCACTTATACAGTTCTCCTGGTAACATGTCCCGTGTATATGAAACCATCAGGGGAACACACTCTCCTCACTTATACTGTTCACCTGATAGCATGTCCCGTGTGTATTAATCCATCAGGGGAACACACTCTCCTCACTTATACTGTTCACCTGGTAATATGCCCTGTGTGTATTAAACAAACAGGGGAACACACTCTCCTCACTTATACTGTTCACCTGGTAACATGTCCCGTGCGTGTTAAACCATCAGGGGAACATAATCTCCTCACAAATACTGTTCACCTGGTGAAATGTCCCGTGTGTATTAAACAATCAGGGGAACACACTCTCCTCACTTATAATGTTCACCTGGTGACATGTCCCGTGCGTGTTAAACCATCAGGGGAACATACTCTCCTCACTTATACTGTTCACCTGGTAATATGCCCTGTGTGTATTAAACAAACAGGGGAACATACTCTCCTCACTTATACTGTTCACCTGGTAACATGTCCCTTGTATATTAAACCATCAGGGGAACACACTCTCCTCACTTATACTGTTCACCTGATAACATGTCCCGTGCGTGTTAAACCATCAGGGGAACACATTCTCCTCACTTATACTGTTCACCTGGTAACATGTCCCGGGCGTGTTAAACCATCAGGGGAACATACTCTCCTCACAAATACTGTTCACCTGGTGAAATGTCCCGTGTGTATTAAACCATCAGCGGAACACACTCTCCTCACTTATACTGTTCACCTGGTAACATGTCCCGTGCGTGTTAAACCATCAGGGGAACACACACTCCTCACATATACTGTTCACCTGGTAACATGTCCCGTGATTATTAAACAATCAGGGGAACACATCATCCTCACTTCTACTGTTCACCTGGTAACATGTCCAGTGTCTATTAAACCATCAGGGGAACACATTCTCCTCACTTATACTGTTCACCTGGTAACATGTCCCGTCAGTATTAACCCATCAGTGGAACACTCTCTCCTCACTTATACTGTTCACCTGGTAACATGTCCCGTGTGTATTAAACCAACAGGGGAACACATTCTCCTCACTTATACTGTTCACCTGGTAACATGTCCCGTCAGTATTAAACCATCAGTGGAACACTCTCTCCTCACTTATACTGTTCACCTGGTAACATGTCCCCTGCTTATTAAACCATAAGGGGAACACTCTCTCCTCACTTATACTGTTCAGCTGGTAACATGTCCTGTGTGTATTAAACCATCAGGGGAACACATTCTCCTCACTTATACTGTTCACCTGATAACATGTCCCGTGTATATTAAACCATCAGGGGAACACACTCTCCTCACTTATACTGTTCACCTGGAAACATGTCCCGTGAACATTAAACCATCAGGGGAACACACACTCCTCACTGAGACTGTTCATCTGGCAACATATCCCGTCAGTATTAAACCATCAGGAGAACACACTCTCCTCACTTACACTGTTCACCTGGACACATGTCCCGTGAATATTAAACCATCAGGGGAAAGCACTCTCCTCACTTAGACTTTTCTCCTGGTAACATGTTCCGTGCGTATTAAACAAACAGGGGAACACATTCTCCTCAATTATACTGTTCACCTGGTAACATGTCCCGTGTGTATTAAACAATCAGGGGAACACACTCTCCTCACTAATACTGTTCACCTGGTAACATGTCCCATGTATATTAAACAATCAGGGGAACACACTCTCCTCACTTATACTGTTCACCTGGTAACATGTCCCGTTTATATTAAATCATCAGGGGAACACACTCTCCTCACTTATACTGTTCACCTGGTAACATGTCCCGTTTATATTAAATCATCAGGGGAACACACTCTCCTCACTTATACTGTTCACCTGGTAACATGTCCCGTGTGTATTAAACCATCAGGGGAACACACTCTCGTCACTTATACTGTTCACGTGGTAACATGTACCATGTGCATTAAACAATCAGAGGAACACACTCTCCTCACTTATACTGTTCACCTGGTAACATGTCCCGTGTATGTTAATCCATCAGAGGAACACACTCTCCTCACTTATACTGTTCACCTGGTAACATGTCCCGTGTATATTAAACTATCAGGGGACCACGCTCTCCTCAATTATACTGTTCACCTGGTAACATGTCCCGTGTATATTAAACAATCAGGGGAAAACACGCTCCTCACTTATACTGTTCACCTGGTAACATGTCCCGTGTATATTCAACCATCAGGGGAAAACACGCTCCTCAATTATACTGTTCATCTGGTAACATGTCCCGTCAGTATTAAACCATCAGTGGAACACACTCTCCTCACTTATACTATTCACCTGCTTACATGCCCCGTGTATATTAACCAATCAGGGGAACACACGCTCCTCACTTATACTGTTCACCTGGTAACATGTCCCGTGTATATTCAACCATTAGGGGAACACACTCTCCTCACTTATACAGTTCACCTGCTGACATGTCCCGTGTGTATTAAACCATCAAGGGAACACATTCTCCTCACTTATACTGTTCACCTGGTAACATGTCCCGTAAATATTCAACCATCAGGGGAACACACTCTCCTCACTTACACTGTTCACCTGGTAACATGTCCTGTGTCTATTAAACAATCAGGGGAACGCACTCTCCTCACCAATACTGTTCACCTGGTGACATGTCCCGCGTATATTAAACCATCAGGGGAACACACTCTCCTCACTTATACTGTTCACCTGCTTACATGTCCCGTGTATATTAAACCATCAGGGGAAAACACACTCCTCACTTATACTGTTCACCTGGTAACATGTCCCGTGCGTATTAAACCATCAGGGGAACACACACTCCTCACTTATACTGTTCACCTGGTAACATGTCCTGTGTATATTAAACAATCAGGGGAACACACTCTCCTCACTTATACTGTTCACCTGGTAACATGTCCCATGTGTATTAACCAATCAGTGGAACACAGTCTCCTCACTTATACTGTTCACCTGGTAACATGTCCTGTGTATATTAAACAATCAGGGGAACACACTCTCCTCACTTATACTGTTCACCTGGTAACATGTCCTGTGTATATTAAACAATCAGGGGAACACACTCTCCTCACTTATACTGTTCACCTGGTAACATGTCCCGTGTATATTAACCAATCAGTGGAACACACTCTCCTCCCTTATACAGTTCACCTGGTGACATGTCCCGTGTGTATTAAACCATCAGGGGAGCACACTCTCCTCACTTATACTGTTCATCTGGTAACATGTCCCGTGTATATTAAACCATCAGGGGAACACACTCTCCTCACTTATACTGTTCACCTGGTAACATGTCCTGTGTCTATTAAAACATCAGGGGAGCACACTCTCCTCACTTATACTGTTCATCTGGTAACATGTCCCGTGTATATTAAACCATCAGGGGAACACACTCTCCTCACTAATACTGTTCACCTGGTGACTTGTCCCGCGTATATTAAACCATCAGGGGAACACACTCTCCTCACTTACACTGTTCACCTGGTGACTTGTCCCGCATATATTAAACCATCAGGGGAACACACTCTCCTCACTTATACTGTTCACCTGCTTACATGTCCTGTGTATATTAAACCATCAGGGGAACACACTCTCCTCAGTTATACTCTTCACCAGGTAACATGTCCTGTGTATATTAAACCATCATGGGAACACACTCTCCTCACTTATACTCTTCACCAGGTAACATGTCCTGTGTATATTAAACCATCAGGGGAACACACTCTGCTCACTTATACTGTTCATCTGGTGACATGTCCCGCGTATATTAAACCATCAGGGGAACACACTCTCCTCACTTATACTGTTCACCTGGTAACATGTCCCGTGTGCATTAAAAAATCAGGGGAACACACTCACCTCACTTATTCTGTTCACGTGGGGACATGTCCCGTGCGTATTAAACAATCAGGGGAACACACTCACCTCACTTATTCTGTTCACGTGGTAACATGTCCCGTGCGTATTAATCAATCAGGGGAACACACTCTCCTCACTTATACTGTTCAACTGGTGACATGTCCTGTGTATATTAAACCATCAGGGGAACACACTCTGCTCACTTATACTGTTCACCTGGTGACATGTCCCGCGTATATTAAACCATCAGGGGAACACACTCTCCTCACTTATACTGTTCACCTGGTAACATGTCCCGTGTGCATTAAAAAATCAGGGGAACACACTCACCTCACTTATTCTGTTCACGTGGTGACATGTCCCGTGCGTATTAATCAATCAGGGGAACACACTCTCCTCACAGATACTGTTCACCTGGTGACGTGTCCCGTGTGTATTAAACAATCATGGAAACACACTCTCCTCACTTATACTGTTCCCCTGGTAACATGTCCCGTGCGTATCAAACAATCAGGGGAACTCACTCTCCTCACTTATAATTTTCCCCTGGTAACATGTCCCGTGTGTATCAAACAATCAGGGGAACACACTCTCCTCACTTTTCCTGTTCACCTGGCAACATGTCCCGTGCGTATTAAAAAATCAGGGGAACACACTCTCCTCACTTATACTGTTCATCTGGCAACATGTCCCGTGCGTATTAAACAATCAGGGGAACACACTCTCCGCACATATACTGTTCACCTTGTGACATGTCCCGTGTGTATTAAACCATCAGGGGAACACAAACTCCTCACTTATACTGTTCACCTGGTAACATATCCCGTGTATATTAAACAATCAGGGGAACACACTCTCCTCACTTATACTGTTCACCTGGTAACATGTCCCGTGTGCGTTAAACAATCAGGGGAACACATTCTCCTCACTTATACTGTTCACCTGGTAACATGTCCCGTGCGTATTAAACAATCAGGGGAACACACTCTCCTCACTTATACTGTTCACCTGGTAACATGTCCCGTGTATATTAAGCAATCAGGGGAAAACACACTCCTCACTTATACTGTTCACCTGGTAACATGTCCCGTGCGTATTAAACAATCAGGGGAACACACTCTCCTAACATATACTGTTCACCTGGTAACATGTCCCGTGTATATTAAGCAATCAGGGGAAAACACACTCCTCACTTATACTGTTCACCTGGTAACATGTCCCGTGTGTATTAAACAATCAGGGGAACATACTCTCCTCACTTAGACAGTTCACCTGCTAACAAGTCCTGTGTATAATAAAACATCAGGGGAACACACTCTCCTCACTTATACTGTTCATCTGGTAACATGTCCCATGTATTTTAAACCATCAGGGGTACACACTCTCCTCACTTACACTGTTCACCTGGTAACATGTCCCGTGTATATTAAACCATCAGGGGAACACACTCTCCTCACTTATACTGTTCAACTGGTGACATGTCCCGTGTGTATTAAACCATCAGGGGAACACACTCTCCTCACATATACTGTTCACCTGCTTACATGTCCTGTGTATATTAAACCATCAGGGGAACACACTCTCCTCACTTATACTGTTCACCTGCTTACATGTCCTGTGTATATTAAACAATCAGGGGAACACACTCTCCTCACTTATACTGTTCACCTGCTTACATGTCCGGTGTATATTAAACAATCAGGGGAACACACTCTCCTCACTTATACTGTTCATCTGGTAACATGTCCCATGTATTTTAAACCGTCAGGGGTACACACTCTCCTCACTTACACTGTTCACCTGGTAACATGTCCCGTGTATATTAAACCATCAGGGGAACACACTCTCCTCACTTATACTGTTCAACTGGTGACATGTCCCGTGTGTATTAAACCATCAGGGGAACACACTCTCCTCGCATATACTGTTCACCTGCTTACATGTCCTGTGTATATTAAACCATCAGGGGAACACACTCTCCTCACATATACTGTTCACCTGCTTACATGTCCTGTGTATATTAAACAATCAGGGGAACACACTCTCCTCACTTATACTGTTCACCTGCTTACATGTCCGGTGTATATTAAACCATCAGGGGAACACACTCTCCTCACTTATACTGTTCACCTGCTTACATGTCCTGTGTATATTAAACCATCAGGGGAACACACTCTCCTCACTTATACTGTTCACCTGGTAACATGTCCCGTGTGCATTAAACAATCAGGGGAACACACTCTCCTCTCTTATACTGTTCACCTGGTAACATGTCCTGTGAGTATTAAACCATCAGGGGAACACAGTCTCCTCACATATACTGTTCACCTGGTAACATGTCCCGTGAGTATTAAACCATCAGGGGAACACAGTCTCCTCACATATACTGTTCACCTGGTGACATGGCCTGTGTGTATTAAACAATCTGGGGAACACACACTCCTCACTTATACTGTTCACCTGGTAACATATCCCGTGTGCATTAAACAATCAGGGGAACACACTCTCCTCTCTTATACTGTTCACCTGGTAACATGTCCCATGTATATTAAACCATCAGGGGAACACACTCTCCTCACTTACACTGTTCACCTGGTAACATGTCCCGTGTATATTAAGCAATCAGGGGATCAAACTCTCATCACTTACACTGTTCACCTGGTAACATGTCCCGTGAATATTAAACCATCAGGGGAACACAGTCTCCTCACTTATACTGTTCACCTGGTGACATGTCCTGTGTGTATTAAACAATCTGGGGAACAAACTCTCCTCAATTATACTGTTCACCTGGTAACATGTCCCGTGAATATTAAACCATCAGGGGAACACACTCTCCTCACTTATACTGTTCACCTGGTAACATGTCCCGTGAGTATTAAACCATCCGGGGAACACACTCGCCTCACTTATACTGTTCACCTGGTAACATTTCCTGTGTATATTATACCATCAGGGGAACACACTCTCCTCACTTATACTGTTCACCTGGTAACATGTCCCGTGCGTATTAAAAAATCAGGGGAACACACTCTCCTCACTTATACTGTTCACCTGGTGACATGTCCTGTGTGTATTAAACAATCTGGGGAACAAACTCTCCTCAATTATACTGTTCACCTGGTAACATGTCCCGTGAATATTAAACCATCAGGGGAACACACTCTCCTCACTTATTCTGTTCACCTGGTGACATGTCCCGTGTATATTAAGCAATCGGGGAAAACACACTCCTCACTTATACTGTTCACCTGGTAACATGTCCCGTGCGTATTAAACAATCAGGGGAACACACTCTCCTCACTTATACTGTTCACCTGGTAACATGTCCCGTGTGCGTTAAACAATCAGGGGAACACACTCTCCTCACTTATACTGTTCACCTGGTAACATGTCCCGTGCGTATTAAACAATCAGGGGAACACATTCTCCTCACATATACTGTTCACCTGGTGACATGTACCGTGTATATTAAGCAATCAGGGGAAAACACACTCCTCACTTATACTGCTCACCTGGTAACATGTTCCGTGCGTATTAAACAATCAGGGGAACACACTCTCCTCACTTATACAGTTCATCTGGCAACATGTCCCGTGCGTTTTAAACAATCAGGGGAACACACTCTCCTCACTTAAACTGTTCACCTGGTGACATGTCCCGTGTATATTAAGCAATCAGGGGAAAACACACTCCTCACTTATACTGTTCACCTGGTAACATGTCCCGTGCGTATTAAACAATCGGGGGAACACACTCTCCTCACTTATACTGTTCACCTGGTAACATGTCCCGTGCGTATTAAACAATCAGGGGAACACACTCTCCTCACTTATACTGTTCACCTGGTAACATGTCCCGTGCGTATTAAACAATCAGGGGAACACACTCTCCTCACTTAAACTGTTCACCTGGTGACATGTCCCGTGTATATTAAGCAATCAGGGGAAAACACACTCCTCACTTAAACTGTTCACCTGGTGACATGTCCCATGTATATTAAGCAATCAGGGGAAAACACACTCCTCACTTATACTGTTCACCTGGTAACATGTCCCGTGCGTATTAAACAATCGGGGGAACACACTCTCCTCACTTATACTGTTCACCTGGTAACATGTCCCGTGCGTATTAAACAATCAGGGGAACACATTCTCCTCACATATACTGTTCACCTGGTGACATGTCCCGTGTATATTAAGCAATCAGGGGAAAACACACTCCTCACTTATACTGTTCACCTGGTAACATGTCCCGTGCGTATTAAACAATCGGGGGAACACACTCTCCTCACTTATACTGTTCACCTGGTAACATGTCCCGTGCGTATTAAACAATCAGGGGAACACACTCTCCTCACTTATACTGTTCATCTGGTAACATATCCCGTGTATATTAAACCATCAGGGGAACACACTCTCCTCACTTATACTGTTCACCTGGTGACATGTCCCGTGTATATTAAACAGTCAGGGGAAAACACACTCCTCACTTATACTGTTCACCTGGTAACATGTCCCGTGCGTATTAAACAATCAGGGGAACACACTCTCCTCACTTATACTGTTCAACTGGTAACATATCCCGTGTATATTAAACAATCAGGGGAACACACTCTCCTCACTTATACTGTTCACCTGGTAACATGTCGCGTGTATATTAAACCATCAGGGGAACACACTCTCCTCACTTATACTGTTCACCTGGTAATATGTCCCGTGTGCGTTAAACAATCAGGGGAAAATACTCTCCTCACTTAGACAGTTCACCTGGTAACAAGTCCTGTGTATATTAAAACATCAGTGGAACACACTCTCCTCACTTATACTGTTCACCTGGTAACATGTCCCGTGTGCGTTAAACATTCAGGGGAAAATACTCTCCTCACTTAGACAGTTCACCTGGTAACAAGTCCTGTGTATATTAAAACATCAGTGGAACACACTCTCCTCAATTATACTGTTCACCTGGTAACATGTCCCGTGTATATTCAACCATTAGGGGAACACACTCTCCTCACTTATACTGTTCATCTGGTAACATGTCCCATGTATATTTAACCATCAGGGGAACACACTCTCCTCACTTACACTGTTCACCTGGTAACATGTCCCATGTATATTAAACCATCAGGGGAACACACTCTCCTCACTTATACTGTTCAACTGGTGACATGTCCCGTGTATATTAAACCATCAGGGGAACACACTCTCCTCACTATACTGTTCACCTGCTTACATGTCCTGTGTATATTAAACCATCAGGGGAACTCACTCTCCTCACTTATACTGTTCACCTGGTGACATGTCCTGTGTGTATTAAACAATCAGGGGAAAACACTCTCCTCGCTTATACTGTTCACCTGGTAACATGTCCCGTGAGTATTAAACAATCAGGGGAACACACTCTCATCTCTTATACTGTTCACCTGGTAACATGTCCCATGTATATTAAACCATCAGGGGAACACACTCTCCTCACTTACACTGTTCACCTGGTAACATGTCCCGTGTATATTAAGCAATCAGGGGATCAAACTCTCCTCACTTACACTGTTCTCCTGGTAACATGGCCTGTGTATATTAAACCATCAGGGGAACACAGTCTCCTCACTTATACTGTTCACCTGGTGACATGTCCCTTGAGTATTAAACCATCAGGGGAACACACTCTCCTCGCTTATACTGTTCACCTGGTAACATGTCCCGTGAGTATTAAACCATCAGGGGAACACACTCTCCTCAATTATACTGTTCACCTGGTGACATGTCCCGTGTATATTAAACCATAAGGGGAACACAATCTCCTGACTTATACTGTTCACCTGGTGACATGTCCAGTGTATATTAAACCATCAGGGGAACACACTCTAGTCACTTATACTGTTCACCTGGTAACATGTCCCGTGTATATTAAACCATCAGGGGAACACACTCTCCTCACGTATGCTGTTCACCTGGTTACATGTCCTGCGTATATTAAACCATCAGGGGAACACACTCTCCTCACGTCTGCTGTTCACCTGGTAACATGTCCCGTGTACATTAAACCATCAGGGGAACACATTCTCTTCACTTATACTGTTCACCTTATGACATGTCCCGAGTATATTAAACCATCCGGGGAACACACTCTCCTCACATACACTGTTCACCTGGTAACATGTCCCGTGCGTATTAAAACATCAGGGGAACACACTCTCCTCACTTAGACTGTTCACCTGGTAACATGCCCCGTGCGTATTAAACCATCAGGGGAACACATTCTCCTCACATACACTGTTCACCTGGTAACATGTCCGGTGCGTATTAAACAATCAGGGAAACACACTCTCCTCACTTATACTGTTCACCTGGTGACATGTCCTGTCAGTATTAAACCATCAGGGGAACACATTCTCCTCACATACACTGTTCACCTGGTAACATGTCCGGTGCGTATTAAACAATCAGGGAAACACACTCTCCTCAATTATACTGTTCACCTGGTGACATGTCCCGTGAATATTAAACCATCAGGGGAACACACTCTCCTCACTTATACTGTTCACCTGGTAACATGTCCCGTGCGTATTAAACAATCAGGGGAACACACTCTCCTCACTTATACTGTTCACCTGCTAACATGTCCCGTGTATTTTAAACCATCAGGGGAACACACTCTCCTCACTTATACTGTTCACCTGGTAACATGTCCCGTGTATATTAAACCATCAGGGGAACACACTCTCCTCACTTATACTGTTCACCTGGTAACATGTCCCGTGTATATTAAACCATCAGGGGAACACACTCTCCTCATTTATACTGTTCACCTGGTAACATGTCCTGTGTGCATTAAACCAGAAGGGGAAAACACTCTCCTCACTTATACTGTTCACCTGGCAATATGTCCCGTGTATATTAAACAATCAGGGGAACACACTCTCCTCACTTATACTGTTCCCCTGGTAACATATCCCGTGTATATTAAACCATCATGGGAACACACTCTCCTCACTTATTCTGTTCTCCTGGTAACATGTCCCGTGTGTATTAAACAATCAGGGGAACACATTCTCCTCACTTATACTGTTCACCTGGTTACATGACCCGTCAGTGTTAAACAATCAGGGTAACAAACTCTCCTCACTTATACTGTTCGCCTGGTAACATGTCCCGTGTGTATTAAACCATCAGGGGAACACATTCTCCTCACTTATACAGTTCACCTGGTTACATGACCCGTCAGTGTTAAACAATCAGGGTAACAAACTCTCCTCACTTATACTGTTCGCCTGGTAACATGTCCCATGTATATTTTACAATCAGGGGAACATACTCTCCTCACTTATACTGTTCACCTGGTGACATGTCCTGTGTATATTTATCAATCAGGAGAACACACTCTCCTCACTTATACTGTTCACCTTGTGACATGTCCCATGTGTATTAAACCATCAGGGGAACACACTCTCCTCACTTATACTGTTCACCTGGTGACATGTCCCGAAAATATTAAACCATGAGGGGAACACACTCTCCTCATTTATACTTTTCTCCTGGTGACATGTCCCATGTATATTAAACAATCAGTGGAACACACTCTCCTCACTTATACTGTTCACCTGGTAACATGTCCCGTGTGTATTAAACCATCAGGGGAACACACTCTCCTCACTTATACTGTTCACCTGTTAACATGTCCCGTGTGTATTAAACAATCAGGGGAACACACTCTCCTCACTTATACTGTTCACTTGGTCACATGTCCTGTGTACATTAAACCATCAGGGGAAAACACTCTCCTCACTTATACTGTTCACCTGTTAACATGTCCCGTGTGTATTAAACAATCAGGGGAACACACTCTCCTCACTTATACTGTTCACCTGGTGACATGTCCCGTGTGTATTTAACCATCAAGGGAACACATTCTCCTCACATATACTGTTCAAATGGTGACATGTCCTGTGTGTATTTAACCATCAGGGGAACACACTCTCCTCACATAAACTGTTCAATTGTTGACATGTCCTGTGTGTTTTAAATCATCAGGGGAACACACTCTCCTCACTTATTCTGTTCGCCTGGTAACATGTCCCGTGCGTATTAAACAATCAGGGGAAAATACTCTCCTCACTGATACATTTCACCTGGTAACATGTCCCGTGTGTATTAAACCATCAGGTGAACACAATCTCCTCACTTATCCTGTTCATCTGGTAACATGTCCCGTGTGTATTAAACCATCAGGGGAACACACTCTCCTCACTTATACTGTTCACCTGGTGACATGTCCCGTGTGTATTAAACAATCAGGGGAACACAATCTCCTCACTTATACTGTTCATCTGGTAACATGTCCCGTGTGTATTAAACCATCAGGGGAACACACTCTCCTCACTTATACTGTTCATCTGGTAACATGTCCCGTGTGTATTAAACCATCAGGGGAGCACAATCTCCTCACTTATACTGTTCATCTGGTAACATGTCCCGTGTGTATTAAACCATCAGGGGAACACATTCTCCTCACTTATACTGTTCACTTGGTAACATGTCCCGTGTACATTAAACAATCAGGGGAACACACTCTCCTCACTTATACTGTTCACCTGGTAACATGTCCCGTGTATATTAAACCAACAATGGAACACACTCTCCTCACTTATACTGTTCACCTGGTAACATGTCCCGTGTATATTAAACCATCAGGGGAACACACTCTCCTCACTTATACTGTTCACCTGGTAACATGTCCCGTGTATATTAGGCCGTCAGGGGAACACACTCTCCTCACTTCTCCTGTTCACCTGGTAACATGTCCCGTGTGCATTAAACAATCAGGGGAACACACTCTCCTCACTTATACTGTTCACCTGGTAACATGTCCCGTGCGTATTAAACAATCAGGGGAACACACATTCCTCACTTATACTGTTCACCTGCTAACATGTCCCGTGTATTTTAAACCATCAGGGGAACACACTCTCCTCACTTATACTGTTCACCTGCTAACATGTCCCGTGTATTTTAAACCATCAGGGGAACACACTCTCCTCACTTATACTGTTCACCTGGTGACATGTCCCGTCAGTATTAAACAATCAGGGGAACATACTCTCCTCACTTATACTGTTCACCTGGTAACATGTCCCGTGCGTATTAAACAATCAGGGGAACACACACTCCTCACTTATACTGTTCACCTGCTAACATGTCCCGTGTATTTTAAACCATCAGGGGAACACACTCTCCTCACTTATACTGTTCACCTGGTAACATGTCCCGTGTATATTAAACCATCAGGGGAACACACTCTCCTCACTTATACTGTTCACCTGGTAACATGTCCCGTGTATATTAAACCATCAGGGGAACACACTCTCCTCATTTATACTGTTCACCTGGTAACATGTCCTGTGTGCATTAAACCATAAGGGGAAAACACTCTCCTCACTTATACTGTTCACCTGGCAATATGTCCCGTGTATATTAAACAATCAGGGGAACACACTCTCCTCACTTATACTGTTCTCCTGGTAACATGTCCCGTGTGTATTAAACAATCAGGGGAACACATTCTCCTCACTTATACTGTTCCCCTGGTAACATATCCCGTGTATATAAAACCATCAGGGGAACACACTCTCCTCACTTATTCTGTTCTCCTGGTAACATGTCCCGTGTGTATTAAACAATCAGGGGAACACATTCTCCTCACTTATACTGTTCACCTGGTTACATGACCCGTCAGTGTTAAACAATCAGGGGAACAAACTCTCCTCAGTTATACTGTTCGCATGGTAACATGTCCCGTGTGTATTAAACCATCAGGGGAACACATTCTCCTCACTTATACTGTTCACCTGGTTACATGACCCGTCAGTGTTAAACAATCAGGGGAACAAACTCTCCTCACTTATACTGTTCGCCTGGTAACATGTCCCGTGTATATTAAACCATCAGGGGAACACATTCTCCTCACTTCTTCTGTTCATCTGGTCATATGTCCCGTCGATATTAAACCATAAGGGGAACACACTCTCCTCACTTAGACTGTTCCCTTGGTGACCTGTCCCGTGTGCATTAAACAATCAGGGGAACACACTCTCCTCACTAATACTGTTCATCTGGTAACATGTCCCGTGTTTATTAAACCATCAGGGGAACACACTCTCCTCACTTATACTGTTCACCTGGTGACATGTCCCGTGTGTATTAAACAATCAGGGGAACACCCTCTCCTCACTTATACTGTTCACCTGGTAACATGTCCTGTGTATATTTAACCATCAGGGGAACACACTCTCTTCACTTATACTGTTCACCTGGTAACATGTCCCGTGTATATGAAACCATCATGGGAACACACTCTCCTCACTTCTACTATTCACCTGGTAACATGTCCCGTGTGCATTAAAAAATCGGGGGAACACACTCTCCTCACTTATACTGTTCATCTGGTAACATGTCCCGTGTATATTAAACAATCAGGGGAATACATTCTCCTCACTTATACTGTTCACCTGGTAACATATCCTGTGTGTCTTAAACAATCAGGGGAACACATTCTCCTCACTTATACTGTTCACCTGGTAACATGTCCCGTGTGTATTAAACAATCAGGGGAATACACTCTCCTCACTTATACTGTTCACCTCGTAACATGTCACGTGTGTATTAAACAATCAGGGTAACATACTCTCCTCACTTATCCTGTTCACCTGGTAACATGTCCCGTGCGTATTAAACAATCAGGGTAACACACTCTCCTCACTTATACTGTTCACCTCGTAACATGTCGCGTGTGTATTAAACAATCAGGGGAATACACTCTCCTCACTTATACTGTTCACCTCGTAACATGTCGCGTGTGTATTAAACAATCAGGGTAACACACTCTCCTCACTTATACTGTTCACCTCGTAACATGTCGTGTGTGTATTAAACAATCAGGGGAACACACTCTCCTCACTTATACTGTTCACCTGGTAACATGTCGCGTGTGTATTAAACAATCAGGGGAACATACTCTCCTCACTTATCCTGTTCACCTGGTAACATGTCCCGTGCGTATTAAACAATCAGGGTAACACACTCTCCTCACTTATACTGTTCTCCTCGTAACATGTCGCGCGTGTATTAAACAATCAGGGGAACACACTCTCCTCACTTATACTGTTCACCTGGTAACATGTCCCGTGTGCATTAAGCCATCAGGGGAACACACTCTCCTCACTTATGCTGTTCACGTGGTGACATGTCCGGTGTATATTAAACCATCAGGGGAACACACTCTCCTCACTTATAATGTTCAGCTTGTCACATGTCCCGTGTGCATTAAACAATCAGGGGAACACTTCTCCCCTCACATACACTGTTCACCTGGTGACATGTCCCGTGTGTATTAAACAATCATTGGATCACACTCTCCTCACTTACACTGTTCACCTGGTAACATGTCCCGTGGAAATGAAACCATCATGGGAACACACTCTCCTCACTTATACTGTTCATTTGGTCATATGTCCCGTCGATATTAAACCATAAGGTGAACACACTCTCCTCACTTATACTGTTCACCTGGTAACATGTCCTGTGTATATTAAACCATCAGGGGAACACACTCTCCTCACTTATACTGTTCATCTGGTAACATGTCCAGTGTATATTAAACTATCAAGGGAACACACTCTCCTCACTTATACTGTTCATCTGGTAACATGTCCCGTGCATATGAAACCATCATGGGAACATACTCTGCTCACTTCTACTGTTCACCTGGTAACATGTCCCGTGTGCATTAAAAAATCAGGGGAACACACTCACCTCACTTCTTCTGTTCATCTGGTCATGTGTCCCGTCGATATTAAACCATAAGGGGAACACACTCTCCTCACTTAGACTGTTCACCTGGTAACATGTCCCGTGTATATTAAACAATCAGGGGAACACACTCTCCTCACTTATACTGGTCACCTGGTAACATGTCCCGTGTATATTAAACAATCAGGGGAACACACTCTCCTCGCTTATACTGTTCACCTGGTAACATGTCCCATGTATATTAAACCATCAGGGGAACACACTCTCCTCACTTATACTGTTCACCTGGTAACATGTCCCGTGTATGTTAAACCATCAGGGGAACACACTCTCCTCACTTATACTGTTCACCTGGTAACATGTCCCGTGTATGTTAAACCATCAGGGGAACACACTCTCCTCACTTATACTGTTCACCTGGTAACATGTCCCGTGTATGTTAAAGCATCAGGGGAACACACTCTCCTCACTTATACTCTTCACCTGGTGACATGTCCCGTGTATATTAAACCATCAGGGGAACACACTCTCCTCACTTATACTGTTCACCTGGTGACATTTCCCGTGTGCATTAAACAATCAGGGGAACACACTCTCCTCACTTCTACTGTTCACCTGGTAACATGTCCCGTGTGCATTAAAAAATCAGGGGAACAGACTCTCCTCACTTATACTGTTCATCTGGTAACGTGTCCCGTGTATATGAAACCAACATGGGAACACACTCTCCTCACTTATACTGTTCACCTGGTAACATGTCCAGTGTATATTAAACCATCAGGGGAACACACTCTCCTCACTTATACTGTTGACCTGGTAACATGTCCCGTGCATTTTAAACCATCAGGGGAACACACTCTCCTCACTTACACTGTTCACCTGGTAACATGTCCCGGTTGTATTAAACCATCAGGGGAATAAAGTCTCCTCACTTATACTGTTCACCTGGTAACATGTCCCGTGTATATTAAACCATCAGGGGAACACATTCTCCTCACTTATACTGTTCACCTGGTAACATGTCCCATGTATATTAAACCATCAGGGGAACACACTCTCCTCACTTATACTGTTCACCTGGTAATAAGTCCCGTGTATATTAAACAATCAGGGGAACACACTCCCCTCACTTATAATAAAAGCAATATACTGCGGATGCTGGAAATCTGAAACAAAAACAAGAAATGCTGGATTCACTCAGCAGGTCTGGCAGCATCTGTGGAAAGAGAAGCAGAGTTAACGTTTCGGGTCAGTGACCCTTCTTCGGAACTGACAAATATTAGAAAAGTCACAGATTATAAACAAGTGAGGTGGGGGTTGGGCAAGAGATAACAAAGGAGAAGGTGCAGATTGGACCAGGCCACATAGCTGACCAAAAGGTCACGGAGCAAAGGCAAACAATATGTTAATGGTGTGTTGAAAGACAAAGCATTAGTACAGATTAGGTGTGAATACACTGAATATTGAACATCAGCAAGTGCAAAGCTGAAGAAAAACAACCTGAAAAAAACAGTGGGTAAGCAAACTGAACAAACTAAGATGAAATGAAATAAATGCAAAAAAAGATTGCAAAAAATGTAAAAAGGAATGCAAAAAAAAAGGAAGAAAAAATAACTAAAAATGACTAAAAATGAAAGTAAAGTGGGGGGCTGTCATGCTCTGAAATTATTGAACTCAATGTTCAGTCCGGCAGGCTGTAGTGTGCCTAATCGGTAGATGAGATGCTGTTCCTCGAGCTTGCGTTGATGTTCACTGGAACACTGCAGCAATCCCAGGACAGAGATGTGAGCATGAGAGCAGGGGGGAGTGTTGAAATGGCAAGCAACCGGAAGCTCAGGGTCCTGCTTGCGGACTGAGCGGAGATGTTCCGCAAAGCGGTCACCCAGTCTGCGCTTGGTCTCCCCAATGTAGAGGAGACCACACTGTGAGCAGCGAATACAGTATACTACATTGAAAGAAGTACAAGTAAATCGCTGCTTCACCTGAAAGGAGTGTTTGGGGCCTGGGATAGTGAGGAGAGAGGAGGTAAATGGGCAGGTATTACACCTCCTGCGATTGCAAGGGAAGGTGCCCTGGGACGGGGACGAGGTGGTGGGGGTAATGGAGGAGTGGACCAGGGTGTCGCGGAGGGAACGATCCCTTCGGAATGCTGACAGGGGAAGGGAGGGGAAGATGCGACTGGTAGTGGCATCACGCTGGAGGTGGCGAAAATGGCGGAGGATGATCCTTTGGATATGGAGGCTGGTGGGATGAAAAGTGAGGACAAGGGGAACCCTGTCACGGTTCTGGGAGGGAGGGGAAGGGGTGAGGGTAGAGGTGCGGGGAATGGGTCGGACACGGTTGAGGGCCCTGTCAACCACAGTGGGGGGAAATCCTCGGTTGAGGAAAAAGGAGGTCATATCAGAAGCACCGTCATGGAAGGTAGCATCATCAGAGCAGATGCGTCGGAGACGGAGAAACTGGGAGAATGGAATGGAGTCCTTACAGGAGGTAGGGTGTGAAGAAGTGTAGTCGAGGTAGCTGTGGGAGTCAGTGGGCTTATAATGGATATTGGTAGACAACCTATCCCCAGAGATGGAGACAGAGAAGTCGAGGAAGGGAAGGGAAGTGTCAGAGATGGACCATGTAAAGGTGAGAGAAGGGTGGAAATTGGAAGCAAAGTTGATAAAGTATAAGTGAGGAGAGTGTGTTCCCCTGATGGTTTAATACGCACGGGACATGTTACCAGGAGAAAAGTCTAAGTGAGGAGAGTGCTTTCCCCAGATGGTTTAATATTCACGGGACATGTTTCCAACTGAACAGTGTAAGTGAGGAGAGTGTGTTCCGCTGATGGTTTAATATTCACGGGACATGTCACCAGGTGAACAGTATAAGTGAGGAGAGTGTGTTCCCCTGATGGTTTAATACTGACGGGACATGTTACCAGGTGAACAGTATAAGTGAGGAGAGTGTGTTCCCCTGATGGTTTAATATGCACGGGACATGTCACCAGGTGAACAGGATAAGTGAGTAGAATGTGTTCCCCTGATGGTTTAATATTCACTGGACATGTTACCAGATGAACAGTATAAGTGAGGAGAGTGTGTTCCCCTGATGCTTTAATATGCACGGGACATGTTACCAGGTGAACAGTATAAGTGAGGAGAATGTGTTCCCCTGATGGTTTAATATTCACTGGACATGTTACCAGATGAACAGTATAAGTGAGGTGAGTGTGTTCCCCTGATGCTTTAATATGCACGGGACATGTTACCAGGTGAACAGTATAAGTGAGTAGAATGTGTTCCCCTGATGGTTTAATATTCACTGGACATGTTACCAGATGAACAGTATAAGTGAGGAGAGAGTGTTCCCCTGATGGTTTAATATGCACGGGACATGTCACCAGGTGAACAGGATAAGTGAGTAGAATGTGTTCCCCTGATGGTTTAATATTCACTGGACATGTTACCAGATGAACAGTATAAGTGAGGAGAGTGTGTTCCCCTGATGCTTTAATATGCACGGGACATGTTACCAGGTGAACAGTATAAGTGAGGAGAATGTGTTCCCCTGATGGTTTAATATTCACTGGACATGTTACCAGATGAACAGTATAAGTGAGGTGAGTGTGTTCCCCTGATGCTTTAATATGCACGGGACATGTTACCAGGTGAACAGTATAAGTGAGGAGAATGTGTTCCCCTGATGGTTTAATATTCACTGGACATGTTACCAGGTGAACAGTATAAGTGAGGAGAGTGTGTTCCCTTGTTGGTTTAATATTCACTGGACATGTTACCAGGTGAACAGTATAAGTGAGGAGAATGTGTTCCCCAGATGGTTTAATATTCACTGGACATGTTACCAGGTGAACAGTATAAGTGAGGAGAGTGTGTTCCCCTGATGGTTTAATATGCACGGGACATGTTACCAGATGAACAGTATAAGTGATGAGAGTGTGTTCCCCTGATGGTTTAATATTCACTGGACATGTTACCAGATGAACAGTATAAGTGAGGAGAATGTGTTCCCCTGATGGTTTAATATTCACTGGACATGTTACCAGGTGAACAGTATAAGTGAGGAGAGTGTGTTCCCCTGATGGTTTAATATTGACTGGACATGTTACCAGATGAACAGTATAATTGAGGAGAGTGAGTTCCCCTGATGGTTTAATATACACGGGACATGTTACCAGGTGAACAGTATAAGTGAGGAGAGTGTGATCCCCTGATTGTTTAATAAACACGGGACATGTCACCAGGTGAACAGTATAAGTGAGGAGAGTGTGTTCCCCTGATTGTTTAATACACACGGGACATGTCACCAGGTGAACAGTATAAGTGAGGAGAGCGTGTTCCCCTGATTGTTTAATACACACGGGACATGTCACCAGGTGAACAGTATAAGTGAGGAGAGTGTGTTCCCCTGATTGTTTAATACACACGGGACATGTAACCAGGTGAACAGTATAAGCGAGGAGAGTGTGTTCCCCTGATGGTTTAATATACACGGGACATGTCACCAGGTGAACAGTATAAGCGAGGAGAGTGTGTTCCCCTGATGGTTTAATCTCCACGGGACATGTCACCAGGTGAACAGTATAAGCGAGGAGAGTGTGTTCCCCTGATTGTTTAATACACACGGGACATGTAACCAGGTGAACAGTATAAGCGAGGAGAGTGTGTTCCCCTGATGGTTTAATATACACGGGACATGTTACCAGGTGAACAGTATAAGTGAGGAGAGTGTGTTCCCCTGATGGTTTAATATACACGGGACATGTTACCAGGTGAACAGTATAAGTGAGGAGAGTGTGTTCCCCTGATTGTTTAATACACACGGGACATGTAACCAGGTGAACAGTATAAGCGAGGAGAGTGTGTTCCCCTGATGGTTTAATATACACAGGACATGTTACCAGGTGAACAGTATAAGTGAGGAGAGTGTGTTCCACTGATTGTTTAATATACGAGGGAAATGTCACCAGGTGAACAGTATAAGTGAGGAGAGTGTGTTCCCCTGATGGTTTAATATACACGGGACATGTTACCAGATGAACAGTATAAGTGAGGAGAGTGTGTTCCCCTGATGGTTTAATATACGAGGGAAATGTCACCAGGTGAACAGTATAAGTGAGGAGAGTGTGTTCCCCTGATGGTTTAATATACACGGGACATGTTACCAGGTGAACAGTATAAGTGAGGAGAGTGTGTTCCCCTGATGGTTTAATATACACGGGACATGTTACCAGGTGAACAGTATAAGTGAGGAGAGTGTGTTCCCCTGATGGTTTAATATACACGGGACATGTTACCAGATGAACAGTATAAGTGAGGAGAGTGTGTTCCCCTGATGGTTTAATACTCACGGGACATGTTACCAGGTGAACAGTGTAAGTGAGGAGAATGTGTTCCCCTGATGGTTTAATACACACGGGACATGTTACCAGGTGAACAGTATAAGCGAGGAGAGTGTGTTCCCCTGATGGTTTAATATACACGGGACATGTTACCAGATGAACAGTATAAGTGAGGCGAGTGTGTTCACCTGATGGGTTAATACAGACGGGACATGTCACCAGGTGAACAGTATAAGTGAGGAGAGTGTGTTCCCCTGACTGTTTAATACACATGGGACATGTCACCAGGTGAACAGTATAAGTGAGGAGAGTGTGTTCCCCTGATTGTTTTATACTCACGGGACATGTTACCAGGTGAACAGTATAAGTGAGGAGAGAGTGTTCCCCTGATGGTTTAACACGCACGGGACATGTTACCAGGTGAACAGTATAAGTGAGGAGAGTGTGTTCCCCTGATGGTTTAAAATACGAGGGAAATGTTACCAGGTGAACAGTATAAGTGAGGAGAGTGTGTTCCCCTGATGGTTTAACACGCACGGGACATGTTACCAGGTGAACAGTATAAGTGAGGAGAGTGTGTTCCCCTGATGGTTTAAAATACGAGGGAAATGTTACCAGGTGAACAGTATAAGTGAGGAGAGTGTGTTCCCCTGATTGTTTAATATACGAGGGAAATGTTACCAGTTGAACATTATAAGTGAGGAGAGTGTGTTCCCCTGATTGTTTAATATACGAGGGAAATGTTACCAGGTGAACAGTATAAGTGAGGAGAGTGTGTTCCCCTGATTGTTTAATATACGAGGGAAATGTTACCAGTTGAACATTATAAGTGAGGAGAGAGTGTTCCCCTGATGGTTTAACACGCACGGGACATGTTACCAGGTGAACAGTATAAGTGAGGAGAGTGTGTTCCCCTGATGGTTTAAAATACGAGGGAAATGTTACCAGGTGAACAGTATAAGTGAGGAGAGTGTGTTCCCCTGATTGTTTAATATACGAGGGAAATGTTACCAGTTGAACATTATAAGTGAGGAGAGGGTGTTCCCCTGATGTTTTAATACTCACGGAACATGTTACCAGGTGAACAGGATAAGTGAGGAGAGTGTGTTCCCCTGATGGTTTAACACGCACGGGACATGTTACCAGGTGAACTGTATAAGTGAGGAGAATGTGTTCCCCTGATGGTTTAATATGCACTGGACATGTTACCAGGTGAACAGTATAAGTGAGGAGAGTGTGTTCCCCTGATTGTTTAATATACATGGGACATGTTACCAGGTGAAAAGTATAAGTGAGGAGAGTGTGTTCCCCTGATTGTTTAATACTCACGGGACATGTTACCAGGTGAACAGAATAAGTGAGGAGAGTGTGTTCCCCTGATGGTTTAATATACACTGGACATATTACCAGGTGAACAGTATAAGTGAGGAGAGTGTGTTCCCCTGATTGTTTAATACTCACGGGACATGTTACCAGGTGAACAGTATAAGTGAGGAGATTGTGTTCCCCTGATGGTTTAACACGCACGGGACATGTTACCAGGTGAATGGTATAAGTGAGGAGAGTGTGTTCCCCTGATTGTTTAATACATACAGGACATGTCACCAGGTGAACAGGATAAGTTTGTAGAATGTGTTCCCCTGATGGTTTAATATACACGGGACATGTTACCAGGTGAAAAGTATAAGTGAGGAGAGTGTGTTCCCCTGATTGTTCAATACACACAGGGCATGTTACCAGGTGAACAGTATAAGTGAGGAGAGTGTGATCCCCTGATTGTTTAATACACACGGGACATGTCACCAGGTGAACAGTATAAGTGAGGAGAGTGTGTTCCCCTGATTGTTTAATACATACAGGACATGTTACCAGGTGAACAGTATAAGTGAGGAGAGTGTGTTCCCCTGATGGTTTAATATGCACGGGACATGTTACCAGATGAACAGTATAAGTGAGGAGAGTGAGTTCCCCTGATGGTTTAAAATACAGGGGACATGTTACCAGGTGAACAGCATATGTGAGGACAGTGTGTTCCCCTGATGGTTTAACACGCACGGGACATGTTACCAGGTGAACAGGATAAGTTAGTAGAGTGTGTTCCGCTGATGGTTTAATATACCCGGGACATGTCAGCAGGTGAACAGTATAATTGAGGAGAGTGTGATCCCCTGATTGTTTAATACACACGGGACATTTCACCAGGTGAACAGTGTAAGTGAGGAGAGTGTGTTCCCCTGATTGTTCAATACACACGGGACATGTTACCAGGTGAACAGTATAAGTGAGGAGAGTGTGTTCCCCTGATGGTTTAATGCACACGGGACATGTTACCAGGTGAACAGTATAAGTGAGGAGAGTCTGTTCCCCTGATTGTTTAATACTGACGGGACATGTCACCAGGTGAACAGAATAAGTGAGGAGAGTCTGTTCCCCTGATGGTTTAATACACACGGGACATTTCACCAGGTGAACAGTGTAAGTGAGGAGAGTGTGTTCCCCTGATTGTTCAATACACACAGGGCATGTTATCAGGTGAACGGTATAAGTGAGGAGAGTGTGTTCCCCTGATTGTTTCATGCACACGGGACATGTCACCAGGTGAACAGTATAAGTGAGGAGAGTGTGTTCCCCTGATTGTTTAATACACACGGGACATGTTACCAGGTGAACAGTATAAGTGAGGAGAGTGTGTTCCCCTGATGGTTTCATATACACGGGACATGTTACCAGGAGAACAGTATAAGTGAGGGGAATGCTTTCCCCCGATGGTTTAATATTCACGGGACATGTTACCAGGTGAACAGTATAAGTAAGGAGAGTGTGTTCCCCTGATGGTTTAATATACACAGGACATGTTACCAGGTGAACAGTATAAGTGAGGAGAGTGTGTTCCCCTGATTGTTTCATACAAACAGGACATGTCACCAGGTGAACAGTATAAGTGTGGAGAGTGTGTTCCCCTGATGGTTTAATATACACGGGACATGTTACCAGGTGAACAGTATAAGTGAGGAGAATGTGTTCCCCTGATGGTTTAATATACACTGGACATATTATCTGGTGAACAGTATAAGTGAGGAGAGTGTGTTCCCCTGATTGTTTAATACTCACGGGACATGTTACCAGGTGAACAGTATAAGTGAGGAGAGTGTGTTCCCCTGATGGTTTAATACACACGGGACATGTTACCAGGTGAACAGTATAATTGACGAGAGTGTGTTCCCCTGATTGTTTAATACTGACGGGACATGTTACCAGGTGAACAGTATAAGTGAGGAGAGTGTGTTCCCCTGATGGTTTAATATACACGGGACATGTCACCAGGTGAACAGTATAAGTGAGGAGAGTGTGTTCCCCTGATTGTTTAATACACACGGGACATGTCACCAGGTGAACAGTATAAGTGAGGAGAGTGTGTTCCCCTGATTGTTTAATACTCACGGGACATGTTACCAGGTGAACAGTATAAGTGAGGAGAGTGTGTTCCCCTGATGGTTTAATATACACGGGACATGTCACCAGGTGAACAGTATAAGTGAGGAGAGTGTGTTCCCCTGATTGTTTAATACTCACGGGACATGTTACCAGGTGAACAGTATAAGTGAGGAGAGTGTGTTCCCCTGATGGTTTAATATACACGGGACATGTCACCAGGTGAACAGTATAAGTGAGGAGAGTGTGTTCCCCTGATTGTTTAATACACACGGGACATGTCACCAGGTGAACAGTATAAGTGAGGAGAGTGTGTTCCCCTGATTGTTTAATACTCACGGGACATGTTACCAGGTGAACAGTATAAGTGAGGAGAGTGTGTTCCCCTGATGGTTTAATATACACGGGACATGTCACCAGGTGAACAGTATAAGTGAGGAGAGTGTGTTCCCCTGATTGTTTAATACACACGGGACATGTCACCAGGTGAACAGTATAAGTGAGCAGAATGTTTTCCCCTGATTGTTTAATGCACACGGGACATGTTACCAGGTGAAAAGTAGAAGTGAGGAGAGTGTGTTCCCCTGATGGTTTAATACACACGGGACATGTCACCAGGTGAACAGTATAAGTGAGGAGAGTGTGTTCCCCTGATTGTTTAATACACACGGGACATGTCATCGGGTGAACAGTATAAGTGAGGAGAGTGTGTTCCCCTGATTGTTTAATACACACGGGACATGTCACCAGGTGAACAGGATAAGTTTGTAGAATGTGTTCCCCTGATGGTTTAATATACACGGGACATGTTACCAGGTGAACAGTATAAGTGAGGAGAGTGTGTTCCCCTGATTGTTTAATATACACGGGACATGTTACCAGGTGAAAAGTATAAGTGAGGAGAGTGTGTTCCCCTGATTGTTTAATATACACGGGACATGTTACCAGGTGAAAAGTATAAGTGAGGAGAGTGTGTTCCCCTGATGGTTTAATACACACGGGACATTTCACCAGCTGAACAGTATAAGTGAGGAGAGTGTGTTCCCCTGATTGTTTAATATACACGGGACATGTTACCAGGTGAAAAGTATAAGTGAGGAGAGTGTGTTCCCCTGATTGTTTAATATACACGGGACATGTTACCAGGTGAACAGTATAAGTGAGGAGAGTGTGTTCCCCTGATGGTTTAATATGCACGGGACATGTTACCAGATGAACAGTATAAGTGAGGAGAGTGAGTTCCCCTGATGGTTTAATATACACGGGACATGTTACCAGGTGAACAGTATAAGCGAGGAGAGTGTGTTCCCCTGATGGTTTAATATACACGGGACATGTTACCAGATGAACAGTATAAGTGAGGCGAGTGTGTTCACCTGATGGGTTAATACAGACGGGACATGTCACCAGGTGAACAGTATAAGTGAGGAGAGTGTGTTCCCCTGACTGTTTAATACACATGGGACATGTCACCAGGTGAACAGTATAAGTGAGGAGAGTGTGTTCCCCTGATTGTTTTATACTCACGGGACATGTTACCAGGTGAACAGTATAAGTGAGGAGAGAGTGTTCCCCTGATGGTTTAACACGCACGGGACATGTTACCAGGTGAACAGTATAAGTGAGGAGAGTGTGTTCCCCTGATGGTTTAAAATACGAGGGAAATGTTACCAGGTGAACAGTATAAGTGAGGAGAGTGTGTTCCCCTGATTGTTTAATACTCAAGGAACATGTTACCAGGTGAACAGTATAAGTGACGAGAGTGTGTTCCCCTGATGGTTTAATATGCACTGGACATATTACCAGGTGAACAGTATAAGTGAGGAGAGTGTGTTCCCCTGATTGTTTAATATACACGGGACATGTTACCAGGTGAACAGAATAAGTGAGGAGAGTGTGTTCCCCTGATTGTTTAATACTCACGGGACATGTTACCAGGTGAACAGAATAAGTGAGGAGAGTGTGTTCCCCTGATTGTTTAATACTCAAGGAACATGTTACCAGGTGAACAGTATAAGTGACGAGAGTGTGTTCCCCTGATGGTTTAATATGCACTGGACATATTACCAGGTGAACAGTATAAGTGAGGAGAGTGTGTTCCCCTGATTGTTTAATATACACGGGACATGTTACCAGGTGAACAGAATAAGTGAGGAGAGTGTGTTCCCCTGATGGTTTAATATACACGGGACATGTTACCAGGTGAACAGAATAAGTGAGGAGAGTGTGTTCCCCTGATTGTTTAATACTCACGGGACATGTTACCAGGTGAACAGAATAAGTGAGGAGAGTGTGTTCCCCTGATTGTTTAATACTCACGGGACATGTTACCAGGTGAACAGAATAAGTGAGGAGAGTGTGTTCCCCTGATTGTTTAATACACACGGGACATGTTACCAGGTGAACAGAATAAGTGAGGAGAGTGTGTTCCCCTGATTGTTTAATACTCACGGGACATGTTACCAGGTGAACAGAATAAGTGAGGAGAGTGTGTTCCCCTGATGGTTTAATACACACGGGACATGTTACCAGGTGAATGGTATAAGAGAGGAGAGTGTGTTCCCCTGATTGTTTAATACATACAGGACATGTCACCAGGTGAACAGGATAAGTTTGTAGAATGTGTTCCCCTGATGGTTTAATATACACGGGACATGTTACCAGGTGAAAAGTATAAGTGAGGAGAGTGTGTTCCCCTGATTGTTTAATATACACGGGACATGTGACCAGGTGAAAAGTATAAGTGAGGAGAGTGTGTTCCCCTGATGGTTTAATACACACGGGACATTTCACCAGGTGAACAGTGTAAGTGAGGAGAGTGTGTTCCCCTGATTGTTCAATACACACAGGGCATGTTATCAGGTGAACGGTATAAGTGAGGAGAGTGTGTTCCCCTGATTGTTTAATATACACGGGACATGTGACCAGGTGAACAGTATAAGTGAGGAGAGTGTGATCCCCTGATTGTTTAATACACACGGGACATGTCACCAGGTGAACAGTATAAGTGAGGAGAGTGTGTTCCCCTGATTGTTTAATACATACAGGACATGTTACCAGGTGAACAGTATAAGTGAGGAGAGTGTGTTCCCCTGATGGTTTAATATGCACGGGACATGTTACCAGATGAACAGTATAAGTGAGGAGAGTGAGTTCCCCTGATGGTTTAATATACAGGGGACATGTTACCAGGTGAACAGTATAATTGAGGAAAGTGTGATCCCCTGATTGTTTAATACACACGGGACATGTCACCAGGTGAACAGTATAAGTGAGGAGAGTGTGTTCCCCTGATTGTTCAATACACACGGGACATGTCACCAGGTGAACAGTATAATTGAGGAAAGTGTGATCCCCTGATTGTTTAATACACACGGGACATGTTACCAGATGAACAGTATAATTGAGGAAAGTGTGATCCCCTGATTGTTTAATACACACGGGACATGTTACCAGGTGAACACTATAAGTGAGGAGAGTGTGTTCCCCTGATGGTTTAATACACACGGGACATGTCACCAGGTGAACAGTATATGTGAGGAGAGTGTGTTCCCCTGATTGTTCAATACACACGGGACATGTTACCAGATGAACAGTATAATTGAGGAAAGTGTGATCCCCTGATTGTTTAATACACACGGGACATGTTACCAGGTGAACAGTATAAGTGAGGAGAGTGTGTTCCCCTGATGGTTTAATATACCCGGGACATGTCAGCAGGTGAACAGTATAATTGAGGAGAGTGTGATCCCCTGATTGTTTAATACACACGGGACATGTTACCAGGTGAACAGTATAAGTGAGGAGAGTGTGTTCCCCTGATGGTTTAATGCACACGGGACATGTTACCAGGTGAACAGTATAAGTGAGGAGAGTGTGTTCCCCTGATTGTTTAATACTGACGGGACATGTTACCAGGTGAACAGTATAAGTGAGGAGAGTCTGTTCCCCTGATTGTTTTATACAAACGGGACATGTCATCGGGTGAACAGTATAAGTGAGGAGATTGGGTTCCCCTGATTGTTTAATACACACGGGACATGTCACCAGGTGAACAGTATAAGTGAGGAGATTGGGTTCCCCTGATTGTTTAATATACACGGGACATGTCACCAGGTGAACAGTATAAGTGAGGAGAGTGTGTTCCCCTGATTGTTTCATGCACACGGGACATGTCACCAGGTGAACAGTATAAGTGAGGAGAGTGTGTTCCCCTGATTGTTTAATACACACGGGACATGTTACCAGGTGAACAGTATAAGTGAGGAGAGTGTGTTCCCCTGATGGTTTCATATACACGGAACATGTTACCAGGAGAACAGTATAAGTGAGGGGAATGCTTTCCCCCGATGGTTTAATATTCACGGGACATGTTACCAGGTGAACAGTATAAGTAAGGAGAGTGTGTTCCCCTGATGGTTTAATATACACAGGACATGTTACCAGGTGAACAGTATAAGTGAGGAGAGTGTGTTCCCCTGATTGTTTCATACAAACAGGACATGTCACCAGGTGAACAGGATAAGTAAGGAGAGTGTGTTCCCCTGATGGTTTAATATACACGGGACATGTTACCAGGTGAAAAGTATAAGTGAGGAGAGTGTGTTCCCCTGATTGTTTAATATACACGGGACATGTTACCAGGTGAAAAGTATAAGTGAGGAGAGTGTGTTCCCCTGATGGTTTAATACACACGGGACATTTCACCAGCTGAACAGTATAAGTGAGGAGAGTGTGTTCCCCTGATTGTTTAATATACACGGGACATGTTACCAGGTGAAAAGTATAAGTGAGGAGAGTGTGTTCCCCTGATTGTTTAATATACACGGGACATGTTACCAGGTGAAAAGTATAAGTGAGGAGAGTGTGTTCCCCTGATGGTTTAATACACACGGGACATTTCACCAGGTGAACAGTGTAAGTGAGGAGAGTGTGTTCCCCTGATTGTTCAATACACACAGGGCATGTTATCAGGTGAACGGTATAAGTGAGGAAAGTGTGATCCCCTGATTGTTTAATACACACGGGACATGTCACCAGGTGAACAGTATAAGTGAGGAGAGTGTGTTCCCCTGATTGTTTAATACATACAGGACATGTTACCAGGTGAACAGTATAAGTGAGGAGAGTGTGTTCCCCTGATGGTTTAATATGCACGGGACATGTTACCAGATGAACAGTATAAGTGAGGAGAGTGAGTTCCCCTGATGGTTTAATATACAGGGGACATGTTACCAGGTGAACAGTATAATTGAGGAAAGTGTGATCCCATGATTGTTTAATAGACACGGGACATGTCACCAGGTGAACAGTATAAGTGAGGAGAGTGTGTTCCCCTGATTGTTTAATACACACGGGACATGTCACCAGGTGAACAGTATATGTGAGGAGAGTGTGTTCCCCTGATTGTTCAATACACACGGGACATGTTACCAGATGAACAGTATAATTGAGGAAAGTGTGATCCCCTGATTGTTTAATACACACGGGACATGTTACCAGGTGAACAGTATAAGTGAGGAGAGTGTGTTCCCCTGATGGTTTAATATACCCGGGACATGTCAGCAGGTGAACAGTATAATTGAGGAGAGTGTGATCCCCTGATTGTTTAATACACACGGGACATGTTACCAGGTGAACAGTATAAGTGAGGAGAGTGTGTTCCCCTGATGGTTTAATGCACACGGGACATGTTACCAGGTGAACAGTATAAGTGAGGAGAGTCTGTTCCCCTGATTGTTTAATACTGACGGGACATGTCACCAGGTGAACAGTATAAGTGAGGAGAGTGTGTTCCCCTGATGGTTTAATGCACACGGGACATGTTACCAGGTGAACAGTATAAGTGAGGAGAGTCTGTTCCCCTGATTGTTTAATACTGACGGGACATGTCACCAGGTGAACAGTATAAGTGAGGAGAGTCTGTTCCCCTGATGGTTTAATACACACGGGACATTTCACCAGGTGAACAGTGTAAGTGAGGAGAGTGTGTTCCCCAGATTGTTCAATACACACAGGGCATCTTATCAGGTGAACGGTATAAGTGAGGAGAGTGTGTTCCCCTGATTGTTTAATACACACGGGACATGTGACAAGGTGAACAGTACAAGTGAGGAGAGTGTATTCCCCTGATTGTTTAATATACACGGGACATGTTACCTGGTGAACAGTATAAGTGAGGAGAGTGTGTTCCCCTGATTGTTTAATACACACGGGACATGTCATCGGGTGAACAGTATAAGTGAGGAGAGTGTGTTCCCCTGATTGTTTAATACACACGGGACATGTCAGCAGGTGAACAGTATAAGTGAGCAGAATGTTTTCCCCTGATGGTTAAATATGCAAAGGACATGTTACCAGGTGAACAGTATAAGTGAGGAGACTGTGTTCTCCTGATGGTTTAATACTGACGGGACATGTTACCAGATGAACAGTATAAGTGAGGAGAGTGTGTTCCTCTGATGGTTAAATGCACACAGGACATGTTACCAGGTGAACAGTATAAGTGAGGAGACTGTGTTCTCCTGATGGTTTAATACTGACGGGACATGTTACCAGATGAACAGTATAAGTGAGGAGACTGTGTTCTCCTGATGGTTTAATACTGACGGGACATGTTACCAGATGAACAGTATAAGTGAGGAGAGTGTGTTCCTCTGATGGTTAAATGCACACAGGACATGTTACCAGATGAACAGTATAAGTGAGGAGAGTGTGTTCCTCTGATGGTTAAATGCACACCGGACATGTTACCAGGTGAACAGTATAAGTGAGGAGAGTGTGTTCCACTGATGGTTTAATATACGAGGGAAATGTTACCAGGTGAACAGTATAAGTGAGGAGAGTGTGTTCCCCTGATTGTTTTATACTCACGGGACATGTTACCAGGTGAACAGTATAAGTGAGGAGAGTGTTTTCCCCTGATGGTTTAACACGCACGGGACATGTTACCAGGTGAACAGTATAAGTGAGGAGAGTGTTTTCCCCTGATGGTTTAAAATACGAGGGAAATGTTACCAGGTGAACAGTATAAGTGAGGAGAGTGTGTTCCCCTGATTGTTTTATACTCACGGGACATGTTATCAGGTGAACAGGATAAGTGAGGAGAGTGCGTTCCCCTGATGGTTTAATATACGAGGGAAATGTTACCAGTTGAACAGTATAAGTGAGGAGAGTGTGTTCCCCTGATGGTTTAATATACGAGGGAAATGTTACCAGTTGAACAGTATAAGTGAGGAGAGTGTGTTCCCCTGATTGTTTAATACTCACGGAACATGTTATCAGGTGAACAGGATAAGTGAGGAGAGTGTGTTCCCCTGATGGTTTAACACGCACGGGACATGTTACCAGGTGAACAGTATAAGTGAGGAGAGTGTGTTCCCCTGATTGTTTAATACTCACGGAACATGTTATCAGGTGAACAGGATAAGTGAGGAGAGTGTGTTCCCCTGATGGTTTAACACGCACGGGACATGTTACCAGGTGAACTGTATAAGTGAGGAGAATGTGTTCCCCTGATGGTTTAATATGCACTGGACATATTACCAGGTGAACAGTATAAGTGAGGAGAGTGTGTTCCCCTGATTGTTTAATATACACGGGACATGTTACCAGGTGAACAGAATAAGTGAGGAGATTGTGTTCCCCTGATGGTTTAACACGCACGGGACATGTTACCAGGTGAATGGTATAAGTGAGGAGAGTGTGTTCCCCTGATTGTTTAATACATACAGGACATGTCACCAGGTGAACAGTATAAGTGAGGAGAGTGTGTTCCCCTGATTGTTTAATATACACGGGACATGTTACCAGGTGAAAAGTATAAGTGAGGAGAGTGTGTTCCCCTGATGGTTTAATATACACGGGACATGTAACCAGGTGAAAAGTATAAGTGAGGAGAGTGTGTTCCCCTGATGGTTTAATACACACGGGACATTTCACCAGGTGAACAGTGTAAGTGAGGAGAGTGTGTTCCCCTGATTGTTCAATACACACGGGACATGTCACCAGGTGAACAGTATAAGTGAGGAGAGTGTGTTCCCCTGATGGTTTAATATGCACGGGACATGTTACCAGATGAACAGTATAAGTGAGGAGAGTGTGTTCCCCTGATTGTTTAATACATACAGGACATGTTACCAGGTGAACAGTATAAGTGAGGAGAGTGTGTTCCCCTGATGGTTTAATATGCACGGGACATGTTACCAGATGAACAGTATAAGTGAGGAGAGTGAGTTCCCCTGATGGTTTAATATACAGGGGACATGTTACCAGGTGAACAGTATAATTGAGGAAAGTGTGATCCCCTGATTGTTTAATACACACGGGACATGTTACCAGGTGAACAGTATATGTGAGGAGAGTGTGTTCCCCTGATGGTTTAACACGCACGGGACATGTTACCAGGTGAACAGGATAAGTTAGTAGAGTGTGTTCCGCTGATGGTTTAATATACCCGGGACATGTCAGCAGGTGAACAGTATAATTGAGGAGAGTGTGTTCCCCTGATGGTTTAACACGCACGGGACATGTTACCAGGTGAACAGGATAAGTTAGTAGAGTGTGTTCCGCTGATGGTTTAATATACCCGGGACATGTCACCAGGTGAACAGTATAAGTGAGGAGAGTGTGTTCCCCTGATTGTTTAATACACACGGGACATGTCACCAGGTGAACAGTATATGTGAGGAGAGTGTGTTCCCCTGATGGTTTAACACGCACGGGACATGTTACCAGGTGAACAGGATAAGTTAGTAGAGTGTGTTCCGCTGATGGTTTAATATACCCGGGACATGTCAGCAGGTGAACAGTATAATTGAGGAGAGTGTGATCCCCTGATTGTTTAATACACACGGGACATTTCACCAGGTGAACAGTCTAAGTGAGGAGAGTGTGTTCCCCTGATTGTTCAATACACACGGGACATGTTACCAGGTGAACAGTATAAGTGAGGAGAGTGTGTTCCCCTGATTGTTCAATACACACGGGACATGTTACCAGGTGAACAGTATAAGTGAGGAGAGTGTGTTCCCCTGATTGTTCAATACACACGGGACATGTTACCAGGTGAACAGTATAAGTGAGGAGAGTGTGTTCCCCTGATGGTTTAATGCACACGGGACATGTTACCAGGTGAACAGTATAAGTGAGGAGAGTCTGTTCCCCTGATTGTTTAATGCACACGGGACATGTCACCAGGTGAACAGTATAAGTGAGGAGAGTGTGTTCCCCTGATGGTTTCATATACACGGGACATTTTACCAGGAGAACAGTATAAGTGAGGGGAATGCTTTCCCCCGATGGTTTAATATTCACGGGACATGTTACCAGGTGAACAGTATAAGTAAGGAGAGTGTGTTCCCCTGATGGTTTAATATACACAGGACATGTTACCAGGTGAACAGTATAAGTGAGGAGAGTGTGTTCCCCTGATTGTTTCATACAAACAGGACATGTTACCAGGTGAACAGTATAAGTGAGGAGAATGTGTTCCCCTGATGGTTTAATATACACTGGACATATTATCTGGTGAACAGTATAAGTGAGGAGAGTGTGTTCCCCTGATTGTTTAATACTCACGGGACATGTTACCAGGTGAACAGTATAAGTGAGGAGAGTGTGTTCCCCTGATGGTTTAACACGCACGGGACATGTTACCAGGTGAACAGTATAATTGACGAGAGTGTGTTCCCCTGATTGTTTAATACTGACGGGACATGTCACCAGGTGAACAGTATAAGTGAGGAGAGTGTGTTCCCCTGATGGTTTAATATACACTGGACATGTTACCAGGTGAACAGTATAAGTGAGGAGAGTGTGTTCCCCTGATTGTTTTATACAAACGGGACATGTCATCGGGTGAACAGTATAAGTGAGGAGAGTGTGTTCCCCTGATTGTTTAATACACACGGGACATGTCACCAGGTGAACAGTATAAGTGAGGAGAGTGTGTTCCCCTGATGGTTTAATACACACGGGACATGTCATCGGGTGAACAGTATAAGTGAGCAGAATGTTTTCCCCTGATTGTTTAATACATACAGGACATGTCACCAGGTGAACAGGATAAGTTTGTAGAATGTGTTCCCCTGATGGTTTAATATACACGGGACATGTTACCAGGTGAAAAGTATAAGTGAGGAGAGTGTGTTCCCCTGATTGTTTAATATACACGGGACATGTTACCAGGTGAAAAGTATAAGTGAGGAGAGTGTGTTCCCCTGATGGTTTAATATACACGGGACATGTAACCAGGTGAAAAGTATAAGTGAGGAGAGTGTGTTCCCCTGATGGTTTAATACACACGGGACATTTCACCAGGTGAACAGTGTAAGTGAGGAGAGTGTGTTCCCCTGATTGTTCAATACACACGGGACATGTCACCAGGTGAACAGTATAAGTGAGGAGAGTGTGTTCCCCTGATGGTTTAATATGCACGGGACATGTTACCAGATGAACAGTATAAGTGAGGAGAGTGTGTTCCCCTGATTGTTTAATACATACAGGACATGTTACCAGGTGAACAGTATAAGTGAGGAGAGTGTGTTCCCCTGATGGTTTAATATACAGGGGACATGTTACCAGATGAACAGTATAAGTGAGGAGAGTGAGTTTCCCTGATGGTTTAATATACAGGGGACATGTTACCAGGTGAACAGTATAATTGAGGAAAGTGTGATCCCCTGATTGTTTAATACACACGGGACATGTCACCAGGTGAACAGTATAAGTGAGGAGAGTGTGTTCCCCTGATTGTTTAATACACACGGGACATGTCACCAGGTGAACAGTATATGTGAGGAGAGTGTGTTCCCCTGATGGTTTAACACGCACGGGACATGTTACCAGGTGAACAGGATAAGTTAGTAGAGTGTGTTCCGCTGATGGTTTAATATACCCGGGACATGTTACCAGGTGAACAGTATAATTGAGGAGAGTGTGATCCCCTGATTGTTTAATACACACGGGACATTTCACCAGGTGAACAGTCTAAGTGAGGAGAGTGTGTTCCCCTGATTGTTCAATACACACGGGACATGTTACCAGGTGAACAGTATAAGTGAGGAGAGTGTGTTCCCCTGATTGTTCAATACACACGGGACATGTTACCAGGTGAACAGTATAAGTGAGGAGAGTGTGTTCCCCTGATTGTTCAATACACACGGGACATGTTACCAGGTGAACAGTATAAGTGAGGAGAGTGTGTTCCCCTGATGGTTTAATGCACACGGGACATGTTACCAGGTGAACAGTATAAGTGAGGAGAGTCTGTTCGCCTGATTGTTTAATGCACACGGGACATGTCACCAGGTGAACAGTATAAGTGAGGAGAGTGTGTTCCCCTGATGGTTTCATATACACGGGACATGTTACCAGGAGAACAGTATAAGTGAGGGGAATGCTTTCCCCCGATGGTTTAATATTCACGGGACATGTTACCAGGTGAACAGTATAAGTAAGGAGAGTGTGTTCCCCTGATGGTTTAATATACACGGGACATGTTACCAGGAGAACAGTATAAGTGAGGGGAATGCTTTCCCCCGATGGTTTAATATTCACGGGACATGTTACCAGGTGAACAGTATAAGTAAGGAGAGTGTGTTCCCCTGATTGTTTAATATACACGGGACATGTTACCAGGTGAACAGTATAAGTGAGGAGAGTTTCTTCCCCTGATTGTTTAATACACACCGGACATGTTACCAGGTGAACAGTATAAGTGAGGAGAGTGTGTTCCCCTGATTGTTTAATATACACAGGACATGTTACCAGGTGAACAGTATAAGTGAGGAGAGTGTGTTCCACTGATGGTTTAATATACGAGGGAAATGTTACCAGGTGAACAGTATAAGTGAGGAGAGTGTGTTCCCCTCATTGTTTTATACTCACGGGACATGTTACCAGGTGAACAGTATAAGTGAGGAGAGAGTGTTCCCCTGATGGTTTAACACGCACGGGACATGTTACCAGGTGAACAGTATAAGTGAGGAGAGTGTTTTCCCCTGATGGTTTAAAATACGAGGGAAATGTTACCAGGTGAACAGTATAAGTGAGGAGAGTGTGTTCCCCTGATTGTTTTATACTCACGGGACATGTTACCAGGTGAACAGTATAAGTGAGGAGAGAGTGTTCCCCTGATGGTTTAATATACGAGGGAAATGTTACCAGTTGAACAGTATAAGTGAGGAGAGTGTGTTCCCCTGATTGTTTAATACTCACGGGACATGTTACCAGGTGAACAGTATAAGTGAGGAGAGTGCGTTCCCCTGATGGTTTAATATACGAGGGAAATGTTACCAGTTGAACAGTATAAGTGAGGAGAGTGTGTTCCCCTGATTGTTTAATACTCACGGAACATGTTATCAGGTGAACAGGATAAGTGAGGAGAGTGTGTTCCCCTGATGGTTTAACACGCACGGGACATGTTACCAGGTGAACAGTATAAGTGAGGAGAGTGTGTTCCCCTGATTGTTTAATACTCACGGAACATGTTATCAGGTGAACAGGATAAGTGAGGAGAGTGTGTTCCCCTGATGGTTTAACACGCACGGGACATGTTACCAGGTGAACTGTATAAGTGAGGAGAATGTGTTCCCCTGATGGTTTAATATGCACTGGACATATTACCAGGTGAACAGTATAAGTGAGGAGAGTGTGTTCCCCTGATTGTTTAATATACACGGGACATGTTACCAGGTGAACAGAATAAGTGAGGAGATTGTGTTCCCCTGATGGTTTAACACGCACGGGACATGTTACCAGGTGAATGGTATAAGTGAGGAGAGTGTGTTCCCCTGATTGTTTAATACATACAGGACATGTCACCAGGTGAACAGTATAAGTGAGGAGAGTGTGTTCCCCTGATTGTTTAATATACACGGGACATGTTACCAGGTGAAAAGTATAAGTGAGGAGAGTGTGTTCCACTGATGGTTTAATATACACGGGACATGTAACCAGGTGAAAAGTATAAGTGAGGAGAGTGTGTTCCCCTGATGGTTTAATACACACGGGACATTTCACCAGGTGAACAGTGTAAGTGAGGAGAGTGTGTTCCCCTGATTGTTCAATACACACGGGACATGTCACCAGGTGAACAGTATAAGTGAGGAGAGTGTGTTCCCCTGATGGTTTAATATGCACGGGACATGTTACCAGATGAACAGTATAAGTGAGGAGAGTGTGTTCCCCTGATTGTTTAATACATACAGGACATGTTACCAGGTGAACAGTATAAGTGAGGAGAGTGTGTTCCCCTGATGGTTTAATATGCACGGGACATGTTACCAGATGAACAGTATAAGTGAGGAGAGTGAGTTCCCCTGATGGTTTAATATACAGGGGACATGTTACCAGGTGAACAGTATAATTGAGGAAAGTGTGATCCCCTGATTGTTTAATACACACGGGACATGTCACCAGGTGAACAGTATAAGTGAGGAGAGTGTGTTCCCCTGATTGTTTAATACACACGGGACATGTCACCAGGTGAACAGTATATGTGAGGAGAGTGTGTTCCCCTGATGGTTTAACACGCACGGGACATGTTACCAGGTGAACAGGATAAGTTAGTAGAGTGTGTTCCGCTGATGGTTTAATATACCCGGGACATGTCAGCAGGTGAACAGTATAATTGAGGAGAGTGTGATCCCCTGATTGTTTAATACACACGGGACATTTCACCAGGTGAACAGTCTAAGTGAGGAGAGTGTGTTCCCCTGATTGTTCAATACACACGGGACATGTTACCAGGTGAACAGTATAAGTGAGGAGAGTGTGTTCCCCTGATTGTTCAATACACACGGGACATGTTACCAGGTGAACAGTATAAGTGAGGAGAGTGTGTTCCCCTGATTGTTCAATACACACGGGACATGTTACCAGGTGAACAGTATAAGTGAGGAGAGTGTGTTCCCCTGATGGTTTAATGCACACGTGACATGTTACCAGGTGAACAGTATAAGTGAGGAGAGTCTGTTCCCCTGATTGTTTAATGCACACGGGACATGTCACCAGGTGAACAGTATAAGTGAGGAGAGTGTGTTCCCCTGATGGTTTCATATACACGGGACATTTTACCAGGAGAACAGTATAAGTGAGGGGAATGCTTTCCCCCGATGGTTTAATATTCACGGGACATGTTACCAGGTGAACAGTATAAGTAAGGAGAGTGTGTTCCCCTGATGGTTTAATATACACAGGACATGTTACCAGGTGAACAGTATAAGTGAGGAGAGTGTGTTCCCCTGATTGTTTCATACAAACAGGACATGTTACCAGGTGAACAGTATAAGTGAGGAGAATGTGTTCCCCTGATGGTTTAATATACACTGGACATATTATCTGGTGAACAGTATAAGTGAGGAGAGTGTGTTCCCCTGATTGTTTAATACTCACGGGACATGTTACCAGGTGAACAGTATAAGTGAGGAGAGTGTGTTCCCCTGATGGTTTAACACGCACGGGACATGTTACCAGGTGAACAGTATAATTGACGAGAGTGTGTTCCCCTGATTGTTTAATACTGACGGGACATGTCACCAGGTGAACAGTATAAGTGAGGAGAGTGTGTTCCCCTGATGGTTTAATATACACTGGACATGTTACCAGGTGAACAGTATAAGTGAGGAGAGTGTGTTCCCCTGATTGTTTTATACAAACGGGACATGTTACCAGGTGAACAGGATAAGTTTGTAGAATGTGTTCCCCTGATGGTTTAATATACACGGGACATGTTACCAGGTGAAAAGTATAAGTGAGGAGAGTGTGTTCCCCTGATTGTTTAATATACACGGGACATGTTACCAGGTGAAAAGTATAAGTGAGGAGAGTGTGTTCCCCTGATGGTTTAATATACACGGGACATGTAACCAGGTGAAAAGTATAAGTGAGGAGAGTGTGTTCCCCTGATGGTTTAATACACACGGGACATTTCACCAGGTGAACAGTGTAAGTGAGGAGAGTGTGTTCCCCTGATTGTTCAATACACACGGGACATGTCACCAGGTGAACAGTATAAGTGAGGAGAGTGTGTTCCCCTGATGGTTTAATATGCACGGGACATGTTACCAGATGAACAGTATAAGTGAGGAGAGTGTGTTCCCCTGATTGTTTAATACATACAGGACATGTTACCAGGTGAACAGTATAAGTGAGGAGAGTGTGTTCCCCTGATGGTTTAATATACAGGGGACATGTTACCAGATGAACAGTATAAGTGAGGAGAGTGAGTTTCCCTGATGGTTTAATATACAGGGGACATGTTACCAGGTGAACAGTATAATTGAGGAAAGTTTGATCCCCTGATTGTTTAATACACACGGGACATGTCACCAGGTGAACAGTATAAGTGAGGAGAGTGTGTTCCCCTGATTGTTTAATACACACGGGACATGTCACCAGGTGAACAGTATATGTGAGGAGAGTGTGTTCCCCTGATGGTTTAACACGCACGGGACATGTTACCAGGTGAACAGGATAAGTTAGTAGAGTGTGTTCCGCTGATGGTTTAATATACCCGGGACATGTCAGCAGGTGAACAGTATAATTGAGGAGAGTGTGATCCCCTGATTGTTTAATACACACGGGACATTTCACCAGGTGAACAGTCTAAGTGAGGAGAGTGTGTTCCCCTGATTGTTCAATACACACGGGACATGTTACCAGGTGAACAGTATAAGTGAGGAGAGTGTGTTCCCCTGATTGTTCAATACACACGGGACATGTTACCAGGTGAACAGTATAAGTGAGGAGAGTGTGTTCCCCTGATTGTTCAATACACACGGGACATGTTACCAGGTGAACAGTATAAGTGAGGAGAGTGTGTTCCCCTGATGGTTTAATGCACACGGGACATGTTACCAGGTGAACAGTATAAGTGAGGAGAGTCTGTTCGCCTGATTGTTTAATGCACACGGGACATGTCACCAGGTGAACAGTATAAGTGAGGAGAGTGTGTTCCCCTGATGGTTTCATATACACGGGACATGTTACCAGGAGAACAGTATAAGTGAGGGGAATGCTTTCCCCCGATGGTTTAATATTCACGGGACATGTTACCAGGTGAACAGTATAAGTAAGGAGAGTGTGTTCCCCTGATGGTTTAATATACACGGGACATGTTACCAGGAGAACAGTATAAGTGAGGGGAATGCTTTCCCCCGATGGTTTAATATTCACGGGACATGTTACCAGATGAACAGTATAAGTAAGGAGAGTGTGTTCCCCTGATTGTTTAATATACACGGGACATGTTACCAGGAGAACAGTATAAGTGAGGGGAATGCTTTCCCCCGATGGTTTAATATTCACGGGACATGTTACCAGATGAACAGTATAAGTGAGGAGAGTGTGTTCCCCTGATTGTTTCATACAAACAGGACATGTTACCAGGTGAACAGTATAAGTGAGGAGAATGTGTTCCCCTAATGGTTTAATATACACTGGACATATTATCTGGTGAACAGTATAAGTGAGGAGAGTGTGTTCCCCTGATTGTTTAATACTCACGGGACATGTTACCAGGTGAACAGTATAAGTGAGGAGAGTGTGTTCCCCTGATGGTTTAACACGCACGGTACATGTTACCAGGTGAACAGTATAATTGACGAGAGTGTGTTCCCCTGATTGTTTAATACTGACGGGACATGTCACCAGGTGAACAGTATAAGTGAGGAGAGTGTGTTCCCCTGATGGTTTAATATACACTGGACATGTTACCAGGTGAACAGTATAAGTGAGGAGAGTGTGTTCCCCTGATTGTTTTATACAAACGGGACATGTCATCGGGTGAACAGTATAAGTGAGGAGAGTGTGTTCCCCTGATTGTTTAATACACACGGGACATGTCACCAGGTGAACAGTATAAGTGAGGAGAGTGTGTTCCCCTGATGGTTTAATACACACGGGACATGTCATCGGGTGAACAGTATAAGTGAGCAGAATGTTTTCCCCTGATTGTTTAATACATACAGGACATGTCACCAGGTGAACAGGATAAGTTTGTAGAATGTGTTCCCCTGATGGTTTAATATACACGGGACATGTTACCAGGTGAAAAGTATAAGTGAGGAGAGTGTGTTCCCCTGATTGTTTAATATACACGGGACATGTTACCAGGTGAAAAGTATAAGTGAGGAGAGTGTGTTCCCCTGATGGCTTAATACACACGGGACATTTCACCAGGTGAACAGTGTAAGTGAGGAGAGTGTGTTCCCCTGATTGTTCAATACACACAGGGCATGTTATCAGGTGAACGGTATAAGTGAGGAAAGTGTGATCCCCTGATTGTTTAATACACACGGGACATGTCACCAGCTGAACAGTATAAGTGAGGAGAGTGTGTTCCCCTGATTGTTTAATACATACAGGACATGTTACCAGGTGAACAGTATAAGTGAGGAGAGTGTGTTCCCCTGATTGTTTAATATGCACGGGACATGTTACCAGATGAACAGTATAAGTGAGGAGAGTGAGTTCCCCTGATGGTTTAATATACACGGGACATGTTACCAGGTGAACAGTATAATTGAGGAAAGTGTGATCCCCTGATTGTTTAATACACACGGGACATGTCACCAGGTGAACAGTATAAGTGAGGAGAGTGTGTTCCCCTGATTGTTTAATACACACGGGACATGTCACCAGGTGAACAGTATATGTGAGGAGAGTGTGTTCCCCTGATGGTTTAACACGCACGGGACATGTTACCAGGTGAACAGGATAAGTTAGTAGAGTGTGTTCCGCTGATGGTTTAATACACACGGGACATTTCACCAGGTGAAAAGTGTAAGTGAGGAGAGTGTGTTCCCCTGATTGTTCAATACACACGGGACATGTTACCAGGTGAACAGTATAAGTGAGGAGAGTCTGTTCCCCTGATTGTTTAATACTGACGGGACATGTCAGCAGGTGAACAGTATAAGTGAGGAGAGTGTGTTCCCCTGATGGTTTAATGCACACGGGACATGTTACCAGGTGAACAGTATAAGTGAGGAGAGTCTGTTCCCCTGATTGTTTAATACTGACGGGACATGTCACCAGGTGAACAGTATAAGTGAGGAGAGTCTGTTCCCCTGATGGTTTAATACACACGGGACATTTCACCAGGTGAACAGTGTAAGTGAGGAGAGTGTGTTCCCCTGATTGTTCAATACACACAGGACATGTTATCAGGTGAACGGTATAAGTGAGGAGAGTGTGTTCCCCTGATTGTTTAATGCACACGGGACATGTCACGAGGTGAACAGTATAAGTGAGGAGAGTGTGTTCCCCTGATTGTTTAATACACACGGGACATGTTACAAGGTGAACAGTACAAGTGAGGAGAGTGTGTTCCCCTGATTGTTTAATATACACGGGACATGTTACCTGGTGAACAGTATAAGTGAGGAGAGTGTGTTCCCCTGATTGTTTAATACACACGGGACATGTCATCGGGTGAACAGTATAAGTGAGGAGAGTGTGTTCCCCTGATTGTTTAATACACACGGGACATGTTACCAGGTGAACAGTATAAGTGAGCAGAATGTTTTCCCCTGATGGTTAAATATGCAAATGACATGTTACCAGGTGAACAGCATAAGTGAGGAGACTGTGTTCTCCTGATGGTTTAATACTGACGGGACATGTTACCAGATGAACAGTATAAGTGAGGAGAGTGTGTTCCTCTGATGGTTAAATGCACACAGGACATGTTACCAGATGAACAGTATAAGTGAGGAGAGTGTGTTCCTCTGATGGTTAAATGCACACAGGACATGTTACCAGGTGAACAGTATAAGTGAGGAGAGTTTCTTCCCCTGATTGTTTAATACACACCGGACATGTTACCAGGTGAACAGTATAAGTGAGGAGAGTGTGTTCCCCTGATTGTTTAATACTCACGGAACATGTTACCAGGTGAACAGGATAAGTGAGGAGAGTGTGTTCCCCTGATGGTTTAATATACACTGGACATATTACCAGGTGATCAGTATAAGTGAGGAGAGTGCTTTCCCCTGATTGTTTAATATACACTGGACATGTTACCAGGTGAACAGTATCAGTGAGGAGAGTGTGTTGCCCTGATGGTTTAATATACACGGGACATGTTACCAGATGAACAGTATAAGTGAGGCGAGTTTGTTCACCTGATGGGTTAATACAGACGGGACATGTCACTAGGTGAACAGTATAAGTGAGGAGAGTATGTGCCCCTGATTGTTTTATACTCACGGGACATGTTGCCAGTTGAACAGTATAAGTGAGGAGAGTGTGTTCCCCTGATGGTTTAATATACGAGGGAAATGTTACCAGGTGAACAGTAGAAGTGAGGAGAGTGTGTTCCCCTGATGGTTTAATATACGAGGGAAATGTTACCAGGTGAACAGTATAAGTGAGGAGAGTGTGTTCCCCTGTTTGTTTAATATACACGGGACATGTTACCAGGTGAACAGTATAAGTGAGGAGAGTGTGTTCCCCTGTTTGTTTAATATACACGGGACATGTTACCAGGTGAACAGTATAAGTGAGGAGAGTGTGTTACCCTGATTGTTTAATACTCAAGGGACATGTCACCAGGTGAACAGTATAAGTGAGGAGAGTGTGTTCCCCTGATGGTTTAATATACACGGGACATGTTACCAGGTGAACAGTATAAGTGAGGAATGTGTGTTCCCCTGATGGTTTAATGTACGAGGGAAATGTTAACAGGTGAACAGTATAAGTGAGGAGAGTGTGTTCCCCTGATTGATTAATATACACGGGACATGTTACCAGGTGAACAGTATAAGTGAGGAATGTGTGTTTCCCTGATGGTTTAATATACACGGGACATGTCACCAGGTGAACAGTATAAGTGAGGAGAGTGTGTTACCCTGATTGTTTAATGCGCACGGGACATGTTACCAGGTGAACAGTATAAGTGAGGAGAGTGTGTTCCCCTGATTGTTTAATATACCCGGGACATGTCACCAGGTGAAGAGTAGAATTGAGGAGAGTGTGTTCCCCTGATGGTTTAATATTCACGGGACATGTTACCAGGTGAACAGTATAAGTGAGGAGAGTGTGTTCCCCTGATGGTTTAATATTCACGGGACATGTTACCAGGTGAACAGTATAAGTGAGGAGAGTGTGTTCCCCTGATGGTTTAATATACACGGGACATGTCACCAGGTGAACATTATAAGTGAGGAGAGTGTGTTCCCCTGATGGTTTAATATACACGGGACATGTCACCAGGTGAACATTATAAGTGAGGAGAGTGTGTTCCCCTGATTGTTTAAGACACACGGGACATGTTAGCAGGCGAACAGTATAAGTGAGGAGAGTGTGTTCCACTGATGGTTTAATATAACCGGGGCATGTCAGCAGGTGAACAGTATAAGTGAGGAGAGTGTGTTCCCCTGATGGTTTAATACACACGGGACATGTCACCAGGTGAACAGTATAAGTGAGGAGAGTGTGTTCCCCTGATGGTTTAATACACACGGGACATGTCACCAGGTGAACAGTATAAGTGAGGAGAGTGTGTTCCCCTGATTGTTTAATACACACGGGACATGTCACCAGGTGAACAGTATAAGTGAGGAGAGTGTGTTCCCCTGATGGTTTAATAAACACAGGACATGTTACCAGGTGAACAGTATAAGTGAGGAGAGTGAGTTCCCCTGATTGTTTAATACACACGGGACATGTCACCAGGTGAACAGTATAAGTGAGGAGAGTGTGTTCCCCTGATGGTTTAATACACACGGGACATGTCACCAGGTGAACAGTATAAGTGAGGAGAGTGTGTTCCCCGGATGGTTTAATACACACGGGACATGTCACCAGGTGAACAGTATAAGTGAGGAGAGTGTGTTCCCCTGATGGTTTAATACACACGGGACATGTCACCAGGTGAACAGTATAAGTGAGGAGAGTGTGTTCCCCTGAGGGTTTAATACACACGGGACATGTCACCAGGTGAACAGTATAAGTGAGGAGAGTGAGTTCCCCTGATTGTTTAATACACACGGGACATGTCACCAGGTGAACAGTATAAGTGAGGAGAGTGTGTTCCCCTGATTGTTCAATTTACACGGGACGTTTTACCAGGTGAACAGTATAAGTGAGGAGAGTGTGGTCCCCTGATGGTTTAATATACACGGGACATGTTACCAGGTGAACAGGAAGGCGAGGAGAGTGTGTTCCCCTGATTGTTCAATTTACACGGGACGTTTTACCAGGTGAACAGTATAAGTGAGGAGAGTGTGTTCCCCTGATGGTTTAATATACACGGAGCAAGTTACCAGCTGAACAGTATCAGTGAGGAGATTGTGTTCCCCTGATGGTCACAAACACATGGGACATGTCACCAGGCGAACAGTATAAGTGAGGAGATTGTGTTCCCCTGATGGTTTAAGACACACGGGACATGTTAGCAGGCGAACAGTATAAGTGAGGAGAGTGTGTTCCCCTGATGTTTTAATACACACGGGACATGCTACCAGGTGAACAGTATACGTGAGGAGAGTGTGTTCCCCTAATGTTTTAATAGACACGGGACATGTTACCAGGTGAACAGTATAAGTCAGGAGAGTGTGTTTCGCTGATGTTTTAATACACACGGTACATGTTACCAGGTGAACAGTATAAGTGAGCAGAGTGTGTTCCCCTGATTGTTTAATACACACGGGACATGTTACCAGGTGAACAGTATAAGTGAGGAGAGTGTGTTCCCCAGATTGTTTAATATACACGGGACATGTTACCAGGTGAGCAGTATAAGTGAGGAGAGTGTGTTCCCCTGATTGTTTAATACACACTGGACATGTTACCAGGTGAACAGTATACGTGAGGAGAGTGTGTTCCCCTAATGTTTTAATAGACACGGGACATGTTACCAGGTGAACAGTATAAGTCAGGAGAGTGTGTTTCGCTGATGTTTTAATACACACGGTACATGTTACCAGGTGAACAGTATAAGTGAGCAGAGTGTGTTCCCCTGATTGTTTAATACACACGGGACATGTTACCAGGTGAACAGTATAAGTGAGGCGAGTGTGTTCCCCAGATTGTTTAATATACACGGGACATGTTACCAGGTGAGCAGTATAAGTGAGGAGAGTGTGTTCCCCTGATTGTTTAATACACACTGGACATGTTACCAGGTGAACAGTATAAGTGAGGAGAGTGTTTTCCCCTGATAGTTTAATACACACGGGACATGTTACCAGGTGAACAGTATAAGTGAGGAGAGTGTGTTCCCTGATGGTTTAATACACACGGGACATGTTACCAGGTGAAGAGTATAAGTGAGGAGAGTGTGTTCCCTGATTGTTTAATACACACAGGACATGTTACCAGGTGAACAGTATAAGTGAGGAGAGTGTGTTCCCCTGATTGTTTATTACACACAGGACATTTCACCAGGTGAACAGTATAAGTGTGGAGACTGTGTTCCACTGATGGTTTAATACACACGGGACATGTCAGCAGGTGAACAGTATATGTGAGGAGAGTGTGTTCCCCTGATGGTTTAACACGCACGGGACATGTTACTAGGTGAACAGTATAAGTGAGGAGAGTGAGTTCCCCTGATGGTTTAATACACACGTGACATGTCACCAGGTGAACAGTATAAGTGAGGAGAGTGAGTTCCCCTGATTGTTTAATACACACGGGACATGTCACCAGGTGAACAGTATAAGTGAGGAGAGTGTGTTCCCCTGATGGTTTAATACACACGGGACATGTCACCAGGTGAACAGTATAAGTGAGGAGAGTGAGTTCCCCTGATTGTTTAACACGCACGGGACATGTTACCAGGTGAACAGTATAAGTGAGGAGAGTGTGTTCCCCTGATTGTTTAATATACACGGGACATGTCACCAGGTGAACAGTATAAGTGAGGAGAGTGAGTTCCCCTGATTGTTTAACACGCACGGGACATGTTACCAGGTGAACAGTATAAGTGAGGAGAGTGTGTTCCCCGGATGGTTTAAAACATACGGGACATGTTACCAGGTGAACAGTATAAGTGAGGCGAGTGTGTTCCCCTGATGGTTTAATACACACGGGACATGTCACCAGGTGAACAGTATAAGTGAGGAGAGTGAGTTCCCCTGATTGTTTAATACACACGGGACATTTCACCAGGTCAACATTGTAAGTGAGGAGAGTGTGTTCCCCTGATTGTTTTTTATAGAAGGGACATGTAACCAGGTGAACAGTATAAGTGAGGAGAGTGTGTTCCCCGGATGGTTTAAAACATACGGGACATGTTACCAGGTGAACAGTATAAGTGAGGCGAGTGTGTTCCCCAGAATGTTTAATATACACAAGACATGTTCCCAGGTGAGCAGTATAAGTGAGGAGAGTGTGTTCCTCTGATTGTTTAATATACACGGGACATGTTACCAGGTGAACTGTATAAGTGAGGAGAATGTGTTTCGCTGATGTTTTAATACACATGGGACATGTTACCAGGTGAACAGTTTAAGTGAAGAGAGTGTGTTACGCTGATGTTTTAATACACACGGGACATGTTACCAGGTGAACAGTATAAGTGACGCGAGCGTGTTCCCCAGATTGTTTAATATACACGGGACATGTTACCAGGTGAACCGTATAAGTGAGGAGAGTGTGTTCCCCTGTTTGTTTAATACACACGGGACATGTTACCAGGTGAACAGTATAAGTGAGCAGAGTGTGTTCCCCTGATGGTTTAATATACACGAGACATGTTACCAGGTGAACAGTATAAGTGAGCTGAGTGTGTTCCCCTGATGGTTTAATACACACGGGACATGTTACCAGGTGAACAGTAAAAGTGAGGAGATTGTGTTCCCCTGATGGTTTAACACGCACGGGACATGTTACCAGGTGAACAGTAAAAGTGAGGAGAATGTGTTCCCCTGATGGTTTAATATGCACTGGACATGTTACCAGGTGAACAGTATAAGTGAGGAGAGTGTGTTCCCCTGATTGTTTATTACTCACGGGACATGTTACCAGGTGAACAGAATAAGTGAGGAGAGTGTGTTCCCCTGATGGTTTAACACGCACGGGACATGTTACCAGGTGAATAGTATAAGTGAGGAGAGTGAGTTCCCCTGATTGTTTAATACACACGGGACATGTTACCAGGTGAACAGTATAAGTGAGGCGAGTGTGTTCCCCTGATGGTTTAATATACGAGGGAAATGTTAACAGGTGAACAGTATAAGTGAGGAGAGTGTGTTCCCCTGATTGATTAATACACACGGGACATGTTACCAGGTGAACAGTATAAGTGAGGAGAGTGTGTTCCCCTGATGGTTTAATACACACGGGACTTGTTACCAGGTGAACAGTATAAGTGAGGAGAGTGTGTTCCCCTGATGGTTTAATATACACGGGATATGTTACCAGGTGAACAGTATAAGTGAGGAATGTGTGTTCCCCTGATGGTTTAATATACGAGAGAAATGTTAACAGGTGAACAGTATAAGTGAGGAGAGTGTGTTCCCCTGATTGATTAATATACACGGGACATGTTACCAGGTGAACAGTATAAGTGAGGAATGTGTGTTTCCCTGATGGTTTAACACGCACGGGACATGTTACCAGGTGAACAGTATAAGTGAGGAGAGTGTGTTCCCCTGATTGTTTAATATACCCGGGACATGTCACCAGGTGAAGAGTAGAATTGAGGAGAGTGTGTTCCCCTGATGGTTTAATATTCACGGGACATGTTACCAGGTGAACAGTATAAGTGAGGAGAGTGTGTTCCCCTGATGGTTTAACACGCACGGGACATGTTACCAGGTGAACAGTATAAGTGAGGAGAGTGTGTTCCCCTGATTGTTTAATATACCCGGGACATGTCACCAGGTGAAGAGTAGAATTGAGGAGAGTGTGTTCCCCTGATGGTTTAATATTCACGGGACATGTTACCAGGTGAACATTATAAGTGAGGAGAGTGAGTTCCCCTGATTGTTTAATACACACAGGACATGTCACCAGGTGAAGAGTATAAGTGAGGAGAGTGTGTTCCCCTGATTGTTTAATACACACGGGACATGTCACCAGGTGAACAGTATAAGTGAGTAGAGTGTGTTCCACTGATGGTTTAATACGCACGGGACATGTTACTAGGTGAACAGTATAAGTGAGTAGAGTGTGTTCCACTTTTTCTTTTGGGCCTCCTTATCTCGAGAGACAATGGATACGCGCCTGGAGGTGGTCAGTGGTTTGTGAAGCAGCGCCTGGAGTGGCTATAAAGGCCAATTCTGGAGTGACAGGCTCTTCCACAGGTGCTGCAGAGAAATTTGTTTGTTGGGGCTGTTGCACAGTTGGCTCTCCCCTTGCGCCTCTGTCTTTTTTCCTGCCAACTACTAAGTCTCTTCGACTCGCCACAATTTAGCCCTGTCTTTATGGCTGCCCGCCAGCTCTGGCGAATGCTGGCAACTGACTCCCACGACTTGTGATCAATGTCACACGATTTCATGTCGCGTTTGCAGACGTCTTTATAACGGAGACATGGACGGCCGGTGGGTCTGATACCAGTGGCGAGCTCACTGTACAATGTGTCTTTGGGGATCCTGCCATCTTCCATGCGGCTCACATGGCCAAGCCATCTCAAGCGCCGCTGACTCAGTAGTGTGTATAAGCTGGGGATGTTGGCCGCTTCAAGGACTTCTGTGTTGGAGATATAGTCCTGCCACCTGATGCCAAGTATTCTCCGAAGGCAGCGAAGATGGAATGAATTGAGACGTCGCTCTTGGCTGGCATACGTTGTCCAGGCCTCGCTGCCGTAGAGCAAGGTACTGAGGACACAGGCCTGATACACTCGGACTTTTGTGTTCCGTGTCAGTGCGCCATTTTCCCACACTCTCTTGGCCAGTCTGAACATAGCAGTGGAAGCCTTACCCATGCGCTTGTTGATTTCTGCATCTAGAGACAGGTTACTGGTGATAGTTGAGCCTAGGTAGGTGAACTCTTGAACCACTTCCAGAGCGTGGTCGCCCATATTGATGGATGGAGCATTTCTGACATCCTGCCCCATGATGTTCGTTTTCTTGAGGCTGATGGTTAGGCCAAATTCATTGCAGGCAGACGCAAACCTGTCGATGAGACTCTGCAGGCATTCTTCAGTGTGAGATGTTAAAGCAGCATCGTCAGCAAAGAGGAGTTCTCTGATGAGGACTTTCCGTACTTTGGACTTCGCTCTTAGACGGGCAAGGTTGAACAACCTGCCCCCTGATCTTGTGTGGAGGAAAATTCCTTCTTCAGAGGATTTGAACGCATGTGAAAGCAGCAGGGAGAAGAAAATCCCAAAAAGTGTGGGTGCGAGAACACAGCCCTGTTTCACTGATGGTTTAATATACCCGGGACATGTCAGCAGGTGAACAGTATAAGTGAGGAGAGTGTGTTCCCCTGATGGTTTAATACGCACGGGACATGTTACTAGGTGAACTGTATAAGTGAGTAGAGTGTGTTCCACTGATGGTTTAATATACCCGGGACATGTCAGCAGGTGAACAGTATAAGTGAGGAGAGTGTGTTCCACTGATGGTTTAATATACCCGGGACATGTCAGCAGGTGAACAGTATAAGTGAGTAGAGTGTGTTCCACTGATGGTTTAATATACCCGGGACATGTCAGCAGGTGAACAGTATAAGTGAGGAGAGTGTGTTCCCCTGATGGTTTAATACACACGGGACATGTCACCAGGTGAACAGTATAAGTGAGGAGAGATGTGTTCCCCTGATGGTTTAATACACACGGGACATGTCACCAGGTGAACAGTATAAGTGAGGAGAGTGAGTTCCCCTGATTGTTTAATACACACGGGACATGTCACCAGGTGAACAGTATAAGTGAGGAGAGTGTGTTCCCCTGATGGTTTAATACACACGGGACATGTCACCAGGTGAACAGTATAAGTGAGGAGAGTGAGTTCCCCTGATTGTTTAATACACACGGGACATTTCACCAGGTGAACATTGAAAGTGAGGAGAGTGTGTTCCCCGGATGGTTTAAAACATACGGGACATGTTACCAGGTGAACAGTATAAGTGAGGAGAGTGTGTTCCCCAGATTGTTTAATACACACGGGTCATGTTACCAGGTAAACAGTACAGGTGAGGAGACTGTGTTCCTTTGATGGTTTAATATACACGGGACATCTTACCAGGTGAACAGTATAAGTGAGGAGAGTGTGTTCCCCAGATTGTTTAATACACACGGGTCATGTTACCAGGTTAACAGTACAGGTGAGGAGACTGTGTTCCTTTGATGGTTTAATATACAAGGGACATGTTACCAGGTGAACAGTATAAGTGAGGAGAGTGTGTTCCCCAGATTGTTTAGTACACACGGGACATGTTGCCAGGTGAACAGTATAAGTTAGGAGAGTGTGTTCCCCAGATTGTTTAATACACACGGGTCATGTTACCAGGTTAACAGTACAGGGGAGGAGACTGTGTTCCTTTGATGGTTTAATATACAAGGGACATGTTACCAGGTGAACAGTATAAGTGAGCAGAGTGTGTTCCCCTGATGGTTTAAGACACACAGGACATGTTACCAGGTGAAAAGTATGAGTGAGGAGAGTGTGTACCCCTGATGGTTTAATACACACAGGACATGGCTTTAGGTGAACAGTATAAGTGAGGAGAGTGTGTTCCCCTGATGGTTTAATATACACGGGGCATGTTGCCAGGTGAACTGTATAAGTGAGGAGAGTGTGTTCCCCTGATGGTTTAATATACATGGGGCATGTTGCCAGGTGAACAGTATAACTGAGGAGAGTGAGTTCCTCTGATTGTTTAATACACACAGGACATGTTACCAGGTGAACAGTATGAGTGAGGAGAGTGTGTTCCCCTGATGGTTTAATATACTCAGGACATGCTTCCAGGAGAACAGTTTTAGTGAGGAGACTGTGTTCCCCTGATGGTTTAATATACACGGGACATGTTACCAGGTGAACAGGAAGGCGGGGAGAGTGTGTTCCCCTGATTGTTCAATTTACACGGGACGTTTTACCAGGTGAACAGTATAAGTGAGGAGAGTGTGTTCCCCTGATGGTTTAATATACACGGAACATGTTACCAGCTGAACAGTATCAGTGAGGAGATTGTGTTCCCCTGATGGTTACAAACACATGGGACATGTCACCAGGCGAACAGTATAAGTGAGGAGAGTGTGTTCCCCTGATGGTTTAAGACACACGGGACATGTTAGCAGGCGAACAGTATAAGTGAGGAGAGTGTGTTCCCCTGATGTTTTAATACACACGGGACATGTTACCAGGTGAACAGTATACGTGAGGAGAGTGTGTTCCCCTAATGTTTTAATAGACACGGGACATGTTACCAGGTGAACAGTATAAGTCAGGAGAGTGTGTTTCGCTGATGTTTTAATACACACGGTACATGTTACCAGGTGAACAGTATAAGTGAGCAGAGTGTGTTATCCTGATTGTTTAATACACACGGGACATGTTACCAGGTGAACAGTATAAGTGAGGCGAGTGTGTTCCCCAGATTGTTTAATATACACGGGACATGTTACCAGGTGAGCAGTATAAGTGAGGAGAGTGTGTTCCCCTGATTGTTTAATACACACTGGACATGTTACCAGGTGAACAGTATAAGTGAGGAGAGTGTTTTCCCCTGATAGTTTAATACACACGGGACATGTTACCAGGTGAACAGTATAAGTGAGGAGAGTGTGTTCCCTGATTGTTTAATATACACGGGACATGTTACCAGGTGAACAGTATAAGCGAGGAGAGTGTGTTCCCTGATGGTTTAATACACACGGGACATGTTACCAGGTGAAGAGTATAAGTGAGGAGAGTGTGTTCCCTGATTGTTTAGTACACACAGGACATGTTACCAGGTGAACAGTATAAGTGAGGAGAGTGAGTTCCCCTGATGTTTTAATACACACGGGACATGTCACCAGGTGAACAGTATAAGTGAGGAGAGTGTGTACCCCTGATTGTTTAATACACACGGGACATGTCAGCAGGCGAACAGTATATGTGAGGAGAGTGTGTTCCCCTGATGGTTTAACACGCACGGGACATGTTAATAGGTGAACAGTATAAGTGAGTAGAGTGTGTTCCGCTGATGGTTTAATACACACGGGACATGTCACCATGTGAACAGTATAAGTGAGGAGAGTGAGTTCCCCTGATGTTTTAATACACACGGGACATGTCACCAGGTGAACAGTATAAGTGAGGAGAGTGAGTTCCCCTGATTGTTTAATACACACGGGACATTTCACCAGGTGAACATTGTAAGTGAGGAGAGTGTGTTCCCCTGATTGTTTTTTATAGAAGGGACATGTAACCAGGTGAACAGTATAAGTGAGGAGAGTGTGTTCCCCGGATGGTTTAAAACATACGGGACTTGTTACCAGGTGAACAGTATAAGTGAGGCGAGTGTGTTCCCCAGATTGTTTAATATACACAAGACATGTTCCCAGGTGAACAGTATAAGTGAGGAGAATGTGTTTCGCTGATGTTTTAATACACATGGGACATGTTACCAGGTGAACAGTTTAAGTGAAGAGAGTGTGTTTCGCTGATGTTTTAATACACACGGGACATGTTACCAGGTGAACTGTATAAGTGACGCGAGCGTGTTCCCCAGATTGTTTAATATACACGGGACATGTTACCAGGTGAACCGTATAAGTGAGGAGAGTGTGTTCCCCTGTTTGTTTAATACACACGGGACATGTTACCAGGTGAACAGTATAAGTGAGCTGAGTGTGTTCCCCTGATGATTTAATACACACGGGACATGTGACCAGATGAACAGTATAAATGAGGAGAGTGTGTTCCCCTAATGTTTTAATAGACACGGGACATATTACCAGGTTAACAGTATAAGTGAGGAGAGTGTGTTCCCCTGATGGTTTAATATACACGAGACATATTACCAGGTGAACAGTATAAGTGAGGAGAGTGTGTTCCCCTGATGGTTCAATATACACGGGACATGTTACCAGGTGAACAGTAAAGTGAGGAGAGTGTGTTCCCCTGATGGTTTAATATACACGGGACATGTCAGCAGGTGAACAGTATAAGGGAGGAAGTGTTTTCCCCTGTTTGTTTTATATACACGGGACATGTTACAAGGTGAACAGTAAAGTGAGGAGAGTGTGTTCCCCTGATGGTTCAATATACACGGGACATGTTACCAGGTGAACAGTAAAGTGAGGAGAGTGTGTTTCCCTGATGGTTTAACACACACAGACATGTTACCAGGTGAACAGTAAAGTGAGGAGAGTGTGTTCCACTGATTGTTTAACACACACAGACATGTTACCAGGTGAACAGTATAAGTGAGGAGAGTGTGTTCCCCTGATTGTTTAATAGACACGGGACATGTCACCAGGTGAACAGTATAAGTGAGGAGAGAGTGTTCCCCTGATGGTTTAATATACACGGGACATGTTACCAGGAGAACAGTATAAGTGAGGCGAGAGTGTTCCCCTGATGGTTTAATATACACGGGACATGTTACCAGGTGAACAGTATAAGTGAGGAGAGTGTGTTCCCCTGTTTGTTTAATAGACACGGGACATGTTACCAGGTGAACAGTATAAGTGAGGAGAGTGTGTTCCCCTGATGGTTTAATATACACGGGACATGTTACCAGGAGAACAGTATAAGTGAGGGGAGTGTGTTCCCCTGATTGTTTAATATACACGGGACATGTTACCAGGAGAACAGTATAAGTGAGGGGAGTGTGTTCCCCTGATTGTTTAATATACACGGGACATGTTACCAGGTGAACAGTATAAGTGAGGAGAGTGTGTTCCCCTGATTGTTTAATATACACGGGACATGTTACCAGGTGAACAGTATAAGTGAGGAGAGTGTGTTCCCCTGATTGTTTAATATACACGGGACATGTTACCAGGTGAACAGTATAAGTGAGGAGAGTGTGTTCCCCTGATGGTTTAATATACACGGGACATGTTACCAGGTGAACAGTATAAGTGAGGAGAGTGTGTTCCCCTGATGGTTTAATATACACGGGACATGTTACCAGGAGAACAGTATAAGTGAGGGGAGTGTGTTCCCCTGATTGTTTAATATACACGGGACATGTTACCAGGTGAACAGTATAAGTGAGGAGAGTGTGTTCCCCTGATGGTTTAATATACACGGGACATGTTACCAGGTGAACAGTATAAGTGAGGAGAGTGTGTTCCCCTGATGGTTTAATATACACGGGACATGTTACCAGGTGAACAGTATAAGTGAGCAGAATGTTTTCGCCTGATGGTTTAATATACACGGGACATGTTACCAGGTGAACAGTATAAGTGAGGAGAGTGTGTTCCCCTGATTGTTTAATATACACGGGACATGTTACCAGGTGAACAGTATAAGTGAGGAGAGAGTGTTCCCCTGATGGTTTAATATAGACGGGACATGTTGACAGGTGAACAGTATAAGTGAGGAGAGTGTGTTCCCCTGATTGTTTAATACACACAGGACATGTTACCAGGCGAACAGAATAAGTGAGGAGATTGTGATCCCCTGATGGTTTCAGAAACACGGGACATGTCAAAAGGCGAACAGTAAAGTGAGGAGAGTGTGTTTCCCTGATGGTTTAACACACACAGACATGTTACCAGGTGAACAGTATAAGTGAGGAGAGAGTGTTCCCCTGATGGTTTAATATACACGGGACATGTTACCAGGAGAACAGTATAAGTGAGGCGAGAGTGTTCCCCTGATGGTTTAATATACACGGGACATGTTACCAGGTGAACAGAATAAGTGAGGAGAGTGTGTTCCCCTGATTGTTTAATACACACAGGACATGTTACCAGGCGAACAGAATAAGTGAGGAGATTGTGATCCCCTGATGGTTTCAGAAACACGGGACATGTCAAAAGGCGAACAGTAAAGTGAGGAGAGTGTGTTTCCCTGATGGTTTAACACACACAGACATGTTACCAGGTGAACAGTATAAGTGAGGAGAGAGTGTTCCCCTGATGGTTTAATATACACGGGACATGTTACCAGGAGAACAGTATAAGTGAGGCGAGAGTGTTCCCCTGATGGTTTAATATACACGGGACATGTTACCAGGTGAACAGTATAAGTGAGGAGAGTGTGTTCCCCTGTTTGTTTAATAGACACGGGACATGTTACCAGGTGAACAGTATAACTGAGGAGAGTGTGTTCCCCTGATGGTTTAATATACACGGGACATGTTACCAGGAGAACAGTATAAGTGAGGGGAGTGTGTTCCCCTGATTGTTTAATATACACGGGACATGTTACCAGGAGAACAGTATAAGTGAGGGGAGTGTGTTCCCCTGATTGTTTAATATACACGGGACATGTTACCAGGTGAACAGTATAAGTGAGGAGAGTGTGTTCCCCTGATTGTTTAATATACACGGGACATGTTACCAGGTGAACAGTATAAGTGAGGAGAGTGTGTTCCCCTGATGGTTTAATATACACGGGACATGTTACCAGGTGAACAGTATAAGTGAGGAGAGTGTGTTCCCCTGATTGTTTAATATACACGGGACATGTTACCAGGAGAACAGTATAAGTGAGGGGAGTGTGTTCCCCTGATTGTTTAATATACACGGGACATGTTACCAGGAGAACAGTATAAGTGAGGGGAGTGTGTTCCCCTGATTGTTTAATATACACGGGACATGTTACCAGGTGAACAGTATAAGTGAGGGGAGTGTGTTCCCCTGATTGTTTAATATACACGGGACATGTTACCAGGTGAACAGTATAAGTGAGGAGAGTGTGTTCCCCTGATTGTTTAATATACACGGGACATGTTACCAGGTGAACAGTATAAGTGAGGAGAGTGTGTTCCCCTGATGGTTTAATATACACGGGACATGTTACCAGGTGAACAGTATAAGTGAGGAGAGTGTGTTCCCCTGATTGTTTAATATACACGGGACATGTTACCAGGAGAACAGTATAAGTGAGGGGAGTGTGTTCCCCTGATTGTTTAATATACACGGGACATGTTACCAGGTGAACAGTATAAGTGAGGAGAGTGTGTTCCCCTGATGGTTTAATATACACGGGACATGTTACCAGGTGAACAGTATAAGTGAGGAGAGTGTGTTCCCCTGATGGTTTAATATACACGGGACATGTTACCAGGTGAACAGTATAAGTGAGGAGAGTGTGTTCCCCTGATTGTTTAACACACGCAGATATGTCACCAGGTGAACAGTATAAGTGAGCAGAATGTTTTCGCCTGATGGTTTAATATACACAGGACATGTTACCAGGTGAACAGTATAAGTGAGGAGAGTGTGTTCCCCTGATTGTTTAATATACACGGGACATGTTACCAGGTGAACAGTATAAGTGAGGAGAGAGTGTTCCCCTGATGGTTTAATATAGACGGGACATGTTGACAGGTGAACAGTATAAGTGAGGAGAGTGTGTTCCCCTGATTGTTTAATACACACAGGACATGTTACCAGGCGAACAGAATAAGTGAGGAGATTGTGATCCCCTGATGGTTTCAGAAACACGGGACATGTCAAAAGGCGAACAGAATAAGTGAGGAGAGTGTGTTCCCCTGATTGTTTAATACACACGGGACATGTTACCAGGCAAACAGTGTAAGTGAGGAGACTGTGTTCCTCTGATTTTTTAATGCACGCGGGACATTTCACTAGGTGAACAGTATGAGTGAGGAGAGTGTGTTCCCCTGATGGTTTAATATACACGGGACATTTTACCAGGTGAACAGTATAAGTGAGGAGAGTGTGTTCCACTGATGGTTTAATATACGCGGGACATGTTACCAGGTGAACAGTCGAAGTGAGGAGAGTTTGTTCCCCTGATGGTTTAATACTGACGGGACATGTTACCTGGTGAACAGTATAAGTGAGGAGAGTGTGTTCCCCTGATTGTTTAATACACACGGGACATTTTACCAGATGAACAGTATAAGTGAGGAGACTGTGTTCCCCTGATGGTTTAATATACACGGGACATGTTACCAGGTGAACAGTGTAAGTGAGGAGAGTGTGTTCCCCTGATTGTTTAATACACAAAGGACATGTTACCAGGTGAACAATATAAGTGAGGAGAGTGTGTTCCCCTGATGGTTTAATACACACGGGACATGTTACCAGGTGAACAGTGTAAGTGAGGAGAGTGTGTTCCTCTGATTGTTTAATATTGATGGGACATGTTACCAGGTGAAGAATATAAGTGAGGAGAGTGTGTTCCCCTGATTGTTTAATACTGATGGGATGGGAGTGGGGGAGGGCAGTGGGGGAGTGGAGTGGGAGTGGAGTGGGGGAATGGAGTGGGAGGGGAGTGGGGGAGTGCAGTGGGAGGCGGCTGGGAGGGGGAGTGGGAGGCGAGTGGGAGGGGGAGTGGGAGGGGTAGTGGGAGGGGAGGAGGTAGGGGAGAGGAGGAGGGGAGGGGGGAAGGGGAAGGGTGAGGGTGAGGGGATTGCGATGGGAGGGGGTAGGTGAGCGTTAAGGGGAGTGGGAGAGGGGAGTGAGGGAGTGAGGGAGGGGAGTGGGGAAGTGGCAGTGGTAGGGGAGTGGGAGTGGGAGATGGGTGGCGGACGGTGTGGGAAGTGGGTGGAGGCGGGGTTGGGAAGGTGATTGGGGGAGGGGAGTGGGGGAGGGGAGTGGGAAGGGGGTGTTGGAGAGGTTGGGAAGGTTTATGGGGGAGGGGAGTGGGGAAGGGGGTGGGGGAGGGGAGTGGGAAGGGGGTGTTGGAGAGGTTGGGAAGGTGATTGGGAAGGGGAGTGGGGGAGGGGAGAGGACGGGAGTAGGGGTGGCAGTGGGAGAGGGGAGTGGGAAGGGGAGTGGAGTAGGGGAGAGGAGGGTAGGAGGGTAGAGTAGGGGAGGAGGGGGGATGAGGGTAGAGGAGGGGAGTAGGGGTGGCTGTGGGAGAGGGGAGTGGGAATGGGAGTGGAGGAGGGGAGGAGGGTAGAGTAGGGGAGGAGGGGAGAGGAGGGGAGTCGGGTAGGCTGTGGGAGATTGGAGTGGGAAGGGTAGTGGGGGAGGGAAGAGGTGGGGAGAGGAGGCTGTGAGAGAGGGGAATGGCAAGGGGAGTGTGGAGGGGAGAGGATGGGAATGGGGAGGCTGTGGGAGAGGGGCGTGGTAAGCGGAAGGTGGAGGGGAGCGGAGGGAGGAGAGGGGTAGCGAGTGGGAGTGGCAGAGGGAAGTGAGTGATGGGAGTGTGGGAGGGTTGAAGGGGAGCGGAGTGGAGGAGGGATGTGGGGGACGGTGAGTGGGTGAGGGGAGTGGGACAGGGGAGTGGGGGAGGGGAGTGGGGGAGGGGAGTGGAAGCGGAGTGGGGAGGGAGTGGAAGGGGAGTGGGGGAGGTGAGTGGAAGGGGAGTGGGGGGGAGGGGAGTGGAAGGGGAGTGGGGGAGGGGAGTGGGGGAAGGGAGTGGAAGGGGAGTGGGGGGGAGGGGAGTGGAAGGGGAGTGGGGGAGGGGAGTGGAAGGGGAGTGGGGGAGGGGAGTGGAAGGGGAGTGGGGGGGGAGGGGAGTGGAAGGGGAGTGGGGGGGAGGGGAGTGGAAGGGGAGTGGGGGAAGGGAGGGGAAGGTGGAGGGGAGCGGAGGGAGGAGAGGGGTAGCGAGTGGGAGTGGCAGAGGGAAGTGAGTGATGGGAGTGTGGGAGGGTTGAAGGGGAGCGGAGTGGAGGAGGGATGTGGGGGACGGTGAGTGGGTGAGGGGAGTGGGAAAGGGGAGTGGGGGAGGGGAGTGGGGGAGGGGAGTGGAAGCGGAGTGGGGAGGGAGTGGAAGGGGAGTGGGGGAGGTGAGTGGAAGGGGAGTGGGGGGGAGGGGAGTGGAAGGGGAGTGGGGGAGGGGAGTGGGGGAAGGGAGTGGAAGGGGAGTGGGGGGGAGGGGAGTGGAAGGGGAGTGGGGGAGGGGAGTGGAAGGGGAGTGGGGGAGGGGAGTGGAAGGGGAGTGGGGGGGAGGGGAGTGGAAGGGGAGTGGGGGAGGGGAGTGGAAGGGGAGTGGGGGGAGGGGAGTGGAAGGGGAGTGGGGGAGGGGAGTGGAAGGGGAGTGGGGGAGGGGAGTGGGGGAGGGGAGTGGAAGTGGAGTGGGCGAGCAAAGTTGGAAGGACTGTGGGAGGGGAGTTTGAGGGGAGTTGGAAGGGGAGGGGAGTGGGAGAGGGGAGTGGAAGGGGAGTGGGGGAAGGGAGGGGAAGGTGGAGGGGAGCGGAAGGAGGAGAGGGGTAGCGAGTGGGAGTGGCGGAGGGAAGTGTTTGATGGGAGTGTGGGAGGGTTGAAGGGGAGCGGAGTGGAGGAGGGATGTGGGGGACGGTGGGTGGGTGAGGGGAGTGGGACAGGGGAGTGGAAAGGGAGTGGGAAAGGGTAGTGGGGGAGGGGAGTGGAAGCGGAGTGGGGAGGGAGTGGAAGGGGGGAATGGGAGTGGAGGAGGGGGAGTGGGGGAGGGGGTGTGGGGGAGTGGGGTGGTGGAGGGGAGTGGGGGAGTGGGGGAGTGGGGGAGGGGAGTGTGGGAGGGGCGTGGGGAGGGGACTGGGGGAGCGAAGTGGAAAGGAGAGTGGGTGAGGGGAGTGGGACAGCAGAGTGGAAGAGGAGTGGGAAAGGGTAGTGGGGGAGGGGAGTGGAAGCGGAGTGGGGAGGGGAGTGGAAGGGGATTTGGGGAGGGGAGTGGAAGGGGATTGGGGGGGGAGGGGAATGGAAGGGGAGTGGGGGAGGGGAGTGGGGGAGGGGAGTGGGGGAGGGGAGTGGAAGGGGAGTGGGCGAGCAAAGTGGGAAGGAGAGTGGGGGAGGGGAGTGGAGGTGGGATTTTGGGGACTGGAGTGGGGTTGAGGAGTGTGGGAGGGGAGTGATGTAGGGTAGTGGTGGAGGGTGGTTGGGGCAGGGGAGTTGGGGAGGGTCGTGTGTTAGGGGAATGGGGAGGGGGTTTGGGGAGCGGAATGGAGGAGCGAAGTTTGGGAGGCGAGTGGGGAGGGGAGTGGAAGGGGAGTGGGTGAGCGAAGTGGGAAGGAGAGTGGGGGAGGGGTGTGGGAAGGGGAGTGGGGGAGGGGAGTTGGAAGGGGAGTGGGGGAGGGGAGTTGGAAGGGGAGTGGGGGAGGGGAGTGGGGAAGTGGGGGAGCGAAGTGGGAAGGAGAGTGGGGGAGGGGAGTGCGAAGGAGAGTGGGGGAGGGGAATGCGAAGGAGAGTGGGGGAGGGGAGTGCGTAGGGGTGTGGGAAGGGGAGTGAGGGAGGGGAGTGGGAATGGGAGTGGGGGAGGGGAGTGGAAGGGCAGTGGGGGCGGGGAGTGGAGTAGCGGAGAGGAGAGGAGTGCAGAGGAGGAGAGTGGGGTCGTGGAGTTGGGGAGGGGATTGGGAAGGGGAGTGGGGAGGAGAGAGGAGGGGGAGAGGAGAGGGGTAGAGAGTGGGAGTGGTGGAGGGAAGTGGGGGAGGAGAGTGTGGGAGGAGAGAAGGGAAGGGGACTGGGATAGGGGAGTGGGAGTGGGGTGTGGAAAAGTGGAGTGGGGGTGGGGTGTGGTGCAGGGGAGTGGGTGTGTGGGGGGAGTGGGGTAGGGGAGTTGGTGAGGGGTGTGGAGGAAGGGAGTGGGTGTGTGTAGGGGAGTGGGGTCGGGGAGTGGGTGTGGGGTGTGGAGGAGGGGAGTGGGGGAGGAGATTGGGGAGGGGAGTGGGGGAGGGGAGTGGGGGAGGAGCGTGGAGTAGGGGAGTGGTGGAGGGGAGTGGGGTAGGGGAATGGCGGAGGGGGGTTGGGGAGCGGAGTGGAGTAAGGACGTTTGGGAGGGGAGTGGGGGAGGGGAGTGATTTAGGGGAGTGGTGGAGGGGTGTGGGGTAGGGGAATTGGGGCGGGGAGTGGGCAAGGGGAGCTGGGGAGCGCAGTGGTGTAGGGGAGTCGGGGAGTGAGTTTGGGGAGGGGAGTGCGGTAGGGATGTGGGGGTGGAGAGTGGGGGTGAGCGGGGGAGAGGAGAGGGATAGGGGAGTGGGGGATGTGTGTGGGAGGGAGTTGGGCAGGGGAATGGGTGTGGGAAGTTGGGGAGGGGAGTGGGGGATGGGAGTTAGGGAGGGGAGTGGGGGAGGTGAGTGGGAGGGAGTTGGTGGGGGGAGTTGGAAGGGGAGTGGGTGGGGTGTAGGGGAGGGGCGTAGAAGGAATCTGGGGGAGGGGAGTGGAAATGGTGTGGAGGAGGGGAGTGGGGGAGGGGATGTGGGGAGGGGAGTGGGGGAGGGGAGTGCGGGTGGGGAGTGGAAGGGGATTGGGGGAGGGGAGTGGGGGAGGAGATTGGGGGAGGGGAATGAGGGAGGAGTGTGGAGTAGGGGTTTGGGGGAGAGGAGTGGGATAGGGGAAGGGGAGGGGTATTGGAGAACGGGGTGGGGGAGCGGAGTGGAGTAGGGAAGTTTGGGAGGCGAGTGGGGGAGCTGAGTGGGGGAGGGGAGTGATATAGGGGGGTGGGGGAGGGGAGTGGGGTCGGGGAGTTGGGGCGGGGAGTGGGCAAGGGGAGCTGGGGAGCGCAGTGGGGTAGAGGAGTGGGGGTGGAGAGTGGGAGTGAGCGGGGGAGGGGAGTGGTATTGGGGAGTGGGGGAGGTGAGTGGGAGGAAGTTGGTGGGGGGATTTGGGGAGATGAGTGGGGGAGGGAAGTTGGGGAAGTAAGTGGGGTTGGGGTGTGAGGGAGGGGAGTTAGGGAGGGGAGTGGGGAGTTGAGTGGGAGGGAGTTAGTGAGGGGAGTTGGGGAGGTGAGGGGGGAGGGGAGTGGGGGAGGGGAGTTAGGGAGGGGAGTTAGGGAGGTGAGTGGGAGGGAGTTAGTGAGGGGAGTTGGGGAGTTGAGTGGGGGAGGGGAGTGGGGGTGCGGAGTTAGGGAGGTGGGTGGGGTAGGGGAGTGGGGTTGGGGAGCGGAATGGAGGAGGGCAGTTTGGGAGGCGAGTGTGGGAGGGGAGTGGAGAGGAGTGGAGAGGAGGGGAGTGGGGGAGGTGAGTGAGAGGGAGTTAGTGAGGGGAGTTGGTGAGGTGAGGGGGAGGGAGTTGGTGAGGGGGATTGGGGAGGTAAGTGGGGTGGGGGAGTGAGGGAGGGGAGTTAGGGAGGGGAGTGGGGTGAGGGAGGGGAGTTAGGGAGGGGAGTGGGGGAGGTGAGTGGGAGGGAGTTAGTGAGGGGAGTTGGGGAGGTGAGGGGGAGGGGAGTGGGGGAGGCGAGTTAGGGAGGGGAGTTAAGGAGGTGAGTGGGAGGGAGTTGGTGAGGGGAGTTGGGGAGGTGAGTAGTGGAGGGGTGTGGGCTTGCGGAGTTAGGGATGTGAGTGGGGTTGGGGTGTGGGGGAGTGGAGTGGGTAAGGGGAGCTGGGGATGGGATTTGGGTAGGGGAATGGGGGAGGGTGTTTGGGGAGCGGAGTGGAGTAGGGAAGTTTGGGAGGCGAGTGGGGGATGGGAGTGGTGTCGGGGAGTGGGGGAGGGGTGTGATATATGCGAGTGGGGGAGGGGAGTGAGGTAGGGGAGTTGGGGCGGGGAGTGGGCAAGGGGAGCTGGGGAGCGCAGTGGGGTGGGGAGTGGGGGTGGAGAATGGGGGTGAGCGGGGGAGGGGAGTGGGATAGGGGAGTGGGTACCATGAGTGGGAGGGAGTTGGGCAGGGGAGTGAGTGAGGGGAGTTGGGGAGGGGTGTGAGGGAGGGGAGTTAGGGAGAGGAGTGGGGGAGGTGAGTGGGAGGGAGTTGGTGGGGAGAGTTGGGGAGATGAGTGGGGGAGGGGAATGGGGGAGGGAAGTTGGTGATCTGAGAGGGGTAGGGGAGTGAGGGAGGGGAGATAGGGAGGGGAGTGGGGGAGGTGAGTGGGAGGGAGTTAGTGAGTGGAGTTATGGAGGTGAGTGGGAGGGAGTTGGGAAGGTGAATGGGGGAGGGGAGTTGGGGTAGGGGAGTGGGGGAGGGGAGTGGGTAAGGGGTGCTGGGGAGGGGATTTGGGTAGGGGAATGGGGGCGTGGGTTTGGGGAGCGGAGTGGAGTATTGAAGTTTGGGAGGCGAGTGGGGAATGGGAGTGGTGTAGGGGAGGGGGGAGGAGAATGACAGAGGGGAGTGGGGGAAGGGATCTGGTGAGGGGAGTGGGGTAGTGGAGTGGGGGAGGGGTGTGATATAGGGGAGTGCGGGAGGGGAGTGGGGTAGGGGAGTTGGGGCGGGGAGTGGGAAATGGGAGCTGGGGAGTGCAGTGGGGTAGGGGAGTGGGGGTGGAGAGTGGGGGTGAGCGGTGGATTGGAGTGGGATAGGGGAGTGGGGGAGGTGAGTGGGAGGGAGTTGGGCAGGTGAGTGGGTAAGGGGAGTTGGGGAGGGGAGTTAGGGAGGGGAGTGGGGGAGGTGAGTAGGAGGGAGTTGTTGGGGGGAGTTGGGGAGATGTGGGGGAGGGGAGTGAGGGATGGGAGTTAGGGAGGGGAGTGGGGGAGGTGAGTGGGAGGGAGTTAGTGAGTGGAGTTGTGGAGGTGGGGAGTGGGGGAGGGGAGTTATGCAGGTGAGTGGGAGGGAGTTGGGAAGGTGAGTTGGGGAGGGGAGTTGGCGTGCGGAGTTAGGGAGGTGAGTGGCGTCGGGGAGTTGGGGAGGGGAGTTAGGGAGGGGAGTGGGGGAGGTGAGTGGGAGGACTTAGTGAGGGGAGTTGGGGAGGTGAGGGGGAGGGGAGTGGGGGAGGGGAGTTAGGGATGTGAGTGGGGCAGGGGAGTGGGGGAGGGGAGTGGGTAAGGGGAGCTGGGGAGGGGATATGGGTAGGGGAATAGGGGAGGGGGTTTGGGGAGCGGAGTGGAGTAGGGAAGTTTGGGAGGCGAGTGGGGGAAGGGAGTGGTGTAGGGGAGTGGGGGAGGGGATTGACATAGGGGAGTGGGGGAGGGGAGCTGGAGAGGGGAGTGGGGTAGGGGAGTGGGGGAGGGGAATGGTGCAGGGGAGTGGGGGTGGGGAGTGCGGGAGGGGTGTTGGGGAAGGGAGTGGGGGAGGGGAATGAGGGATTGGAGTGGGGGAGGTGAGTGGGGGAGGGGAGTGGGGTAGGGGTGTTGGGGATGGGAGTGGGGGAGGGGAGTGATATAGTGATGTGGGGAAGTGGAGTGGGGGAGGGTAGTGGGGGAGAGGAGTGGGGGCGGGGAGTGGGGGAGGGGAGTGGGGGAGGTGAGTGGGGTAGGGGTGTTGGGGAGGGGAGTGGGGGAGGTGAGTGGGAGGGAGTTGTTGGGGGGAGTTGGGGAGATGAGTGGGGGAGGGGAGTGGGGGAGGGAAGTTGGTGACGTGAGTGGGGTAGGGGAGTCAGGGAGGGGATTTAGGGAGGGGAGTGGGGGAGGTGAGAGGGAGGACTTAGTGAGGGGAGTTGGGGAGGTGAGGGCGAGGGGAGTGGGGGAGGGGAGTTAGGGATGTGAGTGGGGCAGGGGAGTGGGGGAGGGGAGTGGGTAAGGGGAGCTGGGGAGGGGATATGGGTAGGGGAATAGGGGAGGGGGTTTGGGGAGCGGAGTGGAGTAGGGAAGTTTGGGAGGCGAGTGGGGGACAGGAGTGGTGTAGGGGAGTGGGGGAGGGGATTGACATAGGGGAGTGGGGGAGGGGTGTTGGGGAGGGGAATGGGGGAGGGGAGTGGAGTAGGGGGGTGGGGGAGGGGTGTGAGGGAGGGAGTTTGGGGAGGGGTGTGGGGGAGGGGAGCGGGGGAGGGCTGTGGGGTAGGGGAGTGGTGGAGGGGAATGGGGGATTGGAGTGGGGGAGGGGAGTGGGGGAGGGGAGTGGGGTAGGGGTGTTGGGGATGGGAGTGGGGGAGGGGAGTGATATTGCGCAGTGGGGAAGTGGAGTGGGGGAGTGGAGTGGGGGAGGGGAGTGGGGTAGGGGTGTTGGGGATGGGAGTGGGGGAGGGGAGTGGGGTAGGGGTGTTGGGGATGGGAGTGGGGGAGGGGAGTGATATTGCGCAGTGGGGAAGTGGAGTGGGAGGAGTAGAGTGGGGGAGTGGAGTGGGGGAGGGGAGTGGGGTAGGGGTGTTGGGGATGGGAGTGGGGTAGGGGTGTTGGGGAGGGGAATGGGGGAGGGGAGTGGTGGAGAGGAGTGGGGGAGTGGAGTGGGGGAGGGGAGTGGGGGAGGGGAGTGGGGGAGGGGAGTGGGATAGGGGTGTTGGGGAGGGGAGTGGGGGAGTGGAGTGGGGGAGTGGAGTGGGGGAGGGGAGTGGGGGAGGGGAGTGGGGTAGGGGTGTTGGGGAGGGGAGTGGGGGAGGGGAGTGGGGGAGGGGAGTTTGGGGAGGGGAGTGGGGGAGGGGAGTGGGGGAGGGGAGTGGGTGAGGGGAGTGGGGTAGGGGTGTTGGGGAGGGGAGTGGGGGAGTGGAGTGGGGGAGGGGTGTTGGGTAGGGGTGTTGGGGAGGGGAGTGGGGGAGAGGAGTGGGGTAGGGGTGTTGGGGAGGGGAGTGGGGGAGGGGAGTTTGGGGAGGGGAGTGGGGGAGGGGAGTGGGGTAGGGGTGTTGGGGAGGGGAGTGGGGGAGAGGAGTGGGGTAGGGGTGTTGGGGAGGGGAGTGGGGGAGGGGAGTGGGGGAGAGGAGTGGGGGAGGGGAGTGGGGTAGGGGTGTTGGGGAGGGGAGTGGTGGAGAGGAGTGGGGGAGAGGAGTGGGGGAGGGGAGTTTGGGGAGGGGAGTGGGGTAGGGGTGTTGGGGAGGGGAGTGGGGGAGGGGAGTGGGGGAGAGGAGTGGGGGAGAGGAGTGGGGGAGGGGAGTGGGGTAGGGGTGTTGGGGAGGGGAGTGGTGGAGAGGAGTGGTGGAGAGGAGTGGGGGAGGGGAGTTTGGGGAGGGGAGTGGGGTAGGGGTGTTGGGGAGGGGAGTGGTGGAGAGGAGTGGGGGAGAGGAGTGGGGGAGGGGAGTTTGGGGAGGGGAGTGGGGTAGGGGTGTTGGGGAGGGGAGTGGGGGAGGGGAGTGGTGGAGAGGAGTGCCTTGGAACATGTGCTGACATTAATGGTGCTATATAAATACAAGTTGTTGTTGTGTTGGACATATATCACCTTTCCTTCATCATGACTGGGTGAAAATGCTGTAACTCCTTCTCCAACACCATTGTGAGATGACCTTCACCACACAGACTGCAGAGGTTCAAGGTAATGGACCAGCATCACCTTCTCAATGGACAACTGGGGATGGACAATATCTGCTGGTCTAGTGACAGACACATCCTAACAATGAAGACAAATATCTGTCTGTGTAAAATGGATGAAAAGTCTTTACACAAAGAGAATCATAGAGAGATACTGCACTGAAACAGACCCTTTGGCCCATCGAGTCTGTGCTGACCAACAGCCACCCATTTATATATCCGACATTAATCCCATATTCCCTACCACATCCCCACTATCCTCCAACCACCTAACGAGACTAGGGACATTTACAATGGCCAATTTATCAATCAAACTGCAAGTCTTTGTCTGTGGGAGGAAACCAGAGCACCCGGCAGAAACCCACATGGTCACAGGGAAAACTTGCAAACTCCACACAGGCAGCACCCAGAACAGAACCCGGGACACTGGAGCTGTGAGACTGTGGCAGTAAACAGAACTGAACCCGGGACACTGGAGCTGTGAGACTGTGGCAGTAAACAGAACCGAACCCGGGACACTGGAGCTGTGAGACTGTGGCAGTAAACGGAACCGAACCCAGGTCACTGGAGCTGTGAGGCTGTGGCAGTAAACAGAACCGAACCCAGGTCACTGGAGCTGTGAGACTGTGGCAGTAAACAGAACCGAACCCGGGTCACTGGAGCTGTGAGACTGTGGCAGTAAACAGAACCAAACCCGGTACACTGGAGCTGTGAGACTGTGGCAGTAAACAGAACCGAACCCAGGTCACTGGAGCTGTGAGACTGTGGCAGTAAACAGAACCAAACCCGGTACACTGGAGCTGTGAGACTGTGGCAGTAAACAGAACCGAACCCGGGACACTGGAGCTGTGAGACTGTGGCAGTAAACAGAACCAAACCCGGTACACTGGAGCTGTGAGGCTGTGGCAGTAAACGGAACCGAACCCAGGTCACTGGAGCTGTGAGACTGTGGCAGTAAACAGAACCAAACCCGGTGCACTGGAGCTGTGAGACTGTGGCAGTAAACAGAACCGAACCCGGGACACTGGAGCTGTGAGACTGTGGCAGTAAACAGAACCAAACCCGGTACATTGGAGCTGTGAGGCTGTGGCAGTAAACAGAACCGAACCCAGGTCACTGGAGCTGTGAGACTGTGGCAGTAAACAGAACCGAACCCAGGTCACTGGAGCTGTGAGACTGTGGCAGTAAACAGAACCGAACCCAGGTCACTGGAGCTGTGAGACTGTGGCAGTAAACAGAACTGAACCCGGGACACTGGAGCTGTGAGGCTGTGGCAGTAAACAGAACCGAACCCAGGTCACTGGAGCTGTGAGACTGTGGCAGTAAACAGAACCGAACCCGGGTCACTGGAGCTGTGAGACTGTGGCAGGAAACAGAACCGAACCCGGGACACTGGAGCTGTGAGACTGTGGCAGTAAACAGAACCGAACCCAGGTCACTGGAGCTGTGAGACTGTGGCAGTAAACAGAACCGAACCCAGGTCACTGGAGCTGTGAGACTGTGGCAGTAAACAAAACCGAACCCAGGTCACTGGAGCTGTGAGACTGTGGCAGTAAACAGAACCGAACTCGGGTCACTGGAGCTGTGAGACTGTGGCAGTAAACATAACCGAACCCGGGTCACTGGACCTGTGAGACTGTGGCAGTAAACAGAACTGAACCCGGGACACTGGAGCGGTGAGACTGTGGCAGTAAACAGAACTGAACCCGGGTCACTGGAGCTGTGAGACTGTGGCACTAAACAGAACTGAACCCGGGACACTGGAGCTGTGAGACTGTGGCAGTAAACAGAACTGAACCCGGGACACTGGAGCTGTGAGGCTGTGGCAGTAAACAGAACTGAACCCAGGTCACTGGAGCTGTGAGACTGTGGCAGTAAACAGAACCGAACCCGGGTCACTGGAGCTGTGAGACTGTGGCAGTAAACAGAACCGAACCCAGGTCACTGGAGCTGTGAGACTGTGGCAGTAAACAGAACCGAACCCGGGTCACTGGAGCTGTGAGACTGTGGCAGTAAACAGAACTGAACCCGGGACACTGGAGCTGTGAGGCTGTGGCAGTCCCCAGAACCGAACCCGGGACACTGGAGCTGTGAGACTGTGGCAGTACGCAGAACCGAACCCAGGTCACTGGAGCTGTGAGACTGTGGCAGTAAACAGAACCGAACCCAGGTCACTGGAGCTGTGAGACTGTGGCAGTAAACAGAACCGAACCCGGGTCACTGGAGCTGTGAGACTGTGGCAGTAAACAGAACCGAACCCAGGTCACTGGAGCTGTGAGACTGGAAGTAAACAGAACCGAACCCGGGTCACTGGAGCTGTGAGACTGTGGCAGTAAACAGAACCGAACCCGGGTCACTGGAGCTGTGAGGCTGTGGCAGTAAACAGAACCGAACCCGGGACACTGGAGCTGTGAGACTGTGGCAGTACGCAGAACCGAACCCAGGTCACTGGAGCTGTGAGACTGTGGCAGTAAACAGAACCGAACCCAGGTCACTGGAGCTGTGAGACTGTGGCAGTAAACAGAACCGAACCCGGGTCACTGGAGCTGTGAGACTGTGGCAGTAAACAGAACCGAACCCAGGTCACTGGAGCTGTGAGACTGTGGCAGTAAACAGAACCGAACCCAGGTCACTGGAGCTGTGAGACTGGCAGTAAACATAACCGAACCCGGGTCACTGGAGCTGTGAGACTGTGGCAGTAAACAGAACCGAACCCAGGTCACTGGAGCTGTGAGACTGTGGCAGTAAACAGAACTGAACCCGGGACACTGGAGCGGTGAGACTGTGGCAGTAAACAGAACCGAACCCAGGTCACTGGAGCTGTGAGACTGTGGCAGTAAACAGAACCGAACCCAGGTCACTGGAGCTGTGAGACTGTGGCAGTAAACAGAACCGAACCCGGGTCACTGGAGCTGTGAGACTGTGGCAGTAAACAGAACCGAACCCAGGTCACTGGAGCTGTGAGACTGTGGAAGTAAACAGAACCGAACCCGGGTCACTGGAGCTGTGAGACTGTGGCAGTAAACAGAACCGAACCCGGGACACTGGAGCTGTGAGGCTGTGGCAGTCCCCAGAACCGAACCCGGGACACTGGAGCTGTGAGACTGTGGCAGTACGCAGAACCGAACCCAGGTCACTGGAGCTGTGAGACTGTGGCAGTAAACAGAACCGAACCCAGGTCACTGGAGCTGTGAGACTGTGGCAGTAAACAGAACCGAACCCAGGTCACTGGAGCTGTGAGACTGTGGCAGTAAACAGAACTGAACCCAGGTCACTGGAGCTGTGAGACTGTGGCAGTAAACAGAACTGAACCCGGGTCACTGGAGCTGTGAGACTGTGGCAGTAAACAGAACCGAACCCAGGTCAGTGGAGCTGTGAGACTGTGGCAGTAAACAGAACTGAACCCGGGTCACTGGAGCTGTGAGACTGTGGCAGTAAACAGAACTGAACCCGGGTCACTGGAGCTGTGAGACTGTGGCAGTAAACAGAACCGAACCCAGGTCACTGGAGCTGTGAGACTGTGGCAGTAAACAGAACCGAACCCGGGACACTGGAGCTGTGAGGCTGTGGCAGTCCCCAGAACCGAACCCGGGACACTGGAGCTGTGAGACTGCGGCAGTACGCAGAACTGAACCCGGGTCACTGGAGCTGTGAGAGTGTGGCAGTAAACAGAACCGAACCCGGGACACTGGAGCTGTGAGACTGTGGCAGTCCCCAGAACCGAACCCAGGACACTGGAGCTGTGAGGCTGTGGCAGTAAACAGAACCGAACTCAGGTCACTGGAGCTGTGAGACTGTGGCAGTAAACAGAACTGAACCCAGGTCACTGGAGCTGTGAGACTGTGGCAGTAAACAGAACTGAACCCAGGTCACTGGAGCTGTGAGACTGTGGCAGTAAACAGAACCGAACCCAGGACACTGGAGCTGTGAGACTGTGGCAGTAAACAGAACTGAACCCAGGTCACTGGAGCTGTGAGACTGTGGCAGTAAACAGAACCGAACCCAGGTCACTGGAGCTGTGAGGCTGTGGCAGTAAACAGAACTGAACCCAGGTCACTGGAGCTGTGAGACTGTGGCAGTAAACAGAACCGAACCCAGTTCACTGGAGCTGTGAGGCTGTGGCAGTAAACAGAACTGAACCCAGGTCACTGGAGCTGTGAGACTGTGGCAGTAAACAGAACTGAACCCAGGTCACTGGAGCTGTGAGACTGTGGCAGTAAACAGAACCGAACCCGGGACACTGGAGCTGTGAGACTGTGGCAGTAAACAGAACCGAACCCGGGTCACTGGAGCTGTGAGACTGTGGCAGTAAACAGAACTGAACCCGGGTCACTGGAGCTGTGAGACTGTGGCAGTAAACAGAACCGAACCCGGGTCACTGGAGCTGTGAGACTGTGGCAGTAAACAGAGCCGAACCCGGGACACTGGAGCTGTGAGACTGTGGCAGGAAACAGAACCGAACACGGGTCACTGGAGCTGTGAGACTGTGGCAGTAAACAGAACCGAACCCAGGTCACTGGAGCTGTCAGACTGTGGTAGTAAACAGAACCGAACCCAGGTCACTGGAGCTGTGAGACTGTGGCAGTAAACAGAACCGGACCTGGGACACTGGAGTTGTGAGACTGTGGCAGTAAACAGAACCGAACCCGGGTCACTGGAGCTGTGAGGCTGTGGCAGTAAACAGAACCGGACCCGGGACACTGGAGCTGTGAGACTGTGGCAGTCCCCAGAACCGAAACCAGGTCACTGGAGCTGTGAGACTGTGGCAAAAAACAGAACCGAACCCGGGTCACTGGAGCTGTGAGGCTGTGGCAGTAAACAGAACCGAACCCAGGTCACTGGAGCTGTGAGGCTGTGGCAGTCCCCAGAACCGAACCCAGGTCACTGGAGCTGTGAGAGTGTGGCAGTAAACAGAACCGAACACGGGACACTGGAGCTGTGAGGCTGTGGCAGTAAACAGAACCGAACCCAGGTCAGTGGAGCTGTGAGACTGTGGCAGTAAACAGAACTGAAACCATGTCACTGGAGCTGAGACTGTGGCAGTAAACAGAACAGAACCCAGGTCACTCGAGCTGTGAGACTGTGGCAGTAAACAGAACCGAACACAGGTCACTGGAGCTGTGAGACTGTGGCAGTAAACAGAACCGAACCCGGGACACTGGAGCTGTGAGACTGTGGCAGTAAACAGAACCGAACCCAGGTCACTGGAGCTGTGAGACTGTGGCAGTAAACAGAACCGAACACAGGTCACTGGAGCTGTGAGACTGTGGCAGTAAACAGAACCGAACCCGGGACACTGGAGCTGTGAGACTGTGGCAGTAAACAGAACCGAACCCGGGTCACTGGAGCTGTGAGGCTGTGGCAGTCAACAGAACCGAACCCAGGTCACTGGAGCTGTGAGGCTGTGGCAGTAAACAGAACCGAACCCAGGTCACTGGAGCTGTGAGGCTGTGGCAGTGAACAGAACCGAACCCGGGTCACTGGAGCTGTCAGACTGTGGCAGTAAACAGAACTGAACCCGGGTCACTGGAGCTGTGAGACTGTGGCAGTAAACAGAACCGAACCCAGGTCACTGGAGCTGTGAGACTGTGGCAGTAAACAGAACCGAACCCAGGTCACTGGAGCTGTGAGACTGTGGCAGTAAACAGAACCGAACCCAGGTCACTGGAGCTGTGAGGCTGTGGCAGTAAACAGAACCGAACCCGGGTCACTGGAGCTGTGAGACTGTGGCAGTAAACAGAACTGAACCCGGGACACTGGAGCTGTGAGACTGTGGCAGTGAACAGAACCGAACCCGGGTCACTGGAGCTGTGAGACTGTGGCGGGAAACAGAACCGAACCCGGGACACTGGAGCTGTGAGACTGTGGCAGTAAACAGAACCGAACCCAGGTCACTGGAGCTGTGAGACTGTGGCAGTAAACAGAACCGAACCCGGATCACTGGAGCTGTGAGACTGTGGCAAAAAACAGAACCGAACCCGGGACACTGGAGCTGTGAGACTGTGGCAGTAAACAGAACCGAACCCGGGTCACTGGAGCTGTGAGACTGTGGCAGTAAACAGAACTGAACCCGGGACACTGGAGCGGAGAGACTGTGGCAGTAAACAGAACTGAACCCGGGTCACTGGAGCTGTGAGACTGTGGCAGTAAACAGAACTGAACCCGGGACACTGGAGCTGTGAGACTGTGGCAGTAAACAGAACTGAACCCGGGACACTGGAGCTGTGAGGCTGTGGCAGTCCCCAGAACCGAACCCGGGACACTGGAGCTGTGAGGCTGTGGCAGTAAACAGAACCGAACCCGGGACACTGGAGCTGTGAGACTGTGGCAGTACGCAGAACCGAACCCAGGTCACTGGAGCTGTGAGACTGTGGCAGTAAACAGAACCGAACCCGGGTCACTGGAGCTGTGAGACTGTGGCAGTAAACAGAACCGAACCCGGGTCACTGGAGCTGTGAGACTGTGGCAGTAAACAGAACCGAACCCAGGTCACTGGAGCTGTGAGACTGTGGCAGTAAACAGAACCGAACCCAGGTCACTGGAGCTGTGAGACTGTGGCAGTAAACAGTACCGAACCCGGGTCACTGGAGCTGTGAGACTGTGGCAGTAAACAGAACCGAACCCAGGTCACTGGAACTGTGAGACTGTGGCAGTAAACAGAACCGAACCCGGGACACTGGAGCTGTGAGGCTGTGGCAGTCCCCAGAACCGAACCCGGGACACTGGAGCTGTGAGACTGTGGCAGTACGCAGAACCGAACCCAGGTCACTGGAGCTGTGAGACTGTGGCAGTAAACAGAACCGAACCCAGGTCACTGGAGCTGTGAGACTGTGGCAGTAAACAGAACCGAACCCGGGTCACTGGAGCTGTGAGACTGTGGCAGTAAACAGAACTGAACCCGGGTCACTGGAGCTGTGAGACTGTGGCAGTAAACAGAACTGAACCCGGGTCACTGGAGCTGTGAGACTGTGGCAGTAAACAGAACCGAACCCAGGTCAGTGGAGCTGTGAGACTGTGGCAGTAAACAGAACTGAACCCGGGTCACTGGAGCTGTGAGACTGTGGCAGTAAACAGAACTGAACCCGGGTCACTGGAGCTGTGAGACTGTGGCAGTAAACAGAACCGAACCCAGGTCACTGGAGCTGTGAGACTGTGGCAGTAAACAGAACCGAACCCGGGACACTGGAGCTGTGAGGCTGTGGCAGTCCCCAGAACCGAACCCGGGACACTGGAGCTGTGAGACTGCGGCAGTACGCAGAACTGAACCCGGGTCACTGGAGCTGTGAGAGTGTGGCAGTAAACAGAACCGAACCCGGGACACTGGAGCTGTGAGACTGTGGCAGTCCCCAGAACCGAACCCAGGACACTGGAGCTGTGAGGCTGTGGCAGTAAACAGAACCGAACTCAGGTCACTGGAGCTGTGAGACTGTGGCAGTAAACAGAACCGAACCCAGGTCACTGGAGCTGTGAGACTGTGGCAGTAAACAGAACCGAACCGAGGACACTGGAGCTGTGAGACTGTGGCAGTAAACAGAACTGAACCCAGGTCACTGGAGCTGTGAGACTGTGGCAGTAAACAGAACCGAACCCAGTTCACTGGAGCTGTGAGACTGTGACACTAAACAGAACCGAACCCAGGTCACTGGAGCTGTGAGACTGTGGCAGTAAACAGAACCAAACCCAGGACACTGGAGCTGTGAGACTGTGGCAGTAAACAGAACCGAACCCAGTTCACTGGAGCTGTGAGGCTGTGGCAGTAAACAGAACTGAACCCAGGTCACTGGAGCTGTGAGACTGTGGCAGTAAACAGAACCGAACCCGGGACACTGGAGCTGTGAGACTGTGGCAGTAAACAGAACAGAACCCAGGTCACTGGAGCTGTGAGACTGTGGCAGTAAACAGAACTGAAGCCGCGTCACTGGAGCTGTGAGACTGTGGCAGTGAACAGAACCGAACCCGGGTCACTGGAGCTGTGAGACTGTGGCAGTAAACAGAGCCGAACCCGGGACACTGGAGCTGTGAGACTGTGGCAGTAAACAGAACCGAACACGGGTCACTGGAGCTGTGAGACTGTGGCAGTAAACAGAACCGAACCCAGGTCACTGGAGCTGTGAGACTGTGGTAGTAAACAGAACCGAACCCAGGTCACTGGAGCTGTGAGACTGTGGCAGTAAACAGAACCGGACCTGGGACACTGGAGTTGTGAGACTGTGGCAGTAAACAGAACCGAACCCGGGTCACTGGAGCTGTGAGACTGTGGCAGTAAACAGAACCGGACCTGGGACACTGGAGTTGTGAGACTGTGGCAGTAAACAGAACCGAACCCGGGTCACTGGAGCTGTGAGACTGTGGCAGTAAACAGAACTGAACCCGGGACACTGGAGCTGTGAGACTGTGGCAGTGAACAGAACCGAACCCGGGTCACTGGAGCTGTGAGACTGTGGCAGGAAACAGAACCGAACCCGGGACACTGGAGCTGTGAGACTGTGGCAGTAAACAGAACCGAACCCAGGTCACTGGAGCTGTGAGACTGTGGCAGGAAACAGAACCGAAACCGGATCACTGGAGCTGTGAGACTGTGGCAAAAAACAGAACCGAACCCGGGACACTGGAGCTGTGAGACTGTGGCAGTAAACAGAACCGAACCCGGGTCACTGGAGCTGTGAGACTGTGGCAGTAAACAGAACTGAACCCGGGACACTGGAGCGGAGAGACTGTGGCAGTAAACAGAACTGAACCCGGGTCACTGGAGCTGTGAGACTGTGGCAGTAAACAGAACTGAACCCGGGACACTGGAGCTGTGAGACTGTGGCAGTAAACAGAACTGAACCCGGGACACTGGAGCTGTGAGACTGTGGCAGTACGCAGAACCGAACGCAGGTCACTGGAGCTGTGAGACTGTGGCAGTAAACAGAAACGAACCCGGGTCACTGGAGCTGTGAGACTGTGGCAGTAAACAGAACCGAACCCGGGTCACTGGAGCTGTGAGACTGTGGCAGTAAACAGAACCGAACCCAGGTCACTGGAGCTGTGAGACTGTGGCAGTAAACAGAACCGAACCCAGGTCACTGGAGCTGTGAGACTGTGGCAGTAAACAGAACCGAACCCGGGTCACTGGAGCTGTGAGACTGTGGCAGTAAACAGAACCGAACCCAGGTCACTGGAGCTGTGAGACTGTGGCAGTAAACAGAACTGAACCCGGGACACAGGAGCGGTGAGACTGTGGCCATAAACAGAACCGAACCCAGGTCACTGGAGCTGTGAGACTGTGGCAGTAAACAGAACCGAACCCGGGTCACTGGAGCTGTGAGGCTGTGGCAGTAAACAGAACTGAACCCGGGTCATTGGAGCTGTGAGACTGTGGCAGTAAACAGAACCGAACCCAGGTCACTGGAGCTGTGAGACTGTGGCAGTAAACAGAACCGAACCCGGGTCACTGGAGCTGTGAGACTGTGGCAGTAAACAGAACCGAACCCGGGTCACTGGAGCTGTGAGACTGTGGCAGTAAACAGAACCGAACACAGGTCACTGGAGCTGTGAGACTGTGGCAGTAAACAGAACCGAACCCGGGACACTGGAGCTGTGAGACTGTGGCAGTAAACAGAACCGAACCCAGGTCACTGGAGCTGTGAGACTGTGGCAGTAAACAGAACCGAACACAGGTCACTGGAGCTGTGAGACTGTGGCAGTAAACAGAACCGAACCCGGGACACTGGAGCTGTGAGACTGTGGCAGTAAACAGAACCGAACCCGGGTCACTGGAGCTGTGAGGCTGTGGCAGTCAACAGAACCGAACCCAGGTCACTGGAGCTGTGAGGCTGTGGCAGTAAACAGAACCGAACCCAGGTCACTGGAGCTGTGAGGCTGTGGCAGTGAACAGAACCGAACCCGGGTCACTGGAGCTGTGAGACTGTGGCAGTAAACAGAACTGAACCCGGGTCACTGGAGCTGTGAGAATGTGGCAGTAAACAGAACCGAACCCAGGTCACTGGAGCTGTGAGACTGTGTCAGTAAACAGAACCGAACCCAGGTCACTGGAGCTGTGAGACTGTGGCAGTAAACAGAACCGAACCCAGGTCAATGGAGCTGTGAGGCTGTGGCAGTAAACAGAACCGAACCCGGGTCACTGGAGCTGTGAGACTGTGGCAGTAAACAGAACTGAACCCGGGACACTGGAGCTGTGAGACTGTGGCAGTGAACAGAACCGAACCCGGGTCACTGGAGCTGTGAGACTGTGGCAGGAAACAGAACCGAACCCGGGACACTGGAGCTGTGAGACTGTGGCAGTAAACAGAACCGAACCCAGGTCACTGGAGCTGTGAGACTGTGGCAGTCCCCAGAACCGAACCCGGGACACTGGAGCTGTGAGGCTGTGGCAGTAAACAGAACCGAACCCGGGACACTGGAGCTGTGAGACTGTGGCAGTAAACAGAACCGAACCCAGGTCACTGGAGCTGTGAGACTGTGGCACTAAACAGAACCGAACCCGGGTCACTGGAGCTGTGAGACTGTGGCAGTAAACAGAACCGAACCCAGGTCACTGGAGCTGTGAGACTGTGGCAGGAAACAGAACCGAACCCGGATCACTGGAGCTGTGAGACTGTGGCAAAAAACAGAACCGAACCCGGGACACTGGAGCTGTGAGACTGTGGCAGTAAACAGAACCGAACCCGGGTCACTGGAGCTGTGAGACTGTGGCAGTAAACAGAACTGAACCCGGGACACTGGCGCGGAGAGACTGTGGCAGTAAACAGAACTGAACCCGGGTCACTGGAGCTGTGTGACTGTGGCAGTAAACAGAACTGAACCCGGGACACTGGAGCTGTGAGACTGTGGCAGTAAACAGAACTGAACCCGGGACACTGGAGCTGTGAGGCTGTGGCAGTCCCCAGAACCGAACCCGGGACACTGGAACTGTGAGGCTGTGGCAGTAAACAGAACCGAACCCAGGTCACTGGAGCTGTGAGACTGTGGCAGTAAACAGAACCGAACCCGGGTCACTGGAGCTGTGAGACTGTGGCAGTAAACAGAACCGAACCCAGGTCACTGGAGCTGTGAGACTGTGGCAGTAAACAGAACCGAACCCAGGTCACTGGAGCTGTGAGACTGTGGCAGTAAACAGAACCGAACCCGGGTCACTGGAGCTGTGAGACTGTGGCAGTAAACAGAACCGAACCCAGGTCACTGGAGCTGTGAGACTGTGGCAGTAAACAGAACTGAACCCGGGACACTGGAGCGGTGAGACTCTGGCAGTAAACAGAACCGAACCCAGGTCACTGGAGCTGTGAGACTGTGGCAGTAAACAGAACCGAACCCGGGTCACTGGAGCTGTGAGGCTGTGGCAGTAAACAGAACTGAACCCGGGTCACTGGAGCTGTGAGAATGTGGCAGTAAACAGAACCGAACCCGGGTCACTGAAGCTGTGAGACTGTGGCAGTAAACAGAACCGAACCCAGGTCACTGGAGCTGTGAGACTGTGGCAGTAAACAGAACCGAACCCGGGTCACTGGAGCTGTGAGACTGTGGCAGTAAACAGAACCGAACCCAGGTCACTGGAGCTGTGAGACTGTGGCAGTAAACAGAACCGAACCCGGGTCACTGGAGCTGTGAGACTGTGGCAGTAAACAGAACCGAACCCGGGACACTGGAGCTGTGAGGCTGTGGCAGTCCCCAGAACCGAACCCGGGACACTGGAGCTGTGAGACTGTGGCAGTACGCAGAACCGAACCCAGGTCACTGGAGCTGTGAGACTGTGGCAGTAAACAGAACCGAACCCAGGTCACTGGAGCTGTGAGACTGTGGCAGTAAACAGAACCGAACCCGGGTCACTGGAGCTGTGAGACTGTGGCAGTAAACAGAACTGAACCCGGGTCACTGGAGCTGTGAGACTGTGGCAGTAAACAGAACTGAACCCGGGTCACTGGAGCTGTGAGACTGTGGCAGTAAACAGAACTGAACCCGGGACACTGGAGCTGTGAGGCTGTGGCAGTCCCCAGAACCGAACCCGGGTCACTGGAGCTGTGAGACTGTGGCATTAAACAGAACCGAACCCAGGTCAGTGGAGCTGTGAGACTGTGGCAGTAAACAGAACTGAACCCGGGTCACTGGAGCTGTGAGACTGTGACAGTAAACAGAACTGAACCCGGGACACTGGAGCTGTGAGACTGTGGCAGTAAACAGAACCGAACCCAGGTCACTGGAGCTGTGAGACTGTGGCAGTAAACAGAACCGAACCCAGGTCACTGGAGCTGTGAGACTGTGGCAGTCCCCAGAACCGAACCCGGGACACTGGAGCTGTGAGACTGCGGCAGTAAACAGAACTTAACCCGGGTCACTGGAGCTGTGAGAGTGTGGCAGTAAACAGAACCGAACCCGGGACACTGGAGCTGTGAGACTGTGGCAGTCCCCAGAACCGAACCCAGGACACTGGAGCTGTGAGGCTGTGGCAGTAAACAGAACAAACTCAGGTCACTGGAGCTGTGAGACTGTGGCAGTAAACAGAACTGAACCCAGGTCACTGGAGCTGTGAGACTGTGGCAGTAAACAGAACTGAACCCAGGTCACTGGAGCTGTGAGACTGTGGCAGTAAACAGAACCGAACCCAGGACACTGGAGCTGTGAGACTGTGGCAGTAAACAGAACTGAACCCGGGACACTGGAGCGGTGAGACTGTGGCAGTAAAAAGAACCGAACCCAGGTCACTGGAGCTGTGAGACTGTGGCAGTAAACAGAACTGAACCCAGGTCACTGGAGCTGTGAGACTGTGGCAGTAAACAGAACCGAACCCAGGACACTGGAGCTGTGAGACTGTGGCAGTAAACAGAACTGAACCCGGGACACTGGAGCGGTGAGACTGTGGCAGTAAACAGAACCGAACCCAGGTCACTGGAGCTGTGAGACTGTGGCAGTAAACAGAACTGAACCCGGGACACTGGAGCGGTGAGACTGTGGCAGTAAACAGAACCGAACCCAGGTCACTGAAGCTGTGAGACTGTGGCAGTAAACAGAACCGAACCCAGGTCACTGGAGCTGTGAGACTGTGGCAGTAAACAGAACCGAACCCGGGTCACTGGAGCTGTGAGACTGTGGCAGTAAACAGAACCGAACCCAGGTCACTGGAGCTGTGAGACTGTGGCAGTAAACAGAACCGAACCCGGGTCACTGGAGCTGTGAGACTGTGGCAGTAAACAGAACCGAACCCGGGACACTGGAGCTGTGAGGCTGTGGCAGTAAACAGAACCGAACCCGGGTCACTGGAGCTGTGAGACTGTGGCAGTACGCAGAACCGAACCCAGGTCACTGGAGCTGTGAGACTGTGGCAGTAAACAGAACCGAACCCAGGTCACTGGAGATGTGAGACTGTGGCAGTAAACAGAACCGAACCCGGGTCACTGGAGCTGTGAGACTGTGGCAGTAAACAGAACTGAACCCGGGTCACTGGAGCTGTGAGACTGTGGCAGTAAACAGAACTGAAACCGGGTCACTGGAGCTGTGAGACTGTGGCAGTAAACAGAACCGAACCCAGGTCAGTGGAGCTGTGAGACTGTGGCAGTAAACAGAACTGAACCCGGGTCACTGGAGCTGTGAGACTGTGGCAGTAAACAGAACCGAACCCAGGTCAGTGGAGCTGTGAGACTGTGGCAGTAAACAGAACTGAACCCAGGTCACTGGAGCTGTGAGACTGTGGCAGTAAACAGAACTGAACCCGGGTCACTGGAGCTGTGAGACTGTGGCAGTAAACAGAACCGAACCCAGGTCACTGGAGCTGTGAGACTGTGGCAGTAAACAGAACCGAACCCGGGACACTGGAGCTGTGAGACTGTGGCAGTACGCAGAACCGAACCCAGGTCACTGGAGCTGTGAGACTGTGGCAGTAAACAGAACCGAACCCAGGTCACTGGAGATGTGAGACTGTGGCAGTAAACAGAACCGAACCCGGGTCACTGGAGCTGTGAGACTGTGGCAGTAAACAGAACTGAACCCGGGTCACTGGAGCTGTGAGACTGTGGCAGTAAACAGAACTGAAACCGGGTCACTGGAGCTGTGAGACTGTGGCAGTAAACAGAACCGAACCCAGGTCAGTGGAGCTGTGAGACTGTGGCAGTAAACAGAACTGAACCCGGGTCACTGGAGCTGTGAGACTGTGGCAGTAAACAGAACCGAACCCAGGTCAGTGGAGCTGTGAGACTGTGGCAGTAAACAGAACTGAACCCAGGTCACTGGAGCTGTGAGACTGTGGCAGTAAACAGAACTGAACCCGGGTCACTGGAGCTGTGAGACTGTGGCAGTAAACAGAACCGAACCCAGGTCACTGGAGCTGTGAGACTGTGGCAGTAAACAGAACCGAACCCGGGACACTGGAGCTGTGAGACTGTGGCAGTCCCCAGAACCGAACCCAGGACACTGGAGCTGTGAGGCTGTGGCAGTAAACAGAACCGAACTCAGGTCACTGGAGCTGTGAGACTGTGGCAGTAAACAGAACTGAACCCAGGTCACTGGAGCTGTGAGACTGTGGCAGTAAACAGAACTGAACCCAGGTCACTGGAGCTGTGAGACTGTGACAGTAAACAGAACCGAACCCAGGTCACTGGAGCTGTGAGACTGTTTGAGTAAACAGAACTGAACCCGGGACACTGGAGCGGTGAGACTGTGGCAGTAAACAGAACTGAACCCGGGACGATTGAGCTGTGAGACTGTGGCAGTAAACAGAACCGAAGCCAGGACACTGGAGCTGTGAGACTGTGGCAGTAAACAGAACTGAACCCGGGACACTGGAGCGGTGAGACTGTGGCAGTAAACAGAACCGAACCCAGGTCACTGGAGCTGTGAGACTGTGGCAGTAAACAGAACTGAACCCGGGTCACTGGAGCTGTGAGAATGTGGCAGTAAACAGAACCGAACCCGGGTCACTGAAGCTGTGATACTGTGGCAGTAAACAGAACCGAACCCAGGTCACTGGAGCTGTGAGACTGTGGCAGTAAACAGAACCGAACCCGGGTCACTGGAGCTGTGAGACTGTTGCAGTAAACAGAACCGAACCCAGGTCACTGGAGCTGTGAGACTGTGGCAGTAAACAGAACCGAACCCGGGTCACTGGAGCTGTGAGACTGTGGCAGTAAACAGAACCGAACCCGGGACACTGGAGCTGTGAGACTGTGGCAGTACGCAGAACCGAACCCAGGTCACTGGAGCTGTGAGACTGAGGCAGTAAACAGAACCGAACCCAGGTCACTGGAGCTGTGAGACTGTGACAGTAAACAGAACCGAACCCGGGTCACTGGAGCTGTGAGACTGTGGCAGTAAACAGAACCGAACCCGGGACACTGGAGCTGTGAGACTGTGGCAGTAAACAGAACCGAACCCGGGTCACTGGAGCTGTGAGACTGTGGCAGTAAACAGAACCGAAGCCGGGTCACTGGAGCTGTGAGACTGTGGCAGTAAACAGAACTGAACCCGGGACACTGGAGCTGTGAGACTGTGGCAGTAAATAGAACTGAACCCAGGTCACTGGAACTGTGAGACTGTGGCAGTAAACAGAACCGAACCCAGGTCACTGGAGCTGTGAGGCTGTGGCAGTAAACAGAACTGAACCCAGGTCACTGGAGCTGTGAGACTGTGGCAGTAAACAGAACTGAACCCGGGACACTGGAGCGGTGAGACTGTGGCAGTAAACAGAACCGAACCCAGGTCACTGGAGCTGTGAGACTGTGGCAGTAAACAGAACTGAACCCAGGTCACTGGAGCTGTGAGACTGTGGCAGTAAACAGAACCGAACCCAGGACACTGGAGCTGTGAGACTGTGGCAGTAAACAGAACTGAACCCGGGACACTGGAGCGGTGAGACTGTGGCAGTAAACAGAACCGAACCCAGGTCACTGGAGCTGTGAGACTGTGGCAGTAAACAGAACTGAACCCGGGACACTGGAGCGGTGAGACTGTGGCAGTAAACAGAACCGAACCCAGGTCACTGAAGCTGTGAGACTGTGGCAGTAAACAGAACCGAACCCAGGTCACTGGAGCTGTGAGACTGTGGCAGTAAACAGAACCGAACCCGGGTCACTGGAGCTGTGAGACTGTGGCAGTAAACAGAACCGAACCCAGGTCACTGGAGCTGTGAGACTGTGGCAGTAAACAGAACCGAACCCGGGTCACTGGAGCTGTGAGACTGTGGCAGTAAACAGAACCGAACCCGGGACACTGGAGCTGTGAGGCTGTGGCAGTAAACAGAACCGAACCCGGGTCACTGGAGCTGTGAGACTGTGGCAGTACGCAGAACCGAACCCAGGTCACTGGAGCTGTGAGACTGTGGCAGTAAACAGAACCGAACCCAGGTCACTGGAGATGTGAGACTGTGGCAGTAAACAGAACCGAACCCGGGTCACTGGAGCTGTGAGACTGTGGCAGTAAACAGAACTGAACCCGGGTCACTGGAGCTGTGAGACTGTGGCAGTAAACAGAACTGAAACCGGGTCACTGGAGCTGTGAGACTGTGGCAGTAAACAGAACCGAACCCAGGTCAGTGGAGCTGTGAGACTGTGGCAGTAAACAGAACTGAACCCGGGTCACTGGAGCTGTGAGACTGTGGCAGTAAACAGAACCGAACCCAGGTCAGTGGAGCTGTGAGACTGTGGCAGTAAACAGAACTGAACCCAGGTCACTGGAGCTGTGAGACTGTGGCAGTAAACAGAACTGAACCCGGGTCACTGGAGCTGTGAGACTGTGGCAGTAAACAGAACCGAACCCAGGTCACTGGAGCTGTGAGACTGTGGCAGTAAACAGAACCGAACCCGGGACACTGGAGCTGTGAGACTGTGGCAGTACGCAGAACCGAACCCAGGTCACTGGAGCTGTGAGACTGTGGCCGTAAACAGAACCGAACCCAGGTCACTGGAGATGTGAGACTGTGGCAGTAAACAGAACCGAACCCGGGTCACTGGAGCTGTGAGACTGTGGCAGTAAACAGAACTGAACCCGGGTCACTGGAGCTGTGAGACTGTGGCAGTAAACAGAACTGAAACCGGGTCACTGGAGCTGTGAGACTGTGGCAGTAAACAGAACCGAACCCAGGTCAGTGGAGCTGTGAGACTGTGGCAGTAAACAGAACTGAACCCGGGTCACTGGAGCTGTGAGACTGTGGCAGTAAACAGAACCGAACCCAGGTCAGTGGAGCTGTGAGACTGTGGCAGTAAACAGAACTGAACCCAGGTCACTGGAGCTGTGAGACTGTGGCAGTAAACAGAACTGAACCCGGGTCACTGGAGCTGTGAGACTGTGGCAGTAAACAGAACCGAACCCAGGTCACTGGAGCTGTGAGACTGTGGCAGTAAACAGAACCGAACCCGGGACACTGGAGCTGTGAGACTGTGGCAGTCCCCAGAAGCGAACCCAGGACACTGGAGCTGTGAGGCTGTGGCAGTAAACAGAACCGAACTCAGGTCACTGGAGCTGTGAGACTGTGGCAGTAAACAGAACTGAACCCAGGTCACTGGAGCTGTGAGACTGTGGCAGTAAACAGAACTGAACCCAGGTCACTGGAGCTGTGAGACTGTGACAGTAAACAGAACCGAACCCAGGTCACTGGAGCTGTGAGACTGTGGCAGTAAACAGAACTGAACCCGGGACACTGGAGCGGTGAGACTGTGGCAGTAAACAGAACTGAACCCGGGACGCTGGAGCTGTGAGACTGTGGCAGTAAACAGAACCGAAGCCAGGACACTGGAGCTGTGAGACTGTGGCAGTAAACAGAACTGAACCCGGGACACTGGAGCGGTGAGACTGTGGCAGTAAACAGAACCGAACCCAGGTCACTGAAGCTGTGAGACTGTGGCAGTAAACAGAACTGAACCCGGGTCACTGGAGCTGTGAGAATGTGGTAGTAAACAGAACCGAACCCGGGTCACTGAAGCTGTGATACTGTGGCAGTAAACAGAACCGAACCCAGGTCACTGGAGCTGTGAGACTGTGGCAGTAAACAGAACCGAACCCGGGTCACTGGAGCTGTGAGACTGTTGCAGTAAACAGAACCGAACCCAGGTCACTGGAGCTGTGAGACTGTGGCAGTAAACAGAACCGAACCCGGGTCACTGGAGCTGTGAGACTGTGGCAGTAAACAGAACCGAACCCGGGACACTGGAGCTGTGAGACTGTGGCAGTACGCAGAACCGAACCCAGGTCACTGGAGCTGTGAGACTGAGGCAGTAAACAGAACCGAACCCAGGTCACTGGAGCTGTGAGACTGTGACAGTAAACAGAACCGAACCCGGGTCACTGGAGCTGTGAGACTGTGGCAGTAAACAGAACCGAACCCGGGACACTGGAGCTGTGAGACTGTGGCAGTAAACAGAACCGAACCCGGGTCACTGGAGCTGTGAGACTGTGGCAGTAAACAGAACCGAAGCCGGGTCACTGGAGCTGTGAGACTGTGGCAGTAAACAGAACTGAACCCAGGTCACTGGAACTGTGAGACTGTGGCAGTAAACAGAACCGAACCCAGGTCACTGGAGCTGTGAGGCTGTGGCAGTAAACAGAACTGAACCCAGGTCACTGGAGCTGTGAGACTGTGGCAGTAAACAGAACTGAACCCAGGTCACTGGAGCTGTGAGACTGTGGCAGTAAACAGAGCCGAACCCGGGACACTGGAGCTGTGAGACTGTGGCAGTAAACAGAACCGAACCCGGGTCACTGGAGCTGTGAGACTGTGGCAGTAAACAGAACCGAACCCGGGTCACTGGAGCTGTGAGACTGTGGCAGTAAACAGAGCCGAACCCGGGTCACTGGAGCTGTGAGACTGTGGCAGTAAACAGAACCGAACCCAGGACACTGGAGCTGTGAGACTGTGGCAGTAAACAGAACCGAACCGGGGTCACTGGAGCTGTGAGACTGTGGCAGTAAACAGAACTGAACCCAGGTCACTGGAGCTGTGAGACTGTGGCAGTAAACAGAACCGAACCCAGGTCACTGGAGCTGTGAGACTGTGGCAGTAAACAGAACCGGACCTGGGACACTGGAGCTGTGAGACTGTGCAGTAAACAGAACCGAACCCGGGTCACTGGAGCTGTGAGGCTGTGGCAGTAAACAGAACCAGACCCGGGACACTGGAGCTGTGAGACTGTGGCAGTCCCCAGAACCGAACCCAGGTCACTGGAGCTGTGAGACAGTGGCAAAAAACAGAACCGAACCCGGGTCACTGGAGCTGTGAGGCTGTGGCAGTAAACAGAACCGAACCCAGGTCACTGGAGCTGTGAGGCTGTGGCAGTCCCCAGAACCGAACCCAGGTCACTGGAGCTGTGAGAGTGTGGCAGTAAACAGAACCGAACCCGGGACACTGGAGCTGTGAGGCTGTGGCAGTCCCCAGAACCGAACCCGGGACACTGGAGCTGTGAGACTGTGGCAGTACGCAGAACTGAACCCGGGTCACTGGAGCTGTGAGAGTGTGGCAGTAAACAGAACCGAACCCGGGACACTGGAGCTGTGAGGCTGTGGCAGTAAACAGAACCGAACCCGGGACACTGGAGCTGTGAGGCTGTGGCAGTCCCCAGAACCGAACCCGGGACACTGGAGCTGTGAGACTGTGGCAGTACGCAGAACCGAACCCAGGTCACTGGAGCTGTGAGACTGTGGCAGTAAACAGAACCGAACCCAGGTCACTGGAGCTGTGAGACTGTGGCAGTAAACAGAACCGAACCCGGGTCACTGGAGCTGTGAGACTGTGGCAGTAAACAGAACTGAACCCGGGTCACTGGAGCTGTGAGACTGTGGCAGTAAACAGAACTGAAACCGGGTCACTGGAGCTGTGAGACTGTGGCAGTAAACAGAACCGAACCCAGGTCAGTGGAGCTGTGAGACTGTGGCAGTAAACAGAACTGAACCCGGGTCACTGGAGCTGTGAGACTGTGGCAGTAAACAGAACCGAACTCAGGTCACTGGAGCTGTGAGACTGTGACAGTAAACAGAACCGAACCCAGGACACTGGAGCTGTGAGGCTGTGGCAGTAAACAGAACCGAACTCAGGTCACTGGAGCTGTGAGACTGTGACAGTAAACAGAACCGAACCCAGGTCACTGGAGCTGTGAGACTGTGGCAGTAAACAGAACCGAACCCAGGTCACTGGAGCTGTGAGACTGTGGCAGTAAACAGAACTGAACCCGGGACACTGGAGCGGTGAGACTGTGGCAGTAAACAGAACTGAACCCGGGACGCTGGAGCTGTGAGACTGTGGCAGTAAACAGAACCGAAGCCAGGACACTGGAGCTGTGAGACTGTGGCAGTAAACAGAACTGAACCCGGGACACTGGAGCGGTGAGACTGTGGCAGTAAACAGAACCGAACCCAGGTCACTGGAGCTGTGAGACTGTGGCAGTAAACAGAACTGAACCCGGGTCACTGGAGCTGTGAGAATGTGGCAGTAAACAGAACCGAACCCGGGTCACTGAAGCTGTGATACTGTGGCAGTAAACAGAACCGAACCCAGGTCACTGGAGCTGTGAGACTGTGGCAGTAAACAGAACCGAACCCGGGTCACTGGAGCTGTGAGACTGTGGCAGTAAACAGAACTGAACCCGGGACACTGGAGCTGTGAGACTGTTGCAGTAAACAGAACCGAACCCAGGTCACTGGAGCTGTGAGACTGTGGCAGTAAACAGAACCGAACCCGGGTCACTGGAGCTGTGAGACTGTGGCAGTAAACAGAACCGAACCCGGGACACTGGAGCTGTGAGACTGTGGCAGTACGCAGAACCGAACCCAGGTCACTGGAGCTGTGAGACTGAGGCAGTAAACAGAACCGAACCCAGGTCACTGGAGCTGTGAGACTGTGGCAGTAAACAGAACCGAACCCGGGTCACTGGAGCTGTGAGACTGTGGCAGTAAACAGAACCGAAGCCGGGTCACTGGAGCTGTGAGACTGTGGCAGTAAACAGAACTGAACCCAGGTCACTGGAACTGTGAGACTGTGGCAGTAAACAGAACCGAACCCAGGTCACTGGAGCTGTGAGGCTGTGGCAGTAAACAGAACTGAACCCAGGTCACTGGAGCTGTGAGACTGTGGCAGTAAACAGAACCGAACCCGGGTCACTGGAGCTGTGAGACTGTGGCAGTAAACAGAACTGAACCCGGGTCACTGGAGCTGTGAGACTGTGGCAGTAAACAGAACCGAACCCGGGTCACTGGAGCTGTGAGACTATGGCAGTAAACAGAGCCGAACCCGGGACACTGGAGCTGTGAGACTGTGGCAGTAAACAGAACCGAACCGGGGTCACTGGAGCTGTGAGACTGTGGCAGTAAACAGAACTGAACCCGGGTCACTGGAGCTGTGAGGCTGTGGCAGTAAACAGAACCAGACCCGGGACACTGGAGCTGTGAGACTGTGGCAGTCCCCAGAACCGAACCCAGGTCACTGGAGCTGTGAGACAGTGGCAAAAAACAGAACCGAACCCGGGTCACTGGAGCTGTGAGGCTGTGGCAGTAAACAGAACCGAACCCAGGTCACTGGAGCTGTGAGGCTGTGGCAGTCCCCAGAACCGAACCCAGGTCACTGGAGCTGTGAGAGTGTGGCAGTAAACAGAACCGAACCCGGGACACTGGAGCTGTGAGGCTGTGGCAGTCCCCAGAACCGAACCCGGGACACTGGAGCTGTGAGACTGTGGCAGTACGCAGAACTGAACCCGGGTCACTGGAGCTGTGAGAGTGTGGCAGTAAACAGAACCGAACCCGGGACACTGGAGCTGTGAGGCTGTGGCAGTAAACAGAACCGAACCCGGGACACTGGAGCTGTGAGGCTGTGGCAGTCCCCAGAACCGAACCCGGGACACTGGAGCTGTGAGACTGTGGCAGTACGCAGAACCGAACCCAGGTCACTGGAGCTGTGAGACTGTGGCAGTAAACAGAACCGAACCCAGGTCACTGGAGCTGTGAGACTGTGGCAGTAAACAGAACCGAACCCGGGTCACTGGAGCTGTGAGACTGTGGCAGTAAACAGAACTGAACCCGGGTCACTGGAGCTGTGAGACTGTGGCAGTAAACAGAACTGAAACCGGGTCACTGGAGCTGTGAGACTGTGGCAGTAAACAGAACCGAACCCAGGTCAGTGGAGCTGTGAGACTGTGGCAGTAAACAGAACTGAACCCGGGTCACTGGAGCTGTGAGACTGTGGCAGTAAACAGAACCGAACCCAGGTCAGTGGAGCTGTGAGACTGTGGCAGTAAACAGAACTGAACCCAGGTCACTGGAGCTGTGAGACTGTGGCAGTAAACAGAACTGAACCCGGGTCACTGGAGCTGTGAGACTGTGGCAGTAAACAGAACCGAACCCAGGTCACTGGAGCTGTGAGACTGTGGCAGTAAACAGAACCGAACCCGGGACACTGGAGCTGTGAGGCTGTGGCAGTCCCCAGAACCGAACCCGGGACTCTGGAGCTGTGAGACTGCGGCAGTACGCAGAACTGAACCCGGGTCACTGGAGCTGTGAGAGTGTGGCAGTAAACAGAACCGAACCCGGGACACTGGAGCTGTGAGACTGTGGCAGTCCCCAGAACCGAACCCAGGACACTGGAGCTGTGAGGCTGTGGCAGTAAACTGAACCGAACTCAGGTCACTGGAGCTGTGAGACTGTGACAGTAAACAGAACCGAACCCAGGTCACTGGAGCTGTGAGACTGTGGCAGTAAACAGAACCGAACCCAGGTCACTGGAGCTGTGAGACTGTGGCAGTAAACAGAACTGAACCCGGGACACTGGAGCGGTGAGACTGTGGCAGTAAACAGAACAGAACCCGGGTCACTGGAGCTGTGAGACTGTGGCAGTAAACAGAACCGAAGCCAGGACACTGGAGCTGTGAGACTGTGGCAGTAAACAGAACTGAACCCGGGACACTGGAGCGGTGAGACTGTGGCAGTAAACAGAACCGAACCCAGGACACTGGAGCTGTGAGACTGTGGCAGTAAACAGAACTGAACCCGGGTCACTGGAGCTGTGAGAATGTGGCAGTAAACAGAACCGAACCCGGGTCACTGAAGCTGTGATACTGTGGCAGTAAACAGAACCGAACCCAGGTCACTGGAGCTGTGAGACTGTGGCAGTAAACAGAACCGAACCCGGGTCACTGGAGCTGTGAGACTGTGGCAGTAAACAGAACTGAACCCGGGACACTGGAGCTGTGAGACTGTTGCAGTAAACAGAACCGAACCCAGGTCACTGGAGCTGTGAGACTGTGGCAGTAAACAGAACCGAACCCGGGTCACTGGAGCTGTGAGACTGTGGCAGTAAACAGAACCGAACCCGGGACACTGGAGCTGTGAGACTGTGGCAGTACGCAGAACCGAACCCAGGTCACTGGAGCTGTGAGACTGAGGCAGTAAACAGAACCGAACCCAGGTCACTGGAGCTGTGAGACTGTGGCAGTAAACAGAACCGAACCCGGGTCACTGGAGCTGTGAGACTGTGGCAGTAAACAGAACCGAAGCCGGGTCACTGGAGCTGTGAGACTGTGGCAGTAAACAGAACTGAACCCAGGTCACTGGAACTGTGAGACTGTGGCAGTAAACAGAACCGAACCCAGGTCACTGGAGCTGTGAGGCTGTGGCAGTAAACAGAACTGAACCCAGGTCACTGGAGCTGTGAGACTGTGGCAGTAAACAGAACCGAACCCGGGTCACTGGAGCTGTGAGACTGTGGCAGTAAACAGAACTGAACCCGGGTCACTGGAGCTGTGAGACTGTGGCAGTAAACAGAACCGAACCCGGGTCACTGGAGCTGTGAGACTATGGCAGTAAACAGAGCCGAACCCGGGACACTGGAGCTGTGAGACTGTGGCAGTAAACAGAACCGAACCGGGGTCACTGGAGCTGTGAGACTGTGGCAGTAAACAGAACTGAACCCAGGTCACTGGAGCTGTGAGACTGTGGCAGTAAACAGAACCGAACCCAGGTCACTGGAGCTGTGAGACTGTGGCAGTAAACAGAACCGGACCTGGGACACTGGAGCTGTGAGACTGTGCAGTAAACAGAACCGAACCCGGGTCACTGGAGCTGTGAGGCTGTGGCAGTAAACAGAACCAGACCCGGGACAGTGGAGCTGTGAGACTGTGGCAGTCCCCAGAACCGAACCCAGGTCACTGGAGCTGTGAGACAGTGGCAAAAAACAGAACCGAACCCGGGTCACTGGAGCTGTGAGGCTGTGGCAGTAAACAGAACCGAACCCAGGTCACTGGAGCTGTGAGGCTGTGGCAGTCCCCAGAACCGAACCCAGGTCACTGGAGCTGTGAGAGTGTGGCAGTAAACAGAACCGAACCCGGGACACTGGAGCTGTGAGGCTGTGGCAGTCCCCAGAACCGAACCCGGGACACTGGAGCTGTGAGACTGTGGCAGTAAACAGTACCGAACCCAGGTCACTGGAGCTGTGAGACTGTGGCAGTACGCAGAACTGAACCCGGGTCACTGGAGCTGTGAGAGTGTGGCAGTAAACAGAACCGAACCCGGGTCACTGGAGCTGTGAGGCTGTGGCAGTAAACAGAACCGAACCCAGGTCAGTGGAGCTGTGAGACTGTGGCAGTAAACAGAACCGAACCCAGGTCACTGGAGCTGTGAGACTGTGGCAGTCCCCAGAACCGAACCCGGGTCACTGGAGCTGTGAGACTGTGGCAGTCCCCAGAACCGAACCCAGGTCACTGGAGCTGTGAGACTGTGGCAGTAAACAGAACCGAACCCAGGTCACTGGAGTTGTGAGACTGTGGCAGTAAACAGAACCGAACCCAGGTCACTGGAGCTGTGAGACTGTGGCAGTAAACAGAACCGAACCCAGGACACTGGAGCTGTGAGACTGTGGCAGTAAACAGAACTGAACCCAGGACACTGGAGCTGTGAGACTGTGGCAGTAAACAGAACCGAACCCATGTCACTGGAGCTGTGAGGCTGTGGCAGTAAACAGAACTGAACCCGGGACACTGGAGCTGTGAGACTGTGGCAGTAAACAGAACCGAACCCATGTCACTGGAGCTGTGAGACTGTGGCAGTAAACAGAACTGAACCCGGGTCACTGGAGCTGTGAGACTGTGGCAGTAAACAGAACTGAACCCAGGACACTGGAGCTGTGAGACTGTGGCAGTAAACAGAACCGAACCCAGGACACTGGAGCTGTGAGACTGTGGCAGTAAACAGAACTGAACCCAGGACACTGGAGCTGTGAGACTGTGGCAGTAAACAGAACCGAACCCATGTCACTGGAGCTGTGAGACTGTGGCAGTAAACAGAACTGAACCCGGGTCACTGGAGCTGTGAGACATTGGCAGTAAACAGAACCGAACCCGGGTCACTGGAGCTGTGAGGCTGTGGCAGTAAACAGAACCGAACCCAGGTCACTGGAGCTGTGAGACTATGGCAGTGAACAGAACAGAACCCGGGTCACTGGAGCTGTGAGACTGTGGCAGTACGCAGAACCGAACCCAGGTCACTGGAGCTATGAGACTGTGGCAGTAAACAGAACCGAACCCGGGTCACTGAAGCTGTGAGACTGTGGCAGTACGCAGAACCGAACCCAGGTCACTGGAGCTGTGAGACTGTGGCAGTAAACAGAACCGAACCCAGGTCACTGGAGCTGTGAGACTGTGGCAGTAAACAGAACCGAACCCGGGTCACTGGAGCTGTGAGACTGTGGCAGTAAACAGAACCGAAGCCGGGTCACTGGAGCTGTGAGACTGTGGCAGTAAACAGAACCGAACCCGGGTCACTGGAGCTGTGAGACTGTGGCAGTAAACAGAACCGAACCCGGGACACTGGAGCTGTGAGACTGTGGCAGTAAACAGAACCGAACCCGGGTCACTGGAGCTGTGAGACTGTGGCAGTAAACAGAACCGAAGCCGGGTCACTGGAGCTGTGAGACTGTGGCAGTAAACAGAACCGAACCCGGGTCACTGGAGCTGTGAGGCTGTGGCAGTAAACAGAACTGAACCCGGGTCACTGGAGCTGTGAGACTGTGGCAGTAAACAGAACCGAACCCGGGTCACTGGAGCTGTGAGACTATGGCAGTAAACAGAGCCGAACCCGGGACACTGGAGCTGTGAGACTGTGGCAGTAAACAGAACCGAACCGGGGTCACTGGAGCTGTGAGACTGTGGCAGTAAACAGAACTGAACCCAGGTCACTGGAGCTGTGAGACTGTGGCAGTAAACAGAACCGAACCCAGGTCACTGGAGCTGTGAGACTGTGGCAGTAAACAGAACCGGACCTGGGACACTGGAGCTGTGAGACTGTGGCAGTAAACAGAACCGAACCCGGGTCACTGGAGCTGTGAGGGTGTGGCAGTAAACAGAACCGGACCCGGGACACTGGAGCTGTGAGACTGTGGCAGTCTCCAGAACCGAACCCAGGTCACTGGAGCTGTGAGACTGTGGCAAAAAACAGAACCGAACCCGGGTCACTGGAGCTGTGAGGCTGTGGCAGTAAACAGAACCGAACCCAGGTCACTGGAGCTGTGAGGCTGTGGCAGTCCCCAGAACCGAACCCAGGTCACTGGAGCTTTGAGAGTGTGGCAGTAAACAGAACCGAACCCGGGACACTGGAGCTGTGAGGCTGTGGCAGTCCCCAGAACCGAACCCAGGTCACTGGAGCTGTGACTCAGTGGCAAAAAACAGAACCGAACCCGGGTCACTGGAGCTGTGAGGCTGTGGCAGTAAACAGAACCGAACCCAGGTCACTGGAGCTGTGAGGCTGTGGCAGTCCCCAGAACCGAACCCAGGTCACTGGAGCTGTGAGAGTGTGGCAGTAAACAGAACCGAACCCGGGACACTGGAGCTGTGAGGCTGTGGCTGTAAACAGAACCGAACCCAGGTCAGTGGAGCTGTGAGACTGTGGCAGTAAACAGAACCGAACCCAGGTCACTGGAGCTGTGAGACTGTGGCAGTCCCCAGAACCGAACCCGGGTCACTGGAGCTGTGAGACTGTGGCAGTCCCCAGAACCGAACCCAGGTCACTGGAGCTGTGAGACTGTGGCAGTAAACAGAACCGAACCCGGGTCACTGGAGCGGTGAGACTGTGGCAGTAAACAGAACCGAACCCGGGTCACTGGAGCTGTGAGGCTGTGGCAGTAAACAGAACCGAACCCGGGTCACTGGAGCTGTGAGACTGTGGCAGTAAACAGAACCGAACCCAGGTCACTGGAGCTGTGAGACTGTGGCAGTAAACAGAACCGAACCCAGGTCACTGGAGCTGTGAGACTGTGGCAGTAAACAGAACCGAACCCAGGACACTGGAGCTGTGAGACTGTGGCAGTAAACAGAACTGAACCCAGGACACTGGAGCTGTGAGACTGTGGCCGTAAACAGAACCGAACCCAGGTCACTGGAGCTGTGAGACTGTGGCAGTAAACAGAACAGAACCCAGGTCACTGGAGCTGTGAGACTGTGGCAGTAAACAGAACTGAACCCGGGCACTGGAGCTGTGAGACTGTGGCAGTAAACAGAACCGAACCCAGGTCACTGGAGCTGTGAGACTGTGGCAGTAAACAGAACTGAACCCAGGACACTGGAGCTGTGAGACTGTGGCAGTAAACAGAACCGAACCCAGGTCACTGGAGCTGTGAGACTGTGGCAGTAAACAGAACTGAACCCGGGTCACTGGAGCTGTGAGACATTGGCAGTAAACAGAACCGAACCCGGGACACTGGAGCTGTGAGACTGTGGCAGTGAACAGAACAGAACCCGGGTCACTGGAGCTGTGAGACTGTGGCAGTACGCAGAACCGAACCCAGGTCACTGGAGCTATGAGACTGTGGCAGTAAACAGAACCGAACCCGGGTCACTGAAGCTGTGAGACTGTGGCAGTACGCAGAACCGAACCCAGGTCACTGGAGCTGTGAGACTGTGGCAGTAAACAGAAGCGAACCCAGGTCACTGGAGCTGTGAGACTGTGGCAGTAAACAGAACCGAACCCGGGTCACTGGAGCTGTGAGACTGTGGCAGTAAACAGAACCGAAGCCGGGTCACTGGAGCTGTGAGACTGTGGCAGTAAACAGAACCGAACCCGGGTCACTGGAGCTGTGAGACTGTGGCAGTAAACAGAACCGAACCCGGGACACTGGAGCTGTGAGACTGTGGCAGTAAACAGAACCGAACCCGGGTCACTGGAGCTGTGAGACTGTGGCAGTAAACAGAACCGAAGCCGGGTCACTGGAGCTGTGAGACTGTGGCAGTAAACAGAACCGAACCCGGGTCACTGGAGCTGTGAGGCTGTGGCAGTAAACAGAACTGAACCCAGGTCACTGGAACTGTGAGACTGTGGCAGTAAACAGAACCGAACCCAGGTCACTGGAGCTGTGAGGCTGTGGCAGTAAACAGAACTGAACCCAGGTCACTGGAGCTGTGAGACTGTGGCAGTAAACAGAACTGAACCCAGGTCACTGGAGCTGTGAGACTGTGGCAGTAAACAGAGCCGAACCCGGGACACTGGAGCTGTGAGACTGTGGCAGTAAACAGAACCGAACCCGGGTCACTGGAGCTGTGAGACTGTGGCAGTAAACAGAACTGAACCCGGGTCACTGGAGCTGTGAGACTGTGGCAGTAAACAGAACCGAACCCGGGTCACTGGAGCTGTGAGACTATGGCAGTAAACAGAGCCGAACCCGGGACACTGGAGCTGTGAGACTGTGGCAGTAAACAGAACCGAACCGGGGTCACTGGAGCTGTGAGACTGTGGCAGTAAACAGAACTGAACCCAGGTCACTGGAGCTGTGAGACTGTGGCAGTAAACAGAACCGAACCCAGGTCACTGGAGCTGTGAGACTGTGGCAGTAAACAGAACCGGACCTGGGACACTGGAGCTGTGAGACTGTGGCAGTAAACAGAACCGAACCCGGGTCACTGGAGCTGTGAGGGTGTGGCAGTAAACAGAACCGGACCCGGGACACTGGAGCTGTGAGACTGTGGCAGTCCCCAGAACCGAACCCAGGTCACTGGAGCTGTGAGACTGTGGCAAAAAACAGAACCGAACCCGGGTCACTGGAGCTGTGAGGCTGTGGCAGTAAACAGAACCGAACCCAGGTCACTGGAGCTGTGAGGCTGTGGCCGTCCCCAGAACCGAACCCAGGTCACTGGAGCTGTGAGAGTGTGGCAGTAAACAGAACCGAACCCGGGACACTGGAGCTGTGAGGCTGTGGCAGTCCCCAGAACTGAACCCGGGACACTGGAGCTGTGAGACTGTGGCAGTACGCAGAACTGAACCCGGGTCACTGGAGCTGTGAGAGTGTGGCAGTAAACAGAACCGAATCCGGGACACTGGAGCTGTGAGGCTGTGGCAGTAAACAGAACCGAACCCAGGTCAGTGGAGCTGTGAGACTGTGGCAGTAAACAGAACCGAACCCAGGTCACTGGAGCTGTGAGACTGTGGCAGTCCCCAGAACCGAACCCGGGTCACTGGAGCTGTGAGACTGTGGCAGTCCCCAGAACCGAACCCAGGTCACTGGAGCTGTGAGAGTGTGGCAGTAAACAGAACCGAACCCAGGTCACTGGAGCTGTGAGACTGTGGCAGTAAACAGAACCGAACCCGGGTCACTGGAGCGGTGAGACTGTGGCAGTAAACAGAACCGAACCTGGGTCACTGGAGCTGTGAGGCTGTGGCAGTAAACAGAACCGAACCCGGGTCACTGGAGCTGTGAGACTGTGGCAGTAAACAGAACCGAACCAAGGTCACTGGAGCTGTGAGACTGTGGCAGTAAACAGAACCGAACCCAGGTCACTGGAGCTGTGAGACTGTGGCAGTAAACAGAACCGAACCCAGGACACTGGAGCTGTGAGACTGTGGCAGTAAACAGAACTGAACCCGGGACACTGGAGCTGTGAGACTGTGGCAGTAAACAGAACCGAACCCAGGTCACTGGAGCTGTGAGACTGTGGCAGTAAACAGAACCGAACCCAGGTCACTGGAGCTGTGAGACTGTGACAGTAAACAGAACCGAACCCGGGACCCTGGAGCTGTGAGACTGTGGCAGTAAACAGAACTGAACCCAGGTCACTGGAGCTGTGAGACTGTGGCAGTAAACAGAACCGAACCCAGGTCACTGGAGCTGTGAGACTGTGGCAGTAAACAGAACAGAACCCAGGTCACTGGAGCTGTGAGACTGTGGCAGTAAACAGAACCGAACCCAGGTCACTGGAGCTGTGAGACTGTGACAGTAAACAGAACCGAACCCGGGACCCTGGAGCTGTGAGACTGTGGCAGTAAACAGAACCGAACCCGGGACACTGGAGCTGTGAGACTGTGGCAGTGAACAGAACAGAACCCGGGTCACTGGAGCTGTGAGACTGTGGCAGTACGCAGAACCGAACCCAGGTCACTGGAGCTGTGAGACTGTGGCAGTAAACAGAACCGAACCCGGGACACTGGAGCTGTGAGACTGTGGCAGTAAACAGAACCGAACCCGGGTCACTGGAGCTGTGAGACTGTGGCAGTAAACAGAACCGAACCCAGGTCACTGGAGCTGGGAGACTGTGGCAGTAAACAGAACCGAACCCAGGTCACTGGAGCTGTGAGACTGTGGCAGTAAACAGAACCGAACCCAGGACACTGGAGCTGTGAGACTGTGGCAGTAAACAGAACTGAACCCGGGACACTGGAGCTGTGAGACTGTGGCAGTAAACAGAACAGAACCCAGGTCACTGGAGCTGTGAGACTGTGGCAGTAAACAGAACCGAACCCAGGTCACTGGAGCTGTGAGACTGTGACAGTAAACAGAACCGAACCCGGGACCCTGGAGCTGTGAGACTGTGGCAGTAAACAGAACTGAACCCAGGTCACTGGAGCTGTGAGACTGTGGCAGTAAACAGAACCGAACCCAGGTCACTGGAGCTGTGAGACTGTGGCAGTAAACAGAACAGAACCCAGGTCACTGGAGCTGTGAGACTGTGGCAGTAAACAGAACCGAACCCAGGTCACTGGAGCTGTGAGACTGTGACAGTAAACAGAACCGAACCCGGGACCCTGGAGCTGTGAGACTGTGGCATTAAACAGAACCGAACCCGGGACACTGGAGCTGTGAGACTGTGGCAGTGAACAGAACAGAACCCGGGTCACTGGAGCTGTGAGACTGTGGCAGTACGCAGAACCGAACCCAGGTCACTGGAGCTATGAGACTGTGGCAGTAAACAGAACCGAACCCGGGTCACTGAAGCTGTGAGACTGTGGCAGTAAACAGAACCGAACCCAGGTCACTGGAGCTGTGAGGCTGTGGCAGTAAACAGAACCGAACCCGGGTCACTCAAGCTGTGAGGCTGTGGCAGTGAACAGAACCGAACCCATGTCACTGGAGCTGTGAGACAGTGGCAGTAAAAAGAACCGAACCCAGGTCACTGGAGCTGTGAGACTGTGGCAGTAAACAGAACCGAACCCGGGTCACTGGAGATGTGAGACTGTGGCAGTAAACAGAACCGAACCCGGGTCACTGGAGATGTGAGACTGTGGCAGTAAACAGAACCGAACCCAGGTCACTGGAGCTGTGAGACTGTGGCAGTAAACAGAACCGAACCCGGGTCACTGGAGATGTGAGACTGTGGCAGTAAACAGAACCGAACCCGGGACACTGGAGCTGTGAGACTGTGGCAGTAAACGGAACCGAACCTGGGACACTGGAGCTGTGAGGCTGTGGCAGTCCCCAGAACCGAACCCGGGACACTGGAGCTGTGAGACTGTGGCAGTAAACAGAACTGAACCCGGGACACTGGAACGGTGAGACTGTGGCAGTAAACAGAACCGAACCCAGGTCACTGGAGCTGTGAGACTGTGGCAGTAAACAGAACTGAACCCGGGTCACTGGAGCTGTGAGAATGTGGCAGTAAACAGAACCGAACCCGGGTCACTGAAGCTGTGAGACTGTGGCAGTAAACAGAAACGAACCCAGGTCACCGGAGCTGTGAGACTGTGGCAGTAAACAGAACCGAACCCGGGTCACTGGAGCTGTGAGACTGTGGCAGTAAACAGAACCGAACCTAGGACACTGGAGCTGTGAGGCTGTGGCAGTCCCCAGAACCGAACCCGGGACACTGGAGCTGTGAGACTGTGGCAGTACGCAGAACCGAACCCAGGTCACTGGAGCTGTGAGACTGTGGCAGTAAACAGAACCGAACCCAGGTCACTGGAGCTGTGAGACTGTGGCAGTAAACAGAACCGAACCCGGGTCACTGGAGCTGTGAGACTGTGGCAGTAAACAGAACCGAACCCAGGACACTGGAGCTGTGAGACTGTGGCAGTAAACAGAACTGAACCCGGGTCACTGGAGCTGTGAGACTGTGGCAGTAAACAGAACCGAACCCAGGTCACTGGAGCTGTGAGACTGTGGCAGTAAACAGAACCGAACCCAGGTCACCGGAGCTGTGAGACTGTGGCAGTAAACAGAACCGAACCCGGGTCACTGGAGCTGTGAGACTGTGGCAGTAAACAGAACCGAACCTGGGACACTGGAGCTGTGAGGCTGTGGCAGTCCCCAGAACCGAACCCGGGACACTGGAGCTGTGAGACTGTGGCAGTACGCAGAACCGAACCCAGGTCACTGGAGCTGTGAGACTGTGGCAGTAAACAGAACCGAACCCAGGTCACTGGAGCTGTGAGACTGTGGCAGTAAACAGAACCGAACCCGGGTCACTGGAGCTGTGAGACTGTGGCAGTAAACAGAACCGAACCCAGGACACTGGAGCTGTGAGACTGTGGCAGTAAACAGAACTGAACCCGGGTCACTGGAGCTGTGAGACTGTGGCAGTAAACAGAACTGAACCCGGGTCACTGGAGCTGTGAGACTGTGGCAGTAAACAGAACCGAACCCAGGTCAGTGGAGCTGTGAGACTGTGGCAGTAAACAGAACTGAACCCGGGTCACTGGAGCTGTGAGACTGTGGCAGTAAACAGAACCGAACCCATGTCAGTGGTGCTGTGAGACTGTGGCAGTAAACAGAACTGAACCCAGGTCACTGGAGCTGTGAGACTGTGGCAGTAAACAGAACTGAACCCGGGTCACTGGAGCTGAGGGACTGTGGCAGTAAACAGAACCGAACCCGGGACACTGGAGCTGTGAGACTGTGGCAGTAAACAGAACCGAACCCAGGTCACTGGAGCTGTGAGACTGTGGCAGTAAACAGAACCGAACGCGGGACACTGGAGCTGTGAGGCTGTGGCAGTCCCCAGAACCGAACCCGGGACACTGGAGCTGTGAGACTGCGGCAGTACGCAGAACTGAACCCGGGTCACTGGAGCTGTGAGACTGTGGCAGTAAACAGAACCGAACTCAGGTCACTGGAGCTGTGAGACTGTGGCAGTAAACAGAACTCAACCCAGGTCACTGGAGCTGTGAGACTGTGGCAGTAAACAGAACTGAACCCAGGTCACTGGAGCTGTGAGACTGTGGCAGTAAACAGAACCGAACCCAGGACACTGGAGCTGTGAGACTGTGGCAGTAAACAGAACTGAACCCAGGTCACTGGAGCTGTGAGACTGTGGCAGTAAACAGAACCAAACCCAGGTCACAGGAGCTGTGAGGCTGTGGCAGTAAACAGAACTGAACCCAGGTCACTGGAGCTGTGAGACTGTGGCAGTAAACAGAACCGAACCCAGGTCACTGGAGCTGTGAGGCTGTGGCAGTAAACAGAACTGAACCCAGGTCACTGGAGCTGTGAGACTGTGGCAGTAAACAGAACTGAACCCAGGTCACTGGAGCTGTGAGACTGTGGCAGTCAACAGAGCCGAACCCGGGACACTGGAGCTGTGAGACTGTGGCAGTAAACAGAACCGAACCCGGGACACTGGAGCTGTGAGGCTGTGGCAGTCCCCAGAACCGAACCCGGGACACTGGAGCTGTGAGACTGCGGCAGTACGCAGAACTGAACCCGGGTCACTGGAGCTGTGAGACTGTGGCAGTAAACAGAACCGAACCCGGGACACTGGAGCTGTGAGGCTGTGGCAGTCCCCAGAACCGAACCCGGGACACTGGAGCTGTGAGACTGTGGCAGTACGCAGAACCGAACCCAGGTCACTGGAGCTGTGAGACTGTGGCAGTAAACAGAACCGAACCCAGGTCACTGGAGCTGTGAGACTGTGGCAGTAAACAGAACCGAACCCGGCTCACTGGAGCTGTGAGACTGTGGCAGTAAACAGAACTGAACCCGGGTCACTGGAGCTGTGAGACTGTGGCAGTAAACAGAACTGAACCCGGGTCACTGGAGCTGTGAGACTGTGGCAGTAAACAGAACCGAACCCAGGTCAGTGGAGCTGTGAGACTGTGGCAGTAAACAGAACTGAACCCGGGTCACTGGAGCTGTGAGACTGTGGCAGTAAACAGAAATGAACCCGGGTCACTGGAGCTGTGAGACTGTGGCAGTAAACAGAACCGAACCCAGGTCACTGGAGCTGTGAGACTGTGGCAGTAAACAGAACCGAACCCGGGACACTGGAGCTGTGAGGCTGTGGCAGTCCCCAGAACCGAACCCGGGACACTGGAGCTGTGAGACTGCGGCAGTACGCAGAACTGAACCCGGGTCACTGGAGCTGTGAGAGTGTGGCAGTAAACAGAACCGAACCCGGGACACTGGAGCTGTGAGGCTGTGGCAGTCCCCAGAACCGAACCCGGGACACTGTAGCTGTGAGACTGCGGCAGTACGCAGAACTGAACCCGGGTCACTGGAGCTGTGAGAGTGTGGCAGTAAACAGAACCGAACCCGGGACACTGGAGCTGTGAGACTGTGGCAGTCCCCAGAACCGAACCCAGGACACTGGAGCTGTGAGGCTGTGGCAGTAAACAGAACCGAACTCAGGTCACTGGAGCTGTGAGGCTGTGGCAGTAAACAGAACCGAACCCAGGTCACTGGAGCTGTGAGGCTGTGGCAGTAAACAGAACTGAACCCAGGTCACTGGAGCTGTGAGACTGTGGCCGTAAACAGAACTGAACCCAGGTCACTGGAGCTGTGAGACTGTGGCAGTAAACAGAGCCGAACCCGGGACACTGGAGCTGTGAGACTGTGGCAGTAAACAGAACCGAACCCGGGTCACTGGAGCTGTGAGACTGTGGCAGTAAACAGAACTGAACCCGGGTCACTGGAGCTGTGAGACTGTGGCAGTAAACAGAACCGAACCCGGGTCACTGGAGCTGTGAGACTGTGGCAGTAAACAGAGCCGAACCCGGGACACTGGAGCTGTGAGACTGTGGCAGTAAACAGAACCGAACCCGGGTCACTGGAGCTGTGAGACTGTGGCAGTAAACAGAACCGAACCCAGGTCACTGGAGCTGTGAGACTGTGGCAGTAAACAGAACCGAACCCAGGTCACTGGAGCTGTGAGACTGTGGCAGTAAACCGAACCGGACCTGGGACACTGGAGCTGTGAGACTGTGGCAGTAAACAGAACCGAACCCGGGTCACTGGAGCTGTGAGGCTGTGGCAGTAAACAGACCCGGACCCGGGACACTGGAGCTGTGAGACTGTGGCAGTCCCCAGAACCGAACCCAGGTCATTGGAGCTGTGAGACTGTGGCAAAAAACAGAACCGAACTCAGGTCACTGGAGCTGTGAGGCTGTGGCAGTAAACAGAACCGAACCCGGGTCACTGGAGCTGTGAGACTGTGGCAGTAAACAGAACCGAACCCAGGTCACTGGAGCTGTGAGGCTGTGGCAGTCCCCAGAACCGAACCCAGGTCACTGGAGCTGTGAGAGTGTGGCAGTAAACAGAACCGAACCCGGGACACTGGAGCTGTGAGGCTGTGGCAGTCCCCAGAACCGAACCCGGGACACTGGAGCTGTGAGACTGTGGCAGTACGCAGAACTGAACCCGGGTCACTGGAGCTGTGAGAGTGTGGCAGTAAACAGAACCGAACCCGGGACACTGGAGCTGTGAGGCTGTGGCAGTAAACAGAACCGAACCCAGGTCAGTGGAGCTGTGAGACTGTGGCAGTAAACAGAACTGAACCCATGTCACTGGAGCTGTGAGACTGTGGCAGTAAACAGAACCGAACCCAGGTCACTGGAGCTGTGAGACTGTGGCAGTAAACAGAACCGAACCCAGGTCACTGGAGCTGTGAGACTGTGGCAAAAAACAGAACCGAACCCGGGACACTGGAGCTGTGAGACTGTGGCAGTAAACAGAACCGAACCCGGGTCACTGGAGCTGTGAGACTGTGGCAGTAAACAGAACCGAACCCGGGACACTGGAGCTCTGAGGCTGTGGCAGTAAACAGAACCGAACCCGGGACACTGGAGCTGTGAGACTGTGGCAGTACGCAGAACCGAACCCAGGTCACTGGAGCTGTGAGACTGTGGCAGTAAACAGAACCGAACCCAGGTCACTGGAGCTGTGAGACTGTGGCAGTAAACAGAACCGAACCCGGGTCACTGGAGCTGTGAGACTGTGGCAGTAAACAGAACCGAACCCAGGTCACTGGAGCTGTGAGACTGTGGCAGTAAACAGAACCGAACCCGGGTCACTGGAGCTGTGAGACTGTGGCAGTAAACAGAACCGAACCCATGTCACTGGAGCTGTGAGGCTGTGGCAGTAAACAGAACTGAACCCAGGTCACTGAAGCTGTGAGGCTGTGGCAGTAAACAGAACCGAACCCGGGTCACTGGAGCTGTGAGACTGTGGCAGTAAACAGAACCGAACCCGGGACACTGGAGCTGTGAGGCTGTGGCAGTCCCCAGAACCGAACCCGGGACACTGGAGCTGTGAGACTGTGGCAGTACGCAGAACCGAACCCAGGTCACTGGAGCTGTGAGACTGTGGCAGTAAACAGAACCGAACCCAGGTCACTGGAGCTGTGAGACTGTGGCAGTAAACAGAACCGAACCCGGGTCACTGGAGCTGTGAGACTGTGGCAGTAAACAGAACTGAACCCGGGTCACTGGAGCTGTGAGACTGTGGCAGTAAACAGAACTGAAACCGGGTCACTGGAGCTGTGAGACTGTGGCAGTAAACAGAACCGAACCCAGGTCAGTGGAGCTGTGAGACTGTGGCAGTAAACAGAACTGAACCCGGGTCACTGGAGCTGTGAGACTGTGGCAGTAAACAGAACTGAACCCAGGTCACTGGAGCTGTGAGACTGTGGCAGTAAACAGAACTGAACCCAGGTCACTGGAGCTGTGAGACTGTGGCAGTAAACAGAACCGAACCCAGGTCACTGGAGCTGTGAGACTGTGGCAGTAAACAGAACCGAACCCAGGACACTGGAGCTGTGAGACTGTGGCAGTAAACAGAACCGAACCCGGGACACTGGAGCTGTGAGACTGTGGCTGTAAACAGAACCGAACCCAGGTCACTGGAGCTGTGAGACTGTGGCAGTAAACAGAACCGAACCCAGGTCACTGGAGCTGTGAGACTGTGGCAGTAAACTGAACCGAACCCAGGTCACTGGAGCTGTGAGACTGTGGCAGTAAACAGAACCGAACCCGGGACACTGGAGCTGTGAGGCTGTGGCAGTCCCCAGAACCGAACCCGGGACACTGGAGCTGTGAGACTGCGGCAGTACGCAGAACTGAACCCGGGTCACTGGAGCTGTGAGAGTGTGGCAGTAAACAGAACTGAACCCAGGTCACAGGAGCTGTGAGACTGTGGCAGTAAACAGAACTGAACCCAGGTCACTGGAGCTGTGAGACTGTGGCAGTAAACAGAACTGAACCCAGGTCACAGGAGCTGTGAGACTGTGGCAGTAAACAGAACTGAACCCAGGTCACTGGAGCTGTGAGACTGTGGCAGTAAACAGAACCGAACCCAGGTCACTGGAGCTGTGAGGCTGTGGCAGTAAACAGAACTGAACCCAGGTCACTGGAGCTGTGAGACTGTGGCAGTAAACAGAACCGAACCCAGGTCACTGGAGCTGTGAGACTGTGGCAGTAAACAGAACCGAACCCGGGACACTGGAGCTGTGAGACTGTGGCAGTAAACAGAACCGAACTCAGGTCACTGGAGCTGTGAGACTGTGGCAGTAAACAGAACCGAACCCGGGACACTGGAGCTGTGAGACTGTGGCAGTAAACAGAACCGAACCCGGGTCACTGGAGCTGTGAGACTGTGGCAGTAAACAGAACCGAACCCAGGACACTGGAGCTGTGAGACTGTGGCAGTAAACAGAACTGAACCCAGGTCACTGGAGCTGTGAGACTGTGGCAGTAAACAGAACCGAACCCAGGTCACTGGAGCTGTGAGGCTGTGGCAGTAAACAGAACTGATCCCAGGTCACTGGAGCTGTGAGACTGTGGCAGTAAACAGAACCGAACCCAGGTCACTGGAGCTGTGAGGCTGTGGCAGTAAACAGAACTGAACCCAGGTCACTGGAGCTGTGAGACTGTGGCAGTAAACAGAACTGAACCCAGGTCAGTGGAGCTGTGAGACTGTGGCAGTAAACAGAACTGAACCCGGGTCACTGGAGCTGTGAGACTGTGGCATTAAACAGAACTGAACACGGGTCACTGGAACTGTGAGACTGTGGCAGTAAACAGAACCGAACCCGGGTCACTGGAGCTGTGAGACTGTGGCAGTAAACAGAACCGAACCCAGGTCACTGGAGCTGTGAGACTGTGGCAGTAAACAGAACCGAACCCAGGACACTGGAGCTGTGAGACTGTGGCAGTAAACAGAACCGAACCCGGGTCACTGGAGCTGTGAGACTGTGGCAGTAAACAGAACCGAACCCAGGTCACTGGAGCTGTGAGACTGTGGCAGTAAACAGAACCGAACCCAGGACACTGGAGCTGTGAGACTGTGGCAGTAAACAGAACCGAACCCGGGACACTGGAGCTGTGAGACTGTGGCTGTAAACAGAACCGAACCCAGGTCACTGGAGCTGTGAGACTGTGGCAGTAAACAGAACCGAACCCAGGTCACTGGAGCTGTGAGGCTGTGGCAGTCCCCAGAACCGAACCCGGGACACTGGAGCTGTGAGACTGCGGCAGTACGCAGAACTGAACCCGGGTCACTGGAGCTGTGAGAGTGTGGCAGTAAACAGAACCAAACCCGGGACACTGGAGCTGTGAGACTGTGGCAGTCCCCAGAACCGAACCCAGGACACTGGAGCTGTGAGGCTGTGGCAGTAAACAGAACCGAACTCAGGTCACTGGAGCTGTGAGACTGTGGCAGTAAACAGAACTGAACCCAGGTCACTGGAGCTGTGAGACTGTGGCAGTAAACAGAACTGAACCCAGGTCACAGGAGCTGTGAGACTGTGGCAGTAAACAGAACCGAACCCAGGACACTGGAGCTGTGAGACTGTGGCAGTAAACAGAACTGAACCCAGGTCACTGGAGCTGTGAGACTGTGGCAGTAAACAGAACCGAACCCAGGTCACTGGAGCTGTGAGGCTGTGGCAGTAAACAGAACTGAACCCAGGTCACTGGAGCTGTGAGACTGTGGCAGTAAACAGAACCGAACCCAGGTCACTGGAGCTGTGAGGCTGTGGCAGTAAACAGAACTGAACCCAGGTCACTGGAGCTGTGAGACTGTGGCAGTAAACAGAACTGAACCCAGGTCACTGGAGCTGTGAGACTGTGGCAGTAAACAGAGCCGAACCCGGGACACTGGAGCTGTGAGACTGTGGCAGTAAACAGAACCGAACCCGGGACACTGGAGCTGTGAGACTGTGGCAGTAAACAGAACTGAACCCGGGTCACTGGAGCTGTGAGACTGTGGCAGTAAACAGAGCCGAACCCGGGACACTGGAGCTGTGAGACTGTGGCAGTAAACAGAACCGAACCCGGGTCACTGGAGCTCTGAGACTGTGGCAGTAAACAGAACCGAACCCGGGTCACTGGAGCTGTGAGACTGTGGCAGTAAACAGAACTGAACCCGGGTCACTGGAGCTGTGAGACTGTGGCAGTAAACAGAGCCGAACCCGGGACACTGGAGCTGTGAGACTGTGGCAGTAAACAGAACCGAACCCGGGTCACTGGAGCTGTGAGACTGTGGCAGTAAACAGAACCGAACCCAGGTCACTGGAGCTGTGAGACTGTGGCAGTAAACAGAACTGAACCCGGGTCACTGGAGCTGTGAGACTGTGGCAGTAAACAGAACTGAACCCAGGTCACGGGAGCTGTGAGACTGTGGCAGTAAACAGAACCGAACCCAGGTCACTGGAGCTGTGAGACTGTGGCAGTAAACAGAACCGGAACTGGGACACTGGAGCTGTGAGACTGTGGCAGTAAACAGAACCGAACCCGGGTCACTGGAGCTGTGAGGCTGTGGCAGTAAACAGAACCGGACCCGGGACACTGGAGCTGTGAGACTGTGGCAAAAAACAGAACCGAACCCGGGTCACTGGAGCTGTGAGACTGTGGCAAAAAACAGAACCGAACCCGGGTCACTGGAGCTGTGAGGCTGTGGCAGTAAAAAGAACCGAACCCAGGTCACTGGAGCCGTGAGGCTGTGGCAGTCCCCAGAACCGAACCCAGGTCACTGGAGCTGTGAGAGTGTGGCAGTAAACAGAACCGAACCCGGGACACTGGAGCTGTGAGGCTGTGGCAGTCCCCAGAACCGAACCCGGGACACTGGAGCTGTGAGACTGTGGCAGTACGCAGAACTGAACCCGGGTCACTGGAGCTGTGAGAGTGTGGCAGTAAACAGAACCGAACCCGGGACACTGGAGCTGTGAGGCTGTGGCAGTAAACAGAACCGGACCCAGGTCAGTGGAGCTGTGAGACTGTGGCAGTAAACAGAACCGAACCCAGGTCACTGGAGCTGTGAGACTGTGGCAGTCCCCAGAACCGAACCCGGGTCACTGGAGCTGTGAGACTGTGGCAGTCCCCAGAACCGAACCCAGTTCACTGGAGCTGTGAGAGTGTGGCAGTAAACAGAACCGAACCCGGGTCACTGGAGCTGAGAGACTGTGGCAGTAAACAGAACCGAACCCGGGTCACTGGAGCGGTGAGACTGTGGCAGTAAACAGAACCGAACCCGGGTCACTGGAGCTGTGAGGCTGTGGCAGTAAACAGAACCGAACCCGGGTCACTGGAGCTGTGAGACTGTGGCAGTAAACAGAACCGAACCCAGGTCACTGGAGCTGTGAGACAGTGGCAGTAAACAGAACCGAACCCAGGTCACTGGAGCTGTGAGACTGTGGCAGTAAACAGAACCGAACCCAGGACACTGGAGCTGTGAGGCTGTGGCAGTAAACAGAACCGAACCCGGGTCACTGGAGCTGTGAGACTGTGGCAGTAAACAGAACTGAACCCAGGACACTGGAGCTGTGAGACTGTGGCAGTAAACAGAACCGAACCCAGGTCACTGGAGCTGTGAGACTGTGGCAGTAAACAGAACCGAACCCAGGTCACTGGAGCTGTGAGACTGTGGCAGTAAACAGAACCGAACCCAGGTCACTGGAGCTGTGAGACTGTGGCAGTAAACAGAGCCGAACCCGGGACACTGGAGCTGTGAGACTGTGGCAGTAAACAGAACTGAACCCGGGTCACTGGAGCTGTGAGACTGTGGCAGTAAACAGAACCGAACCCAGGTCAGTGGAGCTGTGAGACTGTGGCAGTAAACAGAACTGAACCCGGGTCACTGGAGCTGTGAGACTGTGGCAGTAAACAGAACTGAACACGGGTCACTGGAGCTGTGAGAGTGTGGCAGTAAACAGAACCAAACCCGGGACACTGGAGCTGTGAGACTGTGGCAGTCCCCAGAACCGAACCCAGGACACTGGAGCTGTGAGGCTGTGGCAGTAAACAGAACCGAACTCAGGTCACTGGAGCTGTGAGACTGTGGCAGTAAACAGAACTGAACCCAGGTCACTGGAGCTGTGAGACTGTGGCAGTAAACAGAACCGAACCCGGGTCACTGGAGCTGTGAGGCTGTGGCAGTAAACAGAACCGAACCCAGGACACTGGAGCTGTGAGGCTGTGGCAGTAAACAGAACCGAACTCAGGTCACTGGAGCTGTGAGACTGTGGCAGTAAACAGAACTGAACCCAGGTCACAGGAGCTGTGAGACTGTGGCAGTAAACAGAACCGAACCCAGGACACTGGAGCTGTGAGACTGTGGCAGTAAACAGAACTGAACACGGGTCACTGGAACTGTGAGACTGTGGCAGTAAACAGAACCGAACCCAGGTCACTGGAGCTGTGAGACTGTGGCAGTAAACAGAACCGAACCGAGGACACTGGAGCTGTGAGACTGTGGCAGTAAACAGAACCGAACCCGGGACACTGGAGCTGTGAGACTGTGGCTGTAAACAGAACCGAACCCGGGACACTGGAGCTGTGAGACTGTGGCTGTAAACTGAACCGAACCCAGGACACTGGAGCTGTGAGGCTGTGGCAGTCCCCAGAACCGAACCCGGGACACTGGAGCTGTGAGACTGTGGCAGTAAACAGAACCGAACCCAGGTCACTGGAGCTGTGAGGCTGTGGCAGTCCCCAGAACCGAACCCGGGACACTGGAGCTGTGAGACTGTGGCAGTAAACAGAACCGAACCCAGGTCACTGGAGCTGTGAGGCTGTGGCAGTCCCCAGAACCGAACCCGGGACACTGGAGCTGTGAGACTGCGGCAGTACGCAGAACTGAACCCGGGTCACTGGAGCTGTGTGAGTGTGGCAGTAAACAGAACCAAACCCGGGACACTGGAGCTGTGAGACTGTGGCAGTCCCCAGAACCGAACCCAGGACACTGGAGCTGTGAGGCTGTGGCAGTAAATAGAACCGAACTCAGGTCACTGGAGCTGTGAGACTGTGGCAGTAAACAGAACTGAACCCAGGTCACTGGAGCTGTGAGACTGTGGCAGTAAACAGAACTGAACCCAGGTCACAGGAGCTGTGAGACTGTGGCAGTAAACAGAACCGAACCCAGGACACTGGAGCTGTGAGACTGTGGCAGTAAACAGAACAGAACCCAGGTCACTGGAGCTGTGAGACTGTGGCAGTAAACAGAACCGAACCCAGGTCACTGGAGCTGTGAGGCTGTGGCAGTAAACAGAACTGAACCCAGGTCACTGGAGCTGTGAGACTGTGGCAGTAAACAGAACCGAACCCAGGTCACTGGAGCTGTGAGGCTGTGGCAGTAAACAGAGCCGAACCCGGGACACTGGAGCTGTGAGACTGTGGCAGTAAACAGAACCGAACCCGGGTCACTGGAGCTGTGAGACTGTGGCAGTAAACAGAACCGAACCCAGGTCACTGGAGCTGTGAGACTGTGGCAGTAAACAGAACCGGAACTGGGACACTGGAGCTGTGAGACTGTGGCAGTAAACAGAACCGAACCCGGGTCACTGGAGCTGTGAGGCTGTGGCAGTAAACAGAACCGGACCCGGGACACTGGAGCTGTGAGACTGTGGCAAAAAACAGAACCGAACCCGGGTCACTGGAGCTGTGAGACTGTGGCAAAAAACAGAACCGAACCCGGGTCACTGGAGCTGTGAGGCTGTGGCAGTTAAAAGAACCGAACCCAGGTCACTGGAGCCGTGAGGCTGTGGCAGTCCCCAGAACCGAACCCAGGTCACTGGAGCTGTGAGAGTGTGGCAGTAAACAGAACCGAACCCGGGACACTGGAGCTGTGAGGCTGTGGCAGTCCCCAGAACCGAACCCGGGACACTGGAGCTGTGAGACTGTGGCAGTACGCAGAACTGAACCCGGGTCACTGGAGCTGTCAGAGTGTGGCAGCAAACAGAACCGAACCCGGGACACTGGAGCTGTGAGGCTGTGGCAGTAAACAGAACCGGACCCAGGTCAGTGGAGCTGTGAGACTGTGGCAGTAAACAGAACCGAACCCAGGTCACTGGAGCTGTGAGACTGTGGCAGTCCCCAGAACCGAACCCGGGTCACTGGAGCTGTGAGACTGTGGCAGTCCCCAGAACCGAACCCAGGTCACTGGAGCTGTGAGAGTGTGGCAGTAAACAGAACCGAACCCGGGTCACTGGAGCTGAGAGACTGTGGCAGTAAACAGAACCGAACCCGGGTCACTGGAGCGGTGAGACTGTGGCAGTAAACAGAACCGAACCCGGGTCACTGGAGCTGTGAGGCTGTGGCAGTAAACAGAACCGAACCCGGGTCACTGGAGCTGTGAGACTGTGGCAGTAAACAGAACCGAACCCAGGTCACTGGAGCTGTGAGACAGTGGCAGTAAACAGAACCGAACCCAGGTCACTGGAGCTGTGAGACTGTGGCAGTAAACAGAACCGAACCCAGGACACTGGAGCTGTGAGGCTGTGGCAGTAAACAGAACCGAACCCGGGTCACTGGAGCTGTGAGACTGTGGCAGTAAACAGAACTGAACCCAGGACACTGGAGCTGTGAGACTGTGGCAGTAAACAGAACCGAACCCAGGTCACTGGAGCTGTGAGACTGTGGCAGTAAACAGAACCGAACCCAGGTCACTGGAGCTGTGAGACTGTGGCAGTAAACAGAACCGAACCCAGGTCACTGGAGCTGTGAGACTGTGGCAGTAAACAGAACCGAACCCGGGACACTGGAGCTGTGAGACTTTGGCAGTGAACAGAACAGAACCCGGGTCACTGGAGCTGTGAGACTGTGGCAGTACGCAGAACCGAACCCAGGTCACTGGAGCTATGAGACTGTGGCAGTAAACAGAACTGAACCCGGGACACTGGAGCTGTGAGTCTGTGGCAGTAAACAGAACCGAACCCGGGTCACTGGAGCTGTGAGACTGTGGCAGTAAACAGAACCGAACCCGGGTCACTGGAGCTGTGAGGCTGTGGCAGTAAACAGAACCGGACCCGGGACACTGGAGCTGTGAGACTGTGGCAAAAAACAGAACCGAACCCGGGTCACTGGAGCTGTGAGGCTGTGGCAGTAAACAGAACCGGACCCGGGACACTGGAGCTGTGAGACTGTGGCAAAAAACAGAACCGAACCCGGGTCACTGGAGCTGTGAGACTGTGGCAAAAAACAGAACCGAACCCGGGTCACTGGAGCTGTGAGGCTGTGGCAGTTAAAAGAACCGAACCCAGGTCACTGGAGCCGTGAGGCTGTGGCAGTCCCCAGAACCGAACCCAGGTCACTGGAGCTGTGAGAGTGTGGCAGTAAACAGAACCGAACCCGGGACACTGGAGCTGTGAGGCTGTGGCAGTCCCCAGAACCGAACCCGGGACACTGGAGCTGTGAGACTGTGGCAGTACGCAGAACTGAACCCGGGTCACTGGAGCTGTCAGAGTGTGGCAGCAAACAGAACCGAACCCGGGACACTGGAGCTGTGAGGCTGTGGCAGTAAACAGAACCGGACCCAGGTCAGTGGAGCTGTGAGACTGTGGCAGTAAACAGAACCGAACCCAGGTCACTGGAGCTGTGAGACTGTGGCAGTCCCCAGAACCGAACCCGGGTCACTGGAGCTGTGAGACTGTGGCAGTCCCCAGAACCGAACCCAGGTCACTGGAGCTGTGAGAGTGTGGCAGTAAACAGAACCGAACCCGGGTCACTGGAGCTGAGAGACTGTGGCAGTAAACAGAACCGAACCCGGGTCACTGGAGCGGTGAGACTGTGGCAGTAAACAGAACCGAACCCGGGTCACTGGAGCTGTGAGGCTGTGGCAGTAAACAGAACCGAACCCGGGTCACTGGAGCTGTGAGACTGTGGCAGTAAACAGAACCGAACCCAGGTCACTGGAGCTGTGAGACAGTGGCAGTAAACAGAACCGAACCCAGGTCACTGGAGCTGTGAGACTGTGGCAGTAAACAGAACCGAACCCAGGACACTGGAGCTGTGAGGCTGTGGCAGTAAACAGAACCGAACCCGGGTCACTGGAGCTGTGAGACTGTGGCAGTAAACAGAACTGAACCCAGGACACTGGAGCTGTGAGACTGTGGCAGTAAACAGAACCGAACCCAGGTCACTGGAGCTGTGAGACTGTGGCAGTAAACAGAACCGAACCCAGGTCACTGGAGCTGTGAGACTGTGGCAGTAAACAGAACCGAACCCAGGTCACTGGAGCTGTGAGACTGTGGCAGTAAACAGAACCGAACCCGGGACACTGGAGCTGTGAGACTTTGGCAGTGAACAGAACAGAACCCGGGTCACTGGAGCTGTGAGACTGTGGCAGTACGCAGAACCGAACCCAGGTCACTGGAGCTATGAGACTGTGGCAGTAAACAGAACTGAACCCGGGACACTGGAGCTGTGAGTCTGTGGCAGTAAACAGAACCGAACCCGGGTCACTGGAGCTGTGAGACTGTGGCAGTAAACAGAACCGAACCCGGGTCACTGAAGCTGTGAGACTGTGGCAGTAAACAGAACCGAACCCAGGTCACTGGAGCTGTGAGGCTGTGGCAGTAAACAGAACCGAACCCGTGTCACTCAAGCTGTGAGGCTGTGGCAGTGAACAGAACCGAACCCATGTCACTGGAGCTGTGAGACTGTGGCAGTAAACAGAACCGAACCCAGGTCACTGGAGCTGTGAGACTGTGGCAGTAAACAGAACCGAACCTGGGACACTGGAGCTGTGAGGCTGTGGCAGTCCCCAGAACCGAACCCGGGACACTGGAGCTGTGAGACTGTGGCAGTACGCAGAACCGAACCCAGGTCACTGGAGCTGTGAGACTGTGGCAGTAAACAGAACCGAACCAAGGTCACTGGAGCTGTGAGACTGTGGCAGTAAACAGAACCGAACCCAGGACACTGGAGCTGTGAGACTGTGGCAGTAAACAGAACCGAACCCGGGTCACTGGAGCTGTGAGACTGTGGCAGTAAACAGAACCGAACCCGGGACACTGGAGCTGTGAGACTGTGGCAGTAAACAGAACCGAACCCGGGACACTGGAGCTGTGAGACTGTGGCAGTAAACAGAACCGAACCCGGGCCACTGGAGCTGTGAGACTGTGGCAGTAAACAGAACTGAACCCGGGTCACTGGAGCTGTGAGACTGTGGCAGTAAACAGAACTGAACCCGGGTCACTGGAGCTGTGAGACTGTGGCAGTAAACAGAACCGAACCCAGGTCATTGGAGCTGTGAGACTGTGGCAGTAAACAGAACTGAACCCGGGTCACTGGAGCTGTGAGACTGTGGCAGTAAACAGAACTGAACCCGGGTCACTGGAGCTGTGAGACTGTGGCAGTAAACAGAACCGAACCCAGGTCACTGGAGCTGTGAGACTGTGGCAGTAAACAGAACCGAACCCAGGTCACTGGAGCTGTGAGACTGTGGCAGTAAACAGAACCGAACCCAGGTCACTGGCGCTGTGAGACTGTGGCAGTAAACAGAACCGAACCCGGGACACTGGAGCTGTGAGGCTGTGGCAGTCCCCAGAACCGAACCCGGGACACTGGAGCTGTGAGACTGCGGCAGTACGCAGAACTGAACCCGGGTCACTGGAGCTGTGAGAGTGTGGCAGTAAACAGAACCGAACCCGGGACACTGGAGCTGTGAGACTGTGGCAGTAAACAGAACCGAACCCAGGACACTGGCGCTGTGAGGCTGTGGCAGTAAACAGAACCGAACTCAGGTCACTGGAGCTGTGAGACAGTGGCAGTAAACAGAACTGAACCCGGGTCACTGGAGCTGTGAGACTGTGGCAGTAAACAGAACTGTACCCAGGTCACTGGAGCTGTGAGACTGTGGCAGTAAACAGCACTGAACCCGGGTCACTGGAGCTGTGAGACTGTGGCAGTAAACAGAACCGAACCCAGGACACTGGAGCTGTGAGACTGTGGCAGTAAACAGAACTGAACCCAGGTCACTGGAGCTGTGAGACTGTGGCAGTAAACAGAACCGAACCCAGGTCACTGGAGCTGTGAGGCTGTGGCAGTAAACAGAACTGAACCCAGGTCACTGGAGCTGTGAGACTGTGGCAGTAAACAGAACTGAACCCAGGTCACTGGAGCTGTGAGACTGTGGCAGTAAACAGAGCCGAACCCGGGACACTGGAGCTGTGAGGCTGTGGCAGTAAACAGAACTGAACCCAGGTCACTGGAGCTGTGAGACTGTGGCAGTAAACAGAACCGAACCCAGGTCACTGGAGCTGTGAGGCTGTGGCAGTAAACAGAACTGAACCCAGGTCACTGGAGCTGTGAGGCTGTGGCAGTAAACAGAACTGAACCCAGGTCACTGGAGCTGTGAGACTGTGGCAGTAAACAGAACCGAACCCAGGTCACTGGAGCTGTGAGGCTGTGGCAGTAAACAGAACTGAACCCAGGTCACTGGAGCTGTGAGACTGTGGCAGTAAACAGAGCCGAACCCGGGACACTGGAGCTGTGAGACTGTGGCAGTAAACAGAACCGAACCCGGGTCACTGGAGCTGTGAGACTGTGGCAGTAAACAGAACCGAACCCGGGTCACTGGAGCTGTGAGGCTGTGGCAGTAAACAGAACCGGACCCGGGACACTGGAGCTGTGAGACTGTGGCAGTAAACAGAACCGAACCCGGGACACTGGAGCTGTGAGACTGTGGCAGTCCCCAGAACCGAACCCAGGTCACTGGAGCTGTGAGACTGTGGCAAAAAACAGAACCGAACCCGGGTCACTGGAGCTGTGAGGCTGCGGCAGTAAACAGAACCGAACCCAGCTCACTGGAGCTGTGAGGCTGTGGCAGTCCCCAGAACCGAACCCAGGTCACTGGAGCTGTGAGAGTGTGGCAGTAAACAGAACCGAACCCGGGACACTGGAGCTGTGAGGCTGTGGCAGTCCCCAGAACCGAACCCGGGACACTGGAGCTGTGAGACTGTGGCAGTACGCTGAACTGAACCCGGGTCACTGGAGCTGTGAGACTGTGGCAGTAAACAGAACCGAACCCGGGACACTGGAGCTGTGAGGCTGTGGCAGTAAACAGAACCGAACCCAGGTCACTGGAGCTGTGAGAGTGTGGCAGTAAACAGAACCGAACCCAGGTCACTGGAGCTGTGAGACTGTGGCAGTAAACAGAACCGAACCCGGGTCACTGGAGCGGTGAGACTGTGGCAGTAAACAGAACCGAACACGGGTCACTGGAGCTGTGAGGCTGTGGCAGTAAACAGAACCGAACCCGGTACACTGGAGCTGTGAGACTGTGGCAGTAAACAGAACCGAACCCAGGTCACTGGAACTGTGAGACTGTGGCAGTAAACAGAACCGAACCCAGGTCACTGGAGCTGTGAGACTGTGGCAGTAAACAGAACCGAACCCAGGACTCTGGAGCTGTGAGGCTGTGGCAGTAAACAGAACCGAACCCGGGTCACTGGAGCTGTGAGACTGTGGCAGTAAACAGAACTGAACCCAGGACACTGGAGCTGTGAGACTGTGGCAGTAAACAGAACCGAACCCAGGTCACTGGAGCTGTGAGACTGTGGCAGTAAACAGAACAGAACCCAGGTCACTGGAGCTGTGAGACTGTGGCAGTAAACAGAACCGAACCCAGGTCACTGGAGCTGTAAGACTGTGACAGTAAACAGAACCGAACCCAGGTCACTGGAGCTGTGAGACTGTGGCAGTAAACAGAACCGAACCCGGGACACTGGAGCTGTGAGACTGTGGCAGGAAACAGAACCGAACCCGGGACACTGGAGCTGTGAGACTGTGGCAGTAAACAGAACCGAACCCGGGACACTGGAGCTGTGAGACTGTGGCAGTGAACAGAACCGAACCCAGGTCACTGGAGCTGTGAGACTGTGGCAGTAAACAGAACCGTACCCAGGTCACTGGAGCTGTGAGACTGTGGCAGTAAACAGAACCGAACCCGGGTCACTGGAGCTGTGAGACTGTGGCAGTAAACAGAACGGAACCCAGGTCACTGGAGCTGTGAGACTGTGGCAGTAAACAGAACCGAACCCGGACACTGGAGCTGTGAGACTGTGGCAGTGAACAGAACAGAACCCGGGTCACTGGAGCTGTGAGACTGTGGCAGTACGCAGAACCGAACCCAGGTCACTGGAGCTATGAGACTGTGGCAGTAAACAGAACCGAACCCGGGTCACTGAAGCTGTGAGACTGTGGCAGTAAACAGAACCGAACCCATGTCACTGGAGCTGTGAGGCTGTGGCAGTAAACAGAACTGAACCCAGGTCACTGAAGCTGTGAGACTGTGGCAGTACGCAGAACCGAACCCGGGTCACTGGAGCTGTGAGACTGTGGCAGTAAACAGAACCGAACCCATGTCACTGGAGCTGTGAGACTGTGGCAGTAAACAGAACTGAACCCGGGTCACTGGAGCTGTGAGACTGTGGCAGTAAACAGAACCGAACCCAGGTCACTGGAGCTGTGAGACTGTGGCAGTAAACTAAACCGAACCCGGGTCACTGGAGATGTGAGACTGTGGCAGTACGCAGAACCGAACCCGGGTCACTGGAGCTCTGAGACTGTGGCAGTAAACAGAACCGAACCCGGGTCACTGGAGCTGTGAGACTGTGGCAGTAAACAGAACTGAACCCGGGACACTGGAGCTGTGAGACTGTGGCAGTAAACAGAACCGAACCCAGGTCACTGGAGCTGTGAGACTGTGGCAGTAAACAGAACCGAACCCAGGTCACTGGAGCTGTGAGACTGTGGCAGGAAACAGAACCGAACCCAGGTCACTGGAGCTGTGAGACTGTGGCAGTAAACAGAACCGAACCCAGGTCACTGGAGCTGTGAGACTGTGGCAGTAAACAGAACCGAACCCGGGTCACTGGAGCTGTGAGACTGTGGCAGTAAACAGAACCGAACCCGGGTCACTGGAGCTGTGACGCTGTGGCAGTAAACAGAACCGGACCCGGGACACTGGAGCTGTGAGACTGTGGCAGTAAACAGAACCGAACCCGGTCACTGGAGCTGTGAGACTGTGGCAGTAAACAGAACCGAACCCGGTCACTGGAGCTGTGAGACTGTGGCAAAAAGCAGAACCGAACCCGGGTCACTGGAGCTGTGAGGCTGTGGCAGTAAACAGAACCGAACCCGGTCACTGGAGCTGTGAGACTTTGGCAGTAAACAGAACCGAACCCGGGTCACTGGAGCTGTGAGGCTGTGGCAGTAAACAGAACCGGACCCGGGACACTGGAGCTGTGAGGCTGTGGCAGTAAACAGAACTGAACCCAGGTCACTGGAGCTGTGAGACTGTGGCAAAAAACAGAACCGAACCCGGGTCACTGGAGCTGTGAGACTGTGGCAGTAAACAGAACCGAACCCGGGACACTGGAGCTGTGAGACTGTGGCAGTAAACAGAACCGAACCCAGGACACTGGCGCTGTGAGGCTGTGGCAGTAAACAGAACCGAACTCAGGTCACTGGAGCTGTGAGACAGTGGCAGTAAACAGAACTGAACCCGGGTCACTGGAGCTGTGAGACTGTGGCAGTAAACAGAACTGTACCCAGGTCACTGGAGCTGTGAGACTGTGGCAGTAAACAGCACTGAACCCGGGTCACTGGAGCTGTGAGACTGTGGCAGTAAACAGAACCGAACCCAGGACACTGGAGCTGTGAGACTGTGGCAGTAAACAGAACTGAACCCAGGTCACTGGAGCTGTGAGACTGTGGCAGTAAACAGAACCGAACCCAGGTCACTGGAGCTGTGAGGCTGTGGCAGTAAACAGAACTGAACCCAGGTCACTGGAGCTGTGAGACTGTGGCAGTAAACAGAACTGAACCCAGGTCACTGGAGCTGTGAGACTGTGGCAGTAAACAGAGCCGAACCCGGGACACTGGAGCTGTGAGGCTGTGGCAGTAAACAGAACTGAACCCAGGTCACTGGAGCTGTGAGACTGTGGCAGTAAACAGAACCGAACCCAGGTCACTGGAGCTGTGAGGCTGTGGCAGTAAACAGAACTGAACCCAGGTCACTGGAGCTGTGAGGCTGTGGCAGTAAACAGAACTGAACCCAGGTCACTGGAGCTGTGAGACTGTGGCAGTAAACAGAACCGAACCCAGGTCACTGGAGCTGTGAGGCTGTGGCAGTAAACAGAACTGAACCCAGGTCACTGGAGCTGTGAGACTGTGGCAGTAAACAGAGCCGAACCCGGGACACTGGAGCTGTGAGACTGTGGCAGTAAACAGAACCGAACCCGGGTCACTGGAGCTGTGAGACTGTGGCAGTAAACAGAACCGAACCCGGGTCACTGGAGCTGTGAGGCTGTGGCAGTAAACAGAACCGGACCCGGGACACTGGAGCTGTGAGACTGTGGCAGTAAACAGAACCGAACCCGGGACACTGGAGCTGTGAGACTGTGGCAGTCCCCAGAACCGAACCCAGGTCACTGGAGCTGTGAGACTGTGGCAAAAAACAGAACCGAACCCGGGTCACTGGAGCTGTGAGGCTGCGGCAGTAAACAGAACCGAACCCAGCTCACTGGAGCTGTGAGGCTGTGGCAGTCCCCAGAACCGAACCCAGGTCACTGGAGCTGTGAGAGTGTGGCAGTAAACAGAACCGAACCCGGGACACTGGAGCTGTGAGGCTGTGGCAGTCCCCAGAACCGAACCCGGGACACTGGAGCTGTGAGACTGTGGCAGTACGCTGAACTGAACCCGGGTCACTGGAGCTGTGAGACTGTGGCAGTAAACAGAACCGAACCCGGGACACTGGAGCTGTGAGGCTGTGGCAGTAAACAGAACCGAACCCAGGTCACTGGAGCTGTGAGAGTGTGGCAGTAAACAGAACCGAACCCAGGTCACTGGAGCTGTGAGACTGTGGCAGTAAACAGAACCGAACCCGGGTCACTGGAGCGGTGAGACTGTGGCAGTAAACAGAACCGAACACGGGTCACTGGAGCTGTGAGGCTGTGGCAGTAAACAGAACCGAACCCGGTACACTGGAGCTGTGAGACTGTGGCAGTAAACAGAACCGAACCCAGGTCACTGGAACTGTGAGACTGTGGCAGTAAACAGAACCGAACCCAGGTCACTGGAGCTGTGAGACTGTGGCAGTAAACAGAACCGAACCCAGGACTCTGGAGCTGTGAGGCTGTGGCAGTAAACAGAACCGAACCCGGGTCACTGGAGCTGTGAGACTGTGGCAGTAAACAGAACTGAACCCAGGACACTGGAGCTGTGAGACTGTGGCAGTAAACAGAACCGAACCCAGGTCACTGGAGCTGTGAGACTGTGGCAGTAAACAGAACAGAACCCAGGTCACTGGAGCTGTGAGACTGTGGCAGTAAACAGAACCGAACCCAGGTCACTGGAGCTGTAAGACTGTGACAGTAAACAGAACCGAACCCAGGTCACTGGAGCTGTGAGACTGTGGCAGTAAACAGAACCGAACCCGGGACACTGGAGCTGTGAGACTGTGGCAGTAAACAGAACCGAACCCGGGACACTGGAGCTGTGAGACTGTGGCAGTAAACAGAACCGAACCCGGGACACTGGAGCTGTGAGACTGTGGCAGTGAACAGAACCGAACCCAGGTCACTGGAGCTGTGAGACTGTGGCAGTAAACAGAACCGTACCCAGGTCACTGGAGCTGTGAGACTGTGGCAGTAAACAGAACCGAACCCGGGTCACTGGAGCTGTGAGACTGTGGCAGTAAACAGAACGGAACCCAGGTCACTGGAGCTGTGAGACTGTGGCAGTAAACAGAACCGAACCCGGACACTGGAGCTGTGAGACTGTGGCAGTGAACAGAACAGAACCCGGGTCACTGGAGCTGTGAGACTGTGGCAGTACGCAGAACCGAACCCAGGTCACTGGAGCTATGAGACTGTGGCAGTAAACAGAACCGAACCCGGGTCACTGAAGCTGTGAGACTGTGGCAGTAAACAGAACCGAACCCATGTCACTGGAGCTGTGAGGCTGTGGCAGTAAACAGAACTGAACCCAGGTCACTGAAGCTGTGAGACTGTGGCAGTACGCAGAACCGAACCCGGGTCACTGGAGCTGTGAGACTGTGGCAGTAAACAGAACCGAACCCATGTCACTGGAGCTGTGAGACTGTGGCAGTAAACAGAACTGAACCCGGGTCACTGGAGCTGTGAGACTGTGGCAGTAAACAGAACCGAACCCAGGTCACTGGAGCTGTGAGACTGTGGCAGTAAACTAAACCGAACCCGGGTCACTGGAGATGTGAGACTGTGGCAGTACGCAGAACCGAACCCGGGTCACTGGAGCTCTGAGACTGTGGCAGTAAACAGAACCGAACCCGGGTCACTGGAGCTGTGAGACTGTGGCAGTAAACAGAACTGAACCCGGGACACTGGAGCTGTGAGACTGTGGCAGTAAACAGAACCGAACCCAGGTCACTGGAGCTGTGAGACTGTGGCAGTAAACAGAACCGAACCCAGGTCACTGGAGCTGTGAGACTGTGGCAGGAAACAGAACCGAACCCAGGTCACTGGAGCTGTGAGACTGTGGCAGTAAACAGAACCGAACCCAGGTCACTGGAGCTGTGAGACTGTGGCAGTAAACAGAACCGAACCCGGGTCACTGGAGCTGTGAGACTGTGGCAGTAAACAGAACCGAACCCGGGTCACTGGAGCTGTGAGGCTGTGGCAGTAAACAGAACCGGACCCGGGACACTGGAGCTGTGAGACTGTGGCAGTAAACAGAACCGAACCCGGTCACTGGAGCTGTGAGACTGTGGCAGTAAACAGAACCGAACCCGGTCACTGGAGCTGTGAGACTGTGGCAAAAAGCAGAACCGAACCCGGGTCACTGGAGCTGTGAGGCTGTGGCAGTAAACAGAACCGAACCCGGTCACTGGAGCTGTGAGACTTTGGCAGTAAACAGAACCGAACCCGGGTCACTGGAGCTGTGAGGCTGTGGCAGTAAACAGAACCGGACCCGGGACACTGGAGCTGTGAGGCTGTGGCAGTAAACAGAACTGAACCCAGGTCACTGGAGCTGTGAGACTGTGGCAAAAAACAGAACCGAACCCGGGTCACTGGAGCTGTGAGACTGTGGCAGTAAACAGAACCGAACCCAGGTCACTGGAGCTGTGAGGCTGTGGCAGTAAACAGAACTGAACCCAGGTCACTGGAGCTGTGAGGCTGTGGCAGTAAACAGAACTGAACCCAGGTCACTGGAGCTGTGAGACTGTGGCAGTAAACAGAACCGAACCCAGGTCACTGGAGCTGTGAGGCTGTGGCAGTAAACAGAACTGAACCCAGGTCACTGGAGCTGTGAGACTGTGGCAGTAAACAGAGCCGAACCCGGGTCACTGGAGCTGTGAGACTGTGGCAGTAAACAGAACCGAACCCGGGTCACTGGAGCTGTGAGACTATGGCAGTAAACAGAACCGAACCCGGGTCACTGGAGCTGTGAGACTGTGGCAGTAAACAGAACCGAACCCAGGTCACTGGAGCTGTGAGACTGTGGCAGTAAACAGAACCGAACCCAGGTCACTGGAGCTGTGAGACTGTGGCAGTAAACAGAACCGGACCCGGGACACTGGAGCTGTGAGACTGTGGCAGTAAACAGAACCGAACCCGGGTCACTGGAGCTGTGAGGCTGTGGCAGTAAACAGAACCGGACCCGGGACACTGGAGCTGTGAGACTGTGGCAGTAAACAGAACCGAACCCGGGACACTGGAGCTGTGAGACTGTGGCAGTAAACAGAACCGAACCCAGGACACTGGAGCTGTGAGACTGTGGCAGTGAACAGAACCGAACCCAGGTCACTGGAGCTGTGAGACTGTGGCAGTAAACAGAACCGAACCCAGGACACTGGAGCTGTGAGACTGTGGCAGTAAACAGAACCGAACCCGGGTCACTGGAGCTGTGAGACTGTGGCAGTGAACAGAACCGAACCCGGGACACTGGAGCTGTGAGACTGTGGCAGTAAACAGAACCGAACCCAGGACACTGGAGCTGTGAGACTGTGGCAGTAAACAGAACCGAACCCAGGACACTGGAGCTGTGAGACTGTGGCAGTGAACAGAACCGAACCCAGGTCACTGGAGCTGTGAGGCTGTGGCAGTAAACAGAACTGAACCCAGGTCACTGGAGCTGTGAGACTGTGGCAGTAAACAGAACCGAACCCGGGGTACTGGAGCTGTGAGGCTGTGGCAGTCCCCAGAACCGAACCCAGGTCACTGGAGCTGTGAGACTGTGGCAAAGAACAGAACCGAACCCGGGTCACTGGAGCAGTGAGGCTGCGGCAGTAAACAGAACCGAACCCAGGTCACTGGAGCTGTGAGGCTGTGGCAGTCCCCAGAACCGAACCCAGGTCACTGGAGCTGTGAGGCTGTGGCAGTCCCCAGAACCGAACCCAGGACACTGGAGCTGTGAGACTGTGGCAGTGAACAGAACCGAACCCAGGTCACTGGAGCTGTGAGGCTGTGGCAGTAAACAGAACTGAACCCAGGTCACTGGAGCTGTGAGGCTGTGGCAGTAAACAGAACCGGACCCGGGACACTGGAGCTGTGAGACTGTGGCAGTCCCCAGAACCGAACCCAGGTCACTGGAGCTGTGAGACTGTGGCAGTCCCCAGAACCGAACCCAGGTCACTGGAGCTGTGAGACTGTGGCAAAAAACAGAACCGAACCCGGGTCACTGGAGCTGTGAGGTTGTGGCAGTAAACAGAACTGAACCCAGGTCACTGAAGCTGTGAGACTGTGGCAGTACGCAGAACCGAACCCGGGTCACTGGAGCTGTGAGACTGTGGCAGTAAACAGAACCGAACCCATGTCACTGGAGCTGTGAGACTGTGGCAGTAAACAGAACTGAACCCGGGTCACTGGAGCTGTGAGACTGTGGCTGTAAACAGAACCGAACCCAGGTCACTGGAGCTGTGAGACTGTGGCAGTAAACTAAACCGAACCCGGGTCACTGGAGATGTGAGACTGTGGCAGTACGCAGAACCGAACCCGGGTCACTGGAGCTCTGAGACTGTGGCAGTAAACAGAACCGAACCCGGGTCACTGGAGCTGTGAGACTGTGGCAGTAAACAGAACTGAACCCGGGACACTGGAGCTGTGAGACTGTGGCAGTAAACAGAACCGAACCCAGGTCACTGGAGCTGTGAGACTGTGGCAGTAAACAGAACCGAACCCAGGTCACTGGAGCTGTGAGACTGTGGCAGGAAACAGAACCGAACCCAGGTCACTGGAGCTGTGTGACTGTGGCAGTAAACAGAACCGAACCCGGGTCACTGGAGCTGTGAGGCTGTGGCAGTAAACAGAACCGGACCCGGGACACTGGAGCTGTGAGACTGTGGCAGTCCCCAGAACCGAACCCAGGTCACTGGAGCTGTGAGACTGTGGCAAAAAACAGAACCGAACACGGGTCACTGGAGCTGTGAGGCTGTGGCAGTAAACAGAACCGAACCCAGGTCACTGGAGCTGTAAGACTGTGACAGTAAACAGAACCGAACCCGGGACACTGGAGCTGTGAGACTGTGGTAGTAAACTGAACCGAACCCGGGTCACTGGAGCTGTGAGACTGTGGCAGTAAACAGAACCGAACCCGGGACACTGGAGCTGTGAGACTGTGGCAGTAAACAGAACCGAACCCGGGACACTGGAGCTGTGAGACTGTGGCAGTGAACAGAACCGAACCCAGGTCACCGGAGCTGTGAGACTGTGGCAGTAAACAGAACCGAACCCGGGTCACTGGAGCTGTGAGACTGTGGCAGTAAACAGAACCGAACCCAGGTCACTGGAGCTGTGAGACTGTGGCAGTAAACAGAACCGAACCCGGGTCACTGGAGCTGTGAGACTGTGGCAGTAAACAGAACTGAACCCGGGTCACTGAAGCTGTGAGAGTGTGGCAGTAAACAGAACCGAACCCGGGACACTGGAGCTGTGAGACTGTGGCAGTCCCCAGAACCGAACCCAGGACACTGGAGCTGTGAGGCTGTGGCAGTAAACAGAACCGAACTCAGGTCACTGGAGCTGTGAGACTGTGGCAGTAAACAGAACTGAACCCAGGTCACTGGAGCTGTGAGACTGTGGCAGTAAACAGAACTGAACCCAGGTCACTGGGGCTGTGAGACTGTGGCAGTAAACAGAACCGAACCCAGGACACTGGAGCTGTGAGACTGTGGCAGTAAACAGAACTGAACCCAGGTCACTGGAGCTGTGAGACTGTGGCAGTAAACAGAACCGAACCCAGGTCACTGGAGCTGTGAGGCTGTGGCAGTAAACAGAACTGAACCCAGGTCACTGGAGCTGTGAGAATGTGGCAGTAAACAGAACCGAACCCAGGTCACTGGAGCTGTGAGGCTGTGGCAGTAAACAGAACTGAACCCGGGTCACTGGAGCTGTGAGACTGTGGCAGTAAACAGAGCCGAACCCGGGACACTGGAGCTGTGAGACTGTGGCAGTAAACAGAACCGAACCCGGGTCACTGGAGCTGTGAGACTATGGCAGTAAACAGAACCGAACCCGGGTCACTGGAGCTGTGAGACTGTGGCAGTAAACAGAACCGAACCCAGGTCACTGGAGCTGTGAGACTGTGGCAGTAAACAGAACCGAACCCAGGTCACTGGAGCTGTGAGACTGTGGCAGTAAACAGAACCGGACCCGGGACACTGGAGCTGTGAGACTGTGGCAGTAAACAGAACCGAACCCGGGTCACTGGAGCTGTGAGGCTGTGGAAGTAAACAGAACCGGACACGGGACACTGGAGCTGTGAGACTGTGGCAGTCCCCAGAACCGAACCCAGGTCACTGGAGCTGTGAGACTGTGGCAAAAAACAGAACCGAACCCGGGTCACTGGAGCTGTGAGGCTGCGGCAGTAAACAGAACCGAACCCAGGTCACTGGAGCTGTGAGGCTGTGGCAGTCCCCAGAACCGAACCCAGGTCACTGGAGCTGTGAGAGTGTGGCAGTAAACAGAACCGAACCCGGGACACTGGAGCTGTGAGGCTGTGGCAGTCCCCAGAACCGAACCCGGGACACTGGAGCTGTGAGACTGTGGCAGTACGCAGAACTGAACCCGGGTCACTGGAGCTGTGAAAGTGTGGCAGTAAACAGAACCGAACCCGGGACACTGGAGCTGTGAGGCTGTGGCAGTAAACAGAACCGAACCCAGGTCACTGGAGATGTGAGACTGTGGCAAAAAACAGAACCGAACCCGGGACACTGGAGCTGTGAGACTGTGGCAGTAAACAGAACCGAACCCGGGTCACTGGAGCTGTGAGACTGTGGCAGTAAACAGAACCGAACCCGGGTCACTGGAGCTGTGAGACTGTGGCAGTAAACAGAACTGAACCCGGGACACTGGAGCGGAGAGACTGTGGCTGTAAACAGAACTGAACCCGGGTCACTGGAGCTGTGAGACTGTGGCAGTAAACAGAACTGAACCCGGGACACTGGAGCTGTGAGACTGTGGCAGTAAACAGAACTGAACCCGGGACACTGGAGCTGTGAGGCTGTGGCAGTCCCCAGAACCGAACCCGGGACACTGGAGCTGTGAGGCTGTGGCAGTAAACAGAACCGAACCCGGGACACTGGAGCTGTGAGACTGTGGCAGTACGCAGAACCGAACCCAGGTCACTGGAGCTGTGAGACTGTGGCAGTAAACAGAACCGAACCCAGGTCACTGGAGCTGTGAGACTGTGGCAGTAAACAGAACCGAACCCAGGTCACTGGAGCTGTGAGACTGTGGCAGTAAACAGAACTGAACCCGGGACACTGGAGCGGTGAGACTGTGGCAGTAAACAGAACCGAACCCAGGTCACTGGAGCTGTGAGACTGTGACAGTAAACAGAACCGAACCCGGGTCACTGGAGCTGTGAGACTGTGGCAGTAAACAGAACCGAACCCAGGTCACTGGAGCTGTGAGACTGTGGCAGTAAACAGAACCGAACCGGGTCACTGGAGCTGTGAGACTGTGGCAGTAAACAGAACCGAACCCGGGACACTGGAGCTGTGAGGCTGTGGCAGTCCCCAGAACCGAACCCGGGACACTGGAGCTGTGAGACTGTGGCAAAAAACAGAACCGAACCCAGGTCACTGGAGCTGTGAGACTGTGGCAGTAAACAGAACCGAACCCAGGTCACTGGAGCTGTGAGACTGTGGCAGTAAACAGAACCGAACCCGGGTCACTGGAGCTGTGAGACTGTGGCAGTAAACAGAACTGAACCCGGGTCACTGGAGCTGTGAGACTGTGGCAGTAAACAGAACTGAACCCGGGTCACTGGAGCTGTGAGACTGTGGCAGTAAACAGAACCGAACCCAGGTCACTGGAGCTGTGAGACTGTGGCAGTAAACAGAACCGAACCCGGGACACTGGAGCTGTGAGGCTGTGGCAGTCCCCAGAACCGAACCCGGGACACTAGAGCTGTGAGACTGCGGCAGTACGCAGAACTGAACCCGGGTCACTGGAGCTGTGAGAGTGTGGCAGTAAACAGAACCGAACCCGGGTCACTGGAGCTGTGAGACTGTGGCAGTAAACAGAACCGAACCCAGGCCACTGGAGCTGTGAGGCTGTGGCAGTAAACAGAACTGAACCCAGGTCACTGGAGCTGTGAGACTGTGGCAGTAAACAGAACCGAACCCGGGTCACTGGAGCTGTGAGGCTGTGGCAGTAAACAGAACTGAACCCAGGTCACTGGAGCTGTGAGTCTGTGGCAGTAAACAGAGCCGAACCCGGGACACTGGAGCTGTGAGACTGTGGCAGTAAACAGAACCGAACCCGGGTCACTGGAGCTGTGAGACTGTGGCAGTAAACAGAACTGAACCCGGGTCACTGGAGCAGTTTGACTGTGGCAGTAAACAGAACCGAACCCGGGTCACTGTAGCTGTGAGACTGTGGCAGTAAACAGAGCCGAACCCGGGACACTGGAGCTGTGAGACTGTGGCAGTAAACAGAACCGAACCCGGGTCACTGGAGCTGTGAGACTGTGGCAGTAAACAGAACCGAACCCAGGTCACTGGAGCTGTGAGACTGTGGCAGTAAACAGAACCGAACCCAGGTCACTGGAGCTGTGAGACTGTGGCAGTAAACAGAACCGGACCTGGGACACTGGAGCTGTGAGACTGTGGCAGTAAACAGAACCGAACCCGGGTCACTGGAGCTGTGAGGCTGTGGCAGTAAACAGAACCGGACCCGGGACACTGGAGCTGTGAGACTGTGGCAGTCCCCAGAACCGAACCCAGGTCACTGGAGCTGTGAGACTGTGGCAAAAAACAGAACCGAACCCGGGTCACTGGAGCTGTGAGGCTGTGGCAGTAAACAGAACCGAACCCAGGTCACTGGAGCTGTGAGGCTGTGGCAGTCCCCAGAACCGAACCCAGGTCACTGGAGCTGTGAGAGTGTGGCAGTAAACAGAACCGAACCCGGGACACTGGAGCTGTGAGGCTGTGGCAGTCCCCAGAACCGAACCCGGGACACTGGAGCTGTGAGACTGTGGCAGTACGCAGAAATGAACCCAGGTCACTGGAGCTGTGAGAGTGTGGCAGTAAACAGAACCGAACCCGGGACACTGGAGCTGTGAGGCTGTGGCAGTAAACAGAACCGAACCCAGGTCAGTGGAGCTGTGAGACTGTGGCAGTAAACAGAACCGAACCCAGGTCACTGGAGCTGTGAGACTGTGGCAGTAAACGGAACCGAACCCGGGTCACTGGAGCTGTGAGACTGTGGCAGTCCCCAGAACCGAACCCAGGTCACTGGAGCTGTGAGAGTGTGGCAGTAAACAGAACCGAACCCAGGTCACTGGAGCTATGAGACTGTGGCAGTAAACAGAACTGAACCCAGGACACTGGAGCGGAGAGACTGTGGCAGTAAACAGAACTGAACCCGGGTCACTGGAGCTGTGAGACTGTGGCAGTAAACAGAACCGAACCCAGGTCACTGGAGCGGTGAGACTGTGGCAGTAAACAGAACTGAACCCGGGACACTGGAGCTGTGAGACTGTGGCAGTAAACAGAACTGAACCCGGGACACTGGAGCTGTGAGGCTGTGGCAGTCCCCAGAACCGAACCCGGGACACTGGAGCTGTGAGGCTGTGGCAGTAAACAGAACCGAACCCGGGACACTGGAGCTGTGAGACTGTGGCAGTACGCAGAACCGAACCCAGGTCACTGGAGCTGTGAGACTGTGGCAGTAAACAGAACCGAACCCGGGTCACTGGAGCTGTGAGACTGTGGCAGTAAACAGAACCGAACCCAGGTCACTGGAGCTGTGAGACTGTGGCAGTAAACAGAACCGAACCCAGGTCACTGGAGCTGTGAGACTGTGGCAGTAAACAGAACCGAACCCGGGTCACTGGAGCTGTGAGACTGTGGCAGTAAACAGAACCGAACCCAGGTCACTGGAGCTGTGAGACTGTGGCAGTAAACAGAACTGAACCCGGGACACTGGAGCGGTGAGACTGTGGCAGTAAACAGAACCGAACCCAGGTCACTGGAGCTGTGAGACTGTGGCAGTAAACAGAACCGAACCCGGGTCACTGGAGCTGTGAGACTGTGGCAGTAAACAGAACTGAACCCGGGACAATGGAGCGGTGAGACTGTGGCAGTAAACAGAACCGAACCCAGGTCACTGGAGCTGTGAGACTGTGGCAGTAAACAGAACCGAACCCGGGTCACTGGAGCTGTGAGACTGTGGCAGTAAACAGAACCGAACCCAGGTCACTGGAGCTGTGAGACTGTGGCAGTAAACAGAACCGAACCCGGTTCACTGGAGCTGTGAGACTGTGGCAGTAAACAGAACCGAACCCGGGACACTGGAGCTGTGAGGCTGTGGCAGTCCCCAGAACCGAACCCGGGACACTGGAGCTGTGAGACTGTGGCAGTACGCAGAACCGAACCCAGGTCACTGGAGCTGTGAGACTGTGGCAGTAAACAGAACCGAACCCAGGTCACTGGAGCTGTGAGACTGTGGCAGTAAACAGAACCGAACCCGGGTCACTGGAGCTGTGAGACTGTGGCAGTAAACAGAACTGAACCCGGGTCACTGGAGCTGTGAGACTGTGGCAGTAAACAGAAATGAACCCGGGTCACTGGAGCTGTGAGACTGTGGCAGTAAACAGAACTGAACCCGGGTCACTGGAGCTGTGAGACTGTGGCAGTAAACAGAACCGAACCCAGGTCACTGGAGCTGTGAGACTGTGGCAGTAAACAGAACCGAACCCGGGACCCTGGAGCTGTGAGGCTGTGGCAGTCCCCAGAACCGAACCCGGGACACTGGAGCTGTGAGACTGCGGCAGTACGCAGAACTGAACCCTGGTCACTGGAGCTGTGAGAGTGTGGCAGTAAACAGAACCGAAACCGGGACACTAGAGCTGTGAGACTGTGGCAGTCCCCAGAACCGAACCCAGGACACTGGAGCTGTGAGGCTGTGGCAGTAAACAGAACTGAACCCAGGTCACTGGAGCTGTGAGACTGTGGCAGTAAACAGAACTGAACCCAGGTCACTGGAGCTGTGAGACTGTGGCAGTAAACAGAACCGAACCCAGGACACTGGAGCTGTGAGACTGTGGCAGTAAACAGAACTGAACCCAGGTCACTGGAGCTGTGAGGCTGTGGCAGTAAACAGAACTGAACCCAGGTCACTGGAGCTGTGAGACTGTGGCAGTAAACAGAACCGAACCCAGGTCACTGGAGCTGTGAGGCTGTGGCAGTAAACAGAACTGAACCCAGGTCACTGGAGCTGTGAGACTGTGGCAGTAAACAGAGCCGAACCCGGGACACTGGAGCTGTGAGACTGTGGCAGTAAACAGAACCGAACCCGGGTCACTGGAGCTGTGAGACTGTGGCAGTAAACAGAACTGAACCCGGGTCACTGGAGCTGTGAGACTGTGGCAGTAAACAGAACCGAACCCGGGTCACTGTAGCTGTGAGACTGTGGCAGTAAACAGAGCCGAACCCGGGACACTGGAGCTGTGAGACTGTGGCAGTAAACAGAACCGAACCCGGGTCACTGGACCTGTGAGACTGTGGCAGTAAACAGAACCGAACCCAGGTCACTGGAGCTGTGAGACTGTGGCAGTAAACAGAACCGAACCCAGGTCACTGGAGCTTTGAGACTGTGGCAGTAAACAGAACCGGACCTGGGACACTGGAGCTGTGAGACTGTGGCAGTAAACAGAACCGAACCCGGGTCACTGGAGCTGTGAGGCTGTGGCAGTAAACAGAACCGGACCCGGGACACTGGAGCTGTGAGACTGTGGCAGTCCCCAGAACCGAACCCAGGTCACTGGAGCTGTGAGACTGTGGCAAAAAACAGAACCGAACCCGGGTCACTGGAGCTGTGAGGCTGTGGCAGTAAACAGAACCGAACCCAGGTCACTGGAGCTGTGAGGCTGTGGCAGTCCCCAGAACCGAACCCAGGTCACTGGAGCTGTGAGAGTGTGGCAGTAAACAGAACCGAACCCGGGACACTGGAGCTGTGAGGCTGTGGCAGTCCCCAGAACCGAACCCGGGACACTGGAGCTGTGAGACTGTGGCAGTACGCAGAACTGAACCCGGGTCACTGGAGCTGTGAGAGTGTGGCAGTAAACAGAACCGAACCCGGGACACTGGAGCTGTGAGGCTGTGGCAGTAAACAGAACCGAACCCAGGTCAGTGGAGCTGTGAGACTGTGGCAGTAAACAGAACCGAACCCAGGTCACTGGAGCTGTGAGACTGTGGCAGTAAACAGAACCGAACCCGGGACACTGGAGCTGTGAGACTGTGGCAGTCCCCAGAACCGAACCCAGGTCACTGGAGCTGTGAGAGTGTGGCAGTAAACAGAACCGAACCCAGGTCACTGGAGCTGTGAGACTGTGGCAGTAAACAGAACCGAACCCGGGTCACTGGAGCGGTGAGACTGTGGCAGTAAACAGAACTGAACCCGGGTCACTGGAGCTGTGAGGCTGTGGCAGTAAACAGAACCGAACCCGGGTCACTGGAGCTGTGAGACTGTGGCAGTAAACAGAACCGAACCCAGGTCACTGGAGCTGTGAGACTGTGGCAGTAAACAGAACCGAACCCAGGTCACTGGAGCTGTGAGACTGTGGCAGTAAACAGAACCGAACCCAGGACACTGGAGCTGTGAGGCTGTGGCAGTAAACAGAACCGAACCCGGGTCACTGGAGCTGTGAGACTGTGGCAGTAAACAGAACTGAACCCAGGACACTGGAGCTGTGAGACTGTGGCAGTAAACAGAACCGAACCCAGGTCACTGGAGCTGTGAGACTGTGGCAGTAAACAGAACCGAACCCAGGTCACTGGAGCTGTGAGACTGTGGCAGTAAACAGAACAGAACCCAGGTCACTGGAGCTGTGAGACTGTGGCAGTAAACAGAACCGAACCCAGGTCACTGGAGCTGTGAGACTGTGACAGTAAACAGAACCGAACCCGGGACACTGGAGCTGTGAGACTGTGGCTGTAAACAGAACCGAACCCGGGACACTGGAGCTGTGAGACTGTGGCAGTAAACAGAACCGAACCCGGGACACTGGAGCTGTGAGACTGTGGCAGTGAACAGAACCGAACCCAGGTCACTGGAGCTGTGAGACTGTGGCAGTAAACAGAACCGAACCCAGGTCACTGGAGCTGTGAGACTGTGGCAGTAAACAGAACTGAACCCAGGTCACTGGAGCTGTAAGACTGTGGCAGTATACAGAACCGAACCCGGGACACTGGAGCTGTGAGACTGTGGCAGTGAACAGAACAGAACCCGGGTCACTGGAGCTGTGAGACTGTGGCAGTAAACAGAACCGAACCCGGGTCACTGAAGCTGTGAGACTGTGGCAGTACGCAGAACCGAACCCAGGTCACTGGAGCTATGAGACTGTGGCAGTAAACAGAACTGAACCCGGGTCACTGAAGCTGTGAGACTGTGGCAGTAAACAGAACCGAACCCAGGTCACTGGAGCTGTGAGGCTGTGGCAGTAAACAGAACCGAACCCGGGTCACTCAAGCTGTGAGGCTGTGGCAGTGAACAGAACCGAACCCATGTCACTGGAGCTGTGAGACTGTGGCAGTAAAAAGAACCGAACCCAGGTCACTGGAGATGTGAGACTGTGGCAGTAAACGGAACCGAACCTGGGACACTGGAGCTGTGAGGCTGTGGCAGTAAACAGAACCGAACCCAGGACAGTGGAGCTGTGAGACTGTGGCAGTAAACAGAACCGAACCCGGGTCACTGGAGCTGTGAGACTGTGGCAGTAAACAGAACTGAACCCGGGTCACTGGAGCTGTGAGACTGTGGCAGTAAACAGAACTGAACCCGGGTCACTGGAGCTGTGAGACTGTGGCAGTAAACAGAACCGAACCCAGGTCATTGGAGCTGTGAGACTGTGGCAGTAAACAGAACTGAACCCGGGTCACTGGAGCTGTGAGACTGTGGCAGTAAACAGAACTGAACCCGGGTCACTGGAGCTGTGAGACTGTGGCAGTAAACAGAACCGAACCCAGTTCACTGGAGCTGTGAGACTGTGGCAGTAATCAGAACCGAACCCGGGACACTGGAGCTGTGAGGCTGTGGCAGTCCCCAGAACCGAACCCGGGACACTGGAGCTGTGAGACTGCGGCAGTACGCAGAACTGAACCCGGGTCACTGGAGCTGTGAGAGTGTGGCAGTAAACAGAACCGAACCCGGGACACTGGAGCTGTGAGACTGTGGCAGTCCCCAGAACCGAACCCAGGACACTGGAGTTGTGAGGCTGTGGCAGTAAACAGAACCGAAGTCAGGTCACTGGAGCTGTGAGACTGTGGAAGTAAACAGAACTGAACCCGGGTCACTGGAGCTGTGAGACTGTGGCAGTAAACAGAACTGAACCCAGGTCACTGGAGCTGTGAGACTGTGGCAGTAAACAGAACCGAACCCAGGACACTGGAGCTGTGAGACTGTGGCAGTAAACAGAACTGAACCCAGGTCACTGGAGCTGTGAGACTGTGGCAGTAAACAGAACCGAACCCAGGTCACTGGAGCTGTGAGGCTGTGGCAGTAAACAGAACTGAACCCGGGTCACTGGAGCTGTGAGACTGTGGCAGTAAACAGAACCGAACCCAGGTCACTGGAGCTGTGAGGCTGTGGCAGTAAACAGAACTGAACCCAGGTCACTGGAGCTGTGAGACTGTGGCAGTAAACAGAGCCGAACCCGGGACACTGGAGCTGTGAGACTGTTTCAGTAAACAGAACCGAACCCGGGTCACTGAAGCTGTGAGACTGTGGCAGTAAATAGAACCGAACCTGGGTCACTGGAGCTGTGAGACTGTGGCAGTAAACAGAACCGAACCCAGGTCACTGGAGCTGTGAGACTGTGGCAGTAAACAGGACCGAACCCAGGTCACTGGAGCTGTGAGACTGTGGCAGTAAACAGAACCGGACCCGGGACACTGGAGCTGTGAGACTGTGGCAGTAAACAGAACCGAACCCGGGTCACTGGAGCTGTGAGGCTGTGGCAGTAAACAGAACCGGACCCGGGACACTGGAGCTGTGAGACTGTGGCAGTCCCCAGAACCGAACCCAGGTCACTGGAGCTGTGAGACTGTGGCAAAAAACAGAACCGAACCCGGGTCACTGGAGCTGTGAGGCTGCGGCAGTAAACAGAACCGAACCCAGGTCAATGGAGCTGTGAGGCTGTGGCAGTAAACAGAACTGAACCCAGGTCACTGAAGCTGTGAGACTGTGGCAGTTCCCAGAACCGAACCCAGGTCACTGGAGCTGTGAGAGTGTGGCAGTAAACAGAACCGAACCCGGGACACTGGAGCTGTGAGGCTGTGGCAATCCCCAGAACCGAACCCGGGACACTGGAGCTGTGAGACTGTGGCAGTAAACAGAACAGAACCCAGGTCACTGGAGCTGTGAGACTGTGGCAGTAAACAGAACCGAACCCAGGTCACTGGAGCTGTGAGACTGTGGCAGTAAACAGAACCGAACCCAGGTCACTGGAGCTGTAAGACTGTGACAGTAAAAAGAACCGAACCCGGGACACTGGAGCTGTGAGACTGTGGCAGTAAACAGAACCGAACCCGGGACACTGGAGCTGTGAGACTGTGGCAAAAAACAGAACCGAGCCCGGGACACTGGAGCTGTGAGACTGTGGCAGTGAACAGAACCGAACCCAGGTCACTGGAGCTGTGAGACTGTGGCAGTAAACAGAACCGAACCCAGGTCACTGGAGCTGTGAGACTGTGGCAGTAAACAGAACCGAACCCGGGACACTGGAGCTGTGAGACTGTGGCAGTAAACAGAACCGAATCCGGGACACTGGAGCTGTGAGACTGTGGCAGTAAACAGAACTGAACCCGGGTCACTGGAGCTGTGAGACTGTGGCAGTACGCAGAACCGAACCCAGGTCACTGGAGCTATGAGACTGCGGCAGTACGCAGAACTGAACCCGGGTCACTGAAGCTGTGAGAGTGTGGCAGTAAACAGAACCGAACCCGGGACACTGGAGCTGTGAGACTGTGGCAGTAAACAGAACCGAACCCAGGTCACTGGAGCTGTGAGACTGTGGCAGTAAACAGAACCGAACTCAGGTCACTGGAGCTGTGAGACTGTGGCAGTAAACAGAACTGAACCCAGGTCACTGGAGCTGTGAGACTGTGGCAGTAAACAGAACTGAACCCAGGTCACTGGAGCTGTGAGGCTGTGGCAGTAAACAGAACTGAACCCAGGTCACTGGAGCTGTGAGACTGTGGCAGTAAACAGAACCAAACCCAGGTCACTGGAGCTGTGAGGCTGTGGCAGTAAACAGAACTGAACCCAGGTCACTGGAGCTGTGAGACTGTGGCAGTAAACAGAACCGAACCCAGGTCACTGGAGCTGTGAGGCTGTGGCAGTAAACAGAACTGAACCCAGGTCACTGGAGCTGTGAGACTGTGGCAGTAAACAGAGCCGAACCCGGGACACTGGAGCTGTGAGACTGTGGCAGTAAACAGAACCGAACCCGGGTCATTGGAGCTGTGAGACTGTGGCAGTAAACAGAACCGAACCCGGACACTGGAGCTGTGAGACTGTGGCAGTAAACAGAACCGAACCCTGGTCACTGGAGCTGTGAGGCTGTGGCAGTAAACAGAACCGAACCCAGGTCACTGGAGCTGTGAGGCTGTGGCAGTAAACAGAACTGAACCCAGGTCACTGGAGCTGTGAGACTGTGGCAGTAAACAGAACTGAACCCAGGTCACTGGAGCTGTGAGACTGTGGCAGTAAACAGAACCGAACTCAGGTCACTGGAGCTGTGAGACTGTGGCAGTAAACAGAACCGAACCCGGGTCACTGGAGCTGTGAGACTGTGGCAGTAAACAGAACCGAACCCAGGTCACTGGAGCTGTGAGACTGTGGCAGTAAACAGAACCGAACCCGGGACACTGGAGCTGTGAGACTGTGGCAGTAAACAGAACCGAACCCAGGTCACTGGAGCTGTGAGACTGTGGCAGTAAACAGAACCGAACCCAGGTCACTGGAGCTGTGAGACTGTGGCAGTAAACAGAACCGAACCCGGGTCACTGGAGCTGTGAGACTGTGGTAGTAAACAGAACTGAACCTGGGTCACTGGAGCTGTGAGACTGTGGTAGTAAACAGAACTGAACCCGGGTCACTGGAGCTGTGGGACTGTGGCAGTAAACAGAACTGAACCCAGGTCACTGGAGCTGTGAGACTGTGGCAGTAAACAGAACTGAACCCGGGTCACTGGAGCTGTGAGACTGTGGCAGTAAACAGAACTGAACCCAGGTCACTGGAGCTGTGAGACTGTGGCAGTAAACAGAACCGAACCCGGGTCATTGGAGCTGTGAGACTGTGGCAGTAAACAGAACCGAACCCGGGACACTGGAGCTGTGAGACTATTGCAGTAAACAGAACCGAACCCAGGTCACTGGAGCTGTGAGACTGTGACAGTAAACAGAACCGAACCCGGGACACTGGAGCTGTGAGACTGTGGCAGTAAACAGAACCGAACCCGGGTCACTGGAGCTGTGAGACTGTGGCAGTAAACAGAACCGAACCCAGGTCACTGGAGCTGTGAGACTGTGGCAGTAAACAGAACCGAACCCGGGACACTGGAGCTGTGAGACTGTGGCAGTAAACAGAACCGAACCCGGGTCATTGGAGCTGTGAGACTGTGGCAGTAAACAGAACCGAACCCAGGTCACTAGAGCTGTGAGACTGTGACAGTAAACAGAACCGAACCCGGGTCACTGGAGCTGTGAGACTGTGGCAGTAAACAGAACCGAATCCGGGACACTGGAGCTGTGAGACTGTGGCAGTAAACAGAACTGAACCCGGGTCACTGGAGCTGTGAGACTGTGGCAGTAAACAGAACCGAACCCAGGTCACTGGAGCTGTGAGACTGTGGCAGTAAACAGAACCCAACCCAGGTCAGTGGAGCTGTGAGACTGTGGCAGTAAACAGAACTGAACCCGGGTCACTGGAGCTGTGAGACTGTGGCAGTAAACAGAACTGAACCCGGGTCACTGGAGCTGTGAGACTGTGGCAGTAAACAGAACCGAACCCAGGTCACTGGAGCTGTGAGACTGTGGCAGTAAACAGAACCGAACCCGGGACACTGGAGCTGTGAGGCTGTGGCAGTCCCCAGAACCGAACCCGGGACACTGGAGCTGTGAGACTGCGGCAGTACGCAGAACTGAACCCGGGTCACTGGAGCTGTGAGAGTGTGGCAGTAAACAGAACCGAACCTGGGACACTGGAGCTGTGAGACTGTGGCAGACCCCAGAACCGAACCCAGGACACTGGAGCTGTGAGGCTGTGGCAGTAAACAGAACCGAACTCAGGTCACTGGAGCTGTGAGACTGTGGCAGTAAACAGAACTGAACCCAGGTCACTGGAGCTGTGAGACTGTGGCAGTAAACAGAACCGAACCCAGGACACTGGAGCTGTGAGACTGTGGCAGTAAACAGAACTGAACCCAGGTCACTGGAGCTGTGAGACTGTGGCAGTAAACAGAACCGAACCCAGGTCACTGGAGCTGTGAGGCTGTGGCAGTAAACAGAACTGAACCCAGGTCACTGGAGCTGTGAGACTGTGGCAGTAAACAGAACCGAACCCAGGTCCCTGGAGCTGTGAGGCTGTGGCAGTAAACAGAACTGAACCCAGGTCACTGGAGCTGTGAGACTGTGGCAGTAAATAGAGCCGAACCCGGGACACTGGAGCTGTGAGACTGTGGCAGTAAACAGAACTGAACCCGGGTCACTGGAGCTGTGAGACTGTGGCAGTAAACAGAACTGAACCCGGGTCACTGGAGCTGTGAGACTGTGGCAGTGAACAGAACCGAACCCGGGTCACTGTAGCTGTGAGACTGTGGCAGTAAACAGAGCCGAACCCGGGACACTGGAGCTGTGAGACTGTGGCAGTAAACAGAACCGAACCCGGGTCACTGGAGCTGTCAGACTGTGGCAGTAAACAGAACCGAACCCAGGTCACTGGAGCTGTGAGACTGTGGCAGTAAACAGAACCGATCCCAGGTCACTGGAGCTGTGAGACTGTGGCAGTAAACAGAACCGGACCTGGGACACTGGAGCTGTGAGACTGTGGCAGTAAACAGAACCGGACCTGGGACACTGGAGCTGTGAGACTGTGGCAGTCCCCAGAACCGAACCCAGGTCACTGGAGCTGTGAGACTGTGGCAAAAAACAGAACCGAACCCGGGTCACTGGAGCTGTGAGGCTGTGGCAGTAAACAGAACCGAACCCAGGTCACTGGAGCTGTGAGGCTGTGGCAGTCCCCAGAACCGAACCCAGGTCACTGGAGCTGTGAGAGTGTGGCAGTAAACAGAACCGAACCCGGGACACTGGAGCTGTGAGGCTGTGGCAGTCCCCAGAACCGAACCCGGGACACTGGAGCTGTGAGACTGTGGCAGTACGCAGAACTGAACCCGGGTCACTGGAGCTGTGAGAGTGTGGCAGTAAACAGAACCGAACCCGGGACACTGGAGCTGTGAGGCTGTGGCAGTAAACAGAACCGAACCCAGGTCAGTGGAGCTGTGAGACTGTGGCAGTAAACAGAACCGAACCCAGGTCACTGGAGCTGTGAGACTGTGGCAGTAAACAGAACCGAACCCGGGTCACTGGAGCTGTGAGACTGTGGCAGTCCCCAGAACCGAACCCAGGTCACTGGAGCTGTGAGAGTGTGGCAGTAAACAGAACCGAACCCAGGTCACTGGAGCTGTGAGACTGTGGCAGTAAACAGAACCGAACCCGGGTCACTGGAGCGGTGAGACTGTGGCAGTAAACAGAACCAAACCCGGGTCACTGGAGCTGTGAGGCTGTGGCAGTAAACAGAACCGAACCCGGGTCACTGGAGCTGTGAGACTGTGGCAGTAAACAGAACCGAACCCAGGTCACTGGAGCTGTGAGACTGTGGCAGTAAACAGAACCGAACCCAGGTCACTGGAGCTGTGAGACTGTGGCAGTAAACAGAACCGAACCCAGGACACTGGAGCTGTGAGGCTGTGGCAGTAAACAGAACCGAGCCCGGGTCGCTGGAGCTGTGAGACTGTGGCAGTAAACAGAACTGAACCCAGGACACTGGAGCTGTGAGACTGTGGCAGTAAACAGAACCGAACCCAGGTCACTGGAGCTGTGAGACTGTGGCAGTAAACAGAACCGAACCCAGGTCACTGGAGCTGTGAGACTGTGGCAGTAAACAGAACAGAACCCAGGTCACTGGAGCTGTGAGACTGTGGCAGTAAACACAACCGAACCCAGGTCACTGGAGCTGTGAGACTGTGACAGTAAACAGCACCGAACCCGGGACACTGGAGCTGTGAGACTGTGGCAGTAAACAGAACCGAACCCGGGACACTGGAGCTGTGAGACTGTGGCAGTAAACAGAACCGAACCCGGGACACTGGAGCTGTGAGACTGTGGCAGTGAACAGAACCGAACCCAGGTCACTGGAGCTGTGAGACTGTGGCAGTAAACAGAACCGAACCCAGGTCACTGGAGTTGTGAGACTGTGGCAGTAAACAGAACCGAACCCAGGTCACTGGAGCTGTGAGACTGTGGCAGTAAACAGAACCGAACCCGGGACACTGGAGCTGTGAGACTGTCGCAGTGAACAGAACAGAACCCGGGTCACTGGAGCTGTGAGACTGTGGCAGTAAACAGAACCGAACCCGGGTCACTGGAGCTGTGAGACTGTGGCAGTAAACAGAACCGAACCCAGGTCACTGGAGCTGTGAGACTGTGGCAGTAAACAGAACCGAACCCGGGACACTGGAGCTGTGAGACTGTGGCAGTAAACAGAACCGAACCCGGGTCATTGGAGCTGTGAGACTGTGGCAGTAAACAGAACCGAACCCGGGTCACTGGAGCTGTGAGACTGTGGCAGAAAACAGAACCGAACCCGGGTCACTGGAGCTGTGAGACTGTGGCAGTAAACAGAAACGAACCCGGGACACTGGAGCTGTGAGACTGTGGCAGTAAACAGAACTGAACCCGGGTCACTGGAGCTGTGAGACTGTGGCAGTAAACAGAACCGAACCCAGGTCACTGGAGCTGTGAGACTGTGGCAGTAAACAGAACTGAACCCGGGTCACTGGAGCTGTGAGACTGTGGCAGTAAACAGAACCGAACCCAGGTCAGTGGAGCTGTGAGACTGTGGCAGTAAACAGAAATGAACCCGGGTCACTGGAGCTGTGAGACTGTGGCAGTAGACAGAACTGAACCCGGGTCACTGGAGCTGTGAGACTGTGGCAGTAAACAGAACCGAACCCAGGTCACTGGAGCTGTGAGACTGTGGCAGTAAACAGAACCGAACCCGGGACACTGGAGCTGTGAGGCTGTGGCAGTCCCCAGAACCGAACCCAGGACACTGGAGCTGTGAGGCTGTTGCAGTAAACAGAACCGAACTCAGGTCACTGGAGCTGTGAGACTGTGGCAGTAAACAGAACTGAACCCAGGTCACTGGAGCTGTGAGACTGTGGCAGTAAACAGAACTGAACCCAGGTCACTGGAGCTGTGAGACTGTGGCAGTAAACAGAACCGAACCCAGGACACTGGAGCTGTGAGACTGTGGCAGTAAACAGAACTGAACCCAGGTCACTGGAGCTGTGAGACTGTGGCAGTAAACAGAACCGAACCCAGGTCACTGGAGCTGTGAGGCTGTGGCAGTAAACATTACTGAACCCAGGTCAGTGGAGCTGTGAGACTGTGGCAGTAAACAGAGCCGAACCCGGGACACTGGAGCTGTGAGACTGTGGCAGTAAACAGAACCGAACCCGGGTCACTGAAGCTGTGAGACTGTGGCAGTAAACAGAACTGAACCCGGGTCACTGGAGCTGTGAGACTGTGGCAGTAAACAGAACCGAACCCGGGTCACTGTAGCTGTGAGACTGTGGCAGTAAACAGAGCCGAACCCGGGACACTGGAGCTGTGAGACTGTGGCAGTAAACAGAACCGAACCCGGGTCACTGGAGCTGTGAGACTGTGGCAGTAAACAGAACCGAACCCAGGTCACTGGAGCTGTGAGACTGTGGCAGTAAACAGAACCGAACCCAGGTCACTGGAGCTGTGAGACTGTGGCAGTAAACAGAACCGGACCTGGGACACTGGAGCTGTGAGACTGTGGCAGTAAACAGAACCGAACCCGGGTCACTGGAGCTGTGAGGCTGTGGCAGTAAACAGAACCGGACCCGGGACACTGGAGCTGTGAGACTGTGGCAGTCCCCAGAACCGAACCCAGGTCACTGGAGCTGTGAGACTGTGGCAAAAAACAGAACCGAACCCGGGTCACTGGAGCTGTGAGGCTGTGGCAGTAAACAGAACCGAACCCAGGTCACTGGAGCTGTGAGGCTGTGGCAGTCCCCAGAACCGAACCCAGGTCACTGGAGCTGTGAGAGTGTGGCAGTAAACAGAACCGAACCCGGGACACTGGAGCTGTGAGGCTGTGGCAGTCCCCAGAACCGAACCCGGGACACTGGAGCTGTGAGACTGTGGCAGTACGCAGAACTGAACCCGGGTCACTGGAGCTGTGAGAGTGTGGCAGTAAACAGAACCGAACCCGGGACACTGGAGCTGTCAGACTGTGGCAGTAAACAGAACCGAACCCAGGTCACTGGAGCTGTGAGACTGTGGCAGTAAACAGAACCGAACCCGGGTCACTGTAGCTGTGAGACTGTGGCAGTAAACAGAGCCGAACCCGGGACACTGGAGCTGTGAGACTGTGGCAGTAAACAGAACCGAACCCGGGTCACTGGAGCTGTCAGACTGTGGCAGTAAACAGAACCGAACCCAGGTCACTGGAGCTGTGAGAGTGTGGCAGTAAACAGAACCGAACCTGGGACACTGGAGCTGTGAGACTGTGGCAGTCCCCAGAACCGAACCCAGGACACTGGAGCTGTGAGGCTGTGGCAGTAAACAGAACCGAACTCAGGTCACTGGAGCTGTGAGACTGTGGCAGTAAACAGAACTGAACCCAGGTCACTGGAGCTGTGAGACTGTGGCAGTAAACAGAACCGAACCCAGGACACTGGAGCTGTGAGACTGTGGCAGTAAACAGAACTGAACCCAGGTCACTGGAGCTGTGAGACTGTGGCAGTAAACAGAACCGAACCCAGGTCACTGGAGCTGTGAGGCTGTGGCAGTAAACAGAACTGAACCCAGGTCACTGGAGCTGTGAGACTGTGGCAGTAAACAGAACCGAACCCAGGTCACTGGAGCTGTGAGGCTGTGGCAGTAAACAGAACTGAACCCAGGTCACTGGAGCTGTGAGACTGTGGCAGTAAACAGAGCCGAACCCGGGACACTGGAGCTGTGAGACTGTGGCAGTAAACAGAACCGAACCCGGGTCACTGGAGCTGTGAGACTGTGGCAGTAAACAGAACTGAACCCGGGTCATTGGAGCTGTGAGACTGTGGCAGTAAACAGAACCGAACCCGGGTCACTGTAGCTGTGAGACTGTGGCAGTAAACAGAACCGAACCCGGGTCACTGGAGCTGTCAGACTGTGGCAGTAAACAGAACTGAACCCGGGACACTGGAGCTGTGAGACTGTGGCAGTAAACAGAACCGAACCCGGGTCACTGGAGCTGTCAGACTGTGGCAGTAAACAGAACCGAACCCAGGTCACTGGAGCTGTGAGACTGTGGCAGTAAACAGAACCGATCCCAGGTCACTGGAGCTGTGAGACTGTGGCAGTAAACAGAACCGGACCTGGGACACTGGAGCTGTGAGACTGTGGCAGTAAACAGAACCGGACCTGGGACACTGGAGCTGTGAGACTGTGGCAGTAAACAGAACCGGACCTGGGACACTGGAGCTGTGAGACTGTGGCAGTAAACAGAACTGAACCCAGGTCACTGGAGCTGTGAGACTGTGGCAGTCCCCAGAACCGAACCCAGGTCACTGGAGCTGTGAGACTGTGGCAAAAAACAGAACCGAACCCAGGTCACTGGAGCTGTGAGGCTGTGGCAGTAAACAGAACCGAACCCAGGTCACTGGAGCTGTGAGGCTGTGGCAGTCCCCAGAACCGAACCCAGGTCACTGGAGCTGTGAGAGTGTGGCAGTAAACAGAACCGAACCCGGGACACTGGAGCTGTGAGGCTGTGGCAGTCCCCAGAACCGAACCCGGGACACTGGAGCTGTGAGACTGTGGCAGTACGCAGAACTGAACCCGGGTCACTGGAGCTGTGAGAGTGTGGCAGTAAACAGAACCGAACCCGGGACACTGGAGCTGTGAGGCTGCGGCAGTAAACAGAACCGAACCCAGGTCAGTGGAGCTGTGAGACTGTGGCAGTAAACAGAACCGAACCCAGGTCACTGGAGCTGTGAGACTGTGGCAGTAAACAGAACCGAACCCGGGTCACTGGAGCTGTGAGACTGTGGCAGTCCCCAGAACCGAACCCAGGTCACTGGAGCTGTGAGAGTGTGGCAGTAAACAGAACCGAACCCAGGTCACTGGAGCTGTGAGACTGTGGCAGTAAACAGAACCGAACCCGGGTCACTGGAGCGGTGAGACTGTGGCAGTAAACAGAACCAAACCCGGGTCACTGGAGCTGTGAGGCTGTGGCAGTAAACAGAACCGAACCCGGGTCACTGGAGCTGTGAGACTGTGGCAGTAAACAGAACCGAACCCAGGTCACTGGAGCTGTGAGACTGTGGCAGTAAACAGAACCGAACCCAGGTCACTGGAGCTGTGAGACTGTGGCAGTAAACAGAACCGAACCCAGGACACTGGAGCTGTGAGGCTGTGGCAGTAAACAGAACCGAGCCCGGGTCGCTGGAGCTGTGAGACTGTGGCAGTAAACAGAACTGAACCCAGGACACTGGAGCTGTGAGACTGTGGCAGTAAACAGAACCGAACCCAGGTCTCTGGAGCTGTGAGACTGTGGCAGTAAACAGAACCGAACCCAGGTCACTGGAGCTGTGAGACTGTGGCAGTAAACAGAACAGAACCCAGGTCACTGGAGCTGTGAGACTGTGGCAGTAAACAGAACCGAACCCAGGTCACTGGAGCTGTGAGACTGTGACAGTAAACAGCACCGAACCCGGGACACTGGAGCTGTCAGACTGTGGCAGTAAACAGAACCGAACCCGGGACACTGGAGCTGTGAGACTGTGGCAGTAAACAGAACCGAACCCGGGACACTGGAGCTGTGAGACTGTGGCAGTGAACAGAACCGAACCCAGGTCACTGGAGCTGTGAGACTGTGGCAGTAAACAGAACCGAACCCAGGTCACTGGAGTTGTGAGACTGTGGCAGTAAACAGAACCGAACCCAGGTCACTGGAGCTGTGAGACTGTGGCAGTAAACAGAACCGAACCCGGGACACTGGAGCTGTGAGACTGTGGCAGTGAACAGAACAGAACCCGGGTCACTGGAGCTGTGAGACTGTGGCAGTAAACAGAACCGAACCCGGGTCACTGGAGCTGTGAGACTGTGGCAGTAAACAGAACCGAACCCAGGTCACTGGAGCTGTGAGACTGTGGCAGTAAACAGAACCGAACCCGGGACACTGGAGCTGTGAGACTGTGGCAGTAAACAGAACCGAACCCGGGTCATTGGAGCTGTGAGACTGTGGCAGTAAACAGAACCGAACCCGGGTCACTGGAGCTGTGAGACTGTGACAGTAAACAGAACCGAACCCGGGTCACTGGAGCTGTGAGACTGTGGCAGTAAACAGAACCGAACCCGGGACACTGGAGCTGTGAGACTGTGGCAGTAAACAGAACTGAACCCGGGTCACTGGAGCTGTGAGACTGTGGCAGTAAACAGAACCGAACCCAGGTCACTGGAGCTGTGAGACTGTGGCAGTAAACAGAACTGAACCCGGGTCACTGGAGCTGTGAGACTGTGGCAGTAAACAGAACCGAACCCAGGTCAGTGGAGCTGTGAGACTGTGGCAGTAAACAGAACTGAACCCGGGTCACTGGAGCTGTGAGACTGTGGCAGTAGACAGAACTGAACCCGGGTCACTGGAGCTGTGAGACTGTGGCAGTAAACAGAACCGAACCCGGGACACTGGAGCTGTGAGGCTGTGGCAGTCCCCAGAACCGAACCCGGGACACTGGAGCTGTGAGACTGCGGCAGTACGCAGAACTGAACCCGGGTCACTGGAGCTGTGAGAGTGTGGCAGTAAACAGAACCGAACCCGGGACACTGGAGCTGTGAGACTGTGGCAGTCCCCAGAACCGAACCCAGGACACTGGAGCTGTGAGGCTGTTGCAGTAAACAGAACCGAACTCAGGTCACTGGAGCTGTGAGACTGTGGCAGTAAACAGAACTGAACCCAGGTCACTGGAGCTGTGAGACTGTGGCAGTAAACAGAACTGAACCCAGGTCACTGGAGCTGTGAGACTGTGGCAGTAAACAGAACCGAACCCAGGTCACTGGAGCTGTGAGGCTGTGGCAGTAAACATTACTGAACCCAGGTCAGTGGAGCTGTGAGACTGTGGCAGTAAACAGAGCCGAACCCGGGACACTGGAGCTGTGAGACTGTGGCAGTAAACAGAACCGAACCCGGGTCACTGAAGCTGTGAGACTGTGGCAGTAAACAGAACTGAACCCGGGTCACTGGAGCTGTGAGACTGTGGCAGTAAACAGAACCGAACCCGGGTCACTGTAGCTGTGAGACTGTGGCAGTAAACAGAGCCGAACCCGGGACACTGGAGCTGTGAGACTGTGGCAGTAAACAGAACCGAACCCGGGTCACTGGAGCTGTGAGACTGTGGCAGTAAACAGAACCGAACCCAGGTCACTGGAGCTGTGAGACTGTGGCAGTAAACAGAACCGAACCCAGGTCACTGGAGCTGTGAGACTGTGGCAGTAAACAGAACCGGACCTGGGACACTGGAGCTGTGAGACTGTGGCAGTAAACAGAACCGAACCCGGGTCACTGGAGCTGTGAGGCTGTGGCAGTAAACAGAACCGGACCCGGGACACTGGAGCTGTGAGACTGTGGCAGTCCCCAGAACCGAACCCAGGTCACTGGAGCTGTGAGACTGTGGCAAAAAACAGAACCGAACCCGGGTCACTGGAGCTGTGAGGCTGTGGCAGTAAACAGAACCAAACCCAGGTCACTGGAGCTGTGAGGCTGTGGCAGTCCCCAGAACCGAACCCAGGTCACTGGAGCTGTGAGAGTGTGGCAGTAAACAGAACCGAACCCGGGACACTGGAGCTGTGAGGCTGTGGCAGTCCCCAGAACCGAACCCGGGACACTGGAGCTGTGAGACTGTGGCAGTACGCAGAACTGAACCCGGGTCACTGGAGCTGTGAGAGTGTGGCAGTAAACAGAACCGAACCCGGGACACTGGAGCTGTCAGACTGTGGCAGTAAACAGAACCGAACCCAGGTCACTGGAGCTGTGAGACTGTGGCAGTAAACAGAACCGAACCCGGGTCACTGTAGCTGTGAGACTGTGGCAGTAAACAGAGCCGAACCCGGGACACTGGAGCTGTGAGACTGTGGCAGTAAACAGAACCGAACCCGGGTCACTGGAGCTGTCAGACTGTGGCAGTAAACAGAACCGAACCCAGGTCACTGGAGCTGTGAGAGTGTGGCAGTAAACAGAACCGAACCTGGGACACTGGAGCTGTGAGACTGTGGCAGTCCCCAGAACCGAACCCAGGACACTGGAGCTGTGAGGCTGTGGCAGTAAACAGAACCGAACTCAGGTCACTGGAGCTGTGAGACTGTGGCAGTAAACAGAACTGAACCCAGGTCACTGGAGCTGTGAGACTGTGGCAGTAAACAGAACCGAACCCAGGACACTGGAGCTGTGAGACTGTGGCAGTAAACAGAACTGAACCCAGGTCACTGGAGCTGTGAGACTGTGGCAGTAAACAGAACCGAACCCAGGTCACTGGAGCTGTGAGGCTGTGGCAGTAAACAGAACTGAACCCAGGTCACTGGAGCTGTGAGACTGTGGCAGTAAACAGAACCGAACCCAGGTCACTGGAGCTGTGAGGCTGTGGCAGTAAACAGAACTGAACCCAGGTCACTGGAGCTGTGAGACTGTGGCAGTAAACAGAGCCGAACCCGGGACACTGGAGCTGTGAGACTGTGGCAGTAAACAGAACCGAACCCGGGTCACTGGAGCTGTGAGACTGTGGCAGTAAACAGAACTGAACCCGGGTCACTGGAGCTGTGAGACTGTGGCAGTAAACAGAACCGAACCCGGGTCACTGTAGCTGTGAGACTGTGGCAGTAAACAGAGCCGAACCCGGGACACTGGAGCTGTGAGACTGTGGCAGTAAACAGAACCGAACCCGGGTCACTGGAGCTGTCAGACAGTGGCAGTAAACAGAACCGAACCCAGGTCACTGGAGCTGTGAGACTGTGGCAGTAAACAGAACCGATCCCAGGTCACTGGAGCTGTGAGACTGTGGCAGTAAACAGAACCGGACCTGGGACACTGGAGCTGTGAGACTGTGGCAGTCCCCAGAACCGAACCCAGGTCACTGGAGCTGTGAGACTGTGGCAAAAAACAGAACCGAACCCGGGTCACTGGAGCTGTGAGGCTGTGGCAGTAAACAGAACCGAACCCAGGTCACTGGAGCTGTGAGGCTGTGGCAGTCCCCAGAACCGAACCCAGGTCACTGGAGCTGTGAGAGTGTGGCAGTAAACAGAACCGAACCCGGGACACTGGAGCTGTGAGGCTGTGGCAGTCCCCAGAACCGAACCCGGGACACTGGAGCTGTGAGACTTTGGCAGTACGCAGAACTGAACCCGGGTCACTGGAGCTGTGAGAGTGTGGCAGTAAACAGAACCGAACCCGGGACACTGGAGCTGTGAGGCTGCGGCAGTAAACAGAACCGAACCCAGGTCAGTGGAGCTGTGAGACTGTGGCAGTAAACAGAACCGAACCCAGGTCACTGGAGCTGTGAGACTGTGGCAGTAAACAGAACCGAACCCGGGTCACTGGAGCTGTGAGACTGTGGCAGTCCCCAGAACCGAACCCAGGTCACTGGAGCTGTGAGAGTGTGGCAGTAAACAGAACCGAACCCAGGTCACTGGAGCTGTGAGACTGTGGCAGTAAACAGAACCGAACCCGGGTCACTGGAGCGGTGAGACTGTGGCAGTAAACAGAACCAAACCCGGGTCACTGGAGCTGTGAGGCTGTGGCAGTAAACAGAACCGAACCCGGGTCACTGGAGCTGTGAGACTGTGGCAGTAAACAGAACCGAACCCAGGTCACTGGAGCTGTGAGACTGTGGCAGTAAACAGAACCGAACCCAGGTCACTGGAGCTGTGAGACTGTGGCAGTAAACAGAACCGAACCCAGGACACTGGAGCTGTGAGGCTGTGGCAGTAAACAGAACCGAGCTTGGGTCGCTGGAGCTGTGAGACTGTGGCAGTAAACAGAACTGAACCCAGGACACTGGAGCTGTGAGACTGTGGCAGTAAACAGAACCGAACCCAGGTCACTGGAGCTGTGAGACTGTGGCAGTAAACAGAACCGAACCCAGGTCACTGGAGCTGTGAGACTGTGGCAGTAAACAGAACAGAACCCAGGTCACTGGAGCTGTGAGACTGTGGCAGTAAACAGAACCGAACCCAGGTCACTGGAGCTGTGAGACTGTGACAGTAAACAGCACCGAACCCGGGACACTGGAGCTGTGAGACTGTGGCAGTAAACAGAACCGAACCCGGGACACTGGAGCTGTGAGACTGTGGCAGTAAACAGAACCGAACCCGGGACACTGGAGCTGTGAGACTGTGGCAGTGAACAGAACCGAACCCAGGTCACTGGAGCTGTGAGACTGTGGCAGTAAACAGAACCGAACCCAGGTCACTGGAGTTGTGAGACTGTGGCAGTAAACAGAACCGAACCCAGGTCACTGGAGCTGTGAGACTGTGGCAGTAAACAGAACCGAACCCGGGACACTGGAGCTGTGAGACTGTGGCAGTGAACAGAACAGAACCCGGGTCACTGGAGCTGTGAGACTGTGGCAGTAAACAGAACCGAACCCGGGTCACTGGAGCTGTGAGACTGTGGCAGTAAACAGAACCGAACCCAGGTCACTGGAGCTGTGAGACTGTGGCAGTAAACAGAACCGAACCCGGGACACTGGAGCTGTGAGACTGTGGCAGTAAACAGAACCGAACCCGGGACACTGGAGCTGTGAGACTGTGGCAGTGAACAGAACCGAACCCAGGTCACTGGAGCTGTGAGACTGTGGCAGTAAACAGAACCGAACCCAGGTCACTGGAGTTGTGAGACTGTGGCAGTAAACAGAACCGAACCCAGGTCACTGGAGCTGTGAGACTGTGGCAGTAAACAGAACCGAACCCGGGACACTGGAGCTGTGAGACTGTGGCAGTGAACAGAACAGAACCCGGGTCACTGGAGCTGTGAGACTGTGGCAGTAAACAGAACCGAACCCGGGTCACTGGAGCTGTGAGACTGTGGCAGTAAACAGAACCGAACCCAGGTCACTGGAGCTGTGAGACTGTGGCAGTAAACAGAACCGAACCCGGGACACTGGAGCTGTGAGACTGTGGCAGTAAACAGAACCGAACCCGGGTCACTGGAGCTGTGAGACTGTGACAGTAAACAGAACCGAACCCGGGTCACTGGAGCTGTGAGACTGTGGCAGTAAACAGAACCGAACCCGGGACACTGGAGCTGTGAGACTGTGGCAGTAAACAGAACTGAACCCGGGTCACTGGAGCTGTGAGACTGTGGCAGTAAACAGAACCGAACCCAGGTCACTGGAGCTGTGAGACTGTGGCAGTAAACAGAACTGAACCCGGGTCACTGGAGCTGTGAGACTGTGGCAGTAAACAGAACCGAACCCAGGTCAGTGGAGCTGTGAGACTGTGGCAGTAAACAGAACTGAACCCGGGTCACTGGAGCTGTGAGACTGTGGCAGTAGACAGAACTGAACCCGGGTCACTGGAGCTGTGAGACTGTGGCAGTAAACAGAACCGAACCCAGGTCACTGGAGCTGTGAGACTGTGGCAGTAAACAGAACCGAACCCGGGACACTGGAGCTGTGAGGCTGTGGCAGTCCCCAGAACCGAACCCGGGACACTGGAGCTGTGAGACTGCGGCAGTACGCAGAACTGAACCCGGGTCACTGGAGCTGTGAGAGTGTGGCAGTAAACAGAACCGAACCCGGGACACTGGAGCTGTGAGACTGTGGCAGTCCCCAGAACCGAACCCAGGACACTGGAGCTGTGAGGCTGTTGCAGTAAACAGAACCGAACTCAGGTCACTGGAGCTGTGAGACTGTGGCAGTAAACAGAACTGAACCCAGGTCACTGGAGCTGTGAGACTGTGGCAGTAAACAGAACTGAACCCAGGTCACTGGAGCTGTGAGACTGTGGCAGTAAACAGAACCGAACCCAGGACACTGGAGCTGTGAGACTGTGGCAGTAAACAGAACTGAACCCAGGTCACTGGAGCTGTGAGACTGTGGCAGTAAACAGAACCGAACCCAGGTCACTGGAGCTGTGAGGCTGTGGCAGTAAACAGAACTGAACCCAGGTCACTGGAGCTGTGAGACTGTGGCAGTAAACAGAACCGAACCCAGGTCACTGGAGCTGTGAGGCTGTGGCAGTAAACATTACTGAACCCAGGTCAGTGGAGCTGTGAGACTGTGGCAGTAAACAGAGCCGAACCCGGGACACTGGAGCTGTGAGACTGTGGCAGTAAACAGAACCGAACCCGGGTCACTGGAGCTGTCAGACTGTGGCAGTAAACAGAACCGAACCCAGGTCACTGGAGCTGTGAGACTGTGGCAGTAAACAGAACCGATCCCAGGTCACTGGAGCTGTGAGACTGTGGCAGTAAACAGAACCGGACCTGGGACACTTGAGCTGTGAGACTGTGGCAGTAAACAGAACCGGACCTGGGACACTGGAGCTGTGAGACTGTGGCAGTCCCCAGAACCGAACCCAGGTCACTGGAGCTGTGAGACTGTGGCAAAAAACAGAACCGAACCCGGGTCACTGGAGCTGTGAGGCTGTGGCAGTAAACAGAACCGAACCCAGGTCACTGGAGCTGTGAGGCTGTGGCAGTCCCCAGAACCGAACCCAGGTCACTGGAGCTGTGAGAGTGTGGCAGTAAACAGAACCGAACCCGGGACACTGGAGCTGTGAGGCTGTGGCAGTCCCCAGAACCGAACCCGGGACACTGGAGCTGTGAGACTTTGGCAGTACGCAGAACTGAACCCGGGTCACTGGAGCTGTGAGAGTGTGGCAGTAAACAGAACCGAACCCGGGACACTGGAGCTGTGAGGCTGCGGCAGTAAACAGAACCGAACCCAGGTCAGTGGAGCTGTGAGACTGTGGCAGTAAACAGAACCGAACCCAGGTCACTGGAGCTGTGAGACTGTGGCAGTAAACAGAACCGAACCCGGGTCACTGGAGCTGTGAGACTGTGGCAGTCCCCAGAACCGAACCCAGGTCACTGGAGCTGTGAGAGTGTGGCAGTAAACAGAACCGAACCCAGGTCACTGGAGCTGTGAGACTGTGGCAGTAAACAGAACCGAACCCGGGTCACTGGAGCGGTGAGACTGTGGCAGTAAACAGAACCAAACCCGGGTCACTGGAGCTGTGAGGCTGTGGCAGTAAACAGAACCGAACCCGGGTCACTGGAGCTGTGAGACTGTGGCAGTAAACAGAACCGAACCCAGGTCACTGGAGCTGTGAGACTGTGGCAGTAAACAGAACCGAACCCAGGTCACTGGAGCTGTGAGACTGTGGCAGTAAACAGAACCGAACCCAGGACACTGGAGCTGTGAGGCTGTGGCAGTAAACAGAACCGAGCCCGGGTCGCTGGAGCTGTGAGACTGTGGCAGTAAACAGAACTGAACCCAGGACACTGGAGCTGTGAGACTGTGGCAGTAAACAGAACCGAACCCAGGTCACTGGAGCTGTGAGACTGTGGCAGTAAACAGAACCGAACCCAGGTCACTGGAGCTGTGAGACTGTGGCAGTAAACAGAACCGAACCCAGGACACTGGAGCTGTGAGACTGTGGCAGTAAACAGAACTGAACCCAGGTCACTGGAGCTGTGAGACTGTGGCAGTAAACAGAACCGAACCCAGGTCACTGGAGCTGTGAGGCTGTGGCAGTAAACAGAACTGAACCCAGGTCACTGGAGCTGTGAGACTGTGGCAGTAAACAGAACCGAACCCAGGTCACTGGAGCTGTGAGGCTGTGGCAGTAAACAGAACTGAACCCAGGTCACTGGAGCTGTGAGACTGTGGCAGTAAACAGAGCCGAACCCGGGACACTGGAGCTGTGAGACTGTGGCAGTAAACAGAACCGAACCCGGGTCACTGGAGCTGTGAGACTGTGGCAGTAAACAGAACTGAACCCGGGTCACTGGAGCTGTGAGACTGTGGCAGTAAACAGAACCGAACCCGGGTCACTGTAGCTGTGAGACTGTGGCAGTAAACAGAGCCGAACCCGGGACACTGGAGCTGTGAGACTGTGGCAGTAAACAGAACCGAACCCGGGTCACTGGAGCTGTCAGACTGTGGCAGTAAACAGAACCGAACCCAGGTCACTGGAGCTGTGAGACTGTGGCAGTAAACAGAACCGATCCCAGGTCACTGGAGCTGTGAGACTGTGGCAGTAAACAGAACCGGACCTGGGACACTGGAGCTGTGAGACTGTGGCAGTAAACAGAACCGGACCTGGGACACTGGAGCTGTGAGACTGTGGCAGTCCCCAGAACCGAACCCAGGTCACTGGAGCTGTGAGGCTGTGGCAGTAAACAGAACCGAACCCAGGTCACTGGAGCTGTGAGGCTGTGGCAGTCCCCAGAACCGAACCCAGGTCACTGGAGCTGTGAGAGTGTGGCAGTAAACAGAACCGAACCCGGGACACTGGAGCTGTGAGGCTGTGGCAGTCCCCAGAACCGAACCCGGGACACTGGAGCTGTGAGACTTTGGCAGTACGCAGAACTGAACCCGGGTCACTGGAGCTGTGAGAGTGTGGCAGTAAACAGAACCGAACCCGGGACACTGGAGCTGTGAGGCTGCGGCAGTAAACAGAACCGAACCCAGGTCAGTGGAGCTGTGAGACTGTGGCAGTAAACAGAACCGAACCCAGGTCACTGGAGCTGTGAGACTGTGGCAGTAAACAGAACCGAACCCGGGTCACTGGAGCTGTGAGACTGTGGCAGTCCCCAGAACCGAACCCAGGTCACTGGAGCTGTGAGAGTGTGGCAGTAAACAGAACCGAACCCAGGTCACTGGAGCTGTGAGACTGTGGCAGTAAACAGAACCGAACCCGGGTCACTGGAGCGGTGAGACTGTGGCAGTAAACAGAACCAAACCCGGGTCACTGGAGCTGTGAGGCTGTGGCAGTAAACAGAACCGAACCCGGGTCACTGGAGCTGTGAGACTGTGGCAGTAAACAGAACCGAACCCAGGTCACTGGAGCTGTGAGACTGTGGCAGTAAACAGAACCGAACCCAGGTCACTGGAGCTGTGAGACTGTGGCAGTAAACAGAACCGAACCCAGGACACTGGAGCTGTGAGGCTGTGGCAGTAAACAGAACCGAGCCCGGGTCGCTGGAGCTGTGAGACTGTGGCAGTAAACAGAACTGAACCCAGGACACTGGAGCTGTGAGACTGTGGCAGTAAACAGAACCGAACCCAGGTCACTGGAGCTGTGAGACTGTGGCAGTAAACAGAACCGAACCCAGGTCACTGGAGCTGTGAGACTGTGGCAGTAAACAGAACAGAACCCAGGTCACTGGAGCTGTGAGACTGTGGCAGTAAACAGAACCGAACCCAGGTCACTGGAGCTGTGAGACTGTGACAGTAAACAGCACCGAACCCGGGACACTGGAGCTGTGAGACTGTGGCAGTAAACAGAACCGAACCCGGGACACTGGAGCTGTGAGACTGTGGCAGTAAACAGAACCGAACCCGGGACACTGGAGCTGTGAGACTGTGGCAGTGAACAGAACCGAACCCAGGTCACTGGAGCTGTGAGACTGTGGCAGTAAACAGAACCGAACCCAGGTCACTGGAGTTGTGAGACTGTGGCAGTAAACAGAACCGAACCCAGGTCACTGGAGCTGTGAGACTGTGGCAGTAAACAGAACCGAACCCGGGACACTGGAGCTGTGAGACTGTGGCAGTGAACAGAACAGAACCCGGGTCACTGGAGCTGTGAGACTGTGGCAGTAAACAGAACCGAACCCGGGTCACTGGAGCTGTGAGACTGTGGCAGTAAACAGAACCGAACCCAGGTCACTGGAGCTGTGAGACTGTGGCAGTAAACAGAACCGAACCCGGGACACTGGAGCTGTGAGACTGTGGCAGTAAACAGAACCGAACCCGGGTCATTGGAGCTGTGAGACTGTGGCAGTAAACAGAACCGAACCCGGGTCACTGGAGCTGTGAGACTGTGACAGTAAACAGAACCGAACCCGGGTCACTGGAGCTGTGAGACTGTGGCAGTAAACAGAACCGAACCCGGGACACTGGAGCTGTGAGACTGTGGCAGTAAACAGAACTGAACCCGGGTCACTGGAGCTGTGAGACTGTGGCAGTAAACAGAACCGAACCCAGGTCACTGGAGCTGTGAGACTGTGGCAGTAAACAGAACTGAACCCGGGTCACTGGAGCTGTGAGACTGTGGCAGTAAACAGAACCGAACCCAGGTCAGTGGAGCTGTGAGACTGTGGCAGTAAACAGAACTGAACCCGGGTCACTGGAGCTGTGAGACTGTGGCAGTAGACAGAACTGAACCCGGGTCACTGGAGCTGTGAGACTGTGGCAGTAAACAGAACCGAACCCAGGTCACTGGAGCTGTGAGACTGTGGCAGTAAACAGAACCGAACCCGGGACACTGGAGCTGTGAGGCTGTGGCAGTCCCCAGAACCGAACCCGGGACACTGGAGCTGTGAGACTGCGGCAGTACGCAGAACTGAACCCGGGTCACTGGAGCTGTGAGAGTGTGGCAGTAAACAGAACCGAACCCGGGACACTGGAGCTGTGAGACTGTGGCAGTCCCCAGAACCGAACCCAGGACACTGGAGCTGTGAGGCTGTTGCAGTAAACAGAACCGAACTCAGGTCACTGGAGCTGTGAGACTGTGGCAGTAAACAGAACTGAACCCAGGTCACTGGAGCTGTGAGACTGTGGCAGTAAACAGAACTGAACCCAGGTCACTGGAGCTGTGAGACTGTGGCAGTAAACAGAACCGAACCCAGGACACTGGAGCTGTGAGACTGTGGCAGTAAACAGAACTGAACCCAGGTCACTGGAGCTGTGAGACTGTGGCAGTAAACAGAACCGAACCCAGGTCACTGGAGCTGTGAGGCTGTGGCAGTAAACAGAACTGAACCCAGGTCACTGGAGCTGTGAGACTGTGGCAGTAAACAGAACCGAACCCAGGTCACTGGAGCTGTGAGGCTGTGGCAGTAAACATTACTGAACCCAGGTCAGTGGAGCTGTGAGACTGTGGCAGTAAACAGAGCCGAACCCGGGACACTGGAGCTGTGAGACTGTGGCAGTAAACAGAACCGAACCCGGGTCACTGGAGCTGTCAGACTGTGGCAGTAAACAGAACCGAACCCAGGTCACTGGAGCTGTGAGACTGTGGCAGTAAACAGAACCGATCCCAGGTCACTGGAGCTGTGAGACTGTGGCAGTAAACAGAACCGGACCTGGGACACTGGAGCTGTGAGACTGTGGCAGTAAACAGAACCGGACCTGGGACACTGGAGCTGTGAGACTGTGGCAGTCCCCAGAACCGAACCCAGGTCACTGGAGCTGTGAGACTGTGGCAAAAAACAGAACCGAACCCGGGTCACTGGAGCTGTGAGGCTGTGGCAGTAAACAGAACCGAACCCAGGTCACTGGAGCTGTGAGGCTGTGGCAGTCCCCAGAACCGAACCCAGGTCACTGGAGCTGTGAGAGTGTGGCAGTAAACAGAACCGAACCCGGGACACTGGAGCTGTGAGGCTGTGGCAGTCCCCAGAACCGAACCCGGGACACTGGAGCTGTGAGACTTTGGCAGTACGCAGAACTGAACCCGGGTCACTGGAGCTGTGAGAGTGTGGCAGTAAACAGAACCGAACCCGGGACACTGGAGCTGTGAGGCTGCGGCAGTAAACAGAACCGAACCCAGGTCAGTGGAGCTGTGAGACTGTGGCAGTAAACAGAACCGAACCCAGGTCACTGGAGCTGTGAGACTGTGGCAGTAAACAGAACCGAACCCGGGTCACTGGAGCTGTGAGACTGTGGCAGTCCCCAGAACCGAACCCAGGTCACTGGAGCTGTGAGAGTGTGGCAGTAAACAGAACCGAACCCAGGTCACTGGAGCTGTGAGACTGTGGCAGTAAACAGAACCGAACCCGGGTCACTGGAGCGGTGAGACTGTGGCAGTAAACAGAACCAAACCCGGGTCACTGGAGCTGTGAGGCTGTGGCAGTAAACAGAACCGAACCCGGGTCACTGGAGCTGTGAGACTGTGGCAGTAAACAGAACCGAACCCAGGTCACTGGAGCTGTGAGACTGTGGCAGTAAACAGAACCGAACCCAGGTCACTGGAGCTGTGAGACTGTGGCAGTAAACAGAACCGAACCCAGGACACTGGAGCTGTGAGGCTGTGGCAGTAAACAGAACCGAGCCCGGGTCGCTGGAGCTGTGAGACTGTGGCAGTAAACAGAACTGAACCCAGGACACTGGAGCTGTGAGACTGTGGCAGTAAACAGAACCGAACCCAGGTCACTGGAGCTGTGAGACTGTGGCAGTAAACAGAACCGAACCCAGGTCACTGGAGCTGTGAGACTGTGGCAGTAAACAGAACAGAACCCAGGTCACTGGAGCTGTGAGACTGTGGCAGTAAACAGAACCGAACCCAGGTCACTGGAGCTGTGAGACTGTGACAGTAAACAGCACCGAACCCGGGACACTGGAGCTGTGAGACTGTGGCAGTAAACAGAACCGAACCCGGGACACTGGAGCTGTGAGACTGTGGCAGTAAACAGAACCGAACCCGGGACACTGGAGCTGTGAGACTGTGGCAGTGAACAGAACCGAACCCAGGTCACTGGAGCTGTGAGACTGTGGCAGTAAACAGAACCGAACCCAGGTCACTGGAGTTGTGAGACTGTGGCAGTAAACAGAACCGAACCCAGGTCACTGGAGCTGTGAGACTGTGGCAGTAAACAGAACCGAACCCGGGACACTGGAGCTGTGAGACTGTGGCAGTGAACAGAACAGAACCCGGGTCACTGGAGCTGTGAGACTGTGGCAGTAAACAGAACCGAACCCGGGTCACTGGAGCTGTGAGACTGTGGCAGTAAACAGAACCGAACCCAGGTCACTGGAGCTGTGAGACTGTGGCAGTAAACAGAACCGAACCCGGGACACTGGAGCTGTGAGACTGTGGCAGTAAACAGAACCGAACCCGGGTCATTGGAGCTGTGAGACTGTGGCAGTAAACAGAACCGAACCCGGGTCACTGGAGCTGTGAGACTGTGACAGTAAACAGAACCGAACCCGGGTCACTGGAGCTGTGAGACTGTGGCAGTAAACAGAACCGAACCCGGGACACTGGAGCTGTGAGACTGTGGCAGTAAACAGAACTGAACCCGGGTCACTGGAGCTGTGAGACTGTGGCAGTAAACAGAACCGAACCCAGGTCACTGGAGCTGTGAGACTGTGGCAGTAAACAGAACTGAACCCGGGTCACTGGAGCTGTGAGACTGTGGCAGTAAACAGAACCGAACCCAGGTCAGTGGAGCTGTGAGACTGTGGCAGTAAACAGAACTGAACCCGGGTCACTGGAGCTGTGAGACTGTGGCAGTAGACAGAACTGAACCCGGGTCACTGGAGCTGTGAGACTGTGGCAGTAAACAGAACCGAACCCAGGTCACTGGAGCTGTGAGACTGTGGCAGTAAACAGAACCGAACCCGGGACACTGGAGCTGTGAGGCTGTGGCAGTCCCCAGAACCGAACCCGGGACACTGGAGCTGTGAGACTGCGGCAGTACGCAGAACTGAACCCGGGTCACTGGAGCTGTGAGAGTGTGGCAGTAAACAGAACCGAACCCGGGACACTGGAGCTGTGAGACTGTGGCAGTCCCCAGAACCGAACCCAGGACACTGGAGCTGTGAGGCTGTTGCAGTAAACAGAACCGAACTCAGGTCACTGGAGCTGTGAGACTGTGGCAGTAAACAGAACTGAACCCAGGTCACTGGAGCTGTGAGACTGTGGCAGTAAACAGAACTGAACCCAGGTCACTGGAGCTGTGAGACTGTGGCAGTAAACAGAACCGAACCCAGGACACTGGAGCTGTGAGACTGTGGCAGTAAACAGAACTGAACCCAGGTCACTGGAGCTGTGAGACTGTGGCAGTAAACAGAACCGAACCCAGGTCACTGGAGCTGTGAGGCTGTGGCAGTAAACAGAACTGAACCCAGGTCACTGGAGCTGTGAGACTGTGGCAGTAAACAGAACCGAACCCAGGTCACTGGAGCTGTGAGGCTGTGGCAGTAAACATTACTGAACCCAGGTCAGTGGAGCTGTGAGACTGTGGCAGTAAACAGAGCCGAACCCGGGACACTGGAGCTGTGAGACTGTGGCAGTAAACAGAACCGAACCCGGGTCACTGAAGCTGTGAGACTGTGGCAGTAAACAGAACTGAACCCGGGTCACTGGAGCTGTGAGACTGTGGCAGTAAACAGAACCGAACCCGGGTCACTGTAGCTGTGAGACTGTGGCAGTAAACAGAGCCGAACCCGGGACACTGGAGCTGTGAGACTGTGGCAGTAAACAGAACCGAACCCGGGTCACTGGAGCTGTGAGACTGTGGCAGTAAACAGAACCGAACCCAGGTCACTGGAGCTGTGAGACTGTGGCAGTAAACAGAACCGAACCCAGGTCACTGGAGCTGTGAGACTGTGGCAGTAAACAGAACCGGACCTGGGACACTGGAGCTGTGAGACTGTGGCAGTAAACTGAACCGAACCCGGGTCACTGGAGCTGTGAGGCTGTGGCAGTAAACAGAACCGGACCCGGGACACTGGAGCTGTGAGACTGTGGCAGTCCCCAGAACCGAACCCAGGTCACTGGAGCTGTGAGACTGTGGCAAAAAACAGAACCGAACCCGGGTCACTGGAGCTGTGAGGCTGTGGCAGTAAACAGAACCGAACCCAGGTCACTGGAGCTGTGAGGCTGTGGCAGTCCCCAGAACCGAACCCAGGTCACTGGAGCTGTGAGAGTGTGGCAGTAAACAGAACCGAACCCGGGACACTGGAGCTGTGAGGCTGTGGCAGTCCCCAGAATCGAACCCGGGACACTGGAGCTGTGAGACTGTGGCAGTACGCAGAACTGAACCCGGGTCACTGGAGCTGTGAGAGTGTGGCAGTAGACAGAACCGAACCCGGGACACTGGAGCTGTGAGGCTGTGGCAGTAAACAGAACCGAACCCAGGTCAGTGGAGCTGTGAGACTGTGGCAGTACGCAGAACTGAACCCGGGTCACTGGAGCTGTGAGACTGTGGCAGTAAACAGAACCGAACCCAGGTCACTGGAGCTGTGAGACTGTGGCAGTAAACAGAACCGAACCCGGGTCACTGGAGCTGTGAGACTGTGGCAGTCCCCAGAACCGAACCCAGGTCAATGGAGCTGTGAGAGTGTGGCAGTAAACAGAACCGAACCCAGGTCACTGGAGCTGTGAGACTGTGGCAGTAAACAGAACCGAACCCGGGTCACTGGAGCGGTGAGACTGTGGCAGTAAACAGAACCAAACCCGGGTCACTGGAGCTGTGAGGCTGTGGCAGTAAACAGAACCGAACCCGGGTCACTGGAGCTGTGAGACTGTGGCAGTAAACAGAACCGAACCCAGGTCACTGGAGCTGTGAGACTGTGGCAGTAAACAGAACCGAACCCAGGTCACTGGAGCTGTGAGACTGTGGCAGTAAACAGAACCGAACCCAGGACACTGGAGCTGTGAGGCTGTGGCAGTAAACAGAACCGAACCCGGGTCACTGGAGCTGTGAGACTGTGGCAGTAAACAGAACTGAACCCAGGAAACTGGAGCTGTGAGACTGTGACAGTAAACAGAACAGAACCCAGGTCACTGGAGCTGTGAGACTGTGGCAGTAAACAGAACCGAACCCAGGTCACTGGAGCTGTGAGACTGTGACAGTAAACAGAACCGAACCCGGGACACTGGAGCTGTGAGACTGTGGCAGTAAACAGAACCGAACCCGGGACACTGGAGCTGTGAGACTGTGGCAGTAAACAGAACCGAACCCGGGACACTGGAGCTGTGAGACTGTGGCAGTGAACAGAACCGAACCCAGGTCACTGGAGCTGTGAGACTGTGGCAGTAAACAGAACCGAACCCAGGTCACTGGAGCTGTGAGACTGTGGCAGTAAACAGAACCGAACCCAGGTCACTGGAGCTGTGAGACTGTGGCAGTAAACAGAACCGAACCCGGGACACTGGAGCTGTGAGACTGTGGCAGTGAACAGAACAGAACCCGGGTCACTGGAGCTGTGAGACTGTGGCAGTACGCAGAACCGAACCCAGGTCACTGGAGCTATGAGATGGTGGCAGTAAACAGAACCGAACCCGGGTCACTGAAGCTGTGAGACTGTGGCAGTAAACAGAACCGAACCCAGGTCACTGGAGCTGTGAGGCTGTGGCAGTAAACAGAACCGAACCCGGGTCACTCAAGCTGTGAGGCTGTGGCAGTGAACAGAACCGAACCCATGTCACTGGAGCTGTGAGACTGTGGCAGTAAAAAGAACCGAACCCAGGTCACTGGAGATGTGAGACTGTGGCAGTAAACGGAACCGAACCTGGGACACTGGAGCTGTGAGGCTGTGGCAGTAAACAGAACCGAACCCAGGACAGTGGAGCTGTGAGACTGTGGCAGTACGCAGAACCGAACCCAGGTCACTGGAGCTGTGAAACTGTGGCAGTAAACAGAACCGAACCCGGGTCACTGGAGCTGTGAGACTGTGGCAGTAAACAGAACCGAACCCGGGTCACTGGAGCTGTGAGACTGTGGCAGTAAACAGAACTGAACCCGGGTCACTGGAGCTGTGAGACTGTGGCAGTAAACAGAACTGAACCCGGGTCACTGGAGCTGTGAGACTGTGGCAGTAAACAGAACCGAACCCAGGTCATTGGAGCTGTGAGACTGTGGCAGTAAACAGAACTGAACCCGGGTCACTGGAGCTGTGAGACTGTGGCAGTAAACAGAACTGAACCCGGGTCACTGGAGCTGTGAGACTGTAGCAGTAAACAGAACCGAACCCAGGTCACTGGAGCTGTGAGACTGTGGCAGTAAACAGAACCGAACCCGGGACACTGGAGCTGTGAGGCTGTGGCAGTCCCCAGAACCGAACCCGGGACACTGGAGCTGTGAGACTGCAGCAGTACGCAGAACTGAACCCGGGTCACTGGAGCTGTGAGAGTGTGGCAGTAAACAGAACCGAACCCGGGACACTGGAGCTGTGAGACTGTGGCAGTCCCCAGAACCGAACCCAGGACACTGGAGCTGTGAGGCTGTGGCAGTAAACAGAACCGAACTCAGGTCACTGGAGCTGTGAGACTGTGGCATTAAACAGAACTGAACCCGGGTCACTGGATCTGTGAGACTGTGGCAGTAAACAGAACTGAACCCAGGTCACTGGAGCTGTGAGACTGTGGCAGTAAACAGAACCGAACCCAGGACACTGGAGCTGTGAGACTGTGGCAGTAAACAGAACTGAACCCAGGTCACTGGAGCTGTGAGACTGTGGCAGTAAACAGAACCGAACCCAGGTCACTGGAGCTGTGAGGCTTTGGCAGTAAACAGAACTGAACCCAGGTCACTGGAGCTGTGAGACTGTGGCAGTAAACAGAACCGAACCCAGGTCACTGGAGCTGTGAGGCTGTGGCAGTAAACAGAACTGAACCCAGGTCACTGGAGCTGTGAGACTGTGGCAGTAAACAGAGCCGAACCCGGGACACTGGAGCTGTGAGACTGTGGCAGTAAACAGAACCGAACCCGGGTCACTGGAGCTGTGAGACTATGGCAGTAAACAGAACCGAACCCGGGTCACTGGAGCTGTGAGACTGTGGCAGTAAACAGAACCGAACCCAGGACACTGGAGCTGTGAGACTGTGGCAGTAAACAGAACCGAACCCAGGTCACTGGAGCTGTGAGACTGTGGCAGTAAACAGAACCGAACCCAGGTCACTGGAGCTGTGAGACTGTCGCAGTAAACAGAACCGGACCCGGGACACTGGAGCTGTGAGACTGTGGCAGTAAACAGAACTGAACCCGGGTCACTGGAGCTGTGAGGCTGTGGCAGTAAACAGAACCGGACCCGGGACACTGGAGCTGTGAGACTGTGGCAGTCCCCAGAACCGAACCCAGGTCACTGGAGCTGTGAGACTGTGGCAAAAAACAGAACCGAACCCGGGTCACTGGAGCTGTGAGGCTGCGGCAGTAAACAGAACCGAACCCAGGTCAATGGAGCTGTGAGGCTGTGGCAGTCCCCAGAACCGAACCCAGGTCACTGGAGCTGTGAGAGTGTGGCAGTAAACAGAACCGAACCTGGGACACTGGAGCTGTGAGGCTTTGGCAATCCCCAGAACCGAACCCGGGACACTGGAGCTGTGAGACTGTGGCAGTACGCAGAACTGAACCCGGGTCACTGGAGCTGTGAGAGTGTGGCAGTAAACAGAACCGAACCCGGGACACTGGAGCTGTGAGGCTGTGGCAGTAAACAGAACCGAACCCAGGTCACTGGAGCTGTGAGACTGTGGCAGTAAACAGAACCGAACCCAGGTCACTGGAGCTGTGAGACTGTGGCAGTCCCCAGAACCGAACCCGGGTCACTGGAGCTGTGAGACTGTGGCAGTCCCCAGAACCGAACCCAGGTCACTGGAGCTGTGAGACTGTGGCAGTAAACAGAACCGAACCCAGGTCACTGGAGCTGTGAGACTGTGGCAGTAAACAGAACCGAACCCGGGTCACTGGAGCGGTGAGACTGTGGCAGTAAACAGAACCGAACCCGGGTCACTGGAGCTGTGAGACTGTGGCAGTAAACAGAACCGAACCCGGGTCACTGGAGCTGTGAGGCTGTGGCAGTAAACAGAACCGAACCCGGGTCACTGGAGCTGTGAGACTGTGGCAGTAAACAGAACCGAACCCAGGTCACTGGAGCTGTGAGACTGTGGCAGTAAACAGAACCGAACCCAGGTCACTGGAGCTGTGAGACTGTGGCAGTAAACAGAACCGAACCCAGGACACTGGAGCTGTGAGGCTGTGGCAGTAAACAGAACCGAACCCGGGTCACTGGAGCTGTGAGACTGTGGCAGTAAACAGAACTGAACCCAGGACACTGGAGCTGTGAGACTGTGGCAGTAAACAGAACCGAACCCAGGTCACTGGAGCTGTGAGACTGTGGCAGTAAACAGAACAGAACCCAGGTCACTGGAGCTGTGAGACTGTGGCAGTAAACAGAACCGAACCCAGGTCACTGGAGCTGTAAGACTGTGACAGTAAAAAGAACCGAACCCGGGACACTGGAGCTGTGAGACTGTGGCAGTAAACAGAACCGAACCCGGGACACTGGAGCTGTGAGACTGTGGCAAAAAACAGAACCGAGCCCGGGACACTGGAGCTGTGAGACTGTGGCAGTGAACAGAACCGAACCCAGGTCACTGGAGCTGTGAGACTGTGGCAGTAAACAGAACCGAACCCAGGTCACTGGAGCTGTGAGACTGTGGCAGTAAACAGAACCGAACCCGGGACACTGGAGCTGTGAGACTGTGGCAGTAAACAGAACCGAACCCGGGACACTGGAGCTGTGAGACTGTGGCAGTGAACAGAACAGAACCCGGGTCACTGGAGCTGTGAGACTGTGGCAGTACGCAGAACCGAACCCAGGTCACTGGAGCTATGAGACTGCGGCAGTACGCAGAACTGAACCCGGGTCACTGAAGCTGTGAGAGTGTGGCAGTAAACAGAACCGAACCCGGGACACTGGAGCTGTGAGACTGTGGCAGTAAACAGAACCGAACCCAGGTCACTGGAGCTGTGAGACTGTGGCAGTAAACAGAACCGAACTCAGGTCACTGGAACTGTGAGACTGTGGCAGTAAACAGAACTGAACCCAGGTCACTGGAGCTGTGAGACTGTGGCAGTAAACAGAACTGAACCCAGGTCACTGGAGCTGTGAGGCTGTGGCAGTAAACAGAACTGAACCCAGGTCACTGGAGCTGTGAGACTGTGGCAGTAAACAGAACCGAACCCAGGTCACTGGAGCTGTGAGGCTGTGGCAGTAAACAGAACTGAACCCAGGTCACTGGAGCTGTGAGACTGTGGCAGTAAACAGAACCGAACCCAGGTCACTGGAGCTGTGAGGCTGTGGCAGTAAACAGAACTGAACCCAGGTCACTGGAGCTGTGAGACTGTGGCAGTAAACAGAGCCGAACCCGGGACACTGGAGCTGTGAGACTGTGGCAGTAAACAGAACTGAACCCGGGACACTGGAGCTGTGAGACTGTGGCAGTAAACAGAACTGAACCCAGGTCACTGGAGCTGTGAGACTGTGGCAGTAAACAGAACTGAACCCAGGTCACTGGAGCTGTGAGACTGTGGCAGTAAACAGAACCGAACTCAGGTCACTGGAGCTGTGAGACTGTGGCAGTAAACAGAACCGAACCCGGGTCACTGGAGCTGTGAGACTGTGGCAGTAAACAGAACCGAACCCGGGACACTGGAGCTGTGAGACTGTGGCAGTAAACAGAACCGAACCCAGGTCACTGGAGCTGTGAGACTGTGGCAGTAAACAGAACCGAACCCAGGTCACTGGAGCTGTGAGACTGTGGCAGTAAACAGAACCGAACCCGGGACACTGGAGCTGTGAGACTGTGGCAGTAAACAGAACCGAACCCGGGTCACTGGAGCTGTGAGACTGTGGCAGTAAACAGAACTGAACCCAGGTCACTGGAGCTGTGAGACTGTGGCAGTACGCAGAACTGAACCCGGGTCACTGGAGCTGTGAGACTGTGGCAGTAAACAGAACCGAACCCGGGTCATTGGAGCTGTGAGACTGTGGCAGTAAACAGAACCGAACCCGGGTCACTGGAGCTGTGAGACTGTGGCAGTAAACAGAACCGAACCCAGGTCACTGGAGCTGTGAGACTGTGGCAGTAAACAGAACCGAACCCGGGTCATTGGAGCTGTGAGACTGTGGCAGTAAACAGAACCGAACCCGGGACACTGGAGCTGTGAGACTGTGGCAGTAAACAGAACTGAACCCGGGACACTGGAGCTGTGAGACTGTGGCAGTAAACAGAACCGAACCCAGGTCACTGGAGCTGTGAGACTGTGACAGTAAACAGAACCGAACCCAGGTCACTGGAGCTGTGAGACAGTGGCAGTAAACAGAACCGAACCCGGGACACTGGAGCTGTGAGACTGTGGCAGTAAACAGAACCGAACCCGGGTCATTGGAGCTGTGAGACTGTGACAGTAAACAGAACCGAACCCGGGTCACTGGAGCTGTGAGACTGTGGCAGTAAACAGAACCGAACCCGGGTCACTGGAGCTGTGAGACTGTGGCAGTAAACAGAACCGAACCCGGGTCACTGGAGCTGTGAGACTGTGGCAGTAAACAGAACCGAACCCGGGACACTGGAGCTGTGAGACTGTGGCAGTGAACAGAACCGAACCCAGGTCACTGGAGCTGTGAGACTGTGGCAGTAAACAGAACCGAACCCAGGTCACTGGAGCTGTGAGACTGTGGCAGTAAACAGAACCGAACCCGGGTCATTGGAGCTGTGAGACTGTGGCAGTAAACAGAACCGAACCCAGGTCACTGGAGCTGTGAGACTGTGACAGTAAACAGAACCGAACCCGGGACACTGGAGCTGTGAGACTGTGGCAGTAAACAGAACCGAACCCAGGTCACTGGAGCTGTGAGACTGTGGCAGTAAACAGAACCGAACCCGGGACACTGGAGCTGTGAGACTGTGGCAGTAAACAGAACCGAACCCGGGTCATTGGAGCTGTGAGACTGTGGCAGTAAACAGAACCGAACCCAGGTCACTGGAGCTGTGAGACTGTGACAGTAAACAGAACCGAACCCGGGACACTGGAGCTGTGAGACTGTGGCAGTAAACAGAACCGGACCCGGGACACTGGAGCTGTGAGACTGTGGCAGTAAACAGAACCGAACCCGGGTCACTGGAGCTGTGAGGCTGTGGCAGTAAACAGAACCGGACCTAGGGACACTGGAGCTGTGAGACTGTGGCAGTCCCCAGAACCGAACCCAGGTCACTGGAGCTGTGAGACTGGGGCAAAAAACAGAACCGAACCCGGGTCACTGGAGCTGTGAGGCTGCGGCAGTAAACAGAACCGAACCCAGGTCACTGGAGCTGTGAGGCTGTGGCAGTCCCCAGAACCGAACCCAGGTCACTGGAGCTGTGAGAGTGTGGCAGTAAACAGAACCGAACCCGGGACACTGGAGCTGTGAGACTGTGGCAGTAAACAGAACCGAACCCGGGTCACTGGAGCTGTGAGACTGTGGCAGTCCCCAGAACCGAACCTGGGACACTGGAGCTGTGAGACTGTGGCAGTCCCCAGATCCGAACCTGGGACACTGGAGCTGTGAGACTGTGGCAGTACGCAGAACTGAACCCGGGTCACTGGAGCTGTGAGACTGTGGCAGTAAACAGAACCGAACTCGGGACACTGGAGCTGTGAGGCTGTGGCAGTAAACAGAACCGAACCCAGGTCACTGGAGCTGTGAGACTGTGGCAGTAAACGGAACCGAACCCAGGTCACTGGAGCTGTGAGACTGTGGCAGTCCCCAGAAGCGAACCCGGGTCACTGGAGCTGTGAGAGTGTGGCAGTAAACAGAACCGAACCCAGGTCACTGGAGCTGTGAGACTGTGGCAGTAAACAGAACCGAACCCGGGTCACTGGAGCGGTGAGACTGTGGCAGTAAACAGAACCGAACCCGGGTCACTGGAGCTGTGCGGCTGTGGCAGTAAACAGAACCGAACCCGGGTCACTGGAGCTGTGAGACTGTGGCAGTAAACAGAACTGAACCCAGGACACTGGAGCTGTGAGACTGTGGCAGTAAACAGAACCGAACCCAGGTCACTGGAGCTGTGAGACTGTGGCAGTAAACAGAACAGAACCCAGGTCACTGGAGCTGTGAGACTGTGGCAGTAAACAGAACCGAACCCAGGTCACTGGAGCTGTAAGACTGTGACAGTAAACAGAACCGAACCCGGGTCACTGGAGCTGTGAGACTGTGGCAGTAAACAGAACCGAACCCGGGTCACTGGAGCTGTGAGACTGTGGCAGTAAACAGAACCGAACCCGGGACACTGGAGCTGTGAGACTGTGGCAGTAAACAGAACCGAACCCGGGACACTGGAGCTGTGAGACTGTGGCAGTGAACAGAACCGAACCCAGGTCACTGGAGCTGTGAGACTGTGGCAGTAAACAGAACCGAACCCAGGTCACTGGAGCTGTGAGACTGTGGCAGTAAACAGAACCGAACCCAGGTCACTGGAGCTGTGAGACTGTGGCAGTAAACAGAACCGAACCCGGACACTGGAGCTGTGAGACTGTGGCAGTGAACAGAACAGAACCCGGGTCACTGGAGCTGTGAGACTGTGGCAGTAAACAGAACCGAACCCGGACACTGGAGCTGTGAGACTGTGGCAGTGAACAGAACAGAACCCGGGTCACTGGAGCTGTGAGACTGTGGCAGTAAACAGAACCGAACCCAGGTCACTGGAGCTGTGAGACTGTGGCAGTAAACAGAACCGAACCCAGGTCACTGGAGCTATGAGACTGTGGCAGTAAACAGAACCGAACCCGGGTCACTGAAGCTGTGAGACTGTGGCAGTAAACAGAACCGAACCCATGTCACTGGAGCTGTGAGGCTGTGGCAGTAAACAGAACTGAACCCAGGTCACTGAAGCTGTGAGACTGTGGCAGTACGCAGAACCGAACCCAGGTCACTGGAGCTGTGAGACTGTGGCAGTAAACTAAACCGAACCCGGGTCACTGGAGATGTGAGACTGTGGCAGTACGCAGAACCGAACCCGGGTCACTGGAGCTCTGAGACTGTGGCAGTAAACAGAACCGAGCCCGGGTCACTGGAGCTGTGAGACTGTGGCAGTAAACAGAACCGAACCCAGGTCACTGGAGCTGTGAGACTGTGGCAGGAAACAGAACCGAACCCAGGTCACTGGAGCTGTGTGAATGTGGCAGTAAACAGAACCGAACCCGGGTCACTGGAGCTGTGAGGCTGTGGCAGTAAACAGAACCGGACCCGGGACACAGGAGCTGTGAGACTGTGGCAGTCCCCAGAACCGAACCCAGGTCACTGGAGCTGTGAGACTGTGGCAAAAAACAGAACCGAACCCGGGTCACTGGAGCTGTGAGGCTGTGGCAGTAAACAGAACCGAACCCGGGACACTGGAGCTGTGAGACTGTGGCAGTAAACAGAACCGAACCCAGGTCACTGGAGCTGTAAGACTGTGACAGTAAACAGAACCGAACCCGGGACACTGGAGCTGTGAGACTGTGGCAGTAAACAGAACCGAACCCGGGTCACTGGAGCTGTGAGACTGTGGCAGTAAACAGAACCGAACCCAGGTCACTGGAGCTGTAAGACTGTGACAGTAAACAGAACCGAACCCGGGACACTGGAGCTGTGAGACTGTGGCAGTAAACAGAACCGAACCCGGGACACTGGAGCTGTGAGACTGTGGCAGTAAACAGAACCGAACCCATGTCACTGGAGCTGTGAGGCTGTGGCAGTAAACAGAACCGAACCCAGGTCACTGGAGCTGTGAGACTGTGGCAGTAAACAGAACCGAACCCGGATCACTGGAGCTGTGAGACTGTGGCAGTAAACAGAACCGAACCCGGGTCACTGGAGCTGTGAGACTGTGGCAGTAAACAGAACCGAACCCGGGACACTGGAGCTGTGAGACTGTGGCAGTAAACAGAACCGAACCGGGACACTGGAGCTGTGAGACTGTGGCAGTGAACAGAACCGAACCCAGGTCACTGGAGCTGTGAGACTGTGGCAGTAAACAGAACCGAACCCAGGTCACTGGAGCTGTGAGACTGTGACAGTCCCCAGAACCGAACCCAGGACACTGGAGCTGTGAGGCTGTGGCAGTAAACAGAACCGAACCCGGGACACTGGAGCTGTGAGACTGTGGCAGTCCCCAGATCCGAACCCATGACACTGGAGCTGTGAGGCTGTGGCAGTAAACAGAACCGAACCCGGGTCACTGAAGCTGTGAGACTGTGGCAGTAAACAGAACCGAACCCATGTCACTGGAGCTGTGAGGCTGTGGCAGTAAACAGAACTGAACCCAGGTCACAGAAGCTGTGAGACTGTGGCAGTACGCAGAACCGTACCCGGGTCACTGGAGCTGTGAGACTGTGGCAGTAAACAGAACCGAACCCATGTCACTGGAGCTGTGAGACTGTGGCAGTAAACAGAACTGAACCCGGGTCACTGGAGCTGTGAGACTGTGGCAGTAAACAGAACCGAACCCAGGTCACTGGAGCTGTGAGACTGTGGCAGTAAACTAAACCGAACACGGGTCACTGGAGATGTGAGACTGTGGCAGTACGCAGAACCGAACCCGGGTCACTGGAGCTCTGAGACTGTGGCAGTAAACAGAACCGAACCCGGGTCACTGGAGCTGTGAGACTGTGGCAGTAAACAGAACTGAACCCGGGACACTGGAGCTGTGAGACTGTGGCAGTAGACAGAACCGAACCCAGGTCACTGGAGCTGTGAGACTGTGGCAGTAAACAGAACCGAACCCAGGTCACTGGAGCTGTGAGACTGTGGCAGTAAACAGAACCGAACCCAGGTCACTGGAGCTGTGAGACTGTGGCAGTAAACAGAACCGAACCCGGACACTGGAGCTGTGAGACTGTGGCAGTGAACAGAACAGAACCCGGGTCACTGGAGCTGTGAGACTGTGGCAGTAAACAGAACCGAACCCAGGTCACTGGAGCTGTGAGACTGTGGCAGTAAACAGAACCGAACCCAGGTCACTGGAGCTATGAGACTGTGGCAGTAAACAGAACCGAACCCGGGTCACTGAAGCTGTGAGACTGTGGCAGTAAACAGAACCGAACCCATGTCACTGGAGCTGTGAGGCTGTGGCAGTAAACAGAACTGAACCCAGGTCACTGAAGCTGTGAGACTGTGGCAGTACGCAGAACCGAACCCAGGTCACTGGAGCTGTGAGACTGTGGCAGTAAACTAAACCGAACCCGGGTCACTGGAGATGTGAGACTGTGGCAGTACGCAGAACCGAACCCGGGTCACTGGAGCTCTGAGACTGTGGCAGTAAACAGAACCGAGCCCGGGTCACTGGAGCTGTGAGACTGTGGCAGTAAACAGAACCGAACCCAGGTCACTGGAGCTGTGAGACTGTGGCAGTAAACAGAACCGAACCCAGGTCACTGGAGCTGTGAGACTGTGGCAGTAAACAGAACCGAACCCAGGTCACTGGAGCTGTGAGACTGTGGCAGTAAACAGAACCGAACCCGGACACTGGAGCTGTGAGACTGTGGCAGTGAACAGAACAGAACCCGGGTCACTGGAGCTGTGAGACTGTGGCAGTAAACAGAACCGAACCCGGACACTGGAGCTGTGAGACTGTGGCAGTGAACAGAACAGAACCCGGGTCACTGGAGCTGTGAGACTGTGGCAGTAAACAGAACCGAACCCAGGTCACTGGAGCTGTGAGACTGTGGCAGTAAACAGAACCGAACCCAGGTCACTGGAGCTATGAGACTGTGGCAGTAAACAGAACCGAACCCGGGTCACTGAAGCTGTGAGACTGTGGCAGTAAACAGAACCGAACCCATGTCACTGGAGCTGTGAGGCTGTGGCAGTAAACAGAACTGAACCCAGGTCACTGAAGCTGTGAGACTGTGGCAGTACGCAGAACCGAACCCAGGTCACTGGAGCTGTGAGACTGTGGCAGTAAACTAAACCGAACCCGGGTCACTGGAGATGTGAGACTGTGGCAGTACGCAGAACCGAACCCGGGTCACTGGAGCTCTGAGACTGTGGCAGTAAACAGAACCGAGCCCGGGTCACTGGAGCTGTGAGACTGTGGCAGTAAACAGAACCGAACCCAGGTCACTGGAGCTGTGAGACTGTGGCAGGAAACAGAACCGAACCCAGGTCACTGGAGCTGTGTGAATGTGGCAGTAAACAGAACCGAACCCGGGTCACTGGAGCTGTGAGGCTGTGGCAGTAAACAGAACCGGACCCGGGACACAGGAGCTGTGAGACTGTGGCAGTCCCCAGAACCGAACCCAGGTCACTGGAGCTGTGAGACTGTGGCAAAAAACAGAACCGAACCCGGGTCACTGGAGCTGTGAGGCTGTGGCAGTAAACAGAACCGAACCCGGGACACTGGAGCTGTGAGACTGTGGCAGTAAACAGAACCGAACCCAGGTCACTGGAGCTGTAAGACTGTGACAGTAAACAGAACCGAACCCGGGACACTGGAGCTGTGAGACTGTGGCAGTAAACAGAACCGAACCCGGGTCACTGGAGCTGTGAGACTGTGGCAGTAAACAGAACCGAACCCAGGTCACTGGAGCTGTAAGACTGTGACAGTAAACAGAACCGAACCCGGGACACTGGAGCTGTGAGACTGTGGCAGTAAACAGAACCGAACCCGGGACACTGGAGCTGTGAGACTGTGGCAGTAAACAGAACCGAACCCATGTCACTGGAGCTGTGAGGCTGTGGCAGTAAACAGAACCGAACCCAGGTCACTGGAGCTGTGAGACTGTGGCAGTAAACAGAACCGAACCCGGATCACTGGAGCTGTGAGACTGTGGCAGTAAACAGAACCGAACCCGGGTCACTGGAGCTGTGAGACTGTGGCAGTAAACAGAACCGAACCCGGGACACTGGAGCTGTGAGACTGTGGCAGTAAACAGAACCGAACCGGGACACTGGAGCTGTGAGACTGTGGCAGTGAACAGAACCGAACCCAGGTCACTGGAGCTGTGAGACTGTGGCAGTAAACAGAACCGAACCCAGGTCACTGGAGCTGTGAGACTGTGACAGTCCCCAGAACCGAACCCAGGACACTGGAGCTGTGAGGCTGTGGCAGTAAACAGAACCGAACCCGGGACACTGGAGCTGTGAGACTGTGGCAGTCCCCAGATCCGAACCCATGACACTGGAGCTGTGAGGCTGTGGCAGTAAACAGAACCGAACCCGGGTCACTGAAGCTGTGAGACTGTGGCAGTAAACAGAACCGAACCCATGTCACTGGAGCTGTGAGGCTGTGGCAGTAAACAGAACTGAACCCAGGTCACAGAAGCTGTGAGACTGTGGCAGTACGCAGAACCGTACCCGGGTCACTGGAGCTGTGAGACTGTGGCAGTAAACAGAACCGAACCCATGTCACTGGAGCTGTGAGACTGTGGCAGTAAACAGAACTGAACCCGGGTCACTGGAGCTGTGAGACTGTGGCAGTAAACAGAACCGAACCCAGGTCACTGGAGCTGTGAGACTGTGGCAGTAAACTAAACCGAACACGGGTCACTGGAGATGTGAGACTGTGGCAGTACGCAGAACCGAACCCGGGTCACTGGAGCTCTGAGACTGTGGCAGTAAACAGAACCGAACCCGGGTCACTGGAGCTGTGAGACTGTGGCAGTAAACAGAACTGAACCCGGGACACTGGAGCTGTGAGACTGTGGCAGTAGACAGAACCGAACCCAGGTCACTGGAGCTGTGAGACTGTGGCAGTAAACAGAACCGAACCCAGGTCACTGGAGCTGTGAGACTGTGGCAGTAAACAGAACCGAACCCAGGTCACTGGAGCTGTGAGACTGTGGCAGTAAACAGAACCGAACCCGGACACTGGAGCTGTGAGACTGTGGCAGTGAACAGAACAGAACCCGGGTCACTGGAGCTGTGAGACTGTGGCAGTAAACAGAACCGAACCCAGGTCACTGGAGCTGTGAGACTGTGGCAGTAAACAGAACCGAACCCAGGTCACTGGAGCTATGAGACTGTGGCAGTAAACAGAACCGAACCCGGGTCACTGAAGCTGTGAGACTGTGGCAGTAAACAGAACCGAACCCATGTCACTGGAGCTGTGAGGCTGTGGCAGTAAACAGAACTGAACCCAGGTCACTGAAGCTGTGAGACTGTGGCAGTACGCAGAACCGAACCCAGGTCACTGGAGCTGTGAGACTGTGGCAGTAAACTAAACCGAACCCGGGTCACTGGAGATGTGAGACTGTGGCAGTACGCAGAACCGAACCCGGGTCACTGGAGCTCTGAGACTGTGGCAGTAAACAGAACCGAGCCCGGGTCACTGGAGCTGTGAGACTGTGGCAGTAAACAGAACCGAACCCAGGTCACTGGAGCTGTGAGACTGTGGCAGGAAACAGAACCGAACCCAGGTCACTGGAGCTGTGTGAATGTGGCAGTAAACAGAACCGAACCCGGGTCACTGGAGCTGTGAGGCTGTGGCAGTAAACAGAACCGGACCCGGGACACAGGAGCTGTGAGGCTGTGGCAGTAAACAGAACCGAACCCAGGTCACTGGAGCTGTAAGACTGTGACAGTAAACAGAACCGAACCCGGGACACTGGAGCTGTGAGACTGTGGCAGCAAACAGAACCGAACCCGGGACACTGGAGCTGTGAGACTGTGGCAGTAAACAGAACCGAACCCAGGTCACTGGAGCTGTAAGACTGTGACAGTAAACAGAACCGAACCCGGGACACTGGAGCTGTGAGACTGTGGCAGTAAACAGAACCGAACCCGGGTCACTGAAGCTGTGAGACTGTGGCAGTAAACAGAACCGAACCCATGTCACTGGAGCTGTGAGGCTGTGGCAGTAAACAGAACTGAACCCAGGTCACTGAAGCTGTGAGACTGTGGCAGTACGCAGAACCGAACCCAGGTCACTGGAGCTGTGAGACTGTGGCAGTAAACTAAACCGAACCCGGGTCACTGGAGATGTGAGACTGTGGCAGTACGCAGAACCGAACCCGGGTCACTGGAGCTCTGAGACTGTGGCAGTAAACAGAACCGAGCCCGGGTCACTGGAGCTGTGAGACTGTGGCAGTAAACAGAACCGAACCCAGGTCACTGGAGCTGTGAGACTGTGGCAGGAAACAGAACCGAACCCAGGTCACTGGAGCTGTGTGAATGTGGCAGTAAACAGAACCGAACCCGGGTCACTGGAGCTGTGAGGCTGTGGCAGTAAACAGAACCGGACCCGGGACACAGGAGCTGTGAGACTGTGGCAGTCCCCAGAACCGAACACAGGTCACTGGAGCTGTGAGACTGTGGCAAAAAACAGAACCGAACCCGGGTCACTGGAGCTGTGAGGCTGTGGCAGTAAACAGAACCGAACCCGGGACACTGGAGCTGTGAGACTGTGGCAGTAAACAGAACCGAACCCAGGTCACTGGAGCTGTAAGACTGTGACAGTAAACAGAACCGAACCCGGGACACTGGAGCTGTGAGACTGTGGCAGTAAACAGAACCGAACCCGGGTCACTGGAGCTGTGAGACTGTGGCAGTAAACAGAACCGAACCCAGGTCACTGGAGCTGTAAGACTCTGACAGTAAACAGAACCGAACCCGGGACACTGGAGCTGTGAGACTGTGGCAGTAAACAGAACCGAACCCGGGACACTGGAGCTGTGAGACTGTGGCAGTAAACAGAACCGAACCCATGTCACTGGAGCTGTGAGGCTGTGGCAGTAAACTGAACCGAACCCAGGTCACTGGAGCTGTGAGACTGTGGCAGTAAACAGAACCGAACCCGGGTCACTGGAGCTGTGAGACTGTGGCAGTAAACAGAACCGAACCCGGGTCACTGGAGCTGTGAGACTGTGGCAGTAAACAGAACCGAACCCGGGTCACTGGAGCTGTGAGACTGTGGCAGTAAACAGAACCGAACCCGGGACACTGGAGCTGTGAGACTGTGGCAGTAAACAGAACCGAACCGGGACACTGGAGCTGTGAGACTGTGGCAGTGAACAGAACCGAACCCAGGTCACTGGAGCTGTGAGACTGTGGCAGTAAACAGAACCGAACCCAGGTCACTGGAGCTGTGAGACTGTGACAGTCCCCAGAACCGAACCCAGAACACTGGAGCTGTGAGGCTGTGGCAGTAAACAGAACCGAACCCGGGACACTGGAGCTGTGAGACTGTGGCAGTCCCCAGATCCGAACCCAGGACACTGGAGCTGTGAGGCTGTGGCAGTAAACAGAACCGAACCCGGGTCACTGAAGCTGTGAGACTGTGGCAGTAAACAGAACCGAACCCATGTCACTGGAGCTGTGAGGCTGTGGCAGTAAACAGAACTGAACCCAGGTCACAGAAGCTGTGAGACTGTGGCAGTACGCAGAACCGTACCCGGGTCACTGGAGCTGTGAGACTGTGGCAGTAAACAGAACCGAACCCATGTCACTGGAGCTGTGAGACTGTGGCAGTAAACAGAACTGAACCCGGGTCACTGGAGCTGTGAGACTGTGGCAGTAAACAGAACCGAACCCAGGTCACTGGAGCTGTGAGACTGTGGCAGTAAACTAAACCGAACACGGGTCACTGGAGATGTGAGACTGTGGCAGTACGCAGAACCGAACCCGGGTCACTGGAGCTCTGAGACTGTGGCAGTAAACAGAACCGAACCCGGGTCACTGGAGCTGTGAGACTGTGGCAGTAAACAGAACTGAACCCGGGACACTGGAGCTGTGAGACTGTGGCAGTAGACAGAACCGAACCCAGGTCACTGGAGCTGTGAGACTGTGGCAGTAAACAGAACCGAACCCAGGTCACTGGAGCTGTGAGACTGTGGCAGTAAACAGAACCGAACCCAGGTCACTGGAGCTGTGAGACTGTGGCAGTAAACAGAACCGAACCCGGACACTGGAGCTGTGAGACTGTGGCAGTGAACAGAACAGAACCCGGGACACTGGAGCTGTGAGACTGTGGCAGTAAACAGAACCGAACCCGGGTCACTGGAGCTGTGAGACTGTGGCAGTAAACAGAACCGAACCCAGGTCACTGGAGCTGTAAGACTGTGACAGTAAACAGAACCGAACCCGGGACACTGGAGCTGTGAGACTGTGGCAGTAAACAGAACCGAACCCGGGACACTGGAGCTGTGAGACTGTGGCAGTAAACAGAACCGAACCCATGTCACTGGAGCTGTGAGGCTGTGGCAGTAAACAGAACCGAACCCAGGTCACTGGAGCTGTGAGACTGTGGCAGTAAACAGAACCGAACCCGGATCACTGGAGCTGTGAGACTGTGGCAGTAAACAGAACCGAACCCGGGTCACTGGAGCTGTGAGACTGTGGCAGTAAACAGAACCGAACCCGGGACACTGGAGCTGTGAGACTGTGGCAGTAAACAGAACCGAACCGGGACACTGGAGCTGTGAGACTGTGGCAGTGAACAGAACCGAACCCAGGTCACTGGAGCTGTGAGACTGTGGCAGTAAACAGAACCGAACCCAGGTCACTGGAGCTGTGAGACTGTGACAGTCCCCAGAACCGAACCCAGGACACTGGAGCTGTGAGGCTGTGGCAGTAAACAGAACCGAACCCGGGACACTGGAGCTGTGAGACTGTGGCAGTCCCCAGATCCGAACCCATGACACTGGAGCTGTGAGGCTGTGGCAGTAAACAGAACCGAACCCGGGTCACTGAAGCTGTGAGACTGTGGCAGTAAACAGAACCGAACCCATGTCACTGGAGCTGTGAGGCTGTGGCAGTAAACAGAACTGAACCCAGGTCACAGAAGCTGTGAGACTGTGGCAGTACGCAGAACCGTACCCGGGTCACTGGAGCTGTGAGACTGTGGCAGTAAACAGAACCGAACCCATGTCACTGGAGCTGTGAGACTGTGGCAGTAAACAGAACTGAACCCGGGTCACTGGAGCTGTGAGACTGTGGCAGTAAACAGAACCGAACCCAGGTCACTGGAGCTGTGAGACTGTGGCAGTAAACTAAACCGAACACGGGTCACTGGAGATGTGAGACTGTGGCAGTACGCAGAACCGAACCCGGGTCACTGGAGCTCTGAGACTGTGGCAGTAAACAGAACCGAACCCGGGTCACTGGAGCTGTGAGACTGTGGCAGTAAACAGAACTGAACCCGGGACACTGGAGCTGTGAGACTGTGGCAGTAGACAGAACCGAACCCAGGTCACTGGAGCTGTGAGACTGTGGCAGTAAACAGAACCGAACCCAGGTCACTGGAGCTGTGAGACTGTGGCAGTAAACAGAACCGAACCCAGGTCACTGGAGCTGTGAGACTGTGGCAGTAAACAGAACCGAACCCGGACACTGGAGCTGTGAGACTGTGGCAGTGAACAGAACAGAACCCGGGTCACTGGAGCTGTGAGACTGTGGCAGTAAACAGAACCGAACCCAGGTCACTGGAGCTGTGAGACTGTGGCAGTAAACAGAACCGAACCCAGGTCACTGGAGCTATGAGACTGTGGCAGTAAACAGAACCGAACCCGGGTCACTGAAGCTGTGAGACTGTGGCAGTAAACAGAACCGAACCCATGTCACTGGAGCTGTGAGGCTGTGGCAGTAAACAGAACTGAACCCAGGTCACTGAAGCTGTGAGACTGTGGCAGTACGCAGAACCGAACCCAGGTCACTGGAGCTGTGAGACTGTGGCAGTAAACTAAACCGAACCCGGGTCACTGGAGATGTGAGACTGTGGCAGTACGCAGAACCGAACCCGGGTCACTGGAGCTCTGAGACTGTGGCAGTAAACAGAACCGAGCCCGGGTCACTGGAGCTGTGAGACTGTGGCAGTAAACAGAACCGAACCCAGGTCACTGGAGCTGTGAGACTGTGGCAGGAAACAGAACCGAACCCAGGTCACTGGAGCTGTGTGAATGTGGCAGTAAACAGAACCGAACCCGGGTCACTGGAGCTGTGAGGCTGTGGCAGTAAACAGAACCGGACCCGGGACACAGGAGCTGTGAGGCTGTGGCAGTAAACAGAACCGAACCCAGGTCACTGGAGCTGTAAGACTGTGACAGTAAACAGAACCGAACCCGGGACACTGGAGCTGTGAGACTGTGGCAGCAAACAGAACCGAACCCGGGACACTGGAGCTGTGAGACTGTGGCAGTAAACAGAACCGAACCCAGGTCACTGGAGCTGTAAGACTGTGACAGTAAACAGAACCGAACCCGGGACACTGGAGCTGTGAGACTGTGGCAGTAAACAGAACCGAACCCGGGTCACTGGAGCTGTGAGACTGTGGCAGTAAACAGAACCGAACCCGGGTCACTGAAGCTGTGAGACTGTGGCAGTAAACAGAACCGAACCCATGTCACTGGAGCTGTGAGGCTGTGGCAGTAAACAGAACTGAACCCAGGTCACTGAAGCTGTGAGACTGTGGCAGTACGCAGAACCGAACCCAGGTCACTGGAGCTGTGAGACTGTGGCAGTAAACTAAACCGAACCCGGGTCACTGGAGATGTGAGACTGTGGCAGTACGCAGAACCGAACCCGGGTCACTGGAGCTCTGAGACTGTGGCAGTAAACAGAACCGAGCCCGGGTCACTGGAGCTGTGAGACTGTGGCAGTAAACAGAACCGAACCCAGGTCACTGGAGCTGTGAGACTGTGGCAGGAAACAGAACCGAACCCAGGTCACTGGAGCTGTGTGAATGTGGCAGTAAACAGAACCGAACCCGGGTCACTGGAGCTGTGAGGCTGTGGCAGTAAACAGAACCGGACCCGGGACACAGGAGCTGTGAGACTGTGGCAGTCCCCAGAACCGAACACAGGTCACTGGAGCTGTGAGACTGTGGCAAAAAACAGAACCGAACCCGGGTCACTGGAGCTGTGAGGCTGTGGCAGTAAACAGAACCGAACCCGGGACACTGGAGCTGTGAGACTGTGGCAGTAAACAGAACCGAACCCAGGTCACTGGAGCTGTAAGACTGTGACAGTAAACAGAACCGAACCCGGGACACTGGAGCTGTGAGACTGTGGCAGTAAACAGAACCGAACCCGGGTCACTGGAGCTGTGAGACTGTGGCAGTAAACAGAACCGAACCCAGGTCACTGGAGCTGTAAGACTCTGACAGTAAACAGAACCGAACCCGGGACACTGGAGCTGTGAGACTGTGGCAGTAAACAGAACCGAACCCGGGACACTGGAGCTGTGAGACTGTGGCAGTAAACAGAACCGAACCCATGTCACTGGAGCTGTGAGGCTGTGGCAGTAAACTGAACCGAACCCAGGTCACTGGAGCTGTGAGACTGTGGCAGTAAACAGAACCGAACCCGGGTCACTGGAGCTGTGAGACTGTGGCAGTAAACAGAACCGAACCCGGGTCACTGGAGCTGTGAGACTGTGGCAGTAAACAGAACCGAACCCGGGTCACTGGAGCTGTGAGACTGTGGCAGTAAACAGAACCGAACCCGGGACACTGGAGCTGTGAGACTGTGGCAGTAAACAGAACCGAACCGGGACACTGGAGCTGTGAGACTGTGGCAGTGAACAGAACCGAACCCAGGTCACTGGAGCTGTGAGACTGTGGCAGTAAACAGAACCGAACCCAGGTCACTGGAGCTGTGAGACTGTGACAGTCCCCAGAACCGAACCCAGAACACTGGAGCTGTGAGGCTGTGGCAGTAAACAGAACCGAACCCGGGACACTGGAGCTGTGAGACTGTGGCAGTCCCCAGATCCGAACCCAGGACACTGGAGCTGTGAGGCTGTGGCAGTAAACAGAACCGAACCCGGGTCACTGAAGCTGTGAGACTGTGGCAGTAAACAGAACCGAACCCATGTCACTGGAGCTGTGAGGCTGTGGCAGTAAACAGAACTGAACCCAGGTCACAGAAGCTGTGAGACTGTGGCAGTACGCAGAACCGTACCCGGGTCACTGGAGCTGTGAGACTGTGGCAGTAAACAGAACCGAACCCATGTCACTGGAGCTGTGAGACTGTGGCAGTAAACAGAACTGAACCCGGGTCACTGGAGCTGTGAGACTGTGGCAGTAAACAGAACCGAACCCAGGTCACTGGAGCTGTGAGACTGTGGCAGTAAACTAAACCGAACACGGGTCACTGGAGATGTGAGACTGTGGCAGTACGCAGAACCGAACCCGGGTCACTGGAGCTCTGAGACTGTGGCAGTAAACAGAACCGAACCCGGGTCACTGGAGCTGTGAGACTGTGGCAGTAAACAGAACTGAACCCGGGACACTGGAGCTGTGAGACTGTGGCAGTAGACAGAACCGAACCCAGGTCACTGGAGCTGTGAGACTGTGGCAGTAAACAGAACCGAACCCAGGTCACTGGAGCTGTGAGACTGTGGCAGTAAACAGAACCGAACCCAGGTCACTGGAGCTGTGAGACTGTGGCAGTAAACAGAACCGAACCCGGACACTGGAGCTGTGAGACTGTGGCAGTGAACAGAACAGAACCCGGGTCACTGGAGCTGTGAGACTGTGGCAGTAAACAGAACCGAACCCAGGTCACTGGAGCTGTGAGACTGTGGCAGTAAACAGAACCGAACCCAGGTCACTGGAGCTATGAGACTGTGGCAGTAAACAGAACCGAACCCGGGTCACTGAAGCTGTGAGACTGTGGCAGTAAACAGAACCGAACCCATGTCACTGGAGCTGTGAGGCTGTGGCAGTAAACAGAACTGAACCCAGGTCACTGAAGCTGTGAGACTGTGGCAGTACGCAGAACCGAACCCAGGTCACTGGAGCTGTGAGACTGTGGCAGTAAACTAAACCGAACCCGGGTCACTGGAGATGTGAGACTGTGGCAGTACGCAGAAACGAACCCGGGTCACTGGAGCTCTGAGACTGTGGCAGTAAACAGAACCGAGCCCGGGTCACTGGAGCTGTGAGACTGTGGCAGTAAACAGAACCGAACCCAGGTCACTGGAGCTGTGAGACTGTGGCAGGAAACAGAACCGAACCCAGGTCACTGGAGCTGTGTGAATGTGGCAGTAAACAGAACCGAACCCAGGTCACTGGAGCTGTGAGGCTGTGGCAGTAAACAGAACTGAACCCGGGTCACTGGAGCTGTGAGACTGTGGCAGTAAACAGAACCGAACCCGGGTCACTGGAGCTGTGAGACTGTGGCAGTAAACAGAACCGGACCCGGGACACAGGAGCTGTGAGACTGTGGCAGTCCCCAGAACCGAACCCAGGTCACTGGAGCTGTGAGACTGTGGCAAAAAACAGAACCGAACCCGGGTCACTGGAGCTGTGAGGCTGTGGCAGTAAACAGAACCGAACCCAGGTCACTGGAGCTGTAAGACTGTGACAGTAAACAGAACCGAACCCGGGACACTGGAGCTGTGAGACTGTGGCAGTAAACAGAACCGAACCCGGGTCACTGGAGCTGTGAGACTGTGGCAGTAAACAGAACCGAACCCGGGACACTGGAGCTGTGAGACTGTGGCAGTAAACAGAACCGAACCGGGACACTGGAGCTGTGAGACTGTGGCAGTGAACAGAACCGAACCCAGGACACTGGAGCTGTGAGGCTGTGGCAGTAAACAGAACCGAACCCGGGTCACTGAAGCTGTGAGACTGTGGCAATAAACAGAACCGAACCCATGTCACTGGAGCTGTGAGGCTGTGGCAGTAAACAGAACTGAACCCAGGTCACTGAAGCTGTGAGACTGTGGCAGTAAACAGAACTGAACCCAGGTCACTGAAGCTGTGAGACTGTGGCAGTAAACAGAACTGAACCCAGGTCACTGAAGCTGTGAGACTGTGGCAGTAAACAGAACCGAACCCAGGTCACTGGAGCTGTGAGACTGTGGCAGTAAACAGAACCGAACCCAGGTCACTGAAGCTGTGAGACTGTGGCAGTACGCAGAACCGTACCCGGGTCACTGGAGCTGTGAGACTGTGGCAGTAAACAGAACCGAACCCATGTCACTGGAGCTGTGAGACTGTGGCAGTAAACAGAACTGAACCCGGGTCACTGGAGCTGTGAGACTGTGGCAGTAAACAGAACCGAACCCAGGTCACTGGAGCTGTGAGACTGTGGCAGTAAACTAAACCGAACCCGGGTCAGTGGAGCTGTGAGACTGTGGCAGTAAACAGAACCGAACCCGGGTCACTGGAGATGTGAGACTGTGGCAGTATGCAGAACCGAACCCGGGTCACTGGAGCTCTGAGACTGTGGCAGTAAACAGAACCGAACCCGGGTCACTGGAGCTGTGAGACTGTGGCAGTAAACAGAACTGAACCCGGGACACTGGAGCTGTGAGACTGTGGCAGTAGACAGAACCGAACCCAGGTCACTGAAGCTGTGAGACTGTGGCAGTAAACAGAACCGAACCCAGGTCACTGGAGCTGTGAGACTGTGGCAGGAAACAGAACCGAACCCAGGTCACTGGAGCTGTGTGACTGTGGCAATAAACAGAACCGAACCCGGGTCACTGGAGCTGTGAGGCTGTGGCAGTAAACAGAACCGGACCCGGGACACTGGAGCTGTGAGACTGTGGCAGTCCCCAGAACCGAACCCAGGTCACTGGAGCTGTGAGGCTGTGGCAGTAAACAGAACCGAACCCAGGTCACTGGAGCTGTAAGACTGTGACAGTAAACAGAACCGAACCCGGGACACTGGAGCTGTGAGACTGTGGCAGTAAACAGAACCGAACCCGGGTCACTGGAGCTGTGAGACTGTGGCAGTAAACAGAACCGAACCCGGGACACTGGAGCTGTGAGACTGTGGCAGTAAACAGAACCGAACCCGGGACACTGGAGCTGTGAGACTGTGGCAGTGAACAGAACCGAACCCAGGTCACTGGAGCTGTGAGACTGTGGCAGTAAACAGAACCGAACCCAGGTCACTGGAGCTGTGAGACTGTGGCAGTAAACAGAACCGAACACAGGACACTGGAGCTGTGAGGCTGTGGCAGTAAACAGAACGGAACCCAGGTCACTGGAGCTGTGAGACTGTGGCAGTAAACAGAACCGAACCCGGGACACTGGAGCTGTGAGACTGTGGCAGTAAACAGAACCGAACCCGGGTCACTGGAGCTGTGAGACTGTGGCAGTAAACAGAACCGAACCCGGGACACTGGAGCTGTGAGACTGTGGCAGTCCCCAGAACCGAACCCAGGACACTGGTGCTGTGAGGCTGTGGCAGTAAACAGAACCGAACCCAGGTCACTGGAGCTGTGAGACTGTGGCAGTAAACAGAACTGAACCCAGGTCACTGGAGCTGTGAGACTGTGGCAGTAAACAGAACCGAACCCAGGACACTGGAGCTGTGAGACTGTGGCAGTAAACAGAACTGAACCCAGGTCACTGGAGCTGTGAGACTGTGGCAGTAAACAGAACCGAACCCAGGTCACTGGAGCTGTGAGGCTGTGGCAGTAAACAGAACTGAACCCAGGTCACTGGAGCTGTGAGACTGTGGCAAAAAACAGAACCGAACCCGGGTCACTGGAGCTGTGAGGCTGCGGCAGTAAACAGAACCGAACCCAGGTCACTGGAGCTGTGAGGCTGTGGCAGTCCCCAGAACCGAACCCAGGTCACTGGAGCTGTGAGAGTGTGGCAGTAAACAGAACCGAACCCGGGACACTGGAGCTGTGAGGCTGTGGCAGTCCCCAGAACCGAACCATGGACACTGGAGCTGTGAGACTGTGGCAGTACGCAGAACTGAACCCGGGTCACTGGAGCTGTGAGAGTGTGGCAGTAAACAGAACCGAACCCGGGACACTGGAGCAGTGAGGCTGTGGCAGTAAACAGAACCAAACCCAGGTCACTGGAGCTGTGAGACTGTGGCAGTAAACAGAACCGAACCCAGGTCACTGGAGCTGTGAGACTGTGGCAGTCCCCAGAACCGAACCCGGGTCACTGGAGCTGTGAGACTGTGGCAGTCCCCAGAACCGAACCCAGGTCACTGGAGCTGTGAGAGTGTGGCAGTAAACAGAACCGAACCCGGGACACTGGAGCTGTGAGGCTGTGGCAGTCCCCAGAACCGTATCAGGGACACTGGTGCTGTGAGGCTGTGGCAGTAAACAGAACCGAACCCAGGTCACTGGAGCTGTGAGACTGTGGCAGTAAACAGAACTGAACCCAGGTCACTGGAGCTGTGAGACTGTGGCAGTAAACAGAACCGAACCCAGGACACTGGAGCTGTGAGACTGTGGCAGTAAACAGAACTGAACCCAGGTCACTGGAGCTGTGAGACTGTGGCAGTAAACAGAACCGAACCCAGGTCACTGGAGCTGTGAGGCTGCGGCAGTAAACAGAACTGAACCCAGGTCACTGGAGCTGTGAGACTGTGGCAAAAAACAGAACCGAACCCGGGTCACTGGAGCTGTGAGGCTGCGGCAGTAAACAGAACCGAACCCAGGTCACTGGAGCTGTGAGGCTGTGGCAGTCCCCAGAACCGAACCCAGGTCACTGGAGCTGTGAGAGTGTGGCAGTAAACAGAACCGAACCCGGGACACTGGAGCTGTGAGGCTGTGGCAGTCCCCAGAACCGAACCAGGGACACTGGAGCTGTGAGACTGTGGCAGTACGCAGAACTGAACCCGGGTCACTGGAGCTGTGAGAGTGTGGCAGTAAACAGAACCGAACCCGGGACACTGGAGCAGTGAGGCTGTGGCAGTAAACAGAACCGAACCCAGGTCACTGGAGCTGTGAGACTGTGGCAGTAAACAGAACCGAACCCAGGTCACTGGAGCTGTGAGACTGTGGCAGTCCCCAGAACCGAACCCGGGTCACTGGAGCTGTGAGACTGTGGCAGTCCCCAGAACCGAACCCAGGTCACTGGAGCTGTGAGAGTGTGGCAGTAAACAGAACCGAACCCGGGACACTGGAGCTGTGAGGCTGTGGCAGTCCCCAGAACCGTATCAGGGACACTGGAGCTGTGAGACTGTGGCAGTACGCAGAACTGAACCCGGGTCACTGGAGCTGTGAGAGTGTGGCAGTAAACAGAACCGAACCCGGGACACTGGAGCTGTGAGGCTGTGGCAGTAAACAGAACCGAACCCAGGTCACTGGAGCTGTGAGACTGTGGCAGTAAACAGAACCGAACCCAGGTCACTGGAGCTGTGAGACTGTGGCAGTCCCCAGAACCGAACCCGGGTCACTGGAGCTGTGAGACTGTGGCAGTCCCCAGAACCGAACCCAGGTCACTGGAGCTGTGAGACTGTGGCAGTAAACAGAATCGAACCCAGGTCACTGGAGCTGTGAGACTGTGGCAGTAAACAGAACCGAACGCGGGTCACTGGAGCGGTGAGACTGTGGCAGTAAACAGAACCGAACCCGGGTCACTGGAGCTGTGAGTCTGTGGCAGTAAACAGAACCGAACCCGGGTCACTGGAGCTGTGAGACTGTGGCAGTAAACAGAACCGAACCCAGGTCACTGGAGCTGTGAGACTGTGGCAGTAAACAGAACCGAACCCAGGTCACTGGAGCTGTGAGACTGTGGCAGTAAACAGAACCGAACCCAGGACACTGGAGCTGTGAGGCTGTGGCAGTAAACAGAACCGAACCCGGGTCACTGGAGCTGTGAGACTGTGGCAGTAAACAGAACTGAACCCAGGACACTGGAGCTGTGAGACTGTGGCAGTAAACAGAACCGAACCCAGGTCACTGGAGCTGTGAGACTGTGGCAGTAAACAGAACAGAACCCAGGTCACTGGAGCTGTGAGACTGTGGCAGTAAACAGAACCGAACCCAGGTCACTGGAGCTGTAAGACGGTGACAGTAAACAGAACCGAACCCGGGACACTGGAGCTGTGAGACTGTGGCAGTAAACATAACCGAACCCGGGACACTGGAGCTGTGAGACTGTGGCAGTGAACAGAACCGAACCCAGGTCACTGGAGCTGTGAGACTGTGGCAGTGAACAGAACAGAACCCGGGTCACTGGAGCTGTGAGACTGTGGCAGTGAACAGAACCGAACCCAGGTCACTGGAGCTGTGAGACTGTGGCAGTGAACAGAACAGAACCCGGGACACTGGAGCTGTGAGACTGTGGCAGTGAACAGAACAGAACCCGGGTCACTGGAGCTGTGAGACTGTGGCAGTAAACAGAACCGAACCCAGGTCACTGGAGCTATGAGACTGTGGCAGTAAACAGAACCGAACCCGGGTCACTGAAGCTGTGAGACTGTGGCAGTAAACAGAACCGAACCCATGTCACTGGAGCTGTGAGGCTGTGGCAGTAAACAGAACTGAACCCAGGTCACTGAAGCTGTGAGACTGTGGCAGTACGCAGAACCGAACCCGGGTCACTGGAGCTGTGAGACTGTGGCAGTAAACAGAACCGAACCCAGGTCACTGGAGCTGTGAGACTGTGGCAGTAAACAGAACCGAACCCGGGTCACTGGAGCGGTGAGACTGTGGCAGTAAACAGAACCGAACCCAGGTCACTGGAGCGGTGAGACTGTGGCAGTAAACAGAACCGAACCCAGGTCACTGGAGCTGTGAGACTGTGGCAGTAAACAGAACTGAACCCGGGTCACTGGAGCGGTGAGACTGTGGCAGTAAACAGAACCGAACCCGGGTCACTGGAGCTGTGAGGCTGTGGCAGTAAACAGAACCGAACCCGGGTCACTGGAGCTGTGAGACTGTGGCGGTAAACAGAACCGAACCCAGGTCACTGGAGCTGTGAGACTGTGGCAGAAAACAGAACCGAACCCAGGTCACTGGAGCTGTGAGACTGTGGCAGTAAACAGAACCGAACCCAGGACACTGGAGCTGTGAGGCTGTGGCAGTAAACAGAACCGAACCCAGGTCACTGGAGCTGTGAGACTGTGGCAGTAAACAGAACCGAACCCAGGACACTGGAGCTGTGAGACTGTGGCAGTAAACAGAACCGAACCCGGGTCACTGGAGCTGTGAGACTGTGGCAGTAAACAGAACTGAACCCAGGACACTGGAGCTGTGAGACTGTGGCAGTAAACAGAACCGAACCCAGGTCACTGGAGCTGTGAGACTGTGGCAGTAAACAGAACAGAACCCAGGTCACTGGAGCTGTGAGACTGTGGCAGTAAACAGAACCGAACCCAGGTCACTGGAGCTGTAAGACGGTGACAGTAAACAGAACCGAACCCGGGACACTGGAGCTGTGAGACTGTGGCAGTGAACAGAACCGAACCCAGGTCACTGGAGCTGTGAGACTGTGGCAGTGAACAGAACAGAACCCGGGTCACTGGAGCTGTGAGACTGTGGCAGTAAACAGAACCGAACCCAGGTCACTGGAGCTGTGAGACTGTGGCAGTACGCAGAACCGAACCCGGGACACTGGAGCTGTGAGACTGTGGCAGTAAACAGAACCGAACCCGGGACACTGGAGCTGTGAGACTGTGGCAGTGAACAGAACAGAACCCGGGTCACTGGAGCTGTGAGACTGTGGCAGTAAACAGAACCGAACCCAGGTCACTGGAGCTATGAGACTGTGGCAGTAAACAGAACCGAACCCAGGACACTGGAGCTGTGAGGCTGTGGCAGTAAACAGAACCGAACCCGGGACACTGGAGCTGTGAAACTGTGGCAGTAAACAGAACCGAACCCATGTCACTGGAGCTGTGAGACTGTGGCAGTAAACAGAACCGAACCCAGGTCAGTGGAGCTGTGAGACTGTGGCAGTAAACAGAACCGAACCCAGGTCACTGGAGCTGTGAGACTGTGGCAGTAAACAGAACCGAACCCGGGACACTGGAGCTGTGAGACTGTGGCAGTAAACAGAACCGAACCCATGTCACTGGAGCTGTGAGGCTGTGGCAGTAAACAGAACTGAACCCAGGTCACTGAAGCTGTGAGACTGTGGCAGTACGCAGAACCGAACCCGGGTCACTGGAGCTGTGAGACTGTGGCAGTAAACAGAACCGAACCCATGTCACTGGAGCTGTGAGACTGTGGCAGTAAACAGAACCGAACCCGGTTCACTGGAGCTGTGAGACTGTGGCAGTAAACAGAACCGAACCCAGGTCACTGGAGCTGTGAGACTGTGGCAGTAAACTAAACCGAACCCGGGTCACTGGAGATGTGAGACTGTGGCAGTACGCAGAACCGAACCCGGGTCACTGGAGCTGTGAGACTGTGGCAGTAAACAGAACCGAACCCGGGTCACTGGAGCTCTGAGACTGTGGCAGTAAACAGAACCGAACCCGGGTCACTGGAGCTGTGAGAGTGTGGCAGTAAACAGAACCGAACCCAGGTCACTGGAGCTGTGAGACTGTGGCAGTAAACAGAACCGAACCCAGGTCACTGGAGCTGTGAGACTGTGGCAGTAAACAGAACCGAACCCATGTCACTGGAGCTGTGAAACTGTGGCAGTAGAATGAACCGAACCCGGGTCACTGAAGCTGTGAGACTGTGGCAGTAAACAGAACCGAACCCGGGTCACTGAAGCTGTGAGACTGTGGCAGTAAACAGAACCGAACCCATGTCACTGGAGCTGTGAAACTGTGGCAGTAAACAGAACCGAACCCGGGACACTGGAGCTGTGAGACTGTGGCAGTAAACAGAACCGAACCCGGGTCACTGGAGCTGTGAGACTGTGGCAGTAAACAGAACCGAACCCATGTCACTGGAGCTGTGAGACTGTGGCAGTAAACAGAACTGAACCCGGGTCACTGGAGCTGTGAGACTGTTGCAGTAAACAGAACCGAACCCAGGTCACTGGAGCTGTGAGACTGTGGCAGTAAACTAAACCGAACCCGTGTCACTGGAGATGTGAGACTGTGGCAGTACGCAGAACCGAACCCGGGTCACTGGAGCTCTGAGACTGTGGCAGTAAACAGAACCGAACCCGGGTCACTGGAGCTGTGAGACTGTGGCAGTAAACAGAACTGAACCCGGGACACTGGAGCTGTGAGACTGTGGCAGTAAACAGAACCGAACCCAGGTCACTGGAGCTGTGAGACTGTGGCAGGAAACTGAACCGAACCAAGGTCACTGGAGCTGTGTGACTGTGGCAGTAAACAGAACCGAACCCGGGTCACTGGAGCTGTGAGGCTGTGGCAGTAAACAGAACCGGACCCGGGACACTGGAGCTGTGAGACTGTGGCAGTCCCCAGAACCGAACCCAGGTCACTGGAGCTGTGAGACTGTGGCAAAAAACAGAACCGAACCCGGGTCACTGGAGCTGTGAGGCTGTGGCAGTAAACAGAACCGAACCCAGGTCACTGGAGCTGTAAGACTGTGACAGTAAACAGAACCGAACCCGGGACACTGGAGCTGTGAGACTGTGGCAGTAAACAGAACCGAACCCGGGTCACTGGAGCTGTGAGACTGGGGCAGTAAACAGAACCGAACCCGGGACACTGGAGCTGTGAGACTGTGGCAGTAAACAGAACCGAACCCGGGACACTGGAGCTGTGAGACTGTGGCAGTGAACAGAACCGAACCCAGGTCACTGGAGCTGTGAGACTGTGGCAGTAAACAGAACCGAACCCAGGTCACTGGAGCTATGATGCTGCGGCAGTACGCAGAACTGAACCCGGGTCACTGAAGCTGTGAGAGTGTGGCAGTAAATAGAACCGAACCCGGGACACTGGAGCTGTGAGACTGTGGCAGTCCCCAGAACCGAACCCAGGACACTGGAGCTGTGAGACTGTGGCAGTAAACAGAATGGAACCCAGGTCACTGGAGCTGTGAGACTGTGGCAGTAAACAGAACTGAACCCAGGTCACTGGAGCTGTGAGACTGTGGCAGTAAACAGAACCGAACCCAGGACACTGGAGCTGTGAGACTGTGGCAGTAAACAGAACTGAACCCAGGTCACTGGAGCTGTGAGACTGTGGCAGTAAACAGAACCGAACCCGGGACACTGGAGCTGTGAAACTGTGGCAGTAAACAGAACTGAACCCAGGTCACTGGAGCTGTGAGACTGTGGCAGTAAACAGAACCGAACCCGGGACACTGAAGCTTTGAGACTGTGGCAGTACGCAGAACCGAACCCGGGTCACTGGAGCTGTGAGACTGTGGCAGTAAACAGAACCGAACCCATGTCACTGGAGCTGTGAAACTGTGGCAGTAAACAGAACTGAACCCAGGTCACTGGAGCTGTGAGACTGTGGCAGTAAACAGAACCGAACCCGGGACACTGAAGCTGTGAGACTGTGGCAGTACGCAGAACCGAACCCGGGTCACTGGAGCTGTGAGACTGTGGCAGTAAACAGAACCGAACCCATGTCACTGGAGCTGTGAGACTGTGGCAGTAAACAGAACTGAACCCGGGTCACTGGAGCTGTGAGACTGTTGCAGTAAACAGAACCGAACCCAGGTCACTGGAGCTGTGGGACTGTGGCAGTAAACTAAACCGAACCCGTGTCACTGGAGATGTGAGACTGTGGCAGTACGCAGAACCGAACCCGGGTCACTGGAGCTCTGAGACTGTGGCAGTAAACAGAACCGAACCCGGGGCACTGGAGCTGTGAGACTGTGGCAGTAAACAGAACTGAACCCGGGACACTGGAGCTGTGAGACTGTGGCAGTAAACAGAACCGAACCCAGGTCACTGGAGCTGTGAGACTGTGGCAGGAAACAGAACCGAACCAAGGTCACTGGAGCTGTGTGACTGTGGCAGTAAACAGAACCGAACCCGGGTCACTGGAGCTGTGAGGCTGTGGCAGTAAACAGAACCGGACCCGGGACACTGGAGCTGTGAGACTGTGGCAGTCCCCAGAACCGAACCCAGGTCACTGGAGCTGTGAGACTGTGGCAAAAAACAGAACCGAACCCGGGTCACTGGAGCTGTGAGGCTGTGGCAGTAAACAGAACCGAACCCAGGTCACTGGAGCTGTAAGACTGTGACAGTAAACAGAACCGAACCCGGGACACTGGAGCTGTGAGACTGTGGCAGTAAACAGAACCGAACCCGGGTCACTGGAGCTGTGAGACTGTGGCAGTAAACAGAACCGAACCCGGGACACTGGAGCTGTGAGACTGTGGCAGTAAACAGAACCGAACCCGGGACACTGGAGCTGTGAGACTGTGGCAGTGAACAGAACCGAACCCAGGTCACTGGAGCTGTGAGACTGTGGCAGTAAACAGAACCGAACCCAGGTCACTGGAGCTGTGAGACTGTGGCAGTAAACAGAACGGAACCCAGGTCACTGGAGCTGTGAGACTGTGGCAGTAAACAGAACAGAACCCGGGACACTGGAGCTGTGAGACTGTGGCAGTAAAAAGAACCGAACCCAGGTCACTGGAGCTATGATACTGCGGCAGTAAACAGAACCGAACCCGGGTCACTGAAGCTGTGAGAGTGTGGCAGTAAATAGAACCGAACCCGGGACACTGGAGCTGTGAGACTGTGGCAGTCCCCAGAACCGAACCCAGGACACTGGAGCTGTGAGACTGTGGCAGTAAACAGAACTGAACCCAGGTCACTGGAGCTGTGAGACTGTGGCAGTAAACAGAACTGAACCCAGGTCACTGGAGCTGTGAGACTGTGGCAGTAAACAGAACCGAACCCAGGACACTGGAGCTGTGAGACTGTGGCAGTAAACAGAACTGAACCCAGGGCACTGGAGCTGTGAGACTGTGGCAGTAAACAGAACCGAACCCAGGTCACTGGAGCTGTGAGGCTGTGGCAGTAAACAGAACTGAACCCAGGTCACTGGAGCTGTGAGACTGTGGCAGTAAACAGAACCGAACCCAGGTCACTGGAGCTGTGAGGCTGTGGCAGTAAACAGAACTGAACCCAGGTCACTGGATCTGTGAGACTGTGGCAGTAAACAGAGCCGAACCCGGGACACTGGAGCTGTGAGACTGTGGCAGTAAACAGAACCGAACCCGGGTCACTGGAGCTGTGAGACTATGGCAGTAAACAGAACCGAACCCGGGTCACTGGAGCTGTGACACTGTGGCAGTAAACAGAACCGAACCCAGGTCACTGGAGCTGTGAGACTGTGGCAGTAAACAGAACCGAACCCGGGTCACTGGAGCTGTGAGACTGTGGCAGTAAACAGAACCGAACCCAGGTCACTGGAGCTGTGAGACTGTGGCAGTAAACAGAACCGGACCCGGGACCCTGGAGCTGTGAGACTGTGGCAGTAAACAGAACCGAACCCGGGACACTGGAGCTGTGAGACTGTGGCAGTAAACAGAACCGAACCCAGGTCACTGGAGCTGTGAGACTGTGGCAGTAAACAGAACCGAACCCGGGACACTGGAGCTGTGAGACTGTGGCAGTAAACAGAACCGAACCCAGGTCACTGGAGTTGTGAGACTGTTGCAGTAAACAGAACCGAACCCAGGTCACTGGAGCTGTGAGACTGTGGCAGTAAACAGAACCGAACCCGGGACACTGGAGCTGTGAGACTGTGGCAGTAAACAGAACCGAACCCGGGTCACTGGAGCTGTGAGACTGTGGCAGTAAACAGAGCCGAACCCGGGACACTGGAGCTGTGAGACTGTGGCAGTAAACAGAACCGAACCCGGGTCACTGGAGCTGTGAGACTATGGCAGTAAACAGAACCGAACCCGGGTCACTGGAGCTGTGACACTGTGGCAGTAAACAGAACCGAACCCAGGTCACTGGAGCTGTGAGACTGTGGCAGTAAACAGAACCGAACCCGGGTCACTGGAGCTGTGAGACTGTGGCAGTAAACAGAACCGAACCCAGGTCACTGGAGCTGTGAGACTGTGGCAGTAAACAGAACCGAACCCGGGTCACTGGAGCTGTGAGGCTGCGGCAGTAAACAGAACCGAACCCAGGTCACTGGATCTGTGAGGCTGTGGCAGTCCCCAGAACCGAACCCAGGTCACTGGAGCTGTGAGAGTGTGGCAGTAAACAGAACCGAACCCAGGTCACTGGATCTGTGAGGCTGTGGCAGTAAACAGAACTGAACCCAGGTCACTGGAGCTGTGAGACTGTGGCAGTCCCCAGAACCGAACCCAGGTCACTGGAGCTGTGAGACTGTGGCAGTAAACAGAACCGAACCCGGGTCACTGGAGCTGTGAGACTGTGGCAGTAAACAGAACTGAACCCGGGACACTGGAGCTGTGAGACTGTGGCAGTAAACAGAACCGAACCCGGGTCACTGGAGCTGTGAGACTGTGGCAGTAAACAGAACCGAACCCGGGTCACTGGAGCTGTGAGACTGTGGCAGTAAACAGAACCGAACCCAGGTCACTGGAGCTATGATACTGCGGCAGTACGCAGAACTGAACCCGGGTCACTGAAGCTGTGAGAGTGTGGCAGTAAATAGAACCGAACCCGGGACACTGGAGCTGTGAGACTGTGGCAGTAAACAGAACCGAACCCGGGTCACTGGAGCTGTGAGACTGTGGCAGTCCCCAGAACCGAACCCAGGTCACTGGAGCTGTGAGACTGTGGCAGTAAACAGAACTGAACCCAGGTCACTGGAGCTGTGAGACTGTGGCAGTAAACAGAACCGAACCCAGGACACTGGAGCTGTGAGACTGTGGCAGTAAACAGAACTGAACCCAGGTCACTGGAGCTGTGAGACTGTGGCAGTAAACAGAACCGAACCCAGGTCACTGGAGCTGTGAGGCTGTGGCAGTAAACAGAACTGAACCCAGGTCACTGGAGCTGTGAGACTGTGGCAGTAAACAGAACCGAACCCAGGTCACTGGAGCTGTGAGGCTGTGGCAGTAAACAGAACCGAACCCGGGACACTGGAGCTGTGAGACTGTGGCAGTAAACAGAACCGAACCCGGGTCACTGGAGCTGTGAGACTGTGGCAGTAAACAGAGCCGAACCCGGGACACTGGAGCTGTGAGACTGTGGCAGTAAACAGAACCGAACCCGGGTCACTGGAGCTGTGAGACTATGGCAGTAAACAGAACCGAACCCGGGTCACTGGAGCTGTGAGACTTTGGCAGTAAACAGAACCGAACCCAGGTCACTGGAGCTGTGAGACTGTGGCAGTAAACAGAACCGAACCCAGGTCACTGGAGCTGTGAGACTGTGGCAGTAAACAGAACCGGACCCGGGACACTGGAGCTGTGAGACTGTGGCAGTAAACAGAACCGAACCCGGGTCACTGGAGCTGTGAGGCTGTGGCAGTAAACAGAACCGGACCCGGGACACTGGAGCTGTGAGACTGTGGCAGTCCCCAGAACCGAAGCCAGGTCACTGGAGCTGTGAGACTGTGGCAAAAAACAGAACCGAACCCGGGTCACTGGAGCTGTGAGGCTGCGGCAGTAAACAGAACCGAACCCAGGTCACTGGAGCTGTGAGGCTGTGGCAGTCCCCAGAACCGAACCCGGGACACTGGAGCTGTGAGACTGTGGCAGTACGCAGAACTGAACCCGGGTCACTGGAGCTGTGAGAGTGTGGCAGTAAACAGAACCGAACCCGGGACACTGGAGCTGTGAGACTGTGGCAGTCCCCAGAACCGAACCCGGGACACTGGAGCTGTGAGACTGTGGCAGTACGCAGAACTGAACCCGGGTCACTGGAGCTGTGAGAGTGTGGCAGTAAACAGAACCGAACCCGGGACACTGGAGCTGTGAGGCTGTGGCAGTAAACAGAACCGAACCCAGGTCACTGGAGCTGTGAGACTGTGGCAGTAAACAGAACCGAATCCAGGTCACTGGAGCTGTGAGACAGTGGCAGTCCCCAGAACCGAACCCGGGTCACTGGAGCTGTGAGACTGTGGCAGTCCCCAGAACCGAACCCAGGTCACTGGAGCTGTGAGACTGTGGCAGTAAACAGAACCGAACCCAGGTCACTGGAGCTGTGAGACTGTGGCAGTAAACAGAACCGAACCCGGGTCACTGGAGCGGTGAGACTGTGGCAGTAAACAGAACCGAACCCAGGACACTGGAGCTGTGAGACTGTGGCAGTAAACAGAACCGAACCCGGGACACTGGAGCTGTGAGACTGTGGCAGTAAACAGAACCGAACCCGGGTCACTGGAGCTGTGAGACTGTGGCAGTAAACAGAACCGAACCCGGGTCACTGGAGCTGTGAGACTGTGGCAGTAAACAGAACCGAACCCGGGTCACTGGAGCTGTGAGGCTGTGGCAGTAAACAGAACCGAACCCGGGTCACTGGAGCTGTGAGACTGTGGCAGTAAACAGAACCGAACCCAGGTCACTGGAGCTGTGAGACTGTGGCAGTAAACAGAACCGAACCCAGGTCACTGGAGCTGTGAGACTGTGGCAGTAAACAGAACCGAAACCAGGACACTGGAGCTGTGAGGCTGTGGCAGTAAACAGAACCGAACCCGGGTCACTGGAGCTGTGAGACTGTGGCAGTAAACAGAACTGAACCCAGGACACTGGAGCTGTGAGACTGTGGCAGTAAACAGAACTGAACCCAGGTCACTGGAGCTGTGAGACTGTGGCAGTAAACAGAACAGAACCCAGGTCACTGGAGCTGTGAGACTGTGGCAGAAAACAGAACCGAACCCAGGTCACTGGAGCTGTGAGACTGTGACAGTAAACAGAACCGAACCCAGGACACTGGAGCTGTGAGACTGTGGCAGTAAACAGAACCGAACCCGGGACACTGGAGCTGTGAGACTGTGGCAGTGAACAGAACCGAACCCGGGACACTGGAGCTGTGAGACTGTGGCAGTAAACAGAACCGAACCCGGGTCACTGGAGCTGTGAGACTGTGGCAGTAAACAGAACCGAACCCGGGTCACTGGAGCTGTGAGACTGTGGCAGTAAACAGAACCGAACCCGGGTCACTGGAGCTGTGAGGCTGTGGCAGTAAACAGAACCGAACCCGGGTCACTGGAGCTGTGAGACTGTGGCAGTAAACAGAACCGAACCCAGGTCACTGGAGCTGTGAGACTGTGGCAGTAAACAGAACCGAACCCAGGTCACTGGAGCTGTGAGACTGTGGCAGTAAACAGAACCGAAACCAGGACACTGGAGCTGTGAGGCTGTGGCAGTAAACAGAACCGAACCCGGGTCACTGGAGCTGTGAGACTGTGGCAGTAAACAGAACTGAACCCAGGACACTGGAGCTGTGAGTCTTTGGCAGTAAACAGAACTGAACCCAGGTCACTGGAGCTGTGAGACTGTGGCAGTAAACAGAACAGAACCCAGGTCACTGGAGCTGTGAGACTGTGGCAGTAAACAGAACTGAACCCAGGTCACTGGAGCTGTGAGACTGTGGCAGTAAACAGAACCGAACCCGGGACACTGGAGCTGTGAAACTGTGGCAGTAAACAGAACTGAACCCAGGTCACTGGAGCTGTGAGACTGTGGCAGTAAACAGAACCGAACCCGGGACACTGAAGCTTTGAGACTGTGGCAGTACGCAGAACCGAACCCGGGTCACTGGAGCTGTGAGACTGTGGCAGTAAACAGAACCGAACCCATGTCACTGGAGCTGTGAAACTGTGGCAGTAAACAGAACTGAACCCAGGTCACTGGAGCTGTGAGACTGTGGCAGTAAACAGAACCGAACCCGGGACACTGAAGCTGTGAGACTGTGGCAGTACGCAGAACCGAACCCGGGTCACTGGAGCTGTGAGACTGTGGCAGTAAACAGAACCGAACCCAGGTCACTGGAGCTGTGGGACTGTGGCAGTAAACTAAACCGAACCCGTGTCACTGGAGATGTGAGACTGTGGCAGTACGCAGAACCGAACCCGGGTCACTGGAGCTCTGAGACTGTGGCAGTAAACAGAACCGAACCCGGGGCACTGGAGCTGTGAGACTGTGGCAGTAAACAGAACTGAACCCGGGACACTGGAGCTGTGAGACTGTGGCAGTAAACAGAACCGAACCCAGGTCACTGGAGCTGTGAGACTGTGGCAGGAAACAGAACCGAACCAAGGTCACTGGAGCTGTGTGACTGTGGCAGTAAACAGAACCGAACCCGGGTCACTGGAGCTGTGAGGCTGTGGCAGTAAACAGAACCGGACCCGGGACACTGGAGCTGTGAGACTGTGGCAGTCCCCAGAACCGAACCCAGGTCACTGGAGCTGTGAGACTGTGGCAAAAAACAGAACCGAACCCGGGTCACTGGAGCTGTGAGGCTGTGGCAGTAAACAGAACCGAACCCAGGTCACTGGAGCTGTAAGACTGTGACAGTAAACAGAACCGAACCCGGGACACTGGAGCTGTGAGACTGTGGCAGTAAACAGAACCGAACCCGGGTCACTGGAGCTGTGAGACTGTGGCAGTAAACAGAACCGAACCCGGGACACTGGAGCTGTGAGACTGTGGCAGTAAACAGAACCGAACCCGGGACACTGGAGCTGTGAGACTGTGGCAGTAAACAGAACAGAACCCGGGACACTGGAGCTGTGAGACTGTGGCAGTAAACAGAACCGAACCCGGGTCACTGGAGCTGTGAGACTGTGGCAGTAAACAGAACCGAACCCAGGTCACTGGAGCTGTGAGACTGTGGCAGTAAACAGAACCGAACCCAGGTCACTGGAGCTGTGAGACTGTGGCAGTAAACAGAACCGAAACCAGGACACTGGAGCTGTGAGGCTGTGGCAGTAAACAGAACCGAACCCGGGTCACTGGAGCTGTGAGACTGTGGCAGTAAACAGAACTGAACCCAGGACACTGGAGCTGTGAGACTGTGGCAGTAAACAGAACTGAACCCAGGTCACTGGAGCTGTGAGACTGTGGCAGTAAACAGAACAGAACACAGGTCACTGGAGCTGTGAGACTGTGGCAGAAAACAGAACCGAACCCAGGTCACTGGAGCTGTGAGACTGTGACAGTAAACAGAACCGAACCCAGGACACTGGAGCTGTGAGACTGTGGCAGTAAACAGAACCGAACCCAGGTCACTGGAGCTGTGAGACTGTGGCAGTAAACAGAACCGAACCCAGGTCACTGGAGCTGTGAGACTGTGGCAGTAAACAGAACCGAACCCGGGACACTGGAGCTGTGAGACTGTGGCAGTGAACAGAACAGAACCCGGGTCACTGGAGCTGTGAGACTGTGGCAGTAAACAGAACTGAACCCGGGTCACTGGAGCTGTGAGACTGTGGCACTAAACCGAACCGAACCCAGGTCACTGGAGCTGTGAGACTGTGGCAGTAAACAGAACCGAACCCGGGACACTGGAGCTGTGAGACTGTGGCAGTAAACAGAACCGAACCCGGGTCACTGGAGCTGTGAGACTGTGGCAGTAAACAGAACCGAACCCAGGTCACTGGAGCTGTGAGACTGTGGCAGTAAACAGAACCGAACCCGGGTCACTGGAGCTGTGAGGCTGTGGCAGTAAACAGAACCGGACCCGGGACACTGGAGCTGTGAGACTGTGGCAGTCCCCAGAACCGAAGCCAGGTCACTGGAGCTGTGAGACTGTGGCAAAAAACAGAACCGAACCCGGGTCACTGGAGCTGTGAGGCTGCGGCAGTAAACAGAACCGAACCCAGGTCACTGGAGCTGTGAGGCTGTGGCAGTCCCCAGAACCGAACCCGGGACACTGGAGCTGTGAGACTGTGGCAGTACGCAGAACTGAACCCGGGTCACTGGAGCTGTGAGAGTGTGGCAGTAAACAGAACCGAACCCGGGAAAATGGAGCTGTGAGGCTGTGGCAGTCCCCAGAACCGAACCCGGGACACTGGAGCTGTGAGACTGTGGCAGTACGCAGAACTGAACCCGGGTCACTGGAGCTGTGAGAGTGTGGCAGTAAACAGAACCGAACCCGGGACACTGGAGCTGTGAGGCTGTGGCAGTAAACAGAACCGAACGCAGGTCACTGGAGCAGTGAGACTGTGGCAGTAAACAGAACCGAATCCAGGTCACTGGAGCTGTGAGACAGTGGCAGTCCCCAGAACCGAACCCGGGTCACTGGAGCTGTGAGACTGTGGCAGTCCCCAGAACCGAACCCAGGTCACTGGAGCTGTGAGACTGTGGCAGTAAACAGAACCGAACCCAGGTCACTGGAGCTGTGAGACTGTGGCAGTAAACAGAACCGAACCCGGGTCACTGGAGCGGTGAGACTGTGGCAGTAAACAGAACCGAACCCAGGACACTGGAGCTGTGAGACTGTGGCAGTAAACAGAACCGAACCCGGGACACTGGAGCTGTGAGACTGTGGCAGTAAACAGAACCGAACCCGGGTCACTGGAGCTGTGAGACTGTGGCAGTAAACAGAACCGAACCCGGGTCACTGGAGCTGTGAGACTGTGGCAGTAAACAGAACCGAACCCGGGTCACTGGAGCTGTGAGGCTGTGGCAGTAAACAGAACCGAACCCGGGTCACTGGAGCTGTGAGACTGTGGCAGTAAACAGAACCGAACCCAGGTCACTGGAGCTGTGAGACTGTGGCAGTAAACAGAACCGAACCCAGGTCACTGGAGCTGTGAGACTGTGGCAGTAAACAGAACCGAAACCAGGACACTGGAGCTGTGAGGCTGTGGCAGTAAACAGAACCGAACCCGGGTCACTGGAGCTGTGAGACTGTGGCAGTAAACAGAACTGAACCCAGGACACTGGAGCTGTGAGACTGTGGCAGTAAACAGAACTGAACCCAGGTCACTGGAGCTGTGAGACTGTGGCAGTAAACAGAACAGAACCCAGGTCACTGGAGCTGTGAGACTGTGGCAGAAAACAGAACCGAACCCAGGTCACTGGAGCTGTGAGACTGTGACAGTAAACAGAACCGAACCCAGGACACTGGAGCTGTGAGACTGTGGCAGTAAACAGAACCGAACCCGGGACACTGGAGCTGTGAGACTGTGGCAGTAAACAGAACCGAACCCGGGACACTGGAGCTGTGAGGCTGTGGCAGTCCCCAGAACCGAACCCGGGACACTGGAGCTGTGAGACTGTGGCAGTACGCAGAACTGAACCCGGGTCACTGGAGCTGTGAGAGTGTGGCAGTAAACAGAACCGAACCCGGGACACTGGAGCTGTGAGGCTGTGGCAGTAAACAGAACCGAACCCAGGTCACTGGAGCTGTGAGACTGTGGCAGTAAACAGAACCGAATCCAGGTCACTGGAGCTGTGAGACTGTGGCAGTCCCCAGAACCGAACCCAGGTCACTGGAGCTGTGAGACTGTGGCAGTAAACAGAACCGAACCCAGGTCACTGGAGCTGTGAGACTGTGGCAGTAAACAGAACCGAACCCGGGTCACTGGAGCGGTGAGACTGTGGCAGTAAACAGAACCGAACCCAGGACACTGGAGCTGTGAGACTGTGGCAGTAAACAGAACCGAACCCGGGACACTGGAGCTGTGAGACTGTGGCAGTAAACAGAACCGAACCCGGGTCACTGGAGCTGTGAGACTGTGGCAGTAAACAGAACCGAACCCGGGTCACTGGAGCTGTGAGACTGTGGCAGTAAACAGAACCGAACCCGGGTCACTGGAGCTGTGAGGCTGTGGCAGTAAACAGAACCGAACCCGGGTCACTGGAGCTGTGAGACTGTGGCAGTAAACAGAACCGAACCCGGGTCACTGGAGCTGTGAGACTGTGGCAGTAAACAGAACCGAACCCAGGTCACTGGAGCTGTGAGACTGTGGCAGTAAACAGAACCGAAACCAGGACACTGGAGCTGTGAGGCTGTGGCAGTAAACAGAACCGAACCCGGGTCACTGGAGCTGTGAGACTGTGGCAGTAAACAGAACTGAACCCAGGACACTGGAGCTGTGAGACTGTGGCAGTAAACAGAACCGAACCCGGGTCACTGGAGCTGTGAGACTGTGGCAGTAAACAGAACTGAACCCAGGACACTGGAGCTGTGAGACTGTGGCAGTAAACAGAACTGAACCCAGGTCACTGGAGCTGTGAGACTGTGGCAGTAAACAGAACAGAACACAGGTCACTGGAGCTGTGAGACTGTGGCAGAAAACAGAACCGAACCCAGGTCACTGGAGCTGTGAGACTGTGACAGTAAACAGAACCGAACCCAGGACACTGGAGCTGTGAGACTGTGGCAGTAAACAGAACCGAACCCGGGACACTGGAGCTGTGAGACTGTGGCAGTGAACAGAACAGAACCCGGGTCACTGGAGCTGTGAGACTGTGGCAGTAAACAGAACTGAACCCGGGTCACTGGAGCTGTGAGACTGTGGCACTAAACCGAACCGAACCCAGGTCACTGGAGCTGTGAGACTGTGGCAGTAAACAGAACCGAACCCGGGACACTGGAGCTGTGAGACTGTGGCAGTAAACAGAACCGAACCCAGGTCACTGGAGCTGTGAGACTGTGACAGTAAACAGAACCGAACCCGGGTCACTGGAGCTGTGAGACTGTGGCATTCCCCAGAACCGAACCCAGGTCACTGGAGCTGTGAGACTGTGGCAGTAAACAGAACCGAACCCAGGTCACTGGAGCTGTGAGACTGTGGCAGTAAACAGAACCGAACCCATGTCACTGGAGCTGTGAGACTGTGGCAGTACGCAGAACCGAACCCAGGTCACTGGAGCTATGAGACTGTGGCAGTAAACAGAACCGAACCCGGGACACTGGAGCTGTGAGACTGTGGCAGTAAACAGAACAGAACCCGGGTCACTGGAGCTGTGAGACTGTGGCAGTACGCAGAACCGAACCCAGGTCACTGGAGCTATGAGACTGTGGCAGTAAACAGAACCGAACCCGGGTCACTGAAGCTGTGAGACTGTGGCAGTAAACAGAACCGAACCCATGTCACTGGAGCTGTGAGACTGTGGCAGTAAACAGAACCGAACCCATGTCACTGGAGCTGTGAGACTGTGGCAGTAAACAGAACTGAACCCGGGTCACTGGAGCTGTGAGACTGTGGCAGTAAACAGAACCGAACCCAGGTCACTGGAGCTGTGAGACTGTGGCAGTAAACTAAACCGAACCCGGGTCACTGGAGATGTGAGACTGTGGCAGTACGCAGAACCGAACCCGGGTCACTGGAGCTCTGAGACTGTGGCAGTAAACAGAACCGAACCCGGGTCACTGGAGCTGTGAGACTATGGCAGTAAACAGAACTGAACCCGGGACACTGGAGCTGTGAGACTGTGGCAGTAAACAGAACCGAACCCAGGTCACTGGAGCTGTGAGACTGTGGCAGTAAACAGAACCGAACCCAGGTCACTGGAGCTGTGAGACTGTGGCAGTAAACAGAACCGAACCCAGGTCACTGGAGCTGTGAGACTGTGGCAGGAAACAGAACCGAACCCAGGTCACTGGAGCTGTGTGACTGTGGCAGTAAACAGAACCGAACCCGGGTCACTGGAGCTGTGAGGCTGTGGCAGTAAACAGAACCGAACCCGGGTCACTGGAGCTGTGAGACTGTGGCAGTAAACAGAACCGAACCCAGGTCACTGGAGCTGTGAGATTGTGGCAAAAAACAGAACCGAACCCGGGTCACTGCAGCTGTGAGGCTGTGGCAGTAAACAGAACCGAACCCAGGTCACTGGAGCTGTGAGGCTGTGGCAGTCCCCAGAACCGAACCCGGGACACTGGAGCTGTGAGACTGTGGCAGTACGCAGAACTGAACCCGGGTCACTGGAGCTGTGAGAGTGTGGCAGTAAACAGAACCGAACCCGGGACACTGGAGCTCTGAGGCTGTGGCAGTAAACAGAACCGAACCCAGGTCACTGGAGCTGTGAGACTGTGGCAGTAAACAGAACCGAACCCAGGTCACTGGAGCTGTGAGACTGTGGCAGTCCGCAGAACCGAACCCGGGTCACTGGAGCTGTGAGACTGTGGCAGTCCCCAGAACCGAACCCAGGTCACTGGAGCTGTGAGAGTGTGGCAGTAAACAGAACTGAACCCAGGTCACTGGAGCTGTGAGACTGTGGCAGGAAACAGAACCGAACCCAGGTCACTGGAACTGTGTGACTGTGGCAGTAAACAGAACCGAACCCGGGTCACTGGAGCTGTGAGGCTGTGGCAGTAAACAGAACCGAACCCGGGTCACTGGAGCTGTGAGACTGTGGCAGTAAACAGAACCGAACCCAGGTCACTGGAGCTGTGAGATTGTGGCAAAAAACAGAACCGAACCCGGGTCACTGGAGCTGTGAGGCTGTGGCAGTAAACAGAACCGAACCCAGGTCACTGGAGCTGTGAGGCTGTGGCAGTCCCCAGAACCGAACCCGGGACACTGGAGCTGTGAGACTGTGGCAGTACGCAGAACTGAACCCGGGTCACTGGAGCTGTGAGAGTGTGGCAGTAAACAGAACCGAACCCGGGCACTGGAGCTCTGAGGCTGTGGCAGTAAACAGAACCGAACCCAGGTCACTGGAGCTGTGAGACTGTGGCAGTAAACAGAACCGAACCCAGGTCACTGGAGCTGTGAGACTGTGGCAGTCCGCAGAACCGAACCCGGGTCACTGGAGCTGTGAGACTGTGGCAGTCCCCAGAACCGAACCCAGGTCACTGGAGCTGTGAGACTGTGACAGTAAACAGAACTGAACCCAGGTCACTGGAGCTGTGAGACTGTGGCAGTTAACAGAACCGAACCCAGGTCACTGGAGCTGTGAGACTGTGGCAGTAAACAGAACCGAACCCGGGTCACTGAAGCTGTGAGACTGTGGCAGTAAACAGAACCGAACCCGGGTCACTGGAGCTGTGAGACTGTGGCAGTAAACAGAACCGAACCCGGGACACTGGAGCTGTGAGACTGTGGCAGTAAACAGAACCGAACCCATGTCACTGGAGCTGTGAGGCTGTGGCAGTAAACAGAACTGAACCCAGGTCACTGAAGCTGTGAGACTGTGGCAGTAAACAGAACTGAACCCGGGTCACTGGAGCTGTGAGACTGTGGCAAAAAACAGAACTGAACCCAGGTCACTGAAGCTGTGAAACTGTGGCAGTAAACAGAACCGAACCCGGGTCACTGGAGCTGTGAGACTGTGGCAGTAAACAGAACCGAACCCGGGTCACTGGAGCTGTGAGACTGTGGCAGTAAACAGAACCGAACCCATGTCACTGGAGCTGTGAGACTGTGGCAGTAAACAGAACTGAACCCGGGTCACTGGAGCTGTGAGACTGTGGCAGTAAACAGAACCGAACCCAGGTCACTGGAGCTGTGAGACTGTGGCAGTAAACAGAACCGAACCCGGGTCACTGGAGCTGTGAGACTGTGGCAGTAAGCAGAACCGAACCCAGGTCACTGGAGCTGTGAGACTGTGGCAGTACGCAGAACCGAACCCGGGTCACTGGAGCTGTGAGACTGTGGCAGTAAACAGAACCGAACCCGGGTCACTGGAGCTGTGAGACTGTGGCAGTAAACAGAACCGAACCCAGGTCACTGGAGCTGTGAGACTGTGGCAGTAAACAGAACCGAAACCGGGTCACTGGAGCTGTGAGACTGTGGCAGTACGCAGAACCGAACCCGGGTCAGTGGAGCTGTGAGACTGTGGCAGTAAACAGAACCGAACCCGGGTCACTGGAGCTGTGAGACTGTGGCATTAAACAGAACCGAACCCAGGACACTGGAGCTGTGAGGCTGTGGCAGTAAACAGAACCGAACCCGGTCACTGGAGCTGTGAGACTGTGGCAGTAAACGGAACCGAACCCAGGTCACTGGAGCTGTGAGACTGTGGCAGTAAACAGAACCGAACCCAGGACACTGGAGCTGTGAGACTGTGGCAGTTAACAGAACCGAACCCAGGTCACTGGAGCTGTGAGACTGTGGCAAAAAACAGAACCGAACCCAGGACACTGGAGCTGTGAGGCTGTGGCTGTCCCCAGAACCGAACCCAGGTCACTGAAGCTGTGAGACTGTGGCAGTAAACAGAACCGAACCCAGGTCACTGGAGCTGTGAGGCTGTGGCAGTCCCCAGAACCGAACCCGGGACACTGGAGCTGTGAGACTGTGGCAGTGAACAGAACCGAACCCAGGTCACTGAAGCTGTGAGACTGTGGCAGTGAACAGAACCGAACCCGGGACACTGGAGCTTTGAGACTGTGGCAGTAAACAGAACCGAACCCAGGTCACTGGAGCTGTGAGACTGTGGCAGTAAACAGAACCGAACCCGGGACACTGGAGCTGTGAGACTGTGGCAGTAAACAGAACCGAACCCAGGTCACTGGAGCTGTGAGACTGTGGCAGTAAACAGAACCGAACCCAGGTCACTGAAGCTGTGAGACTGTGGCAGTAAACAGAACCGAACCCGGGACACTGGAGCTGTGAGACTGTGGCAGTAAACAGAACCGAACCCGGGACACTGGAGCTGTGAGACTGTGGCAGTAAACAGAACCGAACTCGGGTCACTGGAGCTGTGAGACTGTGGCAGTAAACAGAACCGAACCCGGGACACTGGAGCTGTGAGACTGTGGCAGTAAACAGAACCGAACACGGGACACTGGAGCTGTGAGACTGTGGCAGTGAACAGAACCTAACCCGGGACACTGGAGCTGTGAGACTGTGGCAGTAAACAGAACCGAACCCGGGACACTGGAGCTGTGAGACTGTGGCAGTAAACAGAACCGAACCCGGGTCACTGGAGCTGTGAGACTGTGGCAGTAAACAGAACCGAACCCGGGACACTGGAGCTGTGAGACTGTGGCAGTAAACAGAACCGAACCCGGGACACTGGAGCTGTGAGACTGTGGCAGTAAACAGAACCGAACCCAGGTCACTGGAGCTGTGAGACTGTGGCAGTAAACAGAACCGAACCCGGGACACTGGAGCTGTGAGACTGTGGCAGTAAACAGAACTGAACCCGGGACACTGGAGCTGTGAGACTGTGGCAGTAAACAGAACCGAACCCAGGTCACTGAAGCTGTGAGACTGTGGCAGTGAACAGAACCGAACCCGGGACACTGGAGCTGTGAGACTGTGGCAGTAAACAGAACCGAACCCGGGACACTGGAGCTGTCAGACTGTGGCAGTAAACAGAACCGAACCCGGGTCACTGGAGCTGTGAGACTGTGGCAGTAAACAGAACCGAACCCGGGACACTGGAGCTGTGAGACTGTGGCAGTAAACAGAACCGAACCCAGGTCACTGAAGCTGTGAGACTGTGGCAGTGAACAGAACCGAACCCAGGTCACTGGAGCTGTGAGACTGTGGCAGTAAACAGAACCGAACCCAGGTCACTGAAGCTGTGAGACTGTGGCAGTGAACAGAACCGAACCCGGGACACTGGAGCTGTGAGACTGTGGCAGTAAACAGAACCGAACCCGGGACACTGGAGCTGTCAGACTGTGGCAGTAAACAGAACCGAACCCGGGTCACTGGAGCTGTGAGACTGTGGCAGTAAACAGAACCGAACCCGGGACACTGGAGCTGTGAGACTGTGGCAGTAAACAGAACCGAACCCAGGTCACTGAAGCTGTGAGACTGTGGCAGTGAACGGAACCGAACCCGGGACACTGGAGCTGTGAGACTGTGGCAGTAAACAGAACCGAACCCGGGACACTGGAGCTGTGAGACTGTGGCAGTAAACAGAACCGAACCCGGGTCACTGGAGCTGTGAGACTGTGGCAGTAAACAGAACCGAACCCGGGTCACTGGAGCTGTGAGACTGTGGCAGTAAACAGAACCGAACCCAGGTCACTGGAGCTGTGAGACTGTGCCAGTAAACAGAACCGAACCCGGGTCACTGGAGCTGTGAGACTGTGGCAGTAAACAGAACCGAACTCAGGTCACTGGAGCTGTGAGACTGTGCCAGTAAACAGAACCGAACCCGGGTCACTGGAGCTGTGAGACTGTGGCAGTAAACAGAACCGAACTCAGGTCACTGGAGCTGTGAGACTGTGCCAGTAAACAGAACCGAACCCGGGTCACTGGAGCTGTGAGACTGTGGCAGTAAACAGAACCGAACTCAGGTCACTGGAGCTGTGAGACTGTGGCAGTAAACAGAACCGAACCCGGGTCACTGGAGCTGTGAGACTGTGGCAGTAAACAGAACCGAACCCAGGTCACTGGAGCTGTGAGACTGTGGCAGTAAACAGAACCGAACCCAGGTCACTGGAGCTGTGAGACTGTGGCAGTAAACAGAACCGAACCCAGGTCACTGGAGCTGTGAGACTGTGGCAGGAAACAGAACCGAACCCAGGTCACTGGAGCTGTGAGACTGTGGCAGTAAACAGAACCGAACCCATGTCATTGGAGCTGTGAGGCTGTGGCAGTAAACAGAACTGAACCCAGGTCACTGAAGCTGTGAGACTGTGGCAGTAAACAGAACTGAACCCGGGTCACTGGAGCTGTGAGACTGTGGCAAAAAACAGAACTGAACCCGGGTCACTGAAGCTGTGAAACTGTGGCAGTAAACAGAACCGAACCCAGGTCACTGGAGCTGTGAGACTGTGGCAGAAAACAGAACCGAACCCGGGTCACTGGAGCGGTGAGACTGTGGCAGTAAACAGAACCGAACCCGGGTCACTGGAGCTGTGAGACTGTGGCAGTAAACAGAAGCGAACCCAGGTCACTGGAGCTGTGAGAATGTGGCAGTAAACAGAACTGAACCCAGGTCACTGAAGCTGTGAGACTGTGGCAGTAAACAGAACTGAACCCGGTCACTGGAGCTGTGAGACTGTGGCAGTAAACAGAACCGAACCCAGGTCACTGGAGCTGTGAGACTGTGGCAGTAAACAGAACCGAACCCGGGTCACTGGAGCTGTGAGACTGTGGCAGTAATCAGAACCGAACCCGGGTCACTGGAGCTGTGAGACTTTGGCAGTAAACAGAAACGAACCCGGGACACTGGAGCTGTGACACTGTGGCAGTACGCAGAACCGAACCCAGGACACTGGAGCTGTGAGACTGTGGCAGTAAACAGAACCGAACCCGGGTCACTGGAGCTGTGAGGCTGTGGCAGTAAACAGAACCGAACCCGGGTCACTGGAGCTGTGAGACTGTGGCAGTCCCCAGAACCGAACCCAGGTCACTGAAGCTGTGAGACTGTGGCAGTAAACAGAACCGAACCCAGGTCACTGGAGCTGTGAGGCTGTGGCAGTCCCCAGAACCGAACCCGGGACACTGGAGCTGTGAGACTGTGGCAGTAAACAGAACCGAACCCAGGTCACTGAAGCTGTGAGACTGTGGCAGTGAACAGAACCGAACCCGGGACACTGGAGCTGTGAGACTGTGGCAGTAAACAGAACCGAACCCGGGTCACTGGAGCTGTGAGACTGGGGCAGTAAACAGAACTGAACCCGGGTCACTGGAGCTGTGAGACTGTGGCAGTAAACAGAACCGAACCCAGGTCACTGGAGCTGTGAGACTGTGGCAGTAAACAGAACCGAACCCGGGACACTGGAGCTGTGAGACTGTGGCAGTAAACAGAACCGAACCCAGGTCACTGGAGCTGTGAGACTGTGGCAGTAAACAGAACCGAACCCAGGTCACTGAAGCTGTGAGACTGTGGCAGTAAACAGAACCGAACCCGGGTCACTGAAGCTGTGAGACTGTGGCAGTAAACAGAACCGAACCCGGGTCACTGGAGCTGTGAGACTGTGGCAGTAAACAGAACCGAACCCGGGTCACTGGAGCTGTGAGACTGGGGCAGTAAACAGAACTGAACCCGGGTCACTGGAGCTGTGAGACTGTGGCAGTAAACAGAACCGAACCCAGGTCACTGGAGCTGTGAGACTGTGGCAGTAAACAGAACCGAACCCGGGACACTGGAGCTGTGAGACTGTGGCAGTAAACAGAACCGAACCCAGGTCACTGGAGCTGTGAGACTGTGGCAGTAAACAGAACCGAACCCAGGTCACTGAAGCTGTGAGACTGTGGCAGTAAACAGAACCGAACCCGGGACACTGGAGCTGTGAGACTGTGGCAGTAAACAGAACCGAACCCGGGACACTGGAGCTGTGAGACTGTGGCAGTAAACAGAACCGAACCCGGGTCACTGGAGCTGTGAAACTGTGGCAGTAAACAGAACCGAACCCAGGACACTGGAGCTGTGAGACTGTGGCAGTAAACAGAACCGAACCCGGGACACTGGAGCTGTGAGACTGTGGCAGTCCCCAGAACCGAACCCAGGACACTGGAGCTGTGAGGCTGTGGCAGTAAACAGAACCGAACTCAGGTCACTGGAGCTGTGAGACTGTGGCAGTAAACAGAACCGAACCCGGGTCACTGGAGCTGTGAGACTGTGGCAGTAAACAGAACCGAACTCAGGTCACTGGAGCTGTGAGACTGTGGCAGTAAACAGAACCGAACCCGGGTCACTGGAGCTGTGAGACTGTGGCAGTAAACAGAACCGAACCCAGGTCACTGAAGCTGTGAGACTGTGGCAGTAAACAGAACCGAACCCGGGACACTGGAGCTGTGAGACTGTGGCAGTAAACAGAACCGAACCCCGGACACTGGAGCTGTGAGACTGTGGCAGTAAACAGAACCGAACCCGGGTCACTGGAGCTGTGAGACTGTGGCAGTAAACAGAACCGAACCCAGGTCACTGGAGCTGTGAGACTGTGGCAGTAAACAGAACCGAACCCGGGACACTGGAGCTGTGAGACTGTGGCAGTCCCCAGAACCGAACTCAGGTCACTGGAGCTGTGAGACTGTGGCAGTAAACAGAACCGAACCCGGGTCACTGGAGCTGTGAGACTGTGGCAGTAAACAGAACCGAACTCAGGTCACTGGAGCTGTGAGACTGTGGCAGTAAACAGAACCGAACCCGGGTCACTGGAGCTGTGAGACTGTGGCAGTAAACAGAAGCGAACCCAGGTCACTGGAGCTGTGAGACTGTGGCAGTAAACAGACCTGAACCCAGGTCACTGGAGCTGTGAGGCTTTGGCAGTAAACAGAACTGAACCCAGGTCACTGGAGCTGTGAGGCTGTGGCAGTAAACAGAACTGAACCCAGGTCACTGGAGCTGTGAGACTGTGGCAGTAAACAGAACCGAACCCAGGTCACTGGAGCTGTGAGACTGTGGCAGTAAACAGAACCGAACCCGGGACACTGGAGCTGTGAGACTGTGGCAGTAAACAGAACCGAACTCAGGTCACTGGAGCTGTGAGACTGTGGCAGTAAACAGAACTGAACCCGGGTCACTGGAGCTGTGAGACTGTGGCAGTAAACAGAACCGAACCCAGGTCACTGGAGCTGTGAGACTGTGGCAGTAAACAGAACCGAACCCGGGACACTGGAGCTGTGAGACTGTGGCAGTAAACAGAACCGAACCCGGGTCACTGGAGCTGTGAGACTGTGGCAGTAAACAGAACCGAACCCAGGTCACTGGAGCTGTGAGACTGTGGCAGTAAACAGAACCGAACCCAGGTCACTGGAGCTGTGAGACTGTGGCAGTAAACAGAACCGAACCCAGGTCACTGGAGCTGTGAGACTGTGGCAGTAAACAGAACCGAACCCAGGTCACTGGAGCTGTGAGACTGTGGCAGTAAACAGAACCGAACCCATGTCACTGGAGCTGTGAGGCTGTGGCAGTAAACAGAACTGAACCCAGGTCACTAAAGCTGTGAGACTGTGGCAGTAAACAGAACTGAACCCGGGTCACTGGAGCTGTGAGACTGTGGCAGTAAACAGAACCGAACCCATGTCACTGGAGCTGTGAGGCTGTGGCAGTAAACAGAACTGAACCCAGGTCACTGAAGCTGTGAGACTGTGGCAGTAAACAGAACCGAACCCGGGACACTGGAGCTGTGAGACTGTGGCAGTAAACAGAAACGAACCCGGGTCACTGGAGCTGTGAGACTGTGGCAGTAAACAGAAACGAACCCGGGTCACTGGAGCTGTGAGACTGTGGCAGTAATCAGAACCGAACCCGGGTCACTGGAGCTGTGAGACTTTGGCAGTAAACAGAACTGAACCCGGGACACTGGAGCTGTGAGACTGTGGCAGTAAACAGAACCGAACCCAGGTCACTGGAGCTGCGAGACTGTGGCAGTAAACAGAACCGAACCCGGGACACTGGAGCTGTGAGACTGTGGCAGTAAACAGAACCGAACCCGGGACACTGGAGCTGTGAGACTGTGGCAGTACGCAGAACCGAACCCAGGACACTGGAGCTGTGAGACTGTGGCAGTAAACAGAACCGAACCCGGGTCACTGGAGCTGTGAGGCTGTGGCAGTAAACAGAACCGAACCCGGGTCACTGGAGCTGTGAGACTGTGGCAGTCCCCAGAACCGAACCCAGGTCACTGAAGCTGTGAGACTGTGGCAGTAAACAGAACCGAACCCAGGTCACTGGAGCTGTGAGGCTGTGGCAGTCCCCAGAACCGAACCCGGGACACTGGAGCTGTGAGACTGTGGCAGTAAACAGAACCGAACCTGGGACACTGGAGCTGTGAGACTGTGGCAGTCCCCAGAACCGAACCCAGGTCACTGAAGCTGTGAGACTGTGGCAGTAAACAGAACCGAACCCGGGTCACTGGAGCTGTGAGACTGGGGCAGTAAACAGAACTGAACCCGGGTCACTGGAGCTGTGAGACTGTGGCAGTAAACAGAACCGAACCCAGGTCACTGGAGCTGTGAGACTGTGGCAGTAAACAGAACCGAACCCGGGACACTGGAGCTGTGAGACTGTGGCAGTAAACAGAACCGAACCCAGGTCACTGGAGCTGTGAGACTGTGGCAGTAAACAGAACCGAACCCGGGACACTGGAGCTGTGAGACTGTGGCAGTAAACAGAACCGAACCCGGGACACTGGAGCTGTGAGACTGTGGCAGTCCCCAGAACCGAACCCAGGACACTGGAGCTGTGAGGCTGTGGCAGTAAACAGAACCGAACTCAGGTCACTGGAGCTGTGAGACTGTGGCAGTAAACAGAACCGAACCCAGGTCACTGGAGCTGTGAGACTGTGGCAGTAAACAGAACCGAACTCAGGTCACTGGAGCTGTGAGACTGTGGCAGTAAACAGAACCGAACCCGGGTCACTGGAGCTGTGAGACTGTGGCAGTAAACAGAACCGAACCCAGGTCACTGAAGCTGTGATACTGTGGCAGTAAACAGAACCGAACCCGGGACACTGGAGCTGTGAGACTGTGGCAGTAAACAGAACCGAACCCGGGACACTGGAGCTGTGAGACTGTGGCAGTAAACAGAACCGAACCCGGGTCACTGGAGCTGTGAGACTGTGGCAGTAAACAGAACCGAACCCAGGTCACTGGAGCTGTGAGACTGTGGCAGTAAACAGAACCGAACCCAGGTCACTGGAGCTGTGAGACTGTGGCAGTAAACACAACCGAACCCGGGACACTGGAGCTGTGAGACTGTGGCAGTAAACAGAACCGAACCCGGGACACTGGAGCTGTGAGACTGTGGCAGTCCCCAGAACCGAACCCAGGACACTGGAGCTGTGAGGCTGTGGCAGTAAACAGAACCGAACTCAGGTCACTGGAGCTGTGAGACTGTGGCAGTGAACAGAACCGAACCCGGGTCACTGGAGCTGTGAGACTGTGGCAGTAAACAGAACCGAACTCAGGTCACTGGAGCTGTGAGACTGGCAGTAAACAGAACCGAACCCGGGTCACTGGAGCTGTGAGACTGTGGCAGTAAACAGAACCGAACCCAGGTCACTGGAGCTGTGAGACTGTGGCAGTAAACAGAACTGAACCCAGGTCACTGGAGCTGTGAGGCTGTGGCAGTAAACAGAACTGAACCCAGGTCACTGGAGCTGTGAGGCTGTGGCAGTAAACAGAACTGAACCCAGGTCACTGGAGCTGTGAGACTGTGGCAGTAAACAGAACCGAACCCAGGTCACTGGAGCTGTGAGACTGTGGCAGTAAACAGAACCGAAACCGGGACACTGGAGCTGTGAGACTGTGGCAGTAAACAGAACTTAACCCGGGTCACTGGAGCTGTGAGACTGTGGCAGTAAACAGAACCGAACCCAGGTCACTGGAGCTGTGAGACTGTGGCAGTAAACAGAACCGAACCCAGGTCACTGGAGCTGTGAGACTGTGGCAGTAAACAGAACCGAACCCAGTTCACTGGAGCTGTGAGACTGTGGCAGTAAACAGAACCGAACCCAGGTCACTGGAGCTGTGAGACTGTGGCAGTAAACAGAACCGAAACCGGGACACTGGAGCTGTGAGACTGTGGCAGTAAACAGAACTTAACCCGGGTCACTGGAGCTGTGAGACTGTGGCAGGAAACAGAACCGAACCCAGGTCACTGGAGCTGTGAGACTGTGGCAGTAAACAGAACTGAACCCGGGACACTGGAGCTGTGAGAATGTGGCATTAAACAGAACCGAACCCAGGTCACTGGAGCTGTGAGACTGTGGCAGTAAACAGAACTGAACCCGGGTCACTGAAGCTGTGAAACTGTGGCAGTAAACAGAACCGAACCCAGGTCACTGGAGCTGTGAGACTGTGGCAGTAAACAGAACCGAACCCAGGTCACTGGAGCTGTGAGACTGTGGCAGTAAACAGAACCGAACCCGGGACACTGGAGCTGTGAGACTGTGGCAGTAAACAGAACCGAACCCGGGTCACTGAAGCTGTGAGACTGTGGCAGTAAACAGAACTGAACCCGGGTCACTGGAGCTGTGAGACTGTGGCAGTAAACAGAACCGAACCCGGGTCACTGGAGCTGTGAGACTGTGGCAGTAAACAGAACTGAACCCGGGTCACTGGAGCTGTGAGACTGAGGCAAAAAACAGAACCGAACCCAGGACACTGGAGCTGTGAGACTGTGGCAGTAATCAGAACCGAACCCGGGTCACTGGAGCTGTGAGACTTTGGCAGTAAACAGAACCGAACCCGGGACACTGGAGCTGTGAGACTGTGGCAGTCCCCAGAACCGAACCCAGGTCACTGAAGCTGTGAGACTGTGGCAGTAAACAGAAGCGAACCCAGGTCACTGGAGCTGTGAGGCTGTGGCAGTCCCCAGAACCGAACCCGGGACACTGGAGCTGTGAGACTGTGGCAGTAAACAGAACCGAACCCAGGTCAATGAAGCTGTGAGACTGTGGCAGTGAACAGAACCGAACCCGGGACACTGGAGCTGTGAGACTGTGGCAGTAAACAGAACCGAACCCGGGACACTGGAGCTGTGAGACTGTGGCAGTAAACAGAACCGAACCCGGGTCACTGGAGCTGTGAGACTGGGGCAGTAAACAGAACTGAACCCGGGTCACTGGAGCTGTGAGACTGTGGCAGTAAACAGAACCGAACCCAGGTCACTGGAGCTGTGAGACTGTGGCAGTAAACAGAACCGAACCCGGGACACTGGAGCTGTGAGACTGTGGCAGTAAACAGAACCGAACCCAGGTCACTGGAGCTGTGAGACTGTGGCAGTAAACAGAACCGAACCCAGGTCACTGAAGCTGTGAGACTGTGGCAGTAAACAGAACCGAACCCGGGACACTGGAGCTGTGAGACTGTGGCAGTAAACAGAACTGAACCCGGGTCACTGGAGCTGTGAGACTGTGGCACTAAACAGAACCGAACCCGGGTCACTGGAGCTGTGAGACTGTGGCAGTAAACAGAACCGAACCCGGGACACTGGAGCTGTGAGACTGTGGCAGTAAACAGAACCGAACCCGGGACACTGGAGCTGTGAGACTGTGGCAGTCCCCAGAACCGAATCCAGGACACTGGAGCTGTGAGGCTGTGGCAGTAAACAGAACCGAACTCAGGTCACTGGAGCTGTGAGACTGTGGCAGTAAACAGAACCGAACCCGGGTCACTGGAGCTGTGAGACTGTGGCAGTAAACAGAACCGAACTCAGGTCACTGGAGCTGTGAGACTGTGGCAGTAAACAGAACCGAACCCGGGTCACTGGAGCTGTGACACTGTGGCAGTAAACAGAACCGAACCCAGGTCACTGGAGCTGTGAGACTGTGGCAGTAAACAGAACTGAACCCAGGTCACTGGAGCTGTGAGGCTGTGGCAGTAAACAGAACCGAACCCGGGACACTGGAGCTGTGAGACTGTGGCAGTAAACAGAACTGAACCCGGGACACTGGAGCTGTGAGACTGTGGCAGTAAACAGAACCGAACCCGGGTCACTGGAGCTGTGAGACTGTGGCAGTAAACAGAACCGAACCCGGGACACTGGAGCAGTGAGACTGTGGCAGTAAACAGAACCGAACCCGGGACACTGGAGCTGTGAGACTGTGGCAGTAAACAGAACTGAACCCGGGTCACCGGAGCTGTGTGACTGTGGCAGTAAACAGAACCGAACCCAGGTCACTGGAGCTGTGAGACTGTGTCAGTCCCCAGAACCGAACCCAGGTCACTGGAGCTGTGAGGCTTTGGCAGTCCCCAAAACCGAACCCGGGACACTGGAGCTGTGAGACTGTGGCAGTAAACAGAACCGAACCCAGGTCACTGGAGCTGTGAGACTGTGGCAGTAAACAGAACCGAACCCGGGACACTGGAGCTGTGAGACTGTGGCAGTAAACAGAACCGAACCCAGGTCACTGGAGCTGTGAGACTGTGGCAGTAAACAGAACTGAACCCAGGTCACTGAAGCTGTGAGACTGTGGCAGTAAACAGAACCGAACCCGGGACACTGGAGCTGTGAGACTGTGGCATTAAACAGAACCGAACCAGGGACACTGGAGCTGTGAGACTGTGGCAGTAAACAGAACCGAACCCGGGTCACTGGAGCAGTGAGACTGTGGCAGTAAACAGAACCGAACCCGGGACACTGGAGCTGTGAGACTGTGGCAGTAAACAGAACCGAACCCGGGACACTGGAGCTGTGAGACTGTGGCAGTCCCCAGAACCGAACCTAGGACACTGGAGCTGTGAGGCTGTGGCAGTAAACAGAACCGAACCCGGGACAGTGGAGCTGTGAGACTGTGGTTGTAAACAGAACCGAGCTCAGGTCACTGGAGCTGTGAGACTGTGGCAGTAAACAGAACCGAACCCAGGTCACTGGAGCTGTGAGGCTGTGGCAGTAAACAGAACCGAACCCAGGACACTGGAGCTCTGAGACTGTGGCAGTAAACAGAACCGAACCCAGGTCACTGAAGCTGTGAGACTGTGGCAGTGAACAGAACCGAACCCGGGACACTGGAGCTGTGAGACTGTGGCAGTAAACAGAACCGAACCCGGGACACTGGAGCTGTGAGACTGTGGCAGTAAACAGAACCGAACCCGGGTCACTGGAGCTGTGAGACTGTGGCAGTAAACAGAACCGAACCCAGGTCACTGGAGCTGTGAGACTGTGGCAGTAAACAGAACTGAACCCAGTTCACTGGAGCTGTGAGACTGTGGCAGTAAACAGAACCGAACCCAGGTCACTGGAGCTGTGAGACTGGGGCAGTAAACAGAACTGAACCCGGGTCACTGGAGCTGTGAGACTGTGGCAGTAAACAGAACCGAACCCAGGTCACTGGAGCTGTGAGACTGTGGCAGTAAACAGAACCGAACCCGGGACACTGGAGCTGTGAGACTGTGGCAGTAAACAGAACCGAACCCAGGTCACTGGAGCTGTGAGACTGTGGCAGTAAACAGATCCGAACCCAGGTCACTGAAGCTGTGAGACTGTGGCAGTAAACAGAACCGAACCCGGGACACTGGAGCTGTGAGACTGTGGCAGTAAACAGAACCGAACCCGGGACACTGGAGCTGTGAGAATGTGGCAGTAAACAGAACCGAACCCGGGTCACTGGAGCTGTGAGACTGTGGCAGTAAAGAGAACCGAACCCGGGACACTGGAGCTGTGAGACTGTGGCTGTAAACAGAACCGAACCCGGGACACTGGAGCTGTGAGACTGTGGCAGTCCCCAGAACCGAACCCAGGACACTGGAGCTGTGAGGCTGTGGCAGTAAACAGAACCGAACTCAGGTCACTGGAGCTGTGAGACTGTGGCAGTAAACAGAACCGAACCCGGGTCACTGGAGCTGTGAGACTGTGGCAGTAAACAGAACCGAACTCAGGTCACTGGAGCTGTGAGACTGTGGCAGTAAACAGAACCGAACCCGGGTCACTGGAGCTGTGAGACTGTGGCAGTAAACAGAACCGAACCCGGGTCACTGGAGCTGTGAGACTGTGGCAGTAAACAGAACCGAACCCGGGTCACTGGAGCTGTGAGACTGTGGCAGTAAACAGAACCGAACCCAGGTCACTGGAGCTGTGAGGCTGTGGCAGTAAACAGAACCGAGCCCGGGACACTGGAGCTGTGAGACTGTGGCAGTAAACAGAACCGAACCAGGGACACTGGAGCTGTGAGACTGTGGCAGTAAACAGAACCGAACCCGGGTCACTGGAGCTGTGAGACTGTGGCAGTAAACAGAACCGAACCCAGGACACTGGAGCTGTGAGACTGTGGCAGTAAACAGAACCGAACCCGGGTCACTGGAGCTGTGAGACTGTGGCAGTAAACAGAACTGAACCCAGGTCACTGGAGCTGTGAGACTGTGGCAGTAAACAGAACCGAACCCGGGACACTGGAGCTGTGAGACTGTGGCAGTAAACAGAACCGAACCCGGGACACTGGAGCTGTGAGACTGTGGCAGTCCCCAGAACCGAACCCAGGTCACTGAAGCTGTGAGACTGTGGCAGTAAACAGAACCGAACCCATGTCACTGGAGCTGTGAGGCTGTGGCAGTCCCCAGATCCGAACCCGGGACACTGGAGCTGTGAGACTGTGGCAGTAAACAGAACCGAACCCAGGTCACTGAAGCTGTGAGACTGTGGCAGTGAACAGAACCGAACCCGGGACACTGGAGCTGTGAGACTGTGGCAGTAAACAGAACCGAACCCGGGACACTGGAGCTGTGAGACTGTGGCAGTAAACAGAACCGAACCCGGGTCACTGGAGCTGTGAGACTGGGGCTGTAAACAGAATTGAACCCGGGTCACTGGAGCTGTGAGACTGTGGCAGTAAACAGAACCGAACCCAGGTCACTGGAGCTGTGAGACTGTGGCAGTAAACAGAACTGAACCCGGGACACTGGAGCTGTGAGACTGTGGCAGTAAACAGAACCGAACCCAGGTCACTGGAGCTGTGAGACTGTGGCAGTAAACAGAACCGAACCCAGGTCACTGAAGCTGTGAGACTGTGGCAGTAAACAGAACCGAACCCGGGACACTGGAGCTGTGAGACTGTGGCAGTAAACAGAACCGAACCCGGGACACTGGAGCTGTGAGACTGTGGCAGTAAACAGAACCGAACCCGGGTCACTGGAGCTGTGAGACTGTGGCAGTAAACAGAACCGAACCCGGGACACTGGAGCTGTGAGACTGTGGCAGTAAACAGAACCGAACCCGGGACACTGGAGCTGTGAGACTGTGGCAGTCCCCAGAACCGAACCCAGGACACTGGAGCTGTGAGGCTGTGGCAGTAAACAGAACCGAACTCAGGTCACTGGAGCTGTGAGACTGTGGCAGTAAACAGAACCGAACCCGGGTCACTGGAGCTGTGAGACTGTGGCAGTAAACAGAACCGAACCCGGGTCACTGGAGCTGTGAGACTGTGGCAGTAAACAGAACCGAACTCAGGTCACTGGAGCTGTGAGACTGTGGCAGTAAACAGAACCGAACCCGGGTCACTGGAGCTGTGAGACGGTGGCAGTAAACAGAACTGAACCCAGGTCACTGGAGCTGTGAGACTGTGGCAGTAAACAGAACTGAACCCAGGTCACTGGAGCTGTGAGGCTGTGGCAGTAAACAGAACTGAACCCAGGTCACTGGAGCTGTGAGACTGTGGCAGTAAACAGAACCGAACCCAGGTCACTGGAGTTGTGAGACTGTGGCAGTAAACAGAACCGAACCCGGGACACTGGAGCTGTGAGACTGTGGCAGTAAACAGAACCGAACCCGGGACACTGGAGCTGTGAGACAGTGGCAGTAAACAGAACCGAACCCAGGTCACTGGAGCTGTGAGACTGTGGCAGTAAACAGAACCGAACCCAGGTCACTGGAGTTGTGAGACTGTGGCAGTAAACAGAACCGAACCCAGGTCACTGGAGCTGTGAGACTGTGGCAGTAAACAGAACCGAACCCAGGTCACTGGAGCTGTGAGGCTGTGGCAGTAAACAGAACCGAACCCAGGTCACTGGAGCTGTGAGACTGTGGCAGTAAACAGAACCGAACCCAGGTCACTGGAGCTGTGAGACTGTGGCAGTAAACAGAACCGAACCCGGGACACTGGAGCTGTGAGACTGTGGCAGTAAACAGAACTTAACCCGGGTCACTGGAGCTGTGAGACTGTGGCAGTAAACAGAACCGAACCCAGGTCACTGGAGCTGTGAGACTGTGGCAGTAAACAGAACCGAACCCGGGTCACTGGAGCTGTGAGACTGTGGCAGTAAACAGAACCGAACCCAGGTCACTGGAGCTGTGAGACTGTGGCAGTAAACAGAACCGAACCCAGGTCACTGGAGCTGTGAGACTGTGGCAGTAAACAGAACTGAACCCGGGTCACTGGAGCTTTGAGACTGTGGCAGTAAACAGAACCGAACCCGGGTCACTGGAGCTGTGAGACTGTGGCAGTAAACAGAACCGAACCCAGGTCACTGGAGCTGTGAGACTGTGGCAGTAAACAGAACCGAACCCGGGTCACTGGAGCTGTGAGACTGTGGCAGTAAACAGAACCGAACCCGGGTCACTGGAGCTGTGAGACTGTGGCAGTAAACAGAACCGAACCCATGTCACTGGAGCTGTGAGACTGTGGCAGTAAACAGAACCGAACCCATGTCACTGGAGCTGTGAGGCTGTTGCAGTAAACAGAACCGAACCCAGGTCACTGGAGCTGTGAGACTGTGGCAGTAAACAGAACCGAACCCGGGACACTGGAGCTGTGAGACTGTGGCAGTAAACAGAACCGAACCCGGGTCACTGGAGCTGTGAGACTGTGGCAGTAAACAGAACCGAACCCAGGTCACTGGAGCTGTGAGACTGTGGCAGTAAACAGAACCGAACCCGGGACACTGGAGCTGTGAGACTGTGGCAGTAAACAGAACCGAACCCGGGACACTGGAGCTGTGAGACTGTGGCAGTAAACAGAACTGAACCCGGGTCACTGGAGCTGTGAGAATGTGGCAGTAAACAGAACCGAACCCGGGACACTGGAGCTGTGAGACTGTGGCAGTAAACAGAACCGAACCCGGGACACTGGAGCTGTGAGACTGTGGCAGTAAACAGAACCGAACCCAGGTCACTGAAGCTGTGAGACTGTGGCAGTAAACAGAACCGAACCCGGGTCACTGGAGCTGTGAGGCTGTGGCAGTAAACAGAACTGAACCCAGGTCACTGAAGCTGTGAGACTGTGGCAGTAAACAGAACTGAACCCGGGTCACTGGAGCTGTGAGACTGTGGCAAAAAACAGAACTGAACCCGGGTCACTGAAGCTGTGAGACTGTGGCAGTAAACAGAACTGAACCCGGGTCACTGGAGCTGTGAGACTGTGGCAGTAAACAGAACCGAACCCGGGACACTGGAGCGGTGAGACTGTGGCAAAAAACAGAACTGAACCCGGGTCACTGTAGCTGTGAAACTGTGGCAGTAAACAGAACTGAACCCAGGTCACTGGAGCTGTGAGACTGTGGCAGTAAACAGAACCGAACCCGGGACACTGGAGCTGTGAGACTGTGGCAAAAAACAGAACTGAACCCGGGTCACTGGAGCTGTGAGGCTGTGGCAGTAAACAGAACTGAACCCAGGTCACTGAAGCTGTGAGACTGTGGCAGTAAACAGAACTGAACCCAGGTCACTGGAGCTGTGAGACTGTGGCAAAAAACAGAACTGAACCCGGGTCACTGGAGCTGTGAGGCTGTGGCAGTAAACAGAACTGAACCCAGGTCACTGAAGCTGTGACACTGTGGCAGTAAACAGAACTGAACCCGGGTCACTGGAGCTGTGAGACTGTGGCAGTAAACAGAACCGAACCCGGGACACTGGAGCGGTGAGACTGTGGCAAAAAACAGAACTGAACCCGGGTCACTGAAGCTGTGAAACTGTGGCAGTAAACAGAACTGAACCCAGGTCACTGAAGCTGTGAAACTGTGGCAGTAAACAGAACCGAACCCGGGTCACTGGAGCTGTGAGACTGTGGCAGTAAACAGAACCGAACCCGGGTCACTGGAGCTGTGAGACTGTGGCAGTAAACAGAACCGAACCCGGGTCACTGGAGCTGTGAGACTGTGGCAGGAAACAGAACTGAACCCGGGTCACTGGAGCTGTGAGACTGTGGCAGTAAACAGAACCGAACCCAGGTCACTGGAGCTGTGAGACTGTGGCAGTAAACAGAACCGAACCCGGGTCACTGGAGCTGTGAGACTGTGGCAGTACGCAGAACCGAACCCGGGTCACTGGAGCTGTGAGACTGTGGCAGTAAACAGAACCGAACCCGGGTCACTGGAGCTGTGAGACTGTGGCAGTAAACAGAACCGAACCCAGGACACTGGAGCTGTGAGGCTGTGGCAGTAAACAGAACCGAACCCGGTCACTGGAGCTGTGAGACTGTGGCAGTAAACAGAACCGAACCCAGGTCACTGGAGCTGTGAGACTGTGGCAGTAAACAGAACCGAACCCAGGACACTGGAGCTGTGAGGCTGTGGCAGTGAACAGAACCGAACCCCGGACACTGGAGCTGTGAGGCTGTGGCAGTAAACAGAACCGAACCCGGGTCACTGAAGCTGTGAGACTGTGGCAAAAAACAGAACCGAACCCAGGACACTGGAGCTGTGAGGCTGTGGCTGTAAACAGAACCGAACCCAGGTCACTGGAGCTGTGAGACTGTGGCAGTAAACAGAACCGAACCCGGGTCACTGGAGCTGTGAGACTGTGACAGTAAACAGAACTGAACCCGGGTCACTGGAGCTGTGAGACTGTGGCAGTAAACAGAACCGAACCCAGGTCACTGGAGCTGTGAGGCTGTGGCAGTCCCCAGAACCGAACCCGGGACACTGGAGCTGTGAGACTGTGGCAGTAAACAGAACCGAACCCAGGTCACTGAAGCTGTGAGACTGTGGCAGTGAACAGAACCGAACCCGGGACACTGGAGCTGTGAGACTGTGGCAGTAAACAGAACCGAACCCGGGACACTGGAGCTGTGAGACTGTGGCAGTAAACAGAACCGAACCCAGGTCACTGGAGCAGTGAGACTGTGGCAGTAAACAGAACCGAACCCGGGACACTGGAGCTGTGAGACTGTGGCAGTAAACAGAACCGAACCCGGGTCACTGGAGCTGTGAGACTGTGGCAGTAAACAGAACTGAACCCGGGTCACTGAAGCTGTGAGACTGTGGCAGTAAACAGAACCGAACCCGGGACACTGAAGCTGTGAGACTGTGGCAGTAAACAGAACCGAACCCGGGACACTGGAGCTGTGAGACTGGCAGCAAACAGAACCGAACCCGGGACACTGGAGCTGTGAGACTGTGGCAGTAAACAGAACCGAACCCGGGTCACTGGAGCTGTGAGACTGTGGCAGTAAACAGAACCGAACCCGGGACACTGGAGCTGTGAGACTGTGGCAGTAAACAGAACCGAACCCGGGACACTGGAGCTGTGAGACTGTGGCAGTCCCCAGAACCGAACCCAGGTCACTGAAGCTGTGAGACTGTGGCAGTAAACAGAACCGAACCCAGGACACTGGAGCTGTGAGGCTGTGGCAGTAAACAGAACCGAACCCGGGTCACTGAAGCTGTGAGACTGTGGCAAAAAACAGAACCGAACCCAGGACACTGGAGCTGTGAGGCTGTGGCTGTCCCCAGAACCGAACCCAGGTCACTGAAGCTGTGAGACTGTGACAGTAAACAGAACTGAACCCGGGTCACTGGAGCTGTGAGACTGTGGCAGTAAACAGAACCGAACCCAGGTCACTGGAGCTGTGAGGCTGTGGCAGTCCCCAGAACCGAACCCGGGACACTGGAGCTGTGAGACTGTGGCAGTAAACAGAACCGAACCCAGGTCACTGAAGCTGTGAGACTGTGGCAGTGAACAGAACCGAACCCGGGACACTGGAGCTGTGAGACTGTGGCAGTAAACAGAACAGAACCCGGGACACTGGAGCTGTGAGACTGTGGCAGTAAACAGAACCGAACCCAGGTCACTGGAGCTGTGAGACTGTGGCAGTAAACAGAACCGAACCCGGGACACTGGAGCTGTGAGACTGTGGCAGTAAACAGAACCGAACCCGGGTCACTGGAGCTGTGAGACTGTGGCAGTAAACAGAACTGAACCCGGGTCACTGGAGCTGTGAGACTGTGGCAGTAAACAGAACCGAACCCAGGTCACTGGAGCTGTGAGACTGTGGCAGTAAACAGAACCGAACCCGTGACACTGGAGCTGTGAGACTGTGGCAGTAAACAGAACCGAACCAAGGTCACTGGAGCTGTGAGACTGTGGCAGTAAACAGAACCGAACCCAGGTCACTGAAGCTGTGAGACTGTGGCAGTAAACAGAACCGAACCCGGGACACTGGAGCTGTGAGACTGGCAGCAAACAGAACCGAACCCGGGACACTGGAGCTGTGAGACTGTGGCAGTAAACAGAACCGAACCCGGGTCACTGGAGCTGTGAGACTGGGGCAGTAAACAGAACCGAACCCGGGTCACTGGAGCTGTGAGACTGTGGCAATAAACAGAACCGAACCCAGGTCACTGAAGCTGTGAGACTGTGGCAGTAAACAGAACCGAACCCGGGACACTGGAGCTGTGAGACTGTGGCAGTAAACAGAACCGAACCCGGGACACTGGAGCTGTGAGACTGTGGCAGTAAACAGAACCGAACCCGGGACACTGGAGCTGTGAGACTGTGGCAGTAAACAGAACCGAACCCAGGTCACTGGAGCTGTGAGACTGTGGCAGTAAACAGAACCGAACCCGGGACACTGGAGCTGTGAGACTGTGGCAGTAAACAGAACCGAACCCGGGTCACTGGAGCTGTGAGACTGTGGCAGTAAACAGAACTGAACCCGGGTCACTGGAGCTGTGAGACTGTGGCAGTAAACAGAACCGAACCCAGGTCACTGGAGCTGTGAGACTGTGGCAGTAAACAGAACCGAACCCGTGACACTGGAGCTGTGAGACTGTGGCAGTAAACAGAACCGAACCAAGGTCACTGGAGCTGTGAGACTGTGGCAGTAAACAGAACCGAACCCAGGTCACTGAAGCTGTGAGACTGTGGCAGTAAACAGAACCGAACCCGGGACACTGGAGCTGTGAGACTGGCAGCAAACAGAACCGAACCCGGGACACTGGAGCTGTGAGACTGTGGCAGTAAACAGAACCGAACCCGGGTCACTGGAGCTGTGAGACTGTGGCAGTAAACAGAACCGAACCCGGGACACTGGAGCTGTGAGACTGTGGCAGTAAACAGAACCGAACCCGGGACACTGGAGCTGTGAGACTGTGGCAGTCCCCAGAACCGAACCCAGGTCACTGAAGCTGTGAGACTGTGGCAGTAAACAGAACCGAACCCAGGTCACTGGAGCTGTGAGGCTGTGGCAGTCCCCAGAACCGAACCCGGGACACTGGAGCTGTGAGACTGTGGCAGTGAACAGAACCGAACCCGGGACACTGGAGCTGTGAGACTGTGGCAGTAAACAGACCCGAACCCGGGACACTGGAGCTGTGAGACTGTGGCAGTAAACAGAACCGAACCCGGGTCACTGGAGCTGTGAGACTGGGGCAGTAAACAGAACCGAACCCGGGTCACTGGAGCTGTGAGACTGTGGCAATAAACAGAACCGAACCCAGGTCACTGAAGCTGTGAGACTGTGGCAGTAAACAGAACCGAACCCGGGACACTGGAGCTGTGAGACTGTGGCAGTAAACAGAACCGAACCCGGGACACTGGGGCTGTGAGACTGTGGCAGTAAACAGAACCGAACCCGGGTCACTGGAGCTGTGAGACTGTGGCAGTAAACAGAACCGAACCCGGGACACTGGAGCTGTGAGACTGTGGCAGTAAACAGAACCGAACCCGGGACACTGGAGCTGTGAGGCTGTGGCAGTAAACAGAACCGAACTCAGGTCACTGGAGCTGTGAGACTGTGGCAGTAAACAGAACCGAACCCGGGTCACTCGAGCTGTGAGACTGTGGCAGTGAACAGAACCGAACCCAGGTCACTGGAGCTGTGAGACTGTGACAGTAAACAGAACCGAACCCGGGTCACTGGAGCTGTGAGACTGTGGCAGTAAACAGAACCGAACCCAGGTCACTGGAGCTGTGAGACTGTGACAGTAAACAGAACCGAACCCGGGTCACTGGAGCTGTGAGACTGTGGCAGTAAACAGAACCGAACCCAGGTCACTGGAGCTGTGAGACTCTGGCAGTAAACAGAACTGAACCCAGGTCACTGGAGCTGTGAGGCTGTGGCAGTAAGCAGAACTGAACCCAGGTCACTGGAGCTGTGAGACTGTGGCAGTAAACAGAACCGAACCCAGGTCACTGGAGCTGTGAGACTGTGGCAGTAAACAGAACCGAACCCGGGACACTGGAGCTGTGAGAATGTGGCAGTAAACAGAACCGAAGCCGGGACACTGGAGCTGTGAGGCTGTGGCAGTAAACAGAACCGAACCCGGGACACTGGAGCTGTGAGACTGTGGCAGTAAACAGAACTTAACCCGGGTCACTGGAGCTGTGAGACTGTGGCAGTAAACAGAACCGAACCCAGGTAACTGGAGCTGTGAGACTGTGGCAGTAAACAGAACCGAACCCGGGACACTGGAGCTGTGAGACTGTGGCAGTAAACAGAACCGAACCCGGGTCACTGGAGCTGTGAGACTGTGGCAGTAAACAGAACCGAACCCAGGTCACTGGAGCTGTGAGACTGTGGCAGTAAACAGAACCGAACCCAGGTCACTGGAGCTGTGAGACTGTGGCAGTAAACAGAACTGAACCCGGGTCACTGGAGCTGTGAGACTGTGGCAGTAAACAGAACCGAACCCGGGACACTGGAGCTGTGAGACTGTGGCAGTAAACAGAACCGAACCCAGGTCACTGGAGCTGTGAGACTGTGGCAGTAAACAGAACCGAACCCGGGACACTAGAGCTGTGAGACTTTGGCAGTAAACAGAACTGAACCCGGGTCACTGGAGCTGTGAGACTGTGGCAATAAACAGAACCGAACCCAGGTCACTGGAGCTGTGAGACTGTGGCAGTAAACAGAACCGAACCCAGGTCACTGGAGCTGTGAGACTGTGGCAGTAAACAGAACCGTACCCAGGTCACTGGAGCTGTGAGACTGTGGCAGTAAACAGAACCGAACCCGGGTCACTGGAGCTGTGAGACTGTGGCAGTAAACAGAACCGAACCCATGTCACTGGAGCTGTGAGGCTGTGGCAGTAAACAGAACCGAACCCAGGTCACTGGAGCTGTGAGACTGTGGCAGTAAACAGAACCGAACCCGGGACACTGGAGCTGTGAGACTGTGGCAGTAAACAGAACCGAACCCAGGTCACTGGAGCTGTGAGACTGTGGCAGTAAACAGAACCGAACCCGGGACACTAGAGCTGTGAGACTTTGGCAGTAAACAGAACTGAACCCGGGTCACTGGAGCTGTGAGACTGTGGCAATAAACAGAACCGAACCCAGGTCACTGGAGCTGTGAGACTGTGGCAGTAAACAGAACCGAACCCAGGTCACTGGAGCTGTGAGACTGTGGCAGTAAACAGAACCGTACCCAGGTCACTGGAGCTGTGAGACTGTGGCAGTAAACAGAACCGAACCCGGGTCACTGGAGCTGTGAGACTGTGGCAGTAAACAGAACCGAACCCATGTCACTGGAGCTGTGAGGCTGTGGCAGTAAACAGAACCGAACCCAGGTCACTGGAGCTGTGAGACTGTGGCAGTAAACAGAACCGAACCCGGGACACTGGAGCTGTGAGACTGTGGCAGTAAACAGAACCGAACCCGGGTCACTGGAGCTGTGAGACTGTGGCAGTAAACAGAACCGAACCCAGGTCACTGGAGCTGTGAGGCTGTGGCATTAAACAGAACTGAACCCAGGTCACTGAAGCTGTGAGACTGTGGCAGTAAACAGAACTGAACCCGGGTCACTGGAGCTGTGAGACTGTGGCAAAAAACAGAACTGAACCCGGGTCACTGAAGCTGTGAGACTGTGGCAGTAAACAGAACTGAACCCGGGTCACTGGAGCTGTGAGACTGTGGCAAAAAACAGAACTGAACCCGGGTCACTGAAGCTGTGAGACTGTGGCAGAAAACAGAACTGAACCCGGGTCACTGAAGCTGTGAGACTGTGGCAGTAAACTGAACCGAACCCGGGTCACTGGAGCTGTGAGACTGTGGCAGTAAACAGAACCGAACCCGGGTCACTGGAGCTGTGAGACTGTGGCAGTAAACAGAACCGAACCCATGTCACTGGAGCTGTGAGACTGTGGCAGTAAACAGAACTGAACCCGGGTCACTGGAGCTGTGAGACTGTGGCAGTAAACAGAACCGAACCCAGGTCACTGGAGCTGTGAGACTGTGGCAGTAAACAGAACCGAACCCGGGTCACTGGAGCTGTGAGGCTGTGGCAGTAAACAGAACCGAACCCGGGACACTGGAGCTGTGAGACTGTGGCAGTAAACAGAACTGAACCCGGGTCACTGGAGCTGTGAGACTGTGGCAAAAAACAGAACTGAACCCGGGTCACTGAAGCTGTGAGACTGTGGCAGAAAACAGAACTGAACCCGGGTCACTGAAGCTGTGAGACTGTGGCAGTAAACAGAACCGAACCCGGGTCACTGGAGCTGTGAGACTGTGGCAGTAAACAGAACCGAACCCGGGTCACTGGAGCTGTGAGACTGTGGCAGTAAACAGAACCGAACCCATGTCACTGGAGCTGTGAGACTGTGGCAGTAAACAGAACTGAACCCGGGTCACTGGAGCTGTGAGACTGTGGCAGTAAACAGAACCGAACCCAGGTCACTGGAGCTGTGAGACTGTGGCAGTAAACAGAACCGAACCCGGGTCACTGGAGCTGTGAGGCTGTGGCAGTAAACAGAACCGAACCCGGGTCACTGGAGCTGTGAGACTGTGGCAGTAAACAGAACCGAACCCAGGACCCTGGAGCTGTGAGGCTGTGGCAGTAAACAGAACCGAACCCGGTCACTGGAGCTGTGAGACTGTGGCAGTAAACAGAACTGAACCCAGGTCACTGGAGCTGTGAGACTGTGGCAGTAAACAGAACCGAACCCGGGTCACTGGAGCTGTGAGACTGTGGCAGTAAAAAGAACCGAACCCAGGACACTGGAGCTGTGAGGCTGTGGCAGTAAACAGAACCGAACCCGGGTCACTGGAGCTGTGAGACTGTGGCAGTAAACAGAACCGAACCCAGGACACTGGAGCTGTGAGGCTGTGGCAGTAAACAGAACCGAACCCGGGTCACTGAAGCTGTGAGACTGTGGCAAAAAACAGAACCGAACCCAGGACACTGGAGCTGTGAGGCTGTGGCTGTCCCCAGAACCGAACCCAGGTCACTGAAGCTGTGAGACTGTGGCAGTAAACAGAACCGAACCCAGGTCACTGGAGCTGTGAGGCTGTGGCAGTCCCCAGAACCGAACCCGGGACACTGGAGCTGTGAGACTGTGGCAGTTAACAGAACCGAACCCAGGTCACTGAAGCTGTGAGACTGTGGCAGTGAACAGAACCGAACCCGGGACACTGGAGCTGTGAGACTGTGGCAGTAAACAGAACCGAACCCGGGACACTGGAGCTGTGAGACTGTGGCAGTAAACAGAACCGAACCCAGGTCACTGGAGCTGTGAGACTGTGGCAGTAAACAGAACCGAACCCAGGTCACTGGAGCTGTGAGACTGTGGCAGTAAACAGAACCTAACCCAGGTCACTGGAGCTGTGAGACTTTGGCAGTAAACAGAACCGAACCCGGGACACTGGAGCTGTGAGACTGTGGCAGTAAACAGAACCGAACCCGGGTCACTGGAGCTGTGAGACTGTGGCAGTAACAGAACCGAACCCGGGTCACTGGAGCTGTGAGACTGTGGCAGTAAACAGAACTGAACCCGGATCACTGGAGCTGTGAGACTGTGGCAGTAAACAGAACCGAACCCGGGTCACTGGAGCTGTGAGACTGTGGCAGTAAACAGAACCGAACCCGGGCCACTGGAGCTGTGAGACTGTGGCAGTAAACAGAACTGAACCCGGATCACTGGAGCTGTGAGACTGTGGCAGTAAACAGAACCGAACCCAGGTCACTGGAGCTGTGAGACTGTGGCAGTAAACAGAACCGAACCCGGGACACTGGAGCTGTGAGACTGTGGCAGTAAACAGAACCGAACCCAGGTCACTGGAGCTGTGAGACTGTGGCAGTAAACAGAACCGAACCCTGGTCACTGAAGCTGTGAGACTGTGGCAGTAAACAGAACCGAACCCGGGTCACTGGAGCTGTGAGACTGGCAGCAAACAGAACCGAACCCGGGACACTGGAGCTGTGAGACTGTGGCAGTAAACAGAACCGAACCCGGGTCACTGGAGCTGTGAGACTGTGGCAGTAAACAGAACCGAACCCGGGACACTGGAGCTGTGAGACTGTGGCAGTAAACAGAACCGAACCCGGGACACTGGAGCTGTGAGACTGTGGCAGTCCCCAGAACCGAACCCAGGTCACTGAAGCTGTGAGACTGTGGCAGTAAACAGAACCGAACCCAGGTCACTGGAGCTGTGAGGCTGTGGCAGTAAACAGAACCGAACCCGGGACACTGGAGCTGTGAGACTGTGGCAGTAAACAGAACCGAACCCAGGTCACTGGAGCTGTGAGACTGTGGCAGTCCCCAGAACCGAACCCGGGACACTGGAGCTGTGAGACTGTGGCAGTAAACAGAACCGAACCCAGGTCACTGAAGCTGTGAGACTGTGGCAGTGAACAGAACCGAACCCGGGACACTGGAGCTGTGAGACTGTGGCAGTAAACAGACCCGAACCCGGGACACTGGAGCTGTGAGACTGTGGCAGTAAACAGAACCGAACCCGGGTCACTGGAGCTGTGAGACTGGGGCAGTAAACAGAACTGAACCCGGGTCACTGGAGCTGTGAGACTGTGGCAGTAAACAGAACCGAACCCAGGTCACTGGAGCTGTGACACTGTGGCAGTAAACAGAACCGAACCCGGGACACTGGAGCTGTGAGACTGTGGCAGTAAACAGAACCGAACCCAGGTCACTGGAGCTGTGAGACGTTGGCAGTAAACAGAACCGAACCCAGGTCACTGAAGCTGTGAGACTGTGGCAGTAAACAGAACCGAACCCGGGACACTGGAGCTGTGAGACTGTGGCAGTAAACAGAACCGAACCCGGGACACTGGAGCTGTGAGACTGTGGCAGTAAACAGAACCGAACCCGGGTCACTGGAGCTGTGAGACTGTGGCAGTAAACAGAACCGAACCCGGGACACTGGAGCTGTGAGACTGTGGCAGTAAACAGAACCGAACCCGGGACACTGGAGCTGTGAGACTGTGGCAGTCCCCAGAACCGAACCCAGGACACTGGAGCTGTGAGACTGTGGCAGTAAACAGAACCGAACCCAGGACACTGGAGCTGTGAGGCTGTGGCAGTAAACAGAACCGAACTCAGGTCACTGGAGCTGTGAGACTGTGGCAGTAAACAGAACCGAACCCGGGTCACTGGAGCTGTGAGACTGTGGCAGTAAACAGAACCGAACCCAGGTCACTGGAGCTGTGAGACTGTGGCAGTAAACAGAACTGAACCCAGGTCACTGGAGCTGTGAGGCTGTGGCAGTAAACAGAACTGAACCCAGGTCACTGGAGCTGTGAGGCTGTGGCAGTAAACAGAACTGAAACCAGGTCACTGGAGCTGTGAGACTGTGGCAGTAAACAGAACCGAACCCAGGTCACTGGAGCTGTGAGACTGTGGCAGTAAACAGAACCGAACCCGGGTCACTGGAGCTGTGAGACTGTGGCAGTAAACAGAACCGAACGCAGGTCACTGGAGCTGTGAGACTGTGGCAGTAAACAGAACTGAACCCAGGTCACTGGAGCTGTGAGGCTGTGGCAGTAAACAGAACCGAACCCGGGACACTGGAGCTGTGAGACTGTGGCAGTAAACAGAACCGAACCCGGGACACTGGAGCTGTGAGACTGTGGCAGTAAACAGAACCGAACCCGGGACACTGGAGCTGTGAGGCTGTGGCAGTAAACAGAACCGAACCCAGGTCACTGGAGCTGTGAGACTGTGGCAGTAAACAGAACCGAACCAGGGACACTGGAGCTGTGAGATTGTGGCAGTAAACAGAACTTAACCCGGGTCACTGGAGCTGTGAGACTGTGGCAGTAAACAGAACCGAACCCAGGTAACTGTAGCTGTGAGACTGTGGCAGTAAACAGAACCGAACCCGGGACACTGGAGCTGTGAGACTGTGGCAGTAAACAGAACCGAACCCGGGTCACTGGAGCTGTGAGACTGTGGCAGTAAACAGAACCGAACCCAGGTCACTGGAGCTGTGAGACTGTGGCAGTAAACAGAACCGAACCCGGGTCACTGGATCTGTGAGACTGTGGCAGTAAACAGAACCGAACCCGGGTCACTGGAGCTGTGAGACTGTGTCCGTAAACAGAACCGAACCCAGGTCACTGGAGCTGTGAGACTGTGGCAGTAAACAGAACCGAACCCAGGTCACTGGAGCTGTGAGACTGTGGCAGTGAACAAAACCAAACCCGGGTCACTGGAGCTGTGAGACTGTGGCAGTAAACAGAACCGAACGCGGGACACTGGAGCTGTGAGACTGTGGCAGTAAACAGAACCGAACCCAGGACACTGGAGCTGTGAGACTGTGGCAGTAAACAGAACCGAACCCGGGACACTGGAGCTGTGAGTCTGTGACAGTAAACAGAACCGAACCCAGGTCACTGGAGCTGTGAGACTGTGGCAGTAAACAGAACCGAACCATTGTCACTGGAGCTGTGAGGCTGTGGCAGTAAACAGAAACGAACCCAGCTCACTGGAGCTGTGAGACTGTGGCAGTAAACAGAACCGAACCCAGGACACTGGAGCTGTGAGACTGTGGCAGTAAACAGAACCGAACCCGGGTCACTGGAGCTGTGAGACTGTGGCAGTAAACAGAACCGAACCCGGGACACTGGTGCTGTGAGACTGTGGCAGTAAACAGAACCGAACCCAGGTCACTGGAGCTGTGAGACTGTGGCAGTAAACAGAACCGAACCCATGTCACTGGAGCTGTGAGGCTGTGGCAGTAAACAGAACTGAACCCAGGTCACTGAAGCTGTGAGACTGTGGCAGTAAACAGAACCGAACCCGGGTCACTGGAGCTGTGAGACTGTGGCAGTAAACAGAACTGAACCCAGGTCACTGAAGCTGTGAGACTGTGGCAGTAAACAGAACTGAACCCAGGTCACTGAAGCTGTGAGACTGTGGCAGTAAACAGAACTGAACCCAGGTCACTGAAGCTGTGAGACTGTGGCAGTAAACAGAACCGAACCCGGGTCACTGGAGCTGTGAGACTGTGGCAGTAAACAGAACCGAACCCATGTCACTGGAGCTGTGAGACTGTGGCAGTAAACAGAACTGAACCCGGGTCACTGGAGCTGTGAGACTTTGGCAGTAAACAGAACCGAACCCAGGTCACTGGAGCTGTGAGACTGTGGCAGTAAACAGAACCGAACCCGGGTCACTGGAGCTGTGAGACTGTGGCAGTACGCAGAACCGAACCCGGGTCACTGGAGCTGTGAGACTGTGGCAGTAAACAGAACCGAACCCGGGTCACTGGAGCTGTGAGACTGTGGCAGTAAACAGAACCGAACCCAGGACACTGGAGCTGTGAGGCTGTGGCAGTAAACAGAACCGAAACCGGTCACTGGAGCTGTGAGACTGTGGCAGTAAACAGAACCGAACCCAGGTCACTGGAGCTGTGAGACTGTGGCAGTAAACAGAACCGAACCCAGGACACTGGAGCTGTGAGACTGTGGCAGTAAACAGAACCGAACCCAGGACACTGGAGCTGTGAGGCTGTGGCAGTAAACAGAACCGAACCCGGTCACTGGAGCTGTGAGACTGTGGCAGTAAACAGAACCGAACCCAGGTCACTGGAGCTGTGAGACTGTGGCAGTAAACAGAACCGAACCCGGGTCACTGAAGCTGTGAGACTGTGGCAAAAAACAGAACCGAACCCAGGACACTGGAGCTGTGAGGCTGTGGCTGTCCCCAGAACCGAACCCAGGTCACTGAAACTGTGAGAATGTGGCAGTAAACAGAACCGAACCCAGGTCACTGGAGCTGTGAGGCTGTGGCAGTAAACAGAACCGAACCCGGGTCACTGGAGCTGTGAGACTGTGGCAGTAAACAGAACCGAACCCAGGTCACTGAAGCTGTGAGGCTGTGGCAGTAAACAGAACCGAACCCAGGTCACTGGAGCTGTGAGGCTGTGGCAGTAAACAGAACCGAACCCGGGACACTGGAGCTGTGAGACTGTGGCAGTAAACAGAACCGAACCCAGGTCACTGAAGCTGTGAGACTGTGGCAGTGAACAGAACCGAACCCGGGACACTGGAGCTGTGAGACTGTGGCAGTAAACAGAACCGAACCCGGGACACTGGAGCTGTGAGACTGTGGCAGTAAACAGAACCGAACCCGGGTCACTGGAGCTGTGAGACTTTGGCAGTAAACAGAACTGAACCCGGGTCACTGGAGCTGTGAGACTGTGGCAGTAAACAGAACCGAACCCAGGTCACTGGAGCTGTGAGACTGTGGCAGTAAACAGAACCGAACCCAGGTCACTGAAGCTGTGAGACTGTGGCAGTAAACAGAACCGAAAACGGGACACTGGAGCTGTGAGACTGTGGCAGTAAACAGAACCGAACCCGGGACACTGGAGCTGTGAGACTGTGGCAGTAAACAGAACTGAACCCGGGTCACTGGAGCTGTGAGACTGTGGCAGTAAACAAAACCAAACCCGGGTCACTGGAGCTGTGAGACTGTGGCAGTAAACAGAACCGAACGCGGGACACTGGAGCTGTGAGACTGTGGCAGTAAACAGAACCGAACCCAGGACACTGGAGCTGTGAGACTGTGGCAGTAAACAGAACCGAACCCGGGTCACTGGAGCTGTGAGACTGTGGCAGTAAACAGAACCGAACCCGGGACACTGGAGCTGTGAGACTGTGGCAGTAAACAGAACCGAACCCGGGTCACTGGAGCTGTGAGACTGTGGCAGTAAACAGAACCGAACGCAGGTCACTGGAGCTGTGAGGCTGTGGCAGTAAACAGAACCGAACCCAGGTCACTGGAGCTGTGAGACTGTGGCAGTAAACAGAACCGAACCCGGGACACTGGAGCTGTGAGACTGTGGCAGTAAACAGAACCGAACCCGGGACACTGGAGCTGTGAGGCTGTGGCAGTAAACAGAACCGAACCCAGGTCACTGGAGCTGTGAGACTGTGGCAGTAAACAGAACCGAACCCGGGACACTGGAGCTGTGAGACTGTGGCAGTAAACAGAACTTAACCCGGGTCACTGGAGCTGTGAGACTGTGGCAGTAAACAGAACCGAACCCAGGTAACTGTAGCTGTGAGACTGTGGCAGTAAACAGAACCGAACCCGGGTCACTGGAGCTGTGAGACTGTGGCAGTAAACAGAACCGAACCCAGGTCACTGGAGCTGTGAGACTGTGGCAGTAAACAGAACCGAACCCGGGTCACTGGAGCTGTGAGACTGTGGCAGTAAACAGAACCGAACCCGGGTCACTGGAGCTGTGAGACTGTGGCAGTAAACAGAACCGAACCCGGGACACTGGAGCTGTGAGACTGTGGCAGTAAACAGAACTGAACCCGGGTCACTGGAGCTGTGAGACTGTGGCAGTAAACAGAACCGAACCCGGGTCACTGGAGCTGTGAGACTGTGGCAGTAAACAGAACCGAACCCAGGTCACTGGAGCTGTGAGACTGTGGCTGTAAACAGAACCGAACCCAGGTCACTGGAGCTGTGAGACTGTGGCAGTAAACAGAACCGAACCCAGGTCACTGGAGCTGTGAGACTGTGGCAGTAAACAAAACCAAACCCGGGTCACTGGAGCTGTGAGACTGTGGCAGTAAACAGAACCGAACGCGGGACACTGGAGCTGTGAGACTGTGGCAGTAAACAGAACCGAACCCAGGACACTGGAGCTGTGAGACTGTGGCAGTAAACAGAACCGAACCCGGGACACTGGAGCTGTGAGACTGTGACAGTAAACAGAACCGAACCCAGGTCACTGGAGCTGTGAGACTGTGGCAGTAAACAGAACCGAACCCGGGTCACTGGAGCTGTGAGACTGTGGCAGTAAACAGAACCGAACCCAGGACACTGGAGCTGTGAGACTGTGGCACTAAACAGAACCGAACCCGGGTCACTGGAGCCGTGAGACTGTGGCAGTAAACAGAACCGAACCCATGTCACTGGAGCTGTGAGGCTCTGGCAGTAAACAGAACTGAACCCAGGTCACTGAAGCTGTGAGACTGTGGCAGTAAACAGAACTGAACCCGGGTCACTGGAGCTGTGAGACTGTGGCAGTAAACAGAACTGAACCCAGGTCACTGAAGCTGTGAGACTGTGGCAGTAAACAGAACCGAACCCGTGTCACTGGAGCTGTGAGACTGTGGCAGTAAACAGAACCGAACCCATGTCAAAGGAGCTGTGAGACTGTGGCAGTAAACAGAACCGAACCCGGGTCACTGGAGCTGTGAGACTGTGGCAGTAAACAGAACCGAACCCATGTCACTGGAGCTGTGAGACTGTGGCAGTAAACAGAACTGAACCCGGGTCACTGGAGCTGTGAGACTTTGGCAGTAAACAGAACCGAACCCAGGTCACTGGAGCTGTGAGACTGTGGCAGTACGCAGAACCGAACCCGGGTCACTGGAGCTGTGAGACTGTGGCAGTAAACAGAACCGAACCCGGGTCACTGGAGCTGTGAGACTGTGGCAGTAAACAGAACCGAACCCAGGACACTGGAGCTGTGAGGCTGTGGCAGTAAACAGAACCGAACCCGGTCACTGGAGCTGTGAGACTGTGGCAGTAAACAGAACCGAACCCAGGTCACTGGAGCTGTGAGACTGTGGCAGTAAACAGAACCGAACCCAGGACACTGGAGCTGTGAGGCTGTGGCAGTAAACAGAACCGAACCCGGGTCACTGAAGCTGTGAGACTGTGGCAAAAAACAGAACCGAACCCAGGACACTGGAGCTGTGAGGCTGTGGCAGTAAACAGAACCGAACCCAGGTCACTGAAACTGTGAGACTGTGGCAGTAAACAGAACCGAACCCAGGTCACTGGAGCTGTGAGGCTGTGGCAGTAAACAGAACCGAACCCGGGTCACTGGAGCTGTGAGACTTTGGCAGTAAACAGAACCGAACCCGGGTCACTGGAGCTGTGAGACTGTGGCAGTAAACAGAACCGAACCCAGGTCACTGAAGCTGTGAGGCTGTGGCAGTAAGCAGAACCGAACCCAGGTCACTGGAGCTGTGAGGCTGTGGCAGTAAACAGAACCGAACCCAGGTCACTGAAGCTGTGAGACTGTGGCAGTGAACAGAACCGAACCCGGGACACTGGAGCTGTGAGACTGTGGCAGTAAACAGAACCGAACCCAGGTCACTGGAGCTGTGAGGCTGTGGCAGTAAACAGAACCGAACCCGGGACACTGGAGCTGTGAGACTGTGGCAGTAAACAGAACCGAACCCAGGTCACTGAAGCTGTGAGACTGTGGCAGTGAACAGAACCGAACCCGGGACACTGGAGCTGTGAGACTGTGGCAGTAAACAGAACCGAACCCGGGACACTGGAGCTGTGAGACTGTGGCAGTAAACAGAACCGAACCCAGGTCACTGGAGCTGTGAGGCTGTGGCAGTAAACAGAACCGAACCCGGGACACTGGAGCTGTGAGACTGTGGCAGTAAACAGAACCGAACCCAGGTCACTGAAGCTGTGAGACTGTGGCAGTGAACAGAACCGAACCCGGGACACTGGAGCTGTGAGACTGTGGCAGTAAACAGAACCGAACCCGGGACACTGGAGCTGTGAGACTGTGGCAGTAAACAGAACTGAACCCGGGTCACTGGAGCTGTGAGACTGTGGCAGTAAACAGAACCGAACCCGGGTCACTGGAGCTGTGAGACTTTGGCAGTAAACAGAACTGAACCCGGGTCACTGGAGCTGTGAGACTGTGGCAGTAAACAGAACCGAACCCAGGTCACTGGAGCTGTGAGACTGTGGCAGTAAACAGAACCGAACCCAGGTCACTGGAGCTGTGAGACTGTGGCAGTAAACAGAACTGAACCAGGGTCACCGGAGCTGTGAGACTGTGGCAGTAAACAGAACCGAACCCGGGACACTGGAGCTGTGAGACTGTGGCAGTAAACAGAACCGAACCCAGGTCACTGAAGCTGTGAGACTGTGGCAGTAAACAGAACCGAAAACGGGACACTGGAGCTGTGAGACTGTGGCAGTAAACAGAACCGAACCCGGGACACTGGAGCTGTGAGACTGTGGCAGTAAACAGAACTGAACCCGGGTCACTGGAGCTGTGAGACTGTGGCAGTAAACAAAACCAAACCCGGGTCACTGGAGCTGTGAGACTGTGGCAGTAAACAGAACCGAACGCGGGACACTGGAGCTGTGAGACTGTGGCAGTAAACAGAACCGAACCCGGGTCACTGGAGCTGTGAGACTGTGGCAGTAAACAGAACCGAACCCGGGACACTGGAGCTGTGAGACTGTGGCAGTAAACAGAACCGAACCCGCGTCACTGGAGCTGTGAGACTGTGGCAGTAAACAGAACCGAACCCAGGTCACTGGAGCTGTGAGACTGTGGCAGTAAACAGAACCGAACCCGGGTCACTGGAGCTGTGAGACTGTGGCAGTAAACAGAACCGAACCCGGGTCACTGGAGCTGTGAGACTGTGGCAGTAAACAGAACCGAACCCGGGACACTGGAGCTGTGAGACTGTGGCAGTAAACAGAACTGAACCCGGGTCACTGGAGCTGTGAGACTGTGGCAGTAAACAGAACCGAACCCAGGTCACTGGAGCTGTGAGACTGTGGCAGTAAACAGAACCGAACCCAGGTCACTGGAGCTGTGAGACTGTGGCAGTAAACAGAACCGAACCCAGGTCACTGGAGCTGTGAGACTGTGGCAGTAAACAGAACCGAACCCAGGTCACTGGAGCTGTGAGACTGTGGCAGTAAACAAAACCAAACCCGGGTCACTGGAGCTGTGAGACTGTGGCAGTAAACAGAACCGAACGCGGGACACTGGAGCTGTGAGACTGTGGCAGTAAACAGAACGGAACCCAGGACACTGGAGCTGTGAGACTGTGGCAGTAAACAGAACCGAACCAGGGACACTGGAGCTGTGAGACTGTGACAGTAAACAGAACCGAACCCAGGTCACTGGAGCTGTGAGACTGTGGCAGTAAACAGAACCGAACCATTGTCACTGGAGCTGTGAGGCTGTGGCAGTAAACAGAACCGAACCCAGGTCACTGGAGCTGTGAGACTGTGGCAGTAAACAGAACCGAACCCAGGTCACTGGAGCTGTGAGACTGTGGCAGTAAACAGAAACGAACCCAGGTCACTGGAGCTGTGAGACTGTGGCAGTAAACAGAACCGAGCCCAGGACACTGGAGCTGTGAGACTGTGGCAGTAAACAGAACCGAACCCGGGTCACTGGAGCTGTGAGACTGTGGCAGTAAACAGAACCGAACCCGGGACACTGGAGCTGTGAGACTGTGGCAGTAAACAGAACCGAACCCGGGACACTGGAGCTGTGAGACTGTGGCAGTAAACAGAACCGAACCCATGTCACTGGAGCTGTGAGGCTGTGGCAGTAAACAGAACTGAACCCAGGTCACTGAAGCTGTGAGACTGTGGCAGTAAACAGAACTGAACCCGGGTCACTGGAGCTGTGAGACTGTGGCAGTAAACAGAACTGAACCCAGGTCACTGAAGCTGTGAGACTGTGGCAGTAAACAGAACCGAACCCGGGTCACTGGAGCTGTGAGACTGTGGCAGTAAACAGAACCGAACCCATGTCACTGGAGCTGTGAGACTGTGGCAGTAAACAGAACTGAACCCGGGTCACTGAAGCTGTGAAACTGTGGCAGTAAACAGAACCGAACCCAGGTCACTGGAGCTGTGAGACTGTGGCAGTAAACAGAACCGAACCCAGGTCACTGGAGCTGTGAGACTGTGGCAGTAAACAGAACCGAACCCGGGTCACTGGAGCTGTGAGACTGTGGCAGTAAACAGAACTGAACCCAGGTCACTGGAGCTGTGAGACTGTGGCAGTAAACAGAACTGAACCCAGGTCACTGAAGCTGTGAGACTGTGGCAGTAAACAGAACCGAACCCGGGACACTGGAGCTGTGAGACTGTGGCAGTAAACAGAACCGAACCCAGGTCACTGAAGCTGTGAGACTGTGGCAGTAAACAGAACCGAAAACGGGACACTGGAGCTGTGAGACTGTGGCAGTAAACAGAACCGAACCCGGGACACTGGAGCTGTGAGACTGTGGCAGTAAACAGAACTGAACCCGGGTCACTGGAGCTGTGAGACTGTGGCAGTAAACAAAACCAAACCCGGGTCACTGGAGCTGTGAGACTGTGGCAGTAAACAGAACCGAACGCGGGACACTGGAGCTGTGAGACTGTGGCAGTAAACAGAACCGAACCCAGGACACTGGAGCTGTGAGACTGTGGCAGTGAACAGAACCGAACCCGGTTCACTGGAGCTGTGAGACTGTGGCAGTAAACAGAACCGAACCCGGGACACTGGAGCTGTGAGACTGTGGCAGTAAACAGAACCGAACCCGGGTCACTGGAGCTGTGAGACTGTGGCAGTAAACAGAACCGAACGCAGGTCACTGGAGCTGTGAGACTGTGGCAGTAAACAGAACTGAACCCAGGTCACTGGAGCTGTGAGGCTGTGGCAGTAAACAGAACCGAACCCGGGACACTGGAGCTGTGAGACTGTGGCAGTAAACAGAACCGAACCCGGGACACTGGAGCTGTGAGACTGTGGCAGTAAACAGAACCGAACCCGGGACACTGGAGCTGTGAGGCTGTGGCAGTAAACAGAACCGAACCCAGGTCACTGGAGCTGTGAGACTGTGGCAGTAAACAGAACCGAACCCGGGACACTGGAGCTGTGAGACTGTGGCAGTAAACAGAACTTAACCCGGGTCACTGGAGCTGTGAGACTGTGGCAGTAAACAGAACCGAACCCAGGTAACTGTAGCTGTGAGACTGTGGCAGTAAACAGAACCGAACCCGGGACACTGGAGCTGTGAGACTGTGGCAGTAAACAGAACCGAACCCGGGTCACTGGAGCTGTGAGACTGTGGCAGTAAACAGAACCGAACCCAGGTCACTGGAGCTGTGAGACTGTGGCAGTAAACAGAACCGAACCCGGGTCACTGGAGCTGTGAGACTGTGGCAGTAAACAGAACCGAACCCGGGTCACTGGAGCTGTGAGACTGTGGCAGTAAACAGAACCGAACCCGGGACACTGGAGCTGTGAGACTGTGGCAGTAAACAGAACTGAACCCGGGTCACTGGAGCTGTGAGACTGTGGCAGTAAACAGAACCGAACCCAGGTCACTGGAGCTGTGAGACTGTGGCAGTAAACAGAACCGAACCCAGGTCACTGGAGCTGTGAGACTGTGGCAGTAAACAGAACCGAACCCAGGTCACTGGAGCTGTGAGACTGTGGCAGTAAACAGAACCGAACCCAGGTCACTGGAGCTGTGAGACTGTGGCAGTAAACAAAACCAAACCCGGGTCACTGGAGCTGTGAGACTGTGGCAGTAAACAGTACCGAACGCGGGACACTGGAGCTGTGAGACTGTGGCAGTAAACAGAACCGAACCCAGGACACTGGAGCTGTGAGACTGTGGCAGTAAACAGAACCGAACCCGGGACACTGGAGCTGTGAGACTGTGACAGTAAACAGAACCGAACCCAGGTCACTGGAGCTGTGAGGCTGTGGCAGTAAACAGAACCGAACCCGGGACACTGGAGCTGTGAGACTGTGGCAGTAAACAGAACCGAACCCAGGTCACTGAAGCTGTGAGACTGTGGCAGTGAACAGAACCGAACCCGGGACACTGGAGCTGTGAGACTGTGGCAGTAAACAGAACCGAACCCAGGTCACTGGAGCTGTGAGGCTGTGGCAGTAAACAGAACCGAACCCGGGACACTGGAGCTGTGAGACTGTGGCAGTAAACAGAACCGAACCCAGGTCACTGAAGCTGTGAGACTGTGGCAGTGAACAGAACCGAACCCGGGACACTGGAGCTGTGAGACTGTGGCAGTAAACAGAACCGAACCCGGGACACTGGAGCTGTGAGACTGTGGCAGTAAACAGAACCGAACCCAGGTCACTGGAGCTGTGAGGCTGTGGCAGTAAACAGAACCGAACCCGGGACACTGGAGCTGTGAGACTGTGGCAGTAAACAGAACCGAACCCAGGTCACTGAAGCTGTGAGACTGTGGCAGTGAACAGAACCGAACCCGGGACACTGGAGCTGTGAGACTGTGGCAGTAAACAGAACCGAACCCGGGACACTGGAGCTGTGAGACTGTGGCAGTAAACAGAACTGAACCCGGGTCACTGGAGCTGTGAGAATGTGGCAGTAAACAGAACCGAACCCGGGTCACTGGAGCTGTGAGACTTTGGCAGTAAACAGAACTGAACCCGGGTCACTGGAGCTGTGAGACTGTGGCAGTAAACAGAACCGAACCCAGGTCACTGGAGCTGTGAGACTGTGGCAGTAAACAGAACCGAACCCAGGTCACTGAAGCTGTGAGACTGTGGCAGTAAACAGAACCGAAAACGGGACACTGGAGCTGTGAGACTGTGGCAGTAAACAGAACCGAACCCGGGACACTGGAGCTGTGAGACTGTGGCAGTAAACAGAACTGAACCCGGGTCACTGGAGCTGTGAGACTGTGGCAGTAAACAAAACCAAACCCGGGTCACTGGAGCTGTGAGACTGTGGCAGTAAACAGAACCGAACGCGGGACACTGGAGCTGTGAGACTGTGGCAGTAAACAGAACCGAACCCAGGACACTGGAGCTGTGAGACTGTGGCAGTAAACAGAACCGAACCCGGGTCACTGGAGCTGTGAGACTGTGGCAGTAAACAGAACCGAACCCGGGACACTGGAGCTGTGAGACTGTGGCAGTAAACAGAACCGAACCCGCGTCACTGGAGCTGTGAGACTGTGGCAGTAAACAGAACCGAACCCAGGTCACTGGAGCTGTGAGACTGTGGCAGTAAACAGAACCGAACCCGGGTCACTGGAGCTGTGAGACTGTGGCAGTAAACAGAACCGAACCCGGGTCACTGGAGCTGTGAGACTGTGGCAGTAAACAGAACCGAACCCGGGACACTGGAGCTGTGAGACTGTGGCAGTAAACAGAACTGAACCCGGGTCACTGGAGCTGTGAGACTGTGGCAGTAAACAGAACCGAACCCAGGTCACTGGAGCTGTGAGACTGTGGCAGTAAACAGAACCGAACCCAGGTCACTGGAGCTGTGAGACTGTGGCAGTAAACAGAACCGAACCCAGGTCACTGGAGCTGTGAGACTGTGGCAGTAAACAGAACCGAACCCAGGTCACTGGAGCTGTGAGACTGTGGCAGTAAACAAAACCAAACCCGGGTCACTGGAGCTGTGAGACTGTGGCAGTAAACAGAACCGAACGCGGGACACTGGAGCTGTGAGACTGTGGCAGTAAACAGAACCGAACCCAGGACACTGGAGCTGTGAGACTGTGGCAGTAAACAGAACCGAACCCGGGACACTGGAGCTGTGAGGCTGTGGCAGTAAACAGAACCGAACCCAGGTCACTGGAGCTGTGAGACTGTGGCAGTAAACAGAACCGAACCCAGGTCACTGGAGCTGTGAGACTGTGGCAGTAAACAGAAACGAACCCAGGTCACTGGAGCTGTGAGACTGTGGCAGTAAACAGAACCGAGCCCAGGACACTGGAGCTGTGAGACTGTGGCAGTAAACAGAACCGAACCCGGGTCACTGGAGCTGTGAGACTGTGGCAGTAAACAGAACCGAACCCGGGACACTGGAGCTGTGAGACTGTGGCAGTAAACAGAACCGAACCCGGGACACTGGAGCTGTGAGACTGTGGCAGTAAACAGAACCGAACCCATGTCACTGGAGCTGTGAGGCTGTGGCAGTAAACAGAACTGAACCCAGGTCACTGAAGCTGTGAGACTGTGGCAGTAAACAGAACCGAACCCGGGTCACTGGAGCTGTGAGACTGTGGCAGTAAACAGAACCGAACCCATGTCACTGGAGCTGTGAGACTGTGGCACTAAACAGAACTGAACCCGGGTCACTGGAGCTGTGAGACTGTGGCAGTAAACAGAACTGAACCCAGGTCACTGAAGCTGTGAGACTGTGGCAGTAAACAGAACCGAACCCGGGTCACTGGAGCTGTGAGACTGTGGCAGTAAACAGAACCGAACCCATGTCACTGGAGCTGTGAGACTGTGGCAGTAAACAGAACTGAACCCGGGTCACTGAAGCTGTGAAACTGTGGCAGTAAACAGAACCGAACCCAGGTCACTGGAGCTGTGAGACTGTGGCAGTAAACAGAACCGAACCCAGGTCACTGAAGCTGTGAGACTGTGGCAGTAAACAGAACCGAAAACGGGACACTGGAGCTGTGAGACTGTGGCAGTAAACAGAACCGAACCCGGGACACTGGAGCTGTGAGACTGTGGCAGTAAACAGAACTGAACCCGGGTCACTGGAGCTGTGAGACTGTGGCAGTAAACAAAACCAAACCCGGGTCACTGGAGCTGTGAGACTGTGGCAGTAAACAGAACCGAACGCGGGACACTGGAGCTGTGAGACTGTGGCAGTAAACAGAACCGAACCCAGGACACTGGAGCTGTGAGACTGTGGCAGTAAACAGAACCGAACCCGGGTCACTGGAGCTGTGAGACTGTGGCAGTAAACAGAACCGAACCCGGGACACTGGAGCTGTGAGACTGTGGCAGTAAACAGAACCGAACCCGGGTCACTGGAGCTGTGAGACTGTGGCAGTAAACAGAACCGAACGCAGGTCACTGGAGCTGTGAGACTGTGGCAGTAAACAGAACTGAACCCAGGTCACTGGAGCTGTGAGGCTGTGGCAGTAAACAGAACCGAACCCGGGACACTGGAGCTGTGAGACTGTGGCAGTAAACAGAACCGAACCCGGGACACTGGAGCTGTGAGACTGTGGCAGTAAACAGAACCGAACCCGGGACACTGGAGCTGTGAGGCTGTGGCAGTAAACAGAACCGAACCCAGGTCACTGGAGCTGTGAGACTGTGGCAGTAAACAGAACCGAACCCGGGACACTGGAGCTGTGAGACTGTGGCAGTAAACAGAACTTAACCCGGGTCCCTGGAGCTGTGAGACTGTGGCAGTAAACAGAACCGAACCCAGGTAACTGTAGCTGTGAGACTGTGGCAGTAAACAGAACCGAACCCGGGACACTGGAGCTGTGAGACTGTGGCAGTAAACAGAACCGAACCCGGGTCACTGGAGCTGTGAGACTGTGGCAGTAAACAGAACCGAACCCAGGTCACTGGAGCTGTGAGACTGTGGCAGTAAACAGAACCGAACCCGGGTCACTGGAGCTGTGAGACTGTGGCAGTAAACAGAACCGAACCCGGGTCACTGGAGCTGTGAGACTGTGGCAGTAAACAGAACCGAACCCGGGACACTGGAGCTGTGAGACTATGGCAGTAAACAGAACTGAACCCGGGTCACTGGAGCTGTGAGACTGTGGCAGTAAACAGAACCGAACCCAGGTCACTGGAGCTGTGAGACTGTGGCAGTAAACAGAACCGAACCCAGGTCACTGGAGCTGTGAGACTGTGGCAGTAAACAGAACCGAACCCAGGTCACTGGAGCTGTGAGACTGTGGCAGTAAACAGAACCGAACCCAGGTCACTGGAGCTGTGAGACTGTGGCAGTAAACAAAACCAAACCCGGGTCACTGGAGCTGTGAGACTGTGGCAGTAAACAGAACCGAACGCGGGACACTGGAGCTGTGAGACTGTGGCAGTAAACAGAACCGAACCCAGGACACTGGAGCTGTGAGACTGTGGCAGTAAACAGAACTGAACCCGGGTCACTGGAGCTGTGAGACTGTGGCAGTAAACAGAACTGAACCCAGGTCACTGAAGCTGTGAGACTGTGGCAGTAAACAGAACCGAACCCGGGTCACTGGAGCTGTGAGACTGTGGCAGTAAACAGAACCGAACCCATGTCACTGGAGCTGTGAGACTGTGGCAGTAAACAGAACTGAACCCGGGTCACTGAAGCTGTGAAACTGTGGCAGTAAACAGAACCGAACCCAGGTCACTGGAGCTGTGAGACTGTGGCAGTAAACAGAACCGAACCCAGGTCACTGAAGCTGTGAGACTGTGGCAGTAAACAGAACCGAAAACGGGACACTGGAGCTGTGAGACTGTGGCAGTAAACAGAACCGAACCCGGGACACTGGAGCTGTGAGACTGTGGCAGTAAACAGAACTGAACCCGGGTCACTGGAGCTGTGAGACTGTGGCAGTAAACAAAACCAAACCCGGGTCACTGGAGCTGTGAGACTGTGGCAGTAAACAGAACCGAACGCGGGACACTGGAGCTGTGAGACTGTGGCAGTAAACAGAACCGAACCCAGGACACTGGAGCTGTGAGACTGTGGCAGTAAACAGAACCGAACCCGGGTCACTGGAGCTGTGAGACTGTGGCAGTAAACAGAACCGAACCCGGGACACTGGAGCTGTGAGACTGTGGCAGTAAACAGAACCGAACCCGGGTCACTGGAGCTGTGAGACTGTGGCAGTAAACAGAACCGAACGCAGGTCACTGGAGCTGTGAGACTGTGGCAGTAAACAGAACTGAACCCAGGTCACTGGAGCTGTGAGGCTGTGGCAGTAAACAGAACCGAACCCGGGACACTGGAGCTGTGAGACTGTGGCAGTAAACAGAACCGAACCCGGGACACTGGAGCTGTGAGACTGTGGCAGTAAACAGAACCGAACCCGGGACACTGGAGCTGTGAGGCTGTGGCAGTAAACAGAACCGAACCCAGGTCACTGGAGCTGTGAGACTGTGGCAGTAAACAGAACCGAACCCGGGACACTGGAGCTGTGAGACTGTGGCAGTAAACAGAACTTAACCCGGGTCCCTGGAGCTGTGAGACTGTGGCAGTAAACAGAACCGAACCCAGGTAACTGTAGCTGTGAGACTGTGGCAGTAAACAGAACCGAACCCGGGACACTGGAGCTGTGAGACTGTGGCAGTAAACAGAACCGAACCCGGGTCACTGGAGCTGTGAGACTGTGGCAGTAAACAGAACCGAACCCAGGTCACTGGAGCTGTGAGACTGTGGCAGTAAACAGAACCGAACCCGGGTCACTGGAGCTGTGAGACTGTGGCAGTAAACAGAACCGAACCCGGGTCACTGGAGCTGTGAGACTGTGGCAGTAAACAGAACCGAACCCGGGACACTGGAGCTGTGAGACTATGGCAGTAAACAGAACTGAACCCGGGTCACTGGAGCTGTGAGACTGTGGCAGTAAACAGAACCGAACCCAGGTCACTGGAGCTGTGAGACTGTGGCAGTAAACAGAACCGAACCCAGGTCACTGGAGCTGTGAGACTGTGGCAGTAAACAGAACCGAACCCAGGTCACTGGAGCTGTGAGACTGTGGCAGTAAACAGAACCGAACCCAGGTCACTGGAGCTGTGAGACTGTGGCAGTAAACAAAACCAAACCCGGGTCACTGGAGCTGTGAGACTGTGGCAGTAAACAGAACCGAACGCGGGACACTGGAGCTGTGAGACTGTGGCAGTAAACAGAACCGAACCCAGGACACTGGAGCTGTGAGACTGTGGCAGTAAACAGAAACGAACCCAGGTCACTGGAGCTGTGAGACTGTGGCAGTAAACAGAACCGAACCCAGGACACTGGAGCTGTGAGACTGTGGCAGTAAACAGAACCGAACCCGGGTCACTGGAGCTGTGAGACTGTGGCAGTAAACAGAACCGAACCCGGGACACTGGAGCTGTGAGACTGTGGCAGTAAACAGAACCGAACCCGGGACACTGGAGCTGTGAGACTGTGGCAGTAAACAGAACCGAACCCATGTCACTGGAGCTGTGAGGCTGTGGCAGTAAACAGAACTGAACCCAGGTCACTGAAGCTGTGAGACTGTGGCAGTAAACAGAACTGAACCCGGGTCACTGGAGCTGTGAGACTGTGGCAGTAAACAGAACTGAACCCAGGTCACTGAAGCTGTGAGACTGTGGCAGTAAACAGAACCGAACCCGGGTCACTGGAGCTGTGAGACTGTGGCAGTAAACAGAACTGAACCCATGTCACTGGAGCTGTGAGACTGTGGCAGTAAACAGAACTGAACCCGGGTCACTGAAGCTGTGAAACTGTGGCAGTAAACAGAACTGAACCCAGGTCACTGAAGCTGTGAAACTGTGGCAGTAAACAGAACCGAACCCGGGTCACTGGAGATGTGAGACTGTGGCAGTAAACAGAACCGAACCCGGGTCACTGAAGCTGTGAAACTGTGGCAGTAAACAGAACCGAACCCGGGTCACTGGAGATGTGAGACTGTGGCAGTAAACAGAACCGAACCCGGGTCACTGGAGCTGTGAGACTGTGGCAGTAAACAGAACCGAACCCATGTCACTGGAGCTGTGAGACTGTGGCAGTAAACAGAACTGAACCAGGGTCACTGGAGCTGTGAGACTTTGGCAGTAAACAGAACCGAACCCAGGTCACTGGAGCTGTGAGACTGTGGCAGTAAACAGAACTGAACCCAGGTCACTGAAGCTGTGAGACTGTGGCAGTAAACAGAACCGAACCCGGGTCACTGGAGCTGTGAGACTGTGGCAGTAAACAGAACCGAACCCATGTCACTGGAGCTGTGAGACTGTGGCAGTAAACAGAACTGAACCCGGGTCACTGAAGCTGTGAAACTGTGGCAGTAAACAGAACCGAACCCAGGTCACTGGAGCTGTGAGACTGTGGCAGTAAACAGAACCGAACCCAGGTCACTGAAGCTGTGAGACTGTGGCAGTAAACAGAACCGAAAACGGGACACTGGAGCTGTGAGACTGTGGCAGTAAACAGAACCGAACCCGGGACACTGGAGCTGTGAGACTGTGGCAGTAAACAGAACTGAACCCGGGTCACTGGAGCTGTGAGACTGTGGCAGTAAACAAAACCAAACCCGGGTCACTGGAGCTGTGAGACTGTGGCAGTAAACAGAACCGAACGCGGGACACTGGAGCTGTGAGACTGTGGCAGTAAACAGAACCGAACCCAGGACACTGGAGCTGTGAGACTGTGGCAGTAAACAGAACCGAACCCGGGTCACTGGAGCTGTGAGACTGTGGCAGTAAACAGAACCGAACCCGGGACACTGGAGCTGTGAGACTGTGGCAGTAAACAGAACCGAACCCAGGTCACTGGAGCTGTGAGACTGTGGCAGTAAACAGAACCGAACCCGGGACACTGGAGCTGTGAGACTGTGGCAGTAAACAGAACCGAACCCGGGACACTGGAGCTGTGAGACTGTGGCAGTAAACAGAACCGAACCCATGTCACTGGAGCTGTGAGGCTGTGGCAGTAAACAGAACTGAACCCAGGTCACTGAAGCTGTGAGACTGTGGCAGTAAACAGAACTGAACCCGGGTCACTGGAGCTGTGAGACTGTGGCAGTAAACAGAACTGAACCCAGGTCACTGAAGCTGTGAGACTGTGGCAGTAAACAGAACCGAACCCGGGTCACTGGAGCTGTGAGACTGTGGCAGTAAACAGAACTGAACCCATGTCACTGGAGCTGTGAGACTGTGGCAGTAAACAGAACTGAACCCGGGTCACTGAAGCTGTGAAACTGTGGCAGTAAACAGAACTGAACCCAGGTCACTGAAGCTGTGAAACTGTGGCAGTAAACAGAACCGAACCCGGGTCACTGGAGATGTGAGACTGTGGCAGTAAACAGAACCGAACCCGGGTCACTGAAGCTGTGAAACTGTGGCAGTAAACAGAACCGAACCCGGGTCACTGGAGATGTGAGACTGTGGCAGTAAACAGAACCGAACCCGGGTCACTGGAGCTGTGAGACTGTGGCAGTAAACAGAACCGAACCCATGTCACTGGAGCTGTGAGACTGTGGCAGTAAACAGAACTGAACCAGGGTCACTGGAGCTGTGAGACTTTGGCAGTAAACAGAACCGAACCCAGGTCACTGGAGCTGTGAGACTGTGGCAGTAAACAGAACTGAACCCAGGTCACTGAAGCTGTGAGACTGTGGCAGTAAACAGAACCGAACCCGGGTCACTGGAGCTGTGAGACTGTGGCAGTAAACAGAACCGAACCCATGTCACTGGAGCTGTGAGACTGTGGCAGTAAACAGAACTGAACCCGGGTCACTGAAGCTGTGAAACTGTGGCAGTAAACAGAACCGAACCCAGGTCACTGGAGCTGTGAGACTGTGGCAGTAAACAGAACCGAACCCAGGTCACTGAAGCTGTGAGACTGTGGCAGTAAACAGAACCGAAAACGGGACACTGGAGCTGTGAGACTGTGGCAGTAAACAGAACCGAACCCGGGACACTGGAGCTGTGAGACTGTGGCAGTAAACAGAACTGAACCCGGGTCACTGGAGCTGTGAGACTGTGGCAGTAAACAAAACCAAACCCGGGTCACTGGAGCTGTGAGACTGTGGCAGTAAACAGAACCGAACGCGGGACACTGGAGCTGTGAGACTGTGGCAGTAAACAGAACCGAACCCAGGACACTGGAGCTGTGAGACTGTGGCAGTAAACAGAACCGAACCCGGGTCACTGGAGCTGTGAGACTGTGGCAGTAAACAGAACCGAACCCGGGTCACTGGAGCTGTGAGACTGTGGCAGTAAACAGAACCGAACGCAGGTCACTGGAGCTGTGAGACTGTGGCAGTAAACAGAACTGAACCCAGGTCACTGGAGCTGTGAGGCTGTGGCAGTAAACAGAACCGAACCCGGGACACTGGAGCTGTGAGACTGTGGCAGTAAACAGAACCGAACCCGGGACACTGGAGCTGTGAGACTGTGGCAGTAAACAGAACCGAACCCGGGACACTGGAGCTGTGAGGCTGTGGCAGTAAACAGAACCGAACCCAGGTCACTGGAGCTGTGAGACTGTGGCAGTAAACAGAACCGAACCCGGGACACTGGAGCTGTGAGACTGTGGCAGTAAACAGAACTTAACCCGGGTCCCTGGAGCTGTGAGACTGTGGCAGTAAACAGAACCGAACCCAGGTAACTGTAGCTGTGAGACTGTGGCAGTAAACAGAACCGAACCCGGGACACTGGAGCTGTGAGACTGTGGCAGTAAACAGAACCGAACCCGGGTCACTGGAGCTGTGAGACTGTGGCAGTAAACAGAACCGAACCCAGGTCACTGGAGCTGTGAGACTGTGGCAGTAAACAGAACCGAACCCGGGTCACTGGAGCTGTGAGACTGTGGCAGTAAACAGAACCGAACCCGGGTCACTGGAGCTGTGAGACTGTGGCAGTAAACAGAACCGAACCCGGGACACTGGAGCTGTGAGACTATGGCAGTAAACAGAACTGAACCCGGGTCACTGGAGCTGTGAGACTGTGGCAGTAAACAGAACCGAACCCAGGTCACTGGAGCTGTGAGACTGTGGCAGTAAACAGAACCGAACCCAGGTCACTGGAGCTGTGAGACTGTGGCAGTAAACAGAACCGAACCCAGGTCACTGGAGCTGTGAGACTGTGGCAGTAAACAGAACCGAACCCAGGTCACTGGAGCTGTGAGACTGTGGCAGTAAACAAAACCAAACCCGGGTCACTGGAGCTGTGAGACTGTGGCAGTAAACAGAACCGAACGCGGGACACTGGAGCTGTGAGACTGTGGCAGTAAACAGAACCGAACCCAGGACACTGGAGCTGTGAGACTGTGGCAGTAAACAGAACCGAACCCGGGACACTGGAGCTGTGAGACTGTGACAGTAAACAGAACCGAACCCAGGTCACTGGAGCTGTGAGACTGTGGCAGTAAACAGAACCGAACCATTGTCACTGGAGCTGTGAGGCTGTGGCAGTAAACAGAAACGAACCCAGGTCACTGGAGCTGTGAGACTGTGGCAGTAAACAGAACCGAACCCAGGACACTGGAGCTGTGAGACTGTGGCAGTAAACAGAACCGAACCCGGGTCACTGGAGCTGTGAGACTGTGGCAGTAAACAGAACCGAACCCGGGACACTGGAGCTGTGAGACTGTGGCAGTAAACAGAACCGAACCCGGGACACTGGAGCTGTGAGACTGTGGCAGTAAACAGAACCGAACCCATGTCACTGGAGCTGTGAGGCTGTGGCAGTAAACAGAACTGAACCCAGGTCACTGAAGCTGTGAGACTGTGGCAGTAAACAGAACTGAACCCGGGTCACTGGAGCTGTGAGACTATGGCAGTAAACAGAACTGAACCCAGGTCACTGAAGCTGTGAGACTGTGGCAGTAAACAGAACCGAACCCGGGTCACTGGAGCTGTGAGACTGTGGCAGTAAACAGAACTGAACCCATGTCACTGGAGCTGTGAGACTGTGGCAGTAAACAGAACTGAACCCGGGTCACTGAAGCTGTGAAACTGTGGCAGTAAACAGAACTGAACCCAGGTCACTGAAGCTGTGAGACTGTGGCAGTAAACAGAACCGAACCCGGGTCACTGGAGCTGTGAGACTGTGGCAGTAAACAGAACCGAACCCATGTCACTGGAGCTGTGAGACTGTGGCAGTAAACAGAACTGAACCAGGGTCACTGGAGCTGTGAGACTTTGGCAGTAAACAGAACCGAACCCAGGTCACTGGAGCTGTGAGACTGTGGCAGTAAACAGAACCGAACCCGGGTCACTGGAGCTGTGAGACTGTGGCAGTAAACAGAACCGAACCCGGGTCACTGGAGCTGTGAGACTGTGGCAGTAAACAGAACCGAACCCAGGACACTGGAGCTGTGAGGCTGTGGCAGTAAACAGAACCGAACCCGGTCACTGGAGCTGTGAGACTGTGGCAGTAAACAGAACCGAACCCAGGTCACTGGAGCTGTGAGACTGTGGCAGTAAACAGAACCGAACCCAGGACACTGGAGCTGTGAGGCTGTGGCAGTAAACAGAACCGAACCCGGGTCACTGAAGCTGTGAGACTGTGGCAAAAAACAGAATCGAACCCAGGACACTGGAGCTGTGAGGCTGTGGCAGTAAACAGAACCGAACCCGGGTCACTGGAGCTGTGAGACTGTGGCAGTAAACAGAACCGAACCCAGGTCACTGAAACTGTGAGACTGTGGCAGTAAACAGAACCGAACCCAGGTCACTGAAACTGTGAGACTGTGGCAGTAAACAGAACCGAACCCAGGTCACTGGAGCTGTGAGGCTGTGGCAGTAAACAGAACCGAACCCGGGTCACTGGAGCTGTGAGACTGTGGCAGTAAACAGAACCGAACCCAGGTCACTGAAGCTGTGAGGCTGTGGCAGTAAACAGAACCGAACCCAGGTCACTGGAGCTGTGAGGCTGTGGCAGTAAACAGAACCGAACCCGGGACACTGGAGCTGTGAGACTGTGGCAGTAAACAGAACTGAACCCGGGTCACTGGAGCTGTGAGACTGTGGCAGTAAACAAAACCAAACCCGGGTCACTGGAGCTGTGAGACTGTGGCAGTAAACAGAACCGAACCCAGGTCACTGAAGCTGTGAGACTGTGGCAGTAAACAGAACCGAAAACGGGACACTGGAGCTGTGAGACTGTGGCAGTAAACAGAACCGAACCCGGGACACTGGAGCTGTGAGACTGTGGCAGTAAACAGAACTGAACCCGGGTCACTGGAGCTGTGAGACTGTGGCAGTAAACAAAACCAAACCCGGGTCACTGGAGCTGTGAGACTGTGGCAGTAAACAGAACCGAACGCGGGACACTGGAGCTGTGAGACTGTGGCAGTAAACAGAACCGAACCCAGGACACTGGAGCTGTGAGACTGTGGCAGTAAACAGAACCGAACCCGGGTCACTGGAGCTGTGAGACTGTGGCAGTAAACAGAACCGAACCCGGGACACTGGAGCTGTGAGACTGTGGCAGTAAACAGAACCGAACCCGGGTCACTGGAGCTGTGAGACTGTGGCAGTAAACAGAACCGAACCCATGTCACTGGAGCTGTGAGGCTGTGGCAGTAAACAGAACTGAACCCAGGTCACTGAAGCTGTGAGACTGTGGCAGTAAACAGAACCGAACCCATGTCACTGGAGCTGTGAGGCTGTGGCAGTAAACAGAACTGAACCCAGGTCAATGAAGCTGTGAGACTGTGGCAGTAAACAGAACCGAACCCGGGACACTGGAGCTGTGAGACTGTGGCAGTAAACAGAACCGAACCCGGGACACTGGAGCTGTGAGACTGTGGCAGTAAACAGAACTGAACCCGGGTTACTGGAGCTGTGAGACTGTGGCAAAAAACAGAACTGAACCCGGGTCACTGAAGCTGTGAAACTGTGGCAGTAAACAGAACCGAACCCGGGTCACTGGAGCTGTGAGACTGTGGCAGTACGCAGAACCGAACCCGGGTCACTGGAGCTGTGAGACTGTGGCAGTAAACAGAACCGAACCCAGGTCACTGGAGCTGTGAGACTGTGGCAGTAAACAGAACTGAACCCAGGTCACTGGAGCTGTGAGACTGTGGCAGTAAACAGAACCGAACCCGGGACACTGGAGCTGTGAGACTGTGGCAGTAAACAGAACCGAACCCGGGTCACTGGAGCTGTGAGACTGTGGCAGTAAACAGAACCGAACCCATGTCACTGGAGCTGTGAGGCTGTGGCAGTAAACAGAACTGAACCCAGGTCACTGAAGCTGTGAGACTGTGGCAGTAAACAGAACCGAACCCGGGACACTGGAGCTGTGAGACTGTGGCAGTAAACAGAACTGAACCCGGGTCACTGGAGCTGTGAGACTGTGGCAAAAAACAGAACTGAACCTGGGTCACTGAAGCTGTGAAACTGTGGCAGTAAACAGAACTGAACCCAGGTCACTGAAGCTGTGAGACTGTGGCAGTAAACAGAACCGAACCCGGGTCACTGGAGCTGTGAGACTGTGGCAGTAAACAGAACCGAACCCATGTCACTGGAGCTGTGAGACTGTGGCAGTAAACAGAACTGAACCCGGGTCACTGGAGCTGTGAGACTGTGTCAGTAAACAGAACCGAACCCAGGTCACTGGAGCTGTGAGACTGTGGCAGTAAACAGAACCGAACCCGGGTCACTGGAGCTGTGAGACTGTGGCAGTAAACAGAACCGAACCCGGGTCACTGGAGCTGTGAGACTGTGGCAGTAAACAGAACCGAACCCAGGACACTGGAGCTGTGAGGCTGTGGCAGTAAACAGAACCGAACCCGGTCACTGGAGCTGTGAGACTGTGGCAGTAAACAGAACCGAACCCAGCTCACTGGAGCTGTGAGACTGTGGCAGTAAACAGAACCGAACCCGGGACACTGAAGCTGTGAGACTGTGGCAAAAAACAGAACCGAACCCAGGACACTGGAGCTGTGAGGCTGTGGCAGTCCCCAGAACCGAACCCGGGTCACTGAAGCTGTGAGACTGTGGCAAAAAACAGAACCGAACCCAGGACACTGGAGCTGTGAGGCTGTGGCTGTCCCCAGAACCGAACCCAGGTCACTGAAGCTGTGAGACTGTGGCAGTAAACAGAACCGAACCCAGGTCACTGGAGCTGTGAGGCTGTGGCAGTAAACAGAACCGAACCCGGGTCACTGGAGCTGTGAGACTGTGGCAGTAAACAGAACCGAACCCAGGTCACTGAAGCTGTGAGGCTGTGGCAGTAAACAGAACCGAACCCAGGTCACTGGAGCTGTGAGGCTGTGGCAGTAAACAGAACCGAACCCGGGACACTGGAGCTGTGAGACTGTGGCAGTAAACAGAACCGAACTCAGGTCACTGGAGCTGTGAGACTGTGGCAGTGAACAGAACCGAACCCGGGACACTGGAGCTGTGAGACTGTGGCAGTAAACAGAACCGAACCCGGGACACTGGAGCTGTGAGACTGTGGCAGTAAACAGAACCGAACCCGGGTCACTGGAGCTGTGAGACTTTGGCAGTAAACAGAACTGAACCCGGGTCACTGGAGCTGTGAGACTGTGGCAGTAAACAGAACCGAACCCAGGTCACTGGAGCTGTGAGACTGTGGCAGTAAACAGAACCGAACCCAGGTCACTGAAGCTGTGAGACTGTGGCAGTAAACAGAACCGAAAACGGGACACTGGAGCTGTGAGACTGTGGCAGTAAACAGAACCGAACCCGGGACACTGGAGCTGTGAGACTGTGGCAGTAAACAGAACTGAACCCGGGACACTGGAGCTGTGAAACTGTGGCAGTAAACAGAACCGAACCCGGGACACTGGAGCTGTGAGACTGTGACAGTAAACAGAACCGAACCCAGGTCACTGGAGCTGTGAGACTGTGGCAGTAAACAGAACCGAACCCGGGACACTGGAGCTGTGAGACTGTGACAGTAAACAGAACCGAACCCAGGTCACTGGAGCTGTGAGACTGTGGCAGTAAACAGAACCGAACCATTGTCACTGGAGCTGTGAGGCTGTGGCAGTAAACAGAAACGAACCCAGGTCACTGGAGCTGTGAGACTGTGGCAGTAAACAGAACCGAACCCAGGACACTGGAGCTGTGAGACAGTGGCAGTAAACAGAACCGAACCCCGGTCACTGGAGCTGTGAGACTGTGGCAGTAAACAGAACCGAACCCGGGACACTGGAGCTGTGAGACTGTGGCAGTAAACAGAACCGAACCCGGGACACTGGAGCTGTGAGACTGTGGCAGTAAACAGAACCGAACCCGGGACACTGGAGCTGTGAGACTGTGGCAGTAAACAGAACCAAACCCATGTCACTGGAGCTGTGAGGCTGTGGCAGTAAACAGAACTGAACCCAGGTCACTGAAGCTGTGAGACTGTGGCAGTAAACAGAACTGAACCCGGGTCACTGGAGCTGTGAGACTGTGGCAGTAAACAGAACCGAACCCGGGACACTGAAGCTGTGAGACTGTGGCAAAAAACAGAACCGAACCCAGGACACTGGAGCTGTGAGGCTGTGGCAGTCCCCAGAACCGAACCCGGGTCACTGAAGCTGTGAGACTGTGGCAAAAAACAGAACCGAACCCAGGACACTGGAGCTGTGAGGCTGTGGCTGTCCCCAGAACCGAACCCAGGTCACTGAAGCTGTGAGACTGTGGCAGTAAACAGAACCGAACCCAGGTCACTGGAGCTGTGAGGCTGTGGCAGTAAACAGAACCGAACCCGGGTCACTGGAGCTGTGAGACTGTGGCAGTAAACAGAACCGAACCCAGGTCACTGAAGCTGTGAGGCTGTGGCAGTAAACAGAACCGAACCCAGGTCACTGGAGCTGTGAGGCTGTGGCAGTAAACAGAACCGAACCCGGGACACTGGAGCTGTGAGACTGTGGCAGTAAACAGAACCGAACTCAGGTCACTGGAGCTGTGAGACTGTGGCAGTGAACAGAACCGAACCCGGGACACTGGAGCTGTGAGACTGTGGCAGTAAACAGAACCGAACCCGGGACACTGGAGCTGTGAGACTGTGGCAGTAAACAGAACCGAACCCGGGTCACTGGAGCTGTGAGACTTTGGCAGTAAACAGAACTGAACCCGGGTCACTGGAGCTGTGAGACTGTGGCAGTAAACAGAACCGAACCCAGGTCACTGGAGCTGTGAGACTGTGGCAGTAAACAGAACCGAACCCAGGTCACTGAAGCTGTGAGACTGTGGCAGTAAACAGAACCGAAAACGGGACACTGGAGCTGTGAGACTGTGGCAGTAAACAGAACCGAACCCGGGACACTGGAGCTGTGAGACTGTGGCAGTAAACAGAACTGAACCCGGGACACTGGAGCTGTGAAACTGTGGCAGTAAACAGAACCGAACCCGGGACACTGGAGCTGTGAGACTGTGACAGTAAACAGAACCGAACCCAGGTCACTGGAGCTGTGAGACTGTGGCAGTAAACAGAACCGAACCCGGGACACTGGAGCTGTGAGACTGTGACAGTAAACAGAACCGAACCCAGGTCACTGGAGCTGTGAGACTGTGGCAGTAAACAGAACCGAACCATTGTCACTGGAGCTGTGAGGCTGTGGCAGTAAACAGAAACGAACCCAGGTCACTGGAGCTGTGAGACTGTGGCAGTAAACAGAACCGAACCCAGGACACTGGAGCTGTGAGACAGTGGCAGTAAACAGAACCGAACCCCGGTCACTGGAGCTGTGAGACTGTGGCAGTAAACAGAACCGAGCCCGGGACACTGGAGCTGTGAGACTGTGGCAGTAAACAGAACCGAACCCGGGACACTGGAGCTGTGAGACTGTGGCAGTAAACAGAACCGAACCCGGGACACTGGAGCTGTGAGACTGTGGCAGTAAACAGAACCAAACCCATGTCACTGGAGCTGTGAGGCTGTGGCAGTAAACAGAACTGAACCCAGGTCACTGAAGCTGTGAGACTGTGGCAGTAAACAGAACTGAACCCGGGTCACTGGAGCTGTGAGACTGTGGCAGTAAACAGAACTGAACCCAGGTCACTGAAGCTGTGAGACTGTGGCAGTAAACAGAACCGAACCCGGGTCACTGGAGCTGTGAGACTGTGGCAGTAAACAGAACCGAACCCATGTCACTGGAGCTGTGAGACTGTGGCAGTAAACAGAACTGAACCCGGGTCACTGAAGCTGTGAAACTGTGGCAGTAAACAGAACTGAACCCAGGTCACTGAAGCTGTGAGACTGTGGCAGTAAACAGAACCGAACCCGGGTCACTGGAGCTGTGAGACTGTGGCAGTAAACAGAACCGAACCCATGTCACTGGAGCTGTGAGACTGTGGCAGTAAACAGAACTGAACCCGGGTCACTGGAGCTGTGAGACTTTGGCAGTAAACAGAACCGAACCCGGGTCACTGGAGCTGTGAGACTGTGGCAGTACGCAGAACCGAACCCGGGTCACTGGAGCTGTGAGACTGTGGCAGTAAACAGAACCGAACCCGGGTCACTGGAGCTGTGAGACTGTGGCAGTAAACAGAACCGAACCCAGGACACTGGAGCTGTGAGGCTGTGGCAGTAAACAGAACCGAACCCGGTCACTGGAGCTGTGAGACTGTGGCAGTAAACAGAACTGAACCCGGGTCACTGGAGATGTGAGACTGTGGCAGTAAACAGAACCGAACCCAGGTCACTGGAGCTGTGAGACTGTGGCAGTAAACAGAACCGAACCCAGGACACTGGAGCTGTGAGGCTGTGGCAGTAAACAGAACCGAACCCGGGTCACTGAAGCTGTGAGACTGTGGCAAAAAACAGAACCGAACCCAGGACACTGGAGCTGTGAGGCTGTGGCTGTCCCCAGAACCGAACCCAGGTCACTGAAACTGTGAGACTGTGGCAGTAAACAGAACCGAACCCAGGTCACTGGAGCTGTGAGGCTGTGGCAGTAAACAGAACCGAACCCGGGTCACTGGAGCTGTGAGACTGTGGCAGTAAACAGAACCGAACCCAGGTCACTGAAGCTGTGAGGCTGTGGCAGTAAACAGAACCGAACCCAGGTCACTGGAGCTGTGAGGCTGTGGCAGTAAACAGAACCGAACCCGGGACACTGGAGCTGTGAGACTGTGGCAGTAAACAGAACCGAACCCAGGTCACTGAAGCTGTGAGACTGTGGCAGTGAACAGAACCGAACCCGGGACACTGGAGCTGTGAGACTGTGGCAGTAAACAGAACCGAACCCGGGACACTGGAGCTGTGAGACTGTGGCAGTAAACAGAACCGAACCCGGGTCACTGGAGCTGTGAGACTTTGGCAGTAAACAGAACTGAACCCGGGTCACTGGAGCTGTGAGACTGTGGCAGTAAACAGAACCGAACCCAGGTCACTGGAGCTGTGAGACTGTGGCAGTAAACAGAACCGAACCCAGGTCACTGAAGCTGTGAGACTGTGGCAGTAAACAGAACCGAAAACGGGACACTGGAGCTGTGAGACTGTGGCAGTAAACAGAACCGTACCCGGGACACTGGAGCTGTGAGACTGTGGCAGTAAACAGAACTGAACCCGGGTCACTGGAGCTGTGAGACTGTGGCAGTAAACAAAACCAAACCCGGGTCACTGGAGCTGTGAGACTGTGGCAGTAAACAGAACCGAACGCGGGACACTGGAGCTGTGAGACTGTGGCAGTAAACAGAACCGAACCCAGGACACTGGAGCTGTGAGACTGTGGCAGTAAACAGAACCGAACCCGGGTCACTGGAGCTGTGAGACTGTGGCAGTAAACAGAACCGAACCCGGGACACTGGAGCTGTGAGACTGTGGCAGTAAACAGAACCGAACCCGGGTCACTGGAGCTGTGAGACTGTGGCAGTAAACAGAACCGAACCCATGTCACTGGAGCTGTGAGGCTGTGGCAGTAAACAGAACTGAACCCAGGTCACTGAAGCTGTGAGACTGTGGCAGTAAACAGAACCGAACCCATGTCACTGGAGCTGTGAGGCTGTGGCAGTAAACAGAACTGAACCCAGGTCACTGAAGCTGTGAGACTGTGGCAGTAAACAGAACCGAACCCGGGACACTGGAGCTGTGAGACTGTGGCAGTAAACAGAACCGAACCCGGGACACTGGAGCTGTGAGACTGTGGCAGTAAACAGAACTGAACCCGGGTTACTGGAGCTGTGAGACTGTGGCAAAAAACAGAACTGAACCCGGGTCACTGAAGCTGTGAAACTGTGGCAGTAAACCGAACCGAACCCGGGTCACTGGAGCTGTGAGACTGTGGCAGTAAACAGAACCGAACCCATGTCACTGGAGCTGTGAGACTGTGGCAGTAAACAGAACTGAACCCGGGTCACTGGAGCTGTGAGACTTTGGCAGTAAACAGAACCGAACCCAGGTCACTGGAGCTGTGAGACTGTGGCAGTAAACAGAACCGAACCCGGGTCACTGGAGCTGTGAGACTGTGGCAGTACGCAGAACCGAACCCGGGTCACTGGAGCTGTGAGACTGTGGCAGTAAACAGAACCGAACCCAGGTCACTGGAGCTGTGAGACTGTGGCAGTAAACAGAACTGAACCCAGGTCACTGGAGCTGTGAGACTGTGGCAGTAAACAGAACCGAACCCGGGACACTGGAGCTGTGAGACTGTGGCAGTAAACAGAACCGAACCCGGGTCACTGGAGCTGTGAGACTGTGGCAGTAAACAGAACCGAACCCATGTCACTGGAGCTGTGAGGCTGTGGCAGTAAACAGAACTGAACCCAGGTCACTGAAGCTGTGAGACTGTGGCAGTAAATAGAACCGAACCCGGGACACTGGAGCTGTGAGACTGTGGCAGTAAACAGAACCGAACCCGGGACACTGGAGCTGTGAGACTGTGGCAGTAAACAGAACCGAACCCGGGACACTGGAGCTGTGAGACTGTGGCAGTAAACAGAACTGATCCCGGGTTACTGGAGCTGTGAGACTGTGGCAAAAAACAGAACTGAACCCGGGTCACTGAAGCTGTGAAATTGTGGAAGTAAACCGAACCGAACCCGGGTCACTGGAGCTGTGAGACTGTGGCAGTAAACAGAACCGAACCCAGGTCACTGGAGCTGTGAGACTGTGGCAGTAAACAGAACCGAACCCAGGTCACTGGAGCTGTGAGACTGTGGCAGTAAACAGAACTGAACCCAGGTCACTGGAGCTGTGAGACTGTGGCAGTACGCAGAACCGAACCCGGGTCACTGGAGCTGTGAGACTGTGGCAGTAAACAGAACCGAACCCAGGTCACTGGAGCTGTGAGACTGTGGCAGTAAACAGAACTGAACCCAGGTCACTGGAGCTGCGAGACTGTGGCAGTAAACAGAACCGAACCCGGGACACTGGAGCTGTGAGACTGTGGCAGTAAACAGAACCGAACCCGGGTCACTGGAGCTGTGAGACTGTGGCAGTAAACAGAACCGAACCCATGTCACTGGAGCTGTGAGGCTGTGGCAGTAAACAGAACTGAACCCAGGTCACTGAAGCTGTGAGACTGTGGCAGTAAACAGAACCGAACCCGGGACACTGGAGCTGTGAGACTGTGGCAGTAAACAGAACCGAACCCAGGTCACTGGAGCTGTGAGACTGTGGCAGTAAACAGAACTGAACCCGGGTCACTGGAGCTGTGAGACTGTGGCAAAAAACAGAACTGAACCCGGGTCACTGAAGCTGTGAAACTGTGGCAGTAAACAGAACTGAACCCAGGTCACTGAAGCTGTGAGACTGTGGCAGTAAACAGAACCGAACCGGGGTCACTGGAGCTGTGAGACTGTGCAGTAAACAGAACCGAACCCATGTCACTGGAGCTGTGAGACTGTGGCAGTAAACAGAACCGAACCCGGGACACTGGAGGTGTGAGACTGTGGCAGTAAACAGAACCGAACCCATGTCACTGGAGCTGTGCGACTGTGGCAGTAAACAGAACTGAACCCGGGTCACTGGAGCTGTGAGACTGTGGCAGTAAACAGAACCGAACCCGGGTCACTGGAGCTGTGAGACTGTGGCAGTAAACAGAACCGAACCCATGTCACTGGAGCTGTGAGACTGTGGCAGTAAACAGAACTGAACCCGGGTCACTGGAGCTGTGAGACTGTGGCAGTAAACAGAACCGAACCCAGGTCACTGGAGCTGTGAGACTGTGGCAGTAAACAGAACCGAACCCGGGTCACTGGAGCTGTGAGACTGTGGCAGTACGCAGAACCGAACCCGGGTCACTGGAGCTGTGAGACTGTGGCAGTAAACAGAACCGAACCCGGGTCACTGGAGCTGTGAGACTGTGGCAGTAAACAGAACCGAACCCAGGACACTGGAGCTGTGAGGCTGTGGCAGTAAACAGAACCGAACCCGGTCACTGGAGCTGTGAGACTGTGGCAGTAAACAGAACCGAACCCAGCTCACTGGAGCTGTGAGACTGTGGCAGTAAACAGAACCGAACCCAGGACACTGGAGCTGTGAGGCTGTGGCAGTAAACAGAACCGAACCCGGGTCACTGAAGCTGTGAGACTGTGGCAAAAAACAGAACCGAACCCAGGACACTGGAGCTGTGAGGCTGTGGCTGTCCCCAGAACCGAACCCAGGTCACTGAAGCTGTGAGACTGTGGCAGTAAACAGAACCGAACCCAGGTCACTGGAGCTGTGAGGCTGTGGCAGTAAACAGAACCGAACCCGGGTCACTGGAGCTGTGAGACTGTGGCAGTAAACAGAACCGAACCCAGGTCACTGAAGCTGTGAGGCTGTGGCAGTAAACAGAACCGAACCCAGGTCACTGGAGCTGTGAGGCTGTGGCAGTAAACAGAACCGAACCCGGGACACTGGAGCTGTGAGACTGTGGCAGTAAACAGAACCGAACCCAGGTCACTGAAGCTGTGAGACTGTGGCAGTAAACAGAACTGAACCCGGGACACTGGAGCTGTGAGACTGTGGCAGTAAACAGAACCGAACCCGGGTCACTGGAGCTGTGAGACTTTGGCAGTAAACAGAACTGAACCCGGGTCACTGGAGCTGTGAGACTGTGGCAGTAAACAGAACCGAACCCAGGTCACTGGAGCTGTGAGACTGTGGCAGTAAACAGAACCGAACCCAGGTCACTGGAGCTGTGAGACTGTGGCAGTAAACAGAACCGAACCCATGTCACTGGAGCTGTGAGGCTGTGGCAGTAAACAGAACTGAACCCAGGTCACTGAAGCTGTGAGACTGTGGCAGTAAACAGAACCGAACCCGGGACACTGGAGCTGTGAGACTGTGGCAGTAAACAGAACCGAACCCGGGACACTGGAGCTGTGAGACTGTGGCAGTAAACAGAACCGAACCCGGGACACTGGAGCTGTGAGACTGTGGCAGTAAACAGAACTGAACCCGGGTTACTGGAGCTGTGAGACTGTGGCAAAAAACAGAACTGAACCCGGGTCACTGAAGCTGTGAAACTGTGGAAGTAAACCGAACCGAACCCGGGTCACTGGAGCTGTGAGACTGTGGCAGTAAACAGAACCGAACCCAGGTCACTGGAGCTGTGAGACTGTGGCAGTAAACAGAACCGAACCCAGGTCACTGGAGCTGAGAGACTGTGGCAGTAAACAGAACTGAACACAGGTCACTGGAGCTGTGAGACTGTGGCAGTACGCAGAACCGAACCCGGGTCACTGGAGCTGTGAGACTGTGGCAGTAAACAGAACCGAACCCAGGTCACTGGAGCTGTGAGACTGTGGCAGTAAACAGAACTGAACCCAGGTCACTGGAGCTGCGAGACTGTGGCAGTAAACAGAACCGAACCCGGGACACTGGAGCTGTGAGACTGTGGCAGTAAACAGAACCGAACCCGGGTCACTGGAGCTGTGAGACTGTGGCAGTAAACAGAACCGAACCCGGGACACTGGAGCTGTGAGACTGTGGCAGTAAACAGAACCGAACCCATGTCACTGGAGCTGTGAGGCTGTGGCAGTAAACAGAACTGAACCCAGGTCACTGAAGCTGTGAGACTGTGGCAGTAAACAGAACCGAACCCGGGACACTGGAGCTGTGAGACTGTGGCAGTAAACAGAACCGAACCCAGGTCACTGGAGCTGTGAGACTGTGGCAGTAAACAGAACTGAACCCGGGTCACTGGAGCTGTGAGACTGTGGCAAAAAACAGAACTGAACCCGGGTCACTGAAGCTGTGAAACTGTGGCAGTAAACAGAACTGAACCCAGGTCACTGAAGCTGTGAGACTGTGGCAGTAAACAGAACCGAACCGGGGTCACTGGAGCTGTGAGACTGTGGCAGTAAACAGAACCGAACCGGGGTCACTGGAGCTGTGAGACTGTGGCAGTAAACAGAACCGAACCCAGGTCACTGGAGCTGTGAGACTGTGGCAGTAAACAGAACCGAACCCGGGTCACTGGAGCTGTGAGACTGTGGCAGTAAACAGAACCGAACCCATGTCACTGGAGCTGTGAGACTGTGGCAGTAAACAGAACTGAACCCGGGTCACTGGAGCTGTGAGACTGTGGCAGTAAACAGAACCGAACCCAGGTCACTGGAGCTGTGAGACTGTGGCAGTAAACAGAACCGAACCCGGGTCACTGGAGCTGTGAGACTGTGGCAGTACGCAGAACCGAACCCGGGTCACTGGAGCTGTGAGACTGTGGCAGTAAACAGAACCGAACCCGGGTCACTGGAGCTGTGAGACTGTGGCAGTAAACAGAACCGAACCCAGGACACTGGAGCTGTGAGGCTGTGGCAGTAAACAGAACCGAACCCGGTCACTGGAGCTGTGAGACTGTGGCAGTAAACAGAACCGAACCCAGCTCACTGGAGCTGTGAGACTGTGGCAGTAAACAGAACCGAACCCAGGACACTGGAGCTGTGAGGCTGTGGCAGTAAACAGAACCGAACCCGGGTCACTGAAGCTGTGAGACTGTGGCAAAAAACAGAACCGAACCCAGGACACTGGAGCTGTGAGGCTGTGGCTGTCCCCAGAACCGAACCCAGGTCACTGAAGCTGTGAGACTGTGGCAGTAAACAGAACCGAACCCAGGTCACTGGAGCTGTGAGGCTGTGGCAGTAAACAGAACCGAACCCGGGTCACTGGAGCTGTGAGACTGTGGCAGTAAACAGAACCGAACCCAGGTCACTGAAGCTGTGAGGCTGTGGCAGTAAACAGAACCGAACCCAGGTCACTGGAGCTGTGAGGCTGTGGCAGTAAACAGAACCGAACCCGGGACACTGGAGCTGTGAGACTGTGGCAGTAAACAGAACCGAACCCAGGTCACTGAAGCTGTGAGACTGTGGCAGTAAACAGAACTGAACCCGGGACACTGGAGCTGTGAGACTGTGGCAGTAAACAGAACCGAACCCGGGTCACTGGAGCTGTGAGACTTTGGCAGTAAACAGAACTGAACCCGGGTCACTGGAGCTGTGAGACTGTGGCAGTAAACAGAACCGAACCCAGGTCACTGGAGCTGTGAGACTGTGGCAGTAAACAGAACCGAACCCAGGTCACTGAAGCTGTGAGACTGTGGCAGTAAACAGAACCGAAAACGGGACACTGGAGCTGTGAGACTGTGGCAGTAAACAGAACCGAACCCGGGACACTGGAGCTGTGAGACTGTGGCAGTAAACAGAACTGAACCCGGGTCACTGGAGCTGTGAGACTGTGGCAGTAAACAAAACCAAACCCGGGTCACTGGAGCTGTGAGACTGTGGCAGTAACCAGAACCGAACGCGGGACACTGGAGCTGTGAGACTGTGGCAGTAAACAGAACCGAACCCAGGACACTGGAGCTGTGAGACTGTGGCAGTAAACAGAACCGAACCATTGTCACTGGAGCTGTGAGACTGTGGCAGTAAACAGAAACGAACCCAGGTCACTGGAGCTGTGAGACTGTGGCAGTAAACAGAACCGAACCCAGGACACTGGAGCTGTGAGACTGTGGCAGTAAACAGAACCGAACCCGGGTCACTGGAGCTGTGAGACTGTGGCAGTAAACAGAACCGAACCCGGGACACTGGAGCTGTGAGACTGTGGCAGTAAACAGAACCGAACCCAGGACACTGGAGCTGTGAGACTGTGGCAGTAAACAGAACCGAACCATTGTCACTGGAGCTGTGAGGCTGTGGCAGTAAACAGAACTGAACCCGGGTCACTGGAGCTGTGAGACTGTGGCAGTAAACAGAAACGAACCCAGGTCACTGGAGCTGTGAGACTGTGGCAGTAAACAGAACCGAACCCAGGACACTGGAGCTGTGAGACTGTGGCAGTAAACAGAACCGAACCCGGGTCACTGGAGCTGTGAGACTGTGGCAGTAAACAGAACCGAACCCGGGACACTGGAGCTGTGAGACTGTGGCAGTAAACAGAACCGAACCCGGGTCACTGGAGCTGTGAGACTGTGGCAGTAAACAGAACCGAACCCATGTCACTGGAGCTGTGAGGCTGTGGCAGTAAACAGAACTGTACCCAGGTCACTGAAGCTGTGAGACTGTGGCAGTAAACAGAACCGAACCCATGTCACTGGAGCTGTGAGGCTGTGGCAGTAAACAGAACTGAACCCAGGTCACTGAAGCTGTGAGACTGTGGCAAAAAACAGAACTGAACCCGGGTCACTGAAGCTGTGAAACTGTGGCAGTAAACAGAACCGAACCCGGGACACTGGAGCTGTGAGACTGTGGCAGTAAACAGAACCGAACCCGTGTCACTGGAGCTGTGAGACTGTGGCAGTAAACAGAACTGAACCCGGGTCACTGGAGCTGTGAGACTTTGGCAGTAAACAGAACCGAACCCAGGTCGCTGGAGCTGTGAGACTGTGGCAGTAAACAGAACCGAACCCGGGTCACTGGAGCTGTGAGACTGTGGCAGTACGCAGAACCGAACCCGGGTCACTGGAGCTGTGAGACTGTGGCAGTAAACAGAACTGAACCCGGGTCACTGGAGCTGTGAGACTGTGGCAAAAAACAGAACTGAACCCGGGTCACTGAAGCTGTGAAACTGTGGCAGTAAACAGAACCGAACCCGGGACACTGGAGCTGTGAGACTGTGGCAGTAAACAGAACCGAACCCATGTCACTGGAGCTGTGAGACTGTGGCAGTAAACAGAACTGAACCCGGGTCACTGGAGCTGTGAGACTTTGGCAGTAAACAGAACCGAACCCAGGTCGCTGGAGCTGTGAGACTGTGGCAGTAAACAGAACCGAACCCGGGTCACTGGAGCTGTGAGACTGTGGCAGTACGCAGAACCGAACCCGGGTCACTGGAGCTGTGAGACTGTGGCAGTAAACAGAACCGAACCCGGGTCACTGGAGCTGTGAGACTGTGGCAGTAAACAGAACCGAACCCAGGTCACTGGAGCTGTGAGACTGTGGCAGTAAACAGAACCGAACCCGGGACACTGGAGCTGTGAGACTGTGGCAGTAAACAGAACCGAACCCGGGTCACTGGAGCTGTGAGACTGTGGCAGTAAACAGAACTGAACCCGGGTCACTGGAGCTGTGAGACTGTGGCAGTAAACAGAACCGAACCCAGGTCACTGGAGCTGTGAGACTGTGGCAGTAAACAGAACCGAACCCGGGACACTGGAGCTGTGAGACTGTGGCAGTAAACAGAACCGAACCCAGGTCACTGGAGCTGTGAGACTGTGGCAGTAAACAGAACCGAACCCAGGTCACTGAAGCTGTGAGACTGTGGCAGTAAACAGAACTGAACCCGGGACACTGGAGCTGTGAGACTGGCAGCAAACAGAACCGAACCAGGGACACTGGAGCTGTGAGACTGTGGCAGTAAACAGAACCGAACCCGGGTCACTGGAGCTGTGAGACTGTGGCAGTAAACAGAACCGAACCCGGGACACTGGAGCTGTGAGACTGTGGCAGTAAACAGAACCGAACCCGGGACACTGGAGCTGTGAGACTGTGGCAGTCCCCAGAACCGAACCCAGGTCACTGAAGCTGTGAGACTGTGGCAGTCCCCAGAACCGAACCCGGGACACTGGAGCTGTGAGACTGTGGCAGTAAACAGAACCGAACCCAGGTCACTGAAGCTGTGAGACTGTGGCAGTGAACAGAACCGAACCCGGGACACTGGAGCTGTGAGACTGTGGCAGTAAACAGACCCGAACCCGGGACACTGTAGCTGTGAGACTGTGGCAGTAAACAGAACCGAACCCGGGTCACTGGAGCTGTGAGACTGGGGCAGTAAACAGAACTGAACCCGGGTCACTGGAGCTGTGAGACTGTGGCAGTAAACAGAACCGAACCCAGGTCACTGGAGCTGTGAGACTGTGGCAGTAAACAGAACCGAACCCGGGACACTGGAGCTGTGAGACTGTGGCAGTAAACAGAACCGAACCCAGGTCACTGGAGCTGTGAGACTGTGGCAATAAACAGAACCGAACCCAGGTCACTGAAGCTGTGAGACTGTGGCAGTAAACAGAACCGAACCCGGGACACTGGAGCTGTGAGACTGTGGCAGTAAACAGAACCGAACCCGGGTCACTGGAGCTGTGAGACTGTGGCAGTAAACAGAACCGAACCCGGGACACTGGAGCTGTGAGACTGTGGCAGTAAACAGAACCGAACCCGGGACACTGGAGCTGTGAGACTGTGGCAGTCCCCAGAACCGAACCCAGGACACTGGAGCTGTGAGGCTGTGGCAGTAAACAGAACCGAACTCAGGTCACTGGAGCTGTGAGACTGTGGCAGTAAACAGAACCGAACCCGGGTCACTGGAGCTGTGAGACTGTGGCAGTAAACAGAACCGAACCCAGGTCACTGGAGCTGTGAGACTGTGGCAGTAAACAGAACCGAACCCAGGTCACTGGAGCTGTGAGGTTGCGGCAGTAAACAGAACCGAACTCAGGTCACTGGAGCTGTGAGACTGTGGCAGTAAACAGAACCGAACCCGGGTCACTGGATCTGTGAGACTGTGGCAGTAAACAGAACCGAACCCAGGTCACTGGAGCTGTGAGACTGTGGCAGTAAACAGAACCGAACCCGGGACACTGGAGCTGTGAGGCTGTGGCAGTAAACAGAACTGAACCCAGGTCACTGGAGCTGTGAGGCTGTGGCAGTAAACAGAACTGAACCCAGGTCACTGGAGCTGTGAGACTGTGGCAGTAAACAGAACCGAACCCAGGTCACTGGAGCTGTGAGACTGTGGCAGTAAACAGAACCGAACCCGGGACACTGGAGCTGTGAGGCTGTGGCAGTAAACAGAACTGAACCCAGGTCACTGGAGCTGTGAGACTGTGGCAGTAAACAGAACCGAACCCAGGTCACTGGAGCTGTGAGACTGTGGCAGTAAACAGAACCGAACCCGGGTCACTGGAGCTGTGAGACTGTGGCAGTAAACAGAACCGAACCCAGGTCACTGGAGCTGTGAGACTGTGGCAGTAAACAGAACTGAACCCAGGTCACTGGAGCTGTGAGGCTGTGGCAGTAAACAGAACCGAACCCGGGACACTGGAGCTGTGAGACTGTGGCAGTAAACAGAACCGAACCCGGGACACTGGAGCTGTGAGGCTGTGGCAGTAAACAGAACCGAACCCAGGTCACTGGAGCTGTGAGACTGTGGCAGTAAACAGAACCGAACCCGGGACACTGGAGCTGTGAGACTGTGGCAGTAAACAGAACTTAACCCGGGTCACTGGAGCTGTGAGACTGTGGCAGTAAACAGAACCGAACCCAGGTAACTGGAGCTGTGAGACTGTGGCAGTAAACAGAACCGAACCCGGGACACTGGAGCTGTGAGACTGTGGCAGTAAACAGAACCGAACCCGGGTCACTGGAGCTGTGAGACTGTGGCAGTAAACAGAACCGAACCCTGGTCACTGGAGCTGTGAGACTGTGGCAGTAAACAGAACCGAACCCAGGTCACTGGAGCTGTGAGACTGTGGCAGTAAACAGAACTGAACCCGGGTCACTGGAGCTGTGAGACTGTGGCAGTAAACAGAACCGAACCCGGGTCACTGGAGCTGTGAGACTGTGGCAGTAAACAGAACCGAACCCGGGTCACTGGAGCTGTGAGACTGTGGCAGTAAACAGAACCGAACCCGGGACACTGGAGCTGTGAGACTGTGGCAGTAAACAGAACTGAACCCGGGTCACTGGAGCTGTGAGACTGTGGCAGTAAACAGAACCGAACCCAGGTCACTGGAGCTGTGAGACTGTGGCAGTAAACAGAACCGAACCCAGGTCACTGGAGCTGTGAGACTGTGGCAGTAAACAGAACCGAACCCAGGTCACGGGAGCTGTGAGACTGTGGCAGTAAACAGAACTGAACCCGGGTCACTGGAGCTGTGAGACTGTGACAGTAAACAGAACCGAACCCAGGTCACTGGAGCTGTGAGACTGTGGCAGTAAACAGAACCGAACCCAGGTCACTGGAGCTGTGAGACTGTGGCAGTAAACAGAACCGAACCCAGGTCACTGGAGCTGTGAGACTGTGGCAGTAAACAAAACCAAACCCGGGTCACTGGAGCTGTGAGACTGTGGCAGTAAACAGAACCGAACGCGGGACACTGGAGCTGTGAGACTGTGGCAGTAAACAGAACCGAACCCAGGACACTGGAGCTGTGAGACTGTGGCAGTAAACAGAACCGAACCCAGGTCACTGGAGCTGTGAGGCTGTGGCAGTAAACAGAACCGAACCCGGGACACTGGAGCTGTGAGACTGTGGCAGTAAACAGAACCGAACCCGGGTCACTGGAGCTGTGAGACTGTGGCAGTAAACAGAACCGAACCCATGTCACTGGAGCTGTGAGGCTGTGGCAGTAAACAGAACTGAACCCAGGTCACTGAAGCTGTGAGACTGTGGCAGTAAACAGAACTGAACCCGGGTCACTGGAGCTGTGAGACTGTGGCAAAAAACAGAACTGAACCCGGGTCACTGAAGCTGTGAAACTGTGGCAGTAAACAGAACTGAACCCAGGTCACTGAAGCTGTGAGACTGTGGCAGTAAACAGAACCGAACCCGGGTCACTGGAGCTGTGAGACTGTGGCAGTAAACAGAACCGAACCCATGTCACTGGAGCTGTGAGACTGTGGCAGTAAACAGAACCGAACCCAGGTCACTGGAGCTGTGAGACTGTGGCAGTAAACAGAACCGAACCCGGGTCACTGGAGCTGTGAGACTGTGGCAGTACGCAGAACCGAACCCGGGTCACTGGAGCTGTGAGACTGTGGCAGTAAACAGAACCGAACCCGGGTCACTGGAGCTGTGAGACTGTGGCAGTAAACAGAACCGAACCCAGGACACTGGAGCTGTGAGGCTGTGGCAGTAAACAGAACCGAACCCGGTCACTGGAGCTGTGAGACTGTGGCAGTAAACAGAACCGAACCCAGGTCAATGGAGCTGTGAGACTGTGGCAGTAAACAGAACCGAACCCAGGACACTGGAGCTGTGAGGCTGTGGCAGTAAACAGAACCGAACCCAGGACACTGGAGCTGTGAGGCTGTGGCTGTCCCCAGAACCGAACCCAGGTCACTGAAGCTGTGAGACTGTGGCAGTAAACAGAACCGAACCCAGGTCACTGGAGCTGTGAGGCTGTGGCAGTAAACAGAACCGAACCCGGGTCACTGGAGCTGTGAGACTTTGGCAGTAAACAGAACCGAACCCAGGTCACTGAAGCTGTGAGGCTGTGGCAGTAAACAGAACCGAACCCAGGTCACTGGAGCTGTGAGGCTGTGGCAGTAAACAGAACCGAACCCGGGACACTGGAGCTGTGAGACTGTGGCAGTAAACAGAACCGAACCCAGGTCACTGAAGCTGTGAGACTGTGGCAGTAAACAGAACTGAACCCGGGTCACTGGAGCTGTGAGACTGTGGCAGTAAACAGAACCGAACCCGGGTCACTGGAGCTGTGAGACTTTGGCAGTAAACAGAACTGAACCCGGGTCACTGGAGCTGTGAGACTGTGGCAGTAAACAGAACCGAACCCAGGTCACTGGAGCTGTGAGACTGTGGCAGTAAACAGAACCGAACCCAGGTCACTGAAGCTGTGAGACTGTGGCAGTAAACAGAACCGAAAACGGGACACTGGAGCTGTGAGACTGTGGCAGTAAACAGAACCGAACCCGGGACACTGGAGCTGTGAGACTGTGGCAGTAAACAGAACCGAACCCGGGTCACTGGAGCTGTGAGACTGTGGCAGTAAACAAAACCAAACCCGGGTCACTGGAGCTGTGAGACTGTGGCAGTAAACAGAACCGAACGCGGGACACTGGAGCTGTGAGACTGTGGCAGTAAACAGAACCGAACCCAGGACACTGGAGCTGTGAGACTGTGGCAGTAAACAGAACCGAACCATTGTCACTGGAGCTGTGAGACTGTGGCAGTAAACAGAACTGAACCCAGGTCACTGGAGCTGTGAGGCAGTGGCAGTAAGCAGAACTGAACCCGGGTCACTGGAGCTGTGAGACTGTGGCAGTAAACAGAAACGAACCCAGGTCACTGGAGCTGTGAGACTGTGGCAGTAAACAGAACCGAACCCAGGACACTGGAGCTGTGAGACTGTGGCAGTAAACAGAACCGAACCCGGGTCACTGGAGCTGTGAGACTGTGGCAGTAAACAGAACCGAACCCGGGACACTGGAGCTGTGAGACTGTGGCAGTAAACAGAACCGAACCCGGGTCACTGGAGCTGTGAGACTGTGGCAGTAAACAGAACCGAACCCATGTCACTGGAGCTGTGAGGCTGTGGCAGTAAACAGAACTGAACCCAGGTCACTGAAGCTGTGAGACTGTGGCAGTAAACAGAACTGAACCCGGGTCACTGGAGCTGTGAGACTGTGGCAAAAAACAGAACTGAACCGGGTCACTGAAGCTGTGAAACTGTGGCAGTAAACAGAACTGAACCCAGGTCACTGAAGCTGTGAGACTGTGGCAGTAAACAGAACCGAACCCGGGTCACTGGAGCTGTGAGACTGTGGCAGTAAACAGAACCGAACCCATGTCACTGGAGCTGTGAGACTGTGGCAGTAAACAGAACTGAACCTGGGTCACTGGAGCTGTGAGACTTTGGCAGTAAACAGAACCGAACCCAGGTCACTGGAGCTGTGAGACTGTGGCAGTAAACAGAACCGAACCCGGGTCACTGGAGCTGTGAGACTGTGGCAGTAAACAGAACCGAACCCGGGACACTGGAGCTGTGAGACTGTGGCAGTAAACAGAACTGAACCCGGGTCACTGGAGCTGTGAGACTGTGGCAGTAAACAGAACCGAACCCAGGACACTGGAGCTGTGAGACTGTGGCAGTAAACAGAACCGAACCCGGGTCACTGGAGCTGTGAGACTGTGGCAGTAAACAGAACCGAACCCGGGACACTGGAGCTGTGAGACTGTGGCAGTAAACAGAACTGAACCCAGGTCACTGGAGCTGTGAGACTGTGACATTAAACAGAACCGAACCCAGGACACTGGAGCTGTGAGGCTGTGGCAGTAAACAGAACCGAACCCGGGACACTGGAGCTGTGAGACTGTGGCAGTAAACAGAACCGAACCCAGGACACTGGAGCTGTGAGGCTGTGGCAGTAAACAGAACCGAACCCGGGACACTGGAGCTGTGAGACTGTGGCAGTAAACAGAACCGAACCCAGGTCACTGGAGCTGTGAGACTGTGGCAGTAAACAGAACCGAACCCAGGTCACTGGAGCTGTGAGACTGTGGCAGTAAACAGAACCGAACCCAGGACACTGGAGCTGTGAGACTGTGGCAGTAAACAGAACCGAACCCGGGTCACTGGAGCTGTGAGACTGTGGCAGTCCCCAGAACCGAACCCAGGACACTGGAGCTGTGAGGCTGTGGCAGTAAACAGAACCGAACCCAGGACACTGGAGCTGTGAGACTGTGGCAGTAAACAGAACCGAACCCGGGACACTGGAGCTGTGAGACTGTGGCAGTAAACAGAACCGAACCCAGGTCACTGGAGCTGTGAGACTGTGGCAGTAAACAGAACCGAACCCAGGTCACTGGAGCTGTGAGACTGTGGCAGTAAACAGAACCGAACCCAGGACACTGGAGCTGTGAGACTGTGGCAGTAAACAGAACCGAACCCGGGTCACTGGAGCTGTGAGACTGTGGCAGTCCCCAGAACCGAACCCGGGACACTGGAGCTGTGAGACTGTGGCAGTAAACAGAACCGAACCCGGGTCACTGGAGCTGTGAGACTGTGGCAGTCCCCAGAACCGAACCCAGGACACTGGAGCTGTGAGGCTGTGGCAGTAAACAGAACCGAACCCGGGACACTGGAGCTGTGAGGCTGTGGCAGTAAACAGAACCGAACCCGGGACACGGGAGCTGTGAGACTGTGGCAGTAAACAGAACCGAACCCGGTCACTGGAGCTGTGAGACTGTGGCAGTAAACAGAACCGAACCCAGGTCACTGGAGCTGTGAGACTGTGGCAGTAAACAGAACCGAACCCATGACACTGGAGCTGTGAGGCTGTGGCAGTAAACAGAACCGAACCCGGGTCACTGAAGCTGTGAGACTGTGGCAAAAAACAGAACCGAACCCAGGACACTGGAGCTGTGAGGCTGTGGCTGTCCCCAGAACCGAACCCAGGTCACTGAAGCTGTGAGACAGTGGCAGTAAACAGAACCGAACCCAGGTCACTGGAGCTGTGAGGCTGTGGCAGTAAACAGAACCGAACCCGGGTCACTGGAGCTGTGAGACTGTGGCAGTAAACAGAACCGAACCCAGGTCACTGAAGCTGTGAGGCTGTGGCAGTAAACAGAACCGAACCCAGGTCACTGGAGCTGTGAGGCTGTGGCAGTAAACAGAACCGAACCCGGGACACTGGAGCTTTGAGACTGTGGCAGTAAACAGAACCGAACCCAGGTCACTGAAGCTGTGAGACTGTGGCAGTGAACAGAACCGAACCCGGGACACTGGAGCTGTGAGACTGTGGCAGTAAACAGAACCGAACCCGGGACACTGGAGCTGTGAGACTGTGGCAGTAAACAGAACCGAACCCGGGTCACTGGAGCTGTGAGACTGTGGCAGTAAACAGAACTGAACCCGGGTCACTGGAGCTGTGAGACTGTGGCAGTAAACAGAACCGAACCCGGGTCACTGGAGCTGTGAGACTGTGGCAGTAAACAGAACCGAACCCGGGACACTGGAGCTGTGAGACTGTGGCAGTAAACAGAACCGAACCCAGGTCACTGGAGCTGTGAGACTGTGGCAGTAAACAGAACCGAACCCGGGACACTGGAGCTGTGAGACTGTGGCAGTAAACAGAACCGAACCCAGGTCACTGGAGCTGTGAGACTGTGGCAGTAAACAGAACCGAACCCGGGTCACTGGAGCTGTGAAACTGTGGCAGTAAACAGAACCGAACCCAGGACACTGGAGCTGTGAGACTGTGGCAGTAAACAGAACCGAACCCGGGACACTGGAGCTGTGAGACTGTGGCAGTAAACAGAACCGAACCCGGGTCACTGGAGCTGTGAGACTGTGGCAGTCCCCAGAACCGAACCCGGGTCACTGGAGCTGTGAGACTGTGGCAGTAAACAGAACCGAACCCGGGATACTGGAGCTGTGAGACTGTGTCAGTAAACAGAACCGAAGCCAGGTCACTGGAGCTGTGAGACTGTGGCAGTAAACAGATCGGAACCCAGGACACTGGAGCTGTGAGACTGTGGCAGTAAACAGAACCGAACCCAGGTCACTGGAGCTGTGAGACTGTGGCAGTAAACAGAACCGAACCCAGGACACTGGAGCTGTGAGACTGTGGCAGTAAACAGAACCGAACCCAGGTCACTGGAGCTGTGAGACTGTGGCAGTAAACAGAACCGAACCCAGGTCACTGGAGCTGTGAGACTGTGGCAGTAAACAGAACCGAACCCAGGTCACTGGAGCTGTGAGACTGTGGCAGTAAACAGAACTGAACCTGGGTCACTGGAGCTGTGAGACTGTGGCAGTAAACAGAACCGAACCCGGGTCACTGGAGCTGTGAGACTGTGGCAGTAAACAGAACCGAACCCAGGTCACTGGAGCTGTGAGGCTGTGGCAGTAAACAGAACCGAACCCAGGACACTGGAGCTGTGAGACTGTGGCAGTAAACAGAACCGAACCCGGGTCACTGGAGCTGTGAGACTGTGGCAGTCCCCAGAACCGAACCCAGGTCACTGAAGCTGTGAGACAGTGGCAGTAAACAGAACCGAACCCAGGTCACTGGAGCTGTGAGGCTGTGGCAGTCCCCAGAACCGAACCCGGGACACTGGAGCTGTGAGACTGTAGCAGTAAACAGAACCGAACCCAGGTCACTGAAGCTGTGAGACTGTGGCAGTGAACAGAACCGAACCCGGGACACTGGAGCTGTGAGACTGTGGCAGTAAACAGAACCGAACCCGGGACACTGGAGCTGTGAGACAGTGGCAGTAAACAGTACCGAACCCGGGTCACTGGAGCTGTGAGACTGTGGCAGTAAACAGAACTGAACCCGGGTCACTGGAGCTGTGAGACTGTGGCAGTAAACAGAACCGAACCCAGGTCACTGGAGCTGTGAGACTTTGGCAGTAAACAGAACCGAACCCAGGTCACTGAAGCTGTGAGACTGTGGCAGTAAACAGAACCGAACCCGGGACACTGGAGCTGTGAGACTGTGGCAGTAAACAGAACCGAACCCGGGGCACTGGAGCTGTGAGACTGTGGCAGTAAACAGAACCGAACCCGGGTCACTGGAGCTGTGAGACTGTGGCAGTAAACAGAACCGAACCCGGGAGACTGGAGCTGTGAGACTGTGGCAGTAAACAGAACCGAACCCGGGACACTGGAGCTGTGAGACTGTGGCAGTCCCCAGAACTGAACCCAGGACACTGGAGCTGTGAGGCTGTGGCAGTAAACAGAACCGAACTCAGGTCACTGGAGCTGTGAGACTGTGGCAGTAAACAGAACCGAACCCGGGTCACTGGAGCTGTGAGACTGTGGCAGTAAACAGAACCGAACTCAGGTCACTGGAGCTGTGAGACTGTGGCAGTAAACAGAACCGGACCCGGGTGACTGGAGCTGTGAGACTGTGGCAGTAAACAGAACCGAACCCGGGTCACTGGAGCTGTGAGACTGTGGCAGTAAACAGAACTGAACCCAGGTCACTGGAGCTGTGAGGCTGTGGCAGTAAACAGAACTGAACCCAGGTCACTGGAGCTGTGAGACTGTGGCAGTAAACAGAACCGAACCCAGGTCACTGGAGCTGTGAGACTGTGGCAGTAAACAGAACCGAACCCGGGTCACTGGAGCTGTGAGACTGTGGCAGTAAACAGAACCGAACCCAGGTCACTGGAGCTGTGAGACTGTGGCAGTAAACAGAACTGAACCCAGGTCACTGGAGCTGTGAGGCTGTGGCAGTAAACAGAACTGAACCCAGGTCACTGGAGCTGTGAGGCTGTGGCAGTAAACAGAACTGAACCCATGTCACTGGAGCTGTGAGACTGTGGCAGTAAACAGAACCGAACCCGGGTCACTGGAGCTGTGAGACTGTGGCAGTAAACAGAACTGAACCCGGGACACTGGAGCTGTGAGACTGTGGCAGTAAACAGAACCGAACCCAGGTCACTGGAGCTGTGAGACTGTGGCAGTAAACAGAACCGAACCCAGGTCACTGGAGCTGTGAGACTGTGGCAGTAAACAGAACCGAACCCGGGTCACTGGAGCTGTGAGACTGTGGCAGTAAACAGAACCGAACCCAGGTCACTGGAGCTGTGAGACTGTGGCAGTAAACAGAACTGAACCCAGGTCACTGGAGCTGTGAGACTGTGGCAGTAAACAGAACCGAACCCAGGTCACTGGAGCTGTGAGACTGTGGCAGTAAACAGAACCGAACACAGGTCACTGGAGCTGTGAGACTGTGGCAGTAAACAGAACCGAACCAGGGTCACTGGAGCTGTGAGACTGTGGCAGTAAACAGAACCGAACCCAGGTCACTGGAGCTGTGAGACTGTGGCAGTAAACAGAACCGAACCCAGGACACTGGAGCTGTGAGACTGTGGCAGTAAACAGAACCGAACCCAGGACACTGGAGCTGTGAGACTGTGGCAGTAAACAGAACCGAACCCAGGTCACGGGAGCTGTGAGACTGTGGCAGTAAACAGAACCGAACCCAGGTCACTGGAGCTGTGAGACTGTGGCAGTAAACAGAACCGAACCCAGGTCAATGGAGCTGTGAGACTGTGGCAGTAAACAGAACCGAACCCAAGTCACTGGAGCTGTGAGACTGTGGCAGTAAACAGAACCGAACCCAGTTCACTGGAGCTGTGAGACTGTGGCAGTAAACAGAACCGAACCCGGGTCACTGGAGCTGTGAGACTGTGGCAGTAAACAGAACCGAACCCAGTTCACTGGAGCTGTGAGACTGTGGCAGTAAACAGAACCGAACCCAGGTCACTGGAGCTGTGAGACTGTGGCAGTAAACAGAACCGAACCCGGGACACTGGAGCTGTGAGACTGTGGCAGTAAACAGATCTGAACTCGGGTCACTGGAGCTGTGAGACTGTGACAGTAAACAGAACCGAACCCAGGTCACTGGAGCTGTGAGACTGTGGCAGTAAACAGAACCGAACCCGGGTCACTGGAGCTGTGAGACTGTGGCAGTAAACAGAACCGAACCCAGGTCACTGGAGCTGTGAGACTGTGGCAGTAAACAGAACCGAACCCGGGTCACTGGAGCTGTGAGACTGTGGCAGTAAACAGAACTGAACCCGGGACACTGGAGCTGTGAGACTGTGGCAGTAAACAGAACCGAACCCAGGTCACTGGAGCTGTGAGACTGTGGCAGAAAACAGAACCGAACCCAGGTCACTGGAGCTGTGAGACTGTGGCAGTAAACAGAACCGAACCCGGGTCACTGGAGCTGTGAGACTGTGGCAGTAAACAGAACTGAACCCGGGTCACTGGAGCTGTGAGACTGTGGCAGTAAACAGAACCGAACCCAGGTCACTGGAGCTGTGAGACTGTGGCAGTAAACAGAACTGAACCCGGGTCACTGGAGCTGTGAGACTGTGGCAGTAAACAGAACCGAACCCAGGTCACTGGAGCTGTGAGACTGTGGCATTAAACAGAACCGAACCCAGGTCACTGGAGCTGTGAGACTGTGGCAGTAAACAGAACCGAACCCGGGACACTGGAGCTGTGAGACTGTGGCAGTAAACAGATCTGAACTCGGGTCACTGGAGCTGTGAGACTGTGACAGTAAACAGAACCGAACCCAGGTCACTGGAGCTGTGAGACTGTGGCAGTAAACAGAACCGAACCCGGGTCACTGGAGCTGTGAGACTGTGGCAGTAAACAGAACCGAACCCAGGTCACTGGAGCTGTGAGACTGTGGCAGTAAACAGAACCGAACCCGGGACACTGGAGCTGTGAGACTGTGACAGTAAACAGAACCGAACCCGGGACACTGGAGCTGTGAGACTGTGGCAGTAAACAGAACCGAACCCGGGTCACTGGAGATGTGAGACTGTGGCAGTAAACAGAACCGAACCCGGGACACTGGAGCTTTGAGACTGTGGCAGTAAACAGAACCGAACCCGGGTCACTGGAGCTGTGAGACTGTGGCAGTAAACAGAACCGAACCCGGGTCACTGGAGATGTGAGACTGTGGCAGTAAACAGAACCGAACCCAGGTCACTGGAGCTGTGAGACTGTGGCAGTAAACAGAACCGAACCCGGGACACTGGAGCTGTGAGACTGTGACAGTAAACAGAACCGAACCCGGGACACTGGAGCTGTGAGACTGTGGCAGTAAACAGAACCGAACCCGGGTCACTGGAGCTGTGAGACTGTGGCAGTAAACAGAACCGAACCCGGGACACTGGAGCTGTGAGACTGTGACAGTAAACAGAACCGAACCCGGGACACTGGAGCTGTGAGACTGTGGCAGTAAACAGAACCGAACCCGGGTCACTGGAGCTGTGAGACTGTGGCAGTAAACAGAACCGAACCCGGGACACTGGAGCTGTGAGACTGTGGCAGTAAACAGAACCGAACCCAGGTCACTGGAGCTGTGAGACTGTGGCAGTAAACAGAACCGAACCCGGGACACTGGAGCTGTGAGACTGTGGCAGTAAACAGAACCGAACCCGGGTCACTGGAGCTGTGAGACTGTGGCAGTAAACAGAACCGAACCCGGGACACTGGAGCTGTGAGAATGTGGCAGTAAACAGAACCGAACCCTGTTCACTGGAGCTGTGAGACTGTGGCAGTAAACAGAACCGAACCCGGGACACTGGAGCTGTGAGACTGTGGCAGTAAACAGAACCGAACCCGGGTCACTGGAGTGTTGAGACTGTGGCAGTAAACAGAACCGAACCCGGGACACTGGAGCTGAGAGACTGTGGCAGTAAACAGAACCGAACCCGGGACACTGGAGCTGTGAGACTGTGGCAGTAAACAGAACCGAACCCAGGTCACTGGAGCTGTGAGACTGTGGCAGTAAACAGAACCGAACCCGGGACACTGGAGCTGTGAGACTGTGGCAGTAAACAGAACCGAACCCGGGTCACTGGAGCTGTGAGACTGTGGCAGTAAACAGAACCGAACCCGGGACACTGGAGCTGTGAGACTGTGGCAGTAAACAGAACCGAACCCTGTTCACTGGAGCTGTGAGACTGTGGCAGTAAACAGAACCGAACCCGGGACACTGGAGCTGTGAGACTGTGGCAGTAAACAGAACCGAACCCGGGTCACTGGAGTGTTGAGACTGTGGCAGTAAACAGAACCGAACCCGGGACACTGGAGCTGAGAGACTGTGGCAGTAAACAGAACCGAACCCGGGTCACTGGAGCTGTGAGGCTGTGGCAGTAAACAGAACCGAACCCAGGACACTGGAGCTGTGAGACTGTGGCAGTAAACAGAACCGAAACCGGGTCACTGGAGCTGTGAGACTGTGGCAGTAAACAGAACCGAACCCGGGACACTGGAGCTGTGAGACTGTGGCAGTAAACAGAACTGAACCCGGGACACTGGAGCTGTGAAACTGTGGCAGTAAACAGAACCGAACCCGGGTCACTGGAGCTGTGAGACTGTGGCAGTAAAGAGAACCGAACCCGGGTCACTGGAGCTGTGAGACTGTGGCAGTAAACAGAACCGAACCCGGGTCACTGGAGATGTGAGACTGTGGCAGTAAACAGAACCGAACCCAGGTCACTGGAGCTGTGAGACTGTGGCAGTAAACAGAACCGAACCCAGGTCACTGGAGCTGTGAGACTGTGGCAGTAAACAGAACCGAACCCGGGACACTGGAGCTGTGAGACTGTGGCAGTAAACAGAACCGAACCCGGGTCACTGGAGCTGTGAGACTGTGGCAGTAAACAGAACCGAACCCGGGACACTGGAGCTGTGAGACTGTGACAGTAAACAGAACCGAACCCGGGACACTGGAGCTGTGAGACTGTGGCAGTAAACAGAACCGAACCCAGGTCACTGGTACTGTGAGACTGTGGCAGTAAACAGAACCGAACCCGGGACACTGGAGCTGTGAGACTGTGGCAGTAAACAGAACCGAACCCAGGTCACTGGAGCTGTGAGACTGTGGCAGTAAACAGAACCGAACCCGGGACACTGGAGCTGTGAGACTGTGGCAGTAAACAGAACCGAACCCAGGTCACTGGAGCTGTGAGACTGTGGCAGTAAACAGAACCGAACCCGGGACACTGGAGCTGTGAGACTGTGGCAGTAAACAGAACCGAACCCGGGTCACTGGAGTTTTGAGACTGTGGCAGTAAACAGAACCGAACCCGGGACACTGGAGCTGTGAGACTGTGGCAGTAAACAGAACTGAACCCGGGTCACTGGAGCTGTGAGACTGTGGCAGTAAACAGAACCGAACCCGGGTCACTGGAGCTGTGAGGCTGTGGCAGAAAACAGAACCGTACCCAGGACACTGGAGCTGTGAGACTGTGGCAGTAAACAGAACCGAAACCGGGTCACTGGAGCTGTGAGACTGTGGCAGTAAACAGAACCGAACCCAGGTCACTGGAGCTGTGAGACTGTGGCAGTAAACAGAACCGAACCCGGGTCACTGGAGCTGTGAGGCTGTGGCAGTAAACAGAACCGAACCCAGGACACTGGAGCTGTGAGACTGTGGCAGTAAACAGAACCGAAACCGGGTCACTGGAGCTGTGAGACTGTGGCAGTAAACAGAACCGAACCCGGGACACTGGAGCTGTGAGACTGTGGCAGTAAACAGAACTGAACCCGGGACACTGGAGCTGTGAAACTGTGGCAGTAAACAGAACCGAACCCGGGTCACTGGAGCTGTGAGACTGTGGCAGTAAACAGAACCGAACCCGGGTCACTGGAGCTGTGAGACTGTGGCAGTAAACAGAACCGAACCCGGGTCACTGGAGATGTGAGGCTGTGGCAGTAAACAGAACCGAACCCAGGTCACTGGAGCTGTGAGACTGTGGCAGTAAACAGAACCGAACCCAGGTCACTGGAGCTGTGAGACTGTGGCAGTAAACAGAACCGAACCCGGGACACTGGAGCTGTGAGACTGTGGCAGTAAACAGAACCGAACCAGGGTCACTGGAGCTGTGAGACTGTGGCAGTAAACAGAACCGAACCCGGGACACTGGAGCTGTGAGACTGTGACAGTAAACAGAACCGAACCCGGGACACTGGAGCTGTGAGACTGTGGCAGTAAACAGAACCGAACCCAGGTCACTGGAGCTGTGAGACTGTGGCAGTAAACAGAACCGAACCCAGGTCACTGGTACTGTGAGACTGTGGCAGTAAACAGAACCGAACCCGGGACACTGGAGCTGTGAGACTGTGGCAGTAAACAGAACCGAACCCAGGTCACTGGAGCTGTGAGACTGTGGCAGTAAACAGAACCGAACCCGGGACACTGGAGCTGTGAGACTGTGGCAGTAAACAGAACCGAACCCAGGTCACTGGAGCTGTGAGACTGTGGCAGTAAACAGAACCGAACCCGGGACACTGGAGCTGTGAGACTGTGGCAGTAAACAGAACCGAACCCGGGTCACTGGAGTTTTGAGACTGTGGCAGTAAACAGAACCGAACCCGGGACACTGGAGCTGTGAGACTGTGGCAGTAAACAGAACCGAACCCGGGACACTGGAGCTGTGAGACTGTGGCAGTAAACAGAACCGAACCCGGGACACTGGAGCTGTGAGACTGTGGCAGTAAACAGAACTGAACCCGGGTCACTGGAGTTTTGAGACTGTGGCAGTAAACAGAACTGAACCCGGGTCACTGGAGCTGTGAGACTGTGGCAGTAAACAGAACCGAACCCGGGTCACTGGAGCTGTGAGGCTGTGGCAGTAAACAGAACCGTACCCAGGACACTGGAGCTGTGAGACTGTGGCAGTAAACAGAACCGAACCCGGGTCACTGGAGCTGTGAGACTGTGGCAGTAAACAGAACCGAACCCGGGACACTGGAGCTGTGAGACTGTGGCAGTAAACAGAACCGAACCCAGGTCACTGGAGCTGTGAGACTGTGGCAGTAAACAGAACCGAACCCGGGACACTGGAGCTGTGAGACTGCGGCAGTAAACAGAACCGAACCCGGGTCACTGGAGCTGTGAGACTGTGGCAGTAAACAGAACCGAACCCGGGACACTGGAGCTGTGAGACTGTGGCAGTAAACAGAACCGAACCCAGGTCACTGGAGCTGTGAGACTGTGGCAGTAAACAGAACCGAACCCGGGACACTGGAGCTGTGAGACTGTGGCAGTAAACAGAACCGAACCCGGGTCACTGGAGTGTTGAGACTGTGGCAGTAAACAGAACCGAACCCGGGACACTGGAGCTGAGAGACTGTGGCAGTAAACAGAACCGAACCCGGGTCACTGGAGCTGTGAGACTGTGGCAGTAAACAGAACCGAACCCGGGTCACTGGAGCTGTGAGGCTGTGGCAGTAAACAGAACCGAACCCAGGACACTGGAGCTGTGAGACTGTGGCAGTAAACAGAACCGAAACCGGGTCACTGGAGCTGTGAGACTGTGGCAGTAAACAGAACCGAACCCGGGACACTGGAGCTGTGAGACTGTGGCAGTAAACAGAACTGAACCCGGGACACTGGAGCTGTGAAACTGTGGCAGTAAACAGAACCGAACCCGGGTCACTGGAGCTGTGAGACTGTGGCAGTAAAGAGAACCGAACCCGGGTCACTGGAGCTGTGAGACTGTGGCAGTAAACAGAACCGAACCCGGGTCACTGGAGATGTGAGACTGTGGCAGTAAACAGAACCGAACCCAGGTCACTGGAGCTGTGAGACTGTGGCAGTAAACAGAACCGAACCCAGGTCACTGGAGCTGTGAGACTGTGGCAGTAAACAGAACCGAACCCGGGACACTGGAGCTGTGAGACTGTGGCAGTAAACAGAACCGAACCCGGGTCACTGGAGCTGTGAGACTGTGGCAGTAAACAGAACCGAACCCGGGACACTGGAGCTGTGAGACTGTGACAGTAAACAGAACCGAACCCGGGACACTGGAGCTGTGAGACTGTGGCAGTAAACAGAACCGAACCCAGGTCACTGGAGCTGTGAGACTGTGGCAGTAAACAGAACCGAACCCAGGTCACTGGTACTGTGAGACTGTGGCAGTAAACAGAACCGAACCCGGGACACTGGAGCTGTGAGACTGTGGCAGTAAACAGAACCGAACCCAGGTCCCTGGAGCTGTGAGACTGTGGCAGTAAACAGAACCGAACCCGGGACACTGGAGCTGTGAGACTGTGGCAGTAAACAGAACCGAACCCAGGTCACTGGAGCTGTGAGACTGTGGCAGTAAACAGAACCGAACCCGGGACACTGGAGCTGTGAGACTGTGGCAGTAAACAGAACCGAACCCGGGTCACTGGAGTTTTGAGACTGTGGCAGTAAACAGAACCGAACCCGGGACACTGGAGCTGTGAGACTGTGGCAGTAAACAGAACTGAACCCGGGTCACTGGAGCTGTGAGACTGTGGCAGTAAACAGAACCGAACCCGGGTCACTGGAGCTGTGAGGCTGTGGCAGAAAACAGAACCGTACCCAGGACACTGGAGCTGTGAGACTGTGGCAGTAAACAGAACCGAAACCGGGTCCCTGGAGCTGTGAGACTGTGGCAGTAAACAGAACCGAACCCAGGTCACTGGAGCTGTGAGGCTGTGGCAGTAAACAGAACCGAAACCGGGTCCCTGGAGCTGTGAGACTGTGGCAGTAAACAGAACCGAACCCAGGACACTGGAGCTGTGAGACTGTGGCAGTAAACAGAACCGAAACCGGGTCACTGGAGCTGTGAGACTGTGGCAGTAAACAGAACCGAAACCGGGTCCCTGGAGCTGTGAGACTGTGGCAGTAAACAGAACCGAACCCAGGACACTGGAGCTGTGAGACTGTGGCAGTAAACAGAACCGAAACCGGGTCACTGGAGCTGTGAGACTGTGGCAGTAAACAGAACCGAACCCGGGACACTGGAGCTGTGAGACTGTGGCAGTAAACAGAACTGAACCCGGGACACTGGAGCTGCGAAACTGTGGCAGTAAACAGAACCGAACCCGGGTCACTGGAGCTGTGAGACTGTGGCAGTAAACAGAACCGAACCCGGGTCACTGGAGCTGTGAGACTGTGGCAGTAAACAGAACCGAACCCGGGTCACTGGAGATGTGAGGCTGTGGCAGTAAACAGAACCGAACCCAGGTCACTGGAGCTGTGAGACTGTGGCAGTAAACAGAACCGAACCCAGGTCACTGGAGCTGTGAGACTGTGGCAGTAAACAGAACCGAACCCGGGACACTGGAGCTGTGAGACTGTGGCAGTAAACAGATCCGAACCCGGGTCACTGGAGCTGTGAGACTGTGGCAGTAAACAGAACCGAACCCGGGTCACTGGAGCTGTGAGACTGTGGCAGTAAACAGAACCGAACCCGGGTCACTGGAGCTGTGAGACTGTGGCAGTAAACAGAACCGAACCCGGGTCACTGGAGATGTGAGGCTGTGGCAGTAAACAGAACCGAACCCAGGTCACTGGAGCTGTGAGACTGTGGCAGTAAACAGAACCGAACCCAGGTCACTGGAGCTGTGAGACTGTGGCAGTAAACAGAACCGAACCCGGGACACTGGAGCTGTGAGACTGTGGCAGTAAACAGATCCGAACCCGGGTCACTGGAGCTGTGAGACTGTGGCAGTAAACAGAACCGAACCCGGGACACTGGAGCTGTGAGACTGTGGCAGTAAACAGAACCGAACCCAGGTCACTGGAGCTGTGAGACTGTGGCAGTAAACAGAACCGAACCCGGGACACTGGAGCTGTGAGACTGCGGCAGTAAACAGAACCGAACCCGGGTCACTGGAGCTGTGAGACTGTGGCAGTAAACAGAACCGAACCCGGGACACTGGAGCTGTGAGACTGTGGCAGTAAACAGAACCGAACCCAGGTCACTGGAGCTGTGAGACTGTGGCAGTAAACAGAACCGAACCCGGGACACTGGAGCTGTGAGACTGTGGCAGTAAACAGAACCGAACCCGGGTCACTGGAGTGTTGAGACTGTGGCAGTAAACAGAACCGAACCCGGGACACTGGAGCTGAGAGACTGTGGCAGTAAACAGAACCGAACCCGGGTCACTGGAGCTGTGAGACTGTGGCAGTAAACAGAACCGAACCCGGGTCACTGGAGCTGTGAGGCTGTGGCAGTAAACAGAACCGAACCCAGGACACTGGAGCTGTGAGACTGTGGCAGTAAACAGAACCGAAACCGGGTCACTGGAGCTGTGAGACTGTGGCAGTAAACAGAACCGAACCCGGGACACTGGAGCTGTGAGACTGTGGCAGTAAACAGAACTGAACCCGGGACACTGGAGCTGTGAAACTGTGGCAGTAAACAGAACCGAACCCGGGTCACTGGAGCTGTGAGACTGTGGCAGTAAAGAGAACCGAACCCGGGTCACTGGAGCTGTGAGACTGTGGCAGTAAACAGAACCGAACCCGGGTCACTGGAGATGTGAGACTGTGGCAATAAACAGAACCGAACCCAGGTCACTGGAGCTGTGAGACTGTGGCAGTAAACAGAACCGAACCCAGGTCACTGGAGCTGTGAGACTGTGGCAGTAAACAGAACCGAACCCGGGACACTGGAGCTGTGAGACTGTGGCAGTAAACAGAACCGAACCCGGGTCACTGGAGCTGTGAGACTGTGGCAGTAAACAGAACCGAACCCGGGACACTGGAGCTGTGAGACTGTGACAGTAAACAGAACCGAACCCGGGACACTGGAGCTGTGAGACTGTGGCAGTAAACAGAACCGAACCCAGGTCACTGGAGCTGTGAGACTGTGGCAGTAAACAGAACCGAACCCAGGTCACTGGTACTGTGAGACTGTGGCAGTAAACAGAACCGAACCCGGGACACTGGAGCTGTGAGACTGTGGCAGTAAACAGAACCGAACCCAGGTCCCTGGAGCTGTGAGACTGTGGCAGTAAACAGAACCGAACCCGGGACACTGGAGCTGTGAGACTGTGGCAGTAAACAGAACCGAACCCAGGTCACTGGAGCTGTGAGACTGTGGCAGTAAACAGAACCGAACCCGGGACACTGGAGCTGTGAGACTGTGGCAGTAAACAGAACCGAACCCGGGTCACTGGAGTTTTGAGACTGTGGCAGTAAACAGAACCGAACCCGGGACACTGGAGCTGTGAGACTGTGGCAGTAAACAGAACTGAACCCGGGTCACTGGAGCTGTGAGACTGTGGCAGTAAACAGAACCGAACCCGGGTCACTGGAGCTGTGAGGCTGTGGCAGAAAACAGAACCGTACCCAGGACACTGGAGCTGTGAGACTGTGGCAGTAAACAGAACCGAAACCGGGTCCCTGGAGCTGTGAGACTGTGGCAGTAAACAGAACCGAACCCAGGTCACTGGAGCTGTGAGGCTGTGGCAGTAAACAGAACCGAACCCAGGACACTGGAGCTGTGAGACTGTGGCAGTAAACAGAACCGAAACCGGGTCACTGGAGCTGTGAGACTGTGGCAGTAAACAGAACCGAACCCGGGACACTGGAGCTGTGAGACTGTGGCAGTAAACAGAACTGAACCCGGGACACTGGAGCTGCGAAACTGTGGCAGTAAACAGAACCGAACCCGGGTCACTGGAGCTGTGAGACTGTGGCAGTAAACAGAACCGAACCCGGGTCACTGGAGCTGTGAGACTGTGGCAGTAAACAGAACCGAACCCGGGTCACTGGAGATGTGAGGCTGTGGCAGTAAACAGAACCGAACCCAGGTCACTGGAGCTGTGAGACTGTGGCAGTAAACAGAACCGAACCCAGGTCACTGGAGCTGTGAGACTGTGGCAGTAAACAGAACCGAACCCGGGACACTGGAGCTGTGAGACTGTGGCAGTAAACAGATCCGAACCCGGGTCACTGGAGCTGTGAGACTGTGGCAGTAAACAGAACCGAACCCGGGACACTGGAGCTGTGAGACTGTGACAGTAAACAGAACCGAACCCGGGACACTGGAGCTGTGAGACTGTGGCAGTAAACAGAACCGAACCCAGGTCACTGGAGCTGTGAGACTGTGGCAGTAAACAGAACCGAACCCAGGTCACTGGTACTGTGAGACTGTGGCAGTAAACAGAACCGAACCCGGGACACTGGAGCTGTGAGACTGTGGCAGTAAACAGAACCGAACCCAGGTCACTGGAGCTGTGAGACTGTGGCAGTAAACAGAACCGAACCCGGGACACTGGAGCTGTGAGACTGTGGCAAAAAACAGAACCGAACCCAGGTCACTGGAGCTGTGAGACTGTGGCAGTAAACAGAACCGAACCCGGGACACTGGAGCTGTGAGACTGTGGCAGTAAACAGAACCGAACCCGGGTCACTGGAGTTTTGAGACTGTGGCAGTAAACAGAACCGAACCCGGGACACTGGAGCTGTGAGACTGTGGCAGTAAACAGAACCGAACCCGGGACACTGGAGCTGTGAGACTGTGGCAGTAAACAGAACCGAACCCGGGACACTGGAGCTGTGAGACTGTGGCAGTAAACAGAACTGAACCCGGGTCACTGGAGTTTTGAGACTGTGGCAGTAAACAGAACTGAACCCGGGTCACTGGAGCTGTGAGACTGTGGCAGTAAACAGAACCGAACCCGGGTCACTGGAGCTGTGAGGCTGTGGCAGTAAACAGAACCGTACCCAGGACACTGGAGCTGTGAGACTGTGGCAGTAAACAGAACCGAACCCAGGTCACTGGAGCTGTGAGACTGTGGCAGTAAACAGAACCGAACCCGGGACACTGGAGCTGTGAGACTGTGGCAGTAAACAGAACCGAACCCGGGACACTGGAGCTGTGAGACTGTGACAGTAAACTGAACCGAACCCGGGACACTGGAGCTGTGAGACTGTGGCAGTAAACAGAACTGAACCCGGGACACTGGAGCTGTGAGACTGTGGCAGTGAACAGAACCGAACCCGGGACACTGGAGCTGTGAGACTGTGGCAGTAAACAGATCCGAACCCAGGTCACGGGAGCTGTGAGACTGTGGCAGTAAACAGAACCGAACCCGGGACACTGGAGCTGTGAGACTGTGGCAGTGAACAGAACCGAACCCAGGTCACGGGAGCTGTGAGACTGTGGCAGTAAACAGAACCGAACCCGGGACACTGGAGCTGTGAGACTGTGGCAGTGAACAGAACCGAACCCGGGACACTGGAGCTGTGAGACTGTGGCAGTAAACAGAACTGAACCCAGGTCACTGGAGCTGTGAGACTGTGGCAGTAAACAGAACCGAACCCGGGACACTGGAGCTGTGAGACTGTGGCAGTAAACAGAACCGAACCCAGGTCACGGGAGCTGTGAGACTGTGGCAGTAAACAGAACCGAACCCAGGTCACTGGAGCTGTGAGACTGTGGCAGTAAACAGAACCGAACCCAGGTCACGGGAGCTGTGAGACTGTGGCAGTAAACAGAACCGAACCCGGGACACTGGAGCTGTGAGTCTGTGGCAGTAAACAGAACCGAACCCAGGTCACTGGAGCTGTGAGACTGTGGCAGTAAACAGAACCGAACCCGGGACACTGGAGCTGTGAGACTGTGGCAGTAAACAGAACTGAACCCGGGTCACTGGAGCTGTGAGACTGTGGCAGTAAACAGAACCGACCCCAGGTCACTGGAGCTGTGAGACTGTGGCAGTAAACAGAACCGAACCCAGGTCACTGGAGCTGTGAGACTGTGGCAGTAAACAGAACCGAACCCAGGTCACTGGAGCTGTGAGACTGTGGCAGTAAACAAAACCGAACCCGGGTCACTGGAGCTGTGAGACTGTGGCAGTAAACAGAACCGAACCCAGGTCACTGGAGCTGTGAGACTGTGGCAGTAAACAGAACCGAACCCGGGACACTGGAGCTGTGAGACAGTGGCAGTAAACAGAACCGAACCCGGGTCACTGGAGCTGTGAGACTGTGGCAGTAAACAGAACCGAACCCAGGTCACTGGAGCTGTGAGACTGTGGCAGTAAACAGAACCGAACCCAGGTCACTGGAGCTGTGAGACTGTGGCAGTAAACAGAACCGAAACCGGGTCACTGGAGCTGTGAGACTGTGGCAGTAAACAGAACCGAAACCGGGTCACTGGAGCTGTGAGACTGTGGCAGTAAACAGAACCGAACCCGGGACACTGGAGCTGTGAGACTGTGGCAGTAAACAGAACTGAACCCGGGACACTGGAGCTGTGAGACTGTGGCAGTAAACAGAACCGAACCCGGGTCACTGGAGCTGTGAGACTGAGGCAGTAAATAGAACCGAACCCGGGACACTGGAGCTGTGAGACTGTGACAGTAAACAGAACCGAACCCGGGACACTGGAGCTGTGAGACTGTGGCAGTAAACAGAACTGAACCCGGGTCACTGGAGCTGTGAGACTGTGACAGTAAACAGAACCGAACCCGGGACACTGGAGCTGTGAGACTGTGGCAGTAAACAGAACCGAACCCGGGTCACTGGAGCTGTGAGACTGTGGCGGTAAACAGAACCGAACCCGGGACACTGGAGCTGTGAGACTGTGGCAGTAAACAGAACCGAACCCGGTTCACTGGTGCTGTGAGACTGTGGCAGTAAACAGAACCGAACCCAGGTCACAGGAGCTGTGAGACTGTGGCAGTAAACAGAACCGAACCCGGGTCACTGGAGCTATGAGGCTGTGGCAGTAAACAGAACCGAACCCAGGACACTGGAGCTGTGAGACTGTGGCAGTAAACAGAACCGAAACCGGGTCACTGGAGCTGTGAGACTGTGGCAGTAAACAGAACCGAACCCGGGACACTGGAGCTGTGAGGCTGTGGCAGTAAACAGAACTGAACCCGGGACACTGGAGCTGAGAGACTGTGGCAGTAAACAGAACCGAACCCGGGTCACTGGAGCTGTGAGACTGTGACTGTAAACAGAACCGAACCCGGGACACTGGAGCTGTGAGACTGTGGCAGTAAACAGAACTGAACCCGGGTCACTGGAGCTTTGAGACTGTGACAGTAAACAGAACCGAACCCGGGACACTGGAGCTGTGAGACTGTGGCAGTAAACAGAACTGAACCCGGGTCACTGGAGCTGTGAGACTGTGGCAGTAAACAAAACCGAACCCGGGTCACTGGAGCTGTGAGACTGTGGCAGTAAACAGAACCGAACCCAGGTCACTGGAGCTGTGAGACTGTGGCAGTAAACAGAACCGAACCCGGGACACTGGAGCTGTGAGACAGTGGCAGTAAACAGAACCGAACCCGGGTCACTGGAGCTGTGAGACTGTGGCAGTAAACAGAACCGAACCCAGGTCACTGGAGCTGTGAGACTGTGGCAGTAAACAGAACCGAACCCAGGTCACTGGAGCTGTGAGACTGTGGCAGTAAACAGAACCGAAACCGGGTCACTGGAGCTGTGAGACTGTGGCAGTAAACAGAACCGAACCCGGGACACTGGAGCTGTGAGACTGTGGCAGTAAACAGAACTGAACCCGGGTCACTGGAGCTGTGAGACTGTGGCAGTAAACAAAACCGAACCCGGGTCACTGGAGCTGTGAGACTGTGGCAGTAAACAGAACCGAACCCAGGTCACTGGAGCTGTGAGACTGTGGCAGTAAACAGAACCGAACCCGGGACACTGGAGCTGTGAGACAGTGGCAGTAAACAGAACCGAACCCGGGTCACTGGAGCTGTGAGACTGTGGCAGTAAACAGAACCGAACCCAGGTCACTGGAGCTGTGAGACTGTGGCAGTAAACAGAACCGAACCCAGGTCACTGGAGCTGTGAGACTGTGGCAGTAAACAGAACCGAAACCGGGTCACTGGAGCTGTGAGACTGTGGCAGTAAACAGAACCGAACCCGGGACACTGGAGCTGTGAGACTGTGGCAGTAAACAGAACTGAACCCGGGACACTGGAGCTGTGAGACTGTGGCAGTAAACAGAACCGAACCCAGGTCACTGGAGCTGTGAGACTGTGGCAGTAAACAGAACCGAACCCAGGTCACTGGAGCTGTGAGACTGTGGCAGTAAACAGAACCGAACCCAGGTCACTGGAGCTGTGAGACTGTGACAGTAAACAGAACCGAACCCGGGACACTGGAGCTGTGAGACTGTGGCAGTAAACAGAACCGAACCCGGGTCACTGGAGCTGTGAGACTGTGGCGGTAAACAGAACCGAACCCGGGACACTGGAGCTGTGAGACTGTGGCAGTAAACAGAACCGAACCCGGTTCACTGGTGCTGTGAGACTGTGGCAGTAAACAGAACCGAACCCGGGTCACTGGAGCTATGAGGCTGTGGCAGTAAACAGAACCGAACCCAGGACACTGGAGCTGTGAGACTGTGGCAGTAAACAGAACCGAAACCGGGTCACTGGAGCTGTGAGACTGTGGCAGTAAACAGAACCGAACCCGGGACACTGGAGCTGTGAGGCTGTGGCAGTAAACAGAACTGAACCCGGGACACTGGAGCTGAGAGACTGTGGCAGTAAACAGAACCGAACCCGGGTCACTGGAGCTGTGAGACTGTGACAGTAAACAGAACCGAACCCGGGACACTGGAGCTGTGAGACTGTGGCAGTAAACAGAACTGAACCCGGGTCACTGGAGCTGTGAGACTGTGACAGTAAACAGAACCGAACCCGGGACACTGGAGCTGTGAGACTGTGGCAGTAAACAGAACTGAACCCGGGTCACTGGAGCTGTGAGACTGTGGCAGTAAACAGAACCGAACCCGGGTCACTGGAGCTGTGAGACTGTGGCAGTAAACAGAATCGAACCCGGGTCACTGGAGCTGTGAGACTGTGGCAGTAAACAGAACCGAACCCGGGACACTGGAGCTGTGAGACTGTGGCAGTAAACAGAACCGAACCCAGGTCACTGGAGCTGTGAGACTGTGGCAGTAAACAGAACCGATCCCGGGACACTGGAGCTGTGAGACTGTGACAGTAAACAGAACCGAACCCGGGACACTGGAGCTGTGAGACTGTGGCAGTAAACAGAACCGAACCCGGGACACTGGAGCTGTGAGACTGTGGCAGTAAACAGAACCGAACCCAGGTCACTGGAGCTGTGAGACTGTGGCAGTAAACAGAACCGAACCCAGGTCACTGGAGCTGTGAGACTGTGGCAGTAAACAGAACCGAACCCGGGACACTGGAGCTGTGAGGCTGTGGCAGTAAACAGAACCGAACCCGGGACACTGGAGCTGTGAGACTGTGGCAGTAAACAGAACCGAACCCGGGACACTGGAGCTGTGAGACTGTGGCAGTAAACAGAACCGAAACCGGGTCACTGGAGCTGTGAGACTGTGGCAGTAAACAGAACCGAACCCGGGACACTGGAGCTGTGAGACTGTGGCAGTAAACAGAACTGAACCCGGGACACTGGAGCTGTGAGACTGTGGCAGTAAACAGAACCGAACCCGGGTCACTGGAGCTGTGAGACTGAGGCAGTAAATAGAACCGAACCCGGGACACTGGAGCTGTGAGACTGTGACAGTAAACAGAACCGAACCCGGGACACTGGAGCTGTGAGACTGTGGCAGTAAACAGAACTGAACCCGGGTCACTGGAGCTGTGAGACTGTGACAGTAAACAGAACCGAACCCGGGACACTGGAGCTGTGAGACTGTGGCAGTAAACAGAACCGAACCCGGGTCACTGGAGCTGTGAGACTGTGGCGGTAAACAGAACCGAACCCGGGACACTGGAGCTGTGAGACTGTGGCAGTAAACAGAACCGAACCCGGTTCACTGGTGCTGTGAGACTGTGGCAGTAAACAGAACCGAACCCAGGTCACAGGAGCTGTGAGACTGTGGCAGTAAACAGAACCGAACCCGGGTCACTGGAGCTATGAGGCTGTGGCAGTAAACAGAACCGAACCCAGGACACTGGAGCTGTGAGACTGTGGCAGTAAACAGAACCGAAACCGGGTCACTGGAGCTGTGAGACTGTGGCAGTAAACAGAACCGAACCCGGGACACTGGAGCTGTGAGGCTGTGGCAGTAAACAGAACTGAACCCGGGACACTGGAGCTGAGAGACTGTGGCAGTAAACAGAACCGAACCCGGGTCACTGGAGCTGTGAGACTGTGACTGTAAACAGAACCGAACCCGGGACACTGGAGCTGTGAGACTGTGGCAGTAAACAGAACTGAACCCGGGTCACTGGAGCTGTGAGACTGTGACAGTAAACAGAACCGAACCCGGGACACTGGAGCTGTGAGACTGTGGCAGTAAACAGAACTGAACCCGGGTCACTGGAGCTGTGAGACTGTGGCAGTAAACAAAACCGAACCCGGGTCACTGGAGCTGTGAGACTGTGGCAGTAAACAGAACCGAACCCAGGTCACTGGAGCTGTGAGACTGTGGCAGTAAACAGAACCGAACCCGGGACACTGGAGCTGTGAGACAGTGGCAGTAAACAGAACCGAACCCGGGTCACTGGAGCTGTGAGACTGTGGCAGTAAACAGAACCGAACCCAGGTCACTGGAGCTGTGAGACTGTGGCAGTAAACAGAACCGAACCCAGGTCACTGGAGCTGTGAGACTGTGGCAGTAAACAGAACCGAAACCGGGTCACTGGAGCTGTGAGACTGTGGCAGTAAACAGAACCGAACCCGGGACACTGGAGCTGTGAGACTGTGGCAGTAAACAGAACTGAACCCGGGTCACTGGAGCTGTGAGACTGTGGCAGTAAACAAAACCGAACCCGGGTCACTGGAGCTGTGAGACTGTGGCAGTAAACAGAACCGAACCCAGGTCACTGGAGCTGTGAGACTGTGGCAGTAAACAGAACCGAACCCGGGACACTGGAGCTGTGAGACAGTGGCAGTAAACAGAACCGAACCCGGGTCACTGGAGCTGTGAGACTGTGGCAGTAAACAGAACCGAACCCAGGTCACTGGAGCTGTGAGACTGTGGCAGTAAACAGAACCGAACCCAGGTCACTGGAGCTGTGAGACTGTGGCAGTAAACAGAACCGAAACCGGGTCACTGGAGCTGTGAGACTGTGGCAGTAAACAGAACCGAACCCGGGACACTGGAGCTGTGAGACTGTGGCAGTAAACAGAACTGAACCCGGGACACTGGAGCTGTGAGACTGTGGCAGTAAACAGAACCGAACCCAGGTCACTGGAGCTGTGAGACTGTGGCAGTAAACAGAACCGAACCCAGGTCACTGGAGCTGTGAGACTGTGGCAGTAAACAGAACCGAACCCAGGTCACTGGAGCTGTGAGACTGTGACAGTAAACAGAACCGAACCCGGGACACTGGAGCTGTGAGACTGTGGCAGTAAACAGAACCGAACCCGGGTCACTGGAGCTGTGAGACTGTGGCGGTAAACAGAACCGAACCCGGGACACTGGAGCTGTGAGACTGTGGCAGTAAACAGAACCGAACCCGGTTCACTGGTGCTGTGAGACTGTGGCAGTAAACAGAACCGAACCCGGGTCACTGGAGCTATGAGGCTGTGGCAGTAAACAGAACCGAACCCAGGACACTGGAGCTGTGAGACTGTGGCAGTAAACAGAACCGAAACCGGGTCACTGGAGCTGTGAGACTGTGGCAGTAAACAGAACCGAACCCGGGACACTGGAGCTGTGAGGCTGTGGCAGTAAACAGAACTGAACCCGGGACACTGGAGCTGAGAGACTGTGGCAGTAAACAGAACCGAACCCGGGTCACTGGAGCTGTGAGACTGTGACAGTAAACAGAACCGAACCCGGGACACTGGAGCTGTGAGACTGTGGCAGTAAACAGAACTGAACCCGGGTCACTGGAGCTGTGAGACTGTGACAGTAAACAGAACCGAACCCGGGACACTGGAGCTGTGAGACTGTGGCAGTAAACAGAACTGAACCCGGGTCACTGGAGCTGTGAGACTGTGGCAGTAAACAGAACCGAACCCGGGTCACTGGAGCTGTGAGACTGTGGCAGTAAACAGAATCGAACCCGGGTCACTGGAGCTGTGAGACTGTGGCAGTAAACAGAACCGAACCCGGGACACTGGAGCTGTGAGACTGTGGCAGTAAACAGAACCGAACCCAGGTCACTGGAGCTGTGAGACTGTGGCAGTAAACAGAACCGATCCCGGGACACTGGAGCTGTGAGACTGTGACAGTAAACAGAACCGAACCCGGGACACTGGAGCTGTGAGACTGTGGCAGTAAACAGAACCGAACCCGGGACACTGGAGCTGTGAGACTGTGGCAGTAAACAGAACCGAACCCAGGTCACTGGAGCTGTGAGACTGTGGCAGTAAACAGAACCGAACCCAGGTCACTGGAGCTGTGAGACTGTGGCAGTAAACAGAACCGAACCCGGGACACTGGAGCTGTGAGGCTGTGGCAGTAAACAGAACCGAACCCGGGACACTGGAGCTGTGAGACTGTGGCAGTAAACAGAACCGAACCCGGGACACTGGAGCTGTGAGACTGTGGCAGTAAACAGAACCGAACCCAGGTCACTGGAGCTGTGAGACTGTGGCAGTAAACAGAACCGAACCCGGGTCACTGGAGCTGTGAGACTGTGGCAGTAAACAGAACTGAACCCGGGTCACTGGAGCTGTGAGACTGTGGCAGTAAACAGAACCGAACCCGGGACACTGGAGCTGTGAGGCTGTGGCAGTAAACAGAACCGAACCCGGGACACTGGAGCTGTGAGACTGTGGCAGTAAACAGAACCGAACCCGGGACACTGGAGCTGTGAGACTGTGGCAGTAAACAGAACCGAACCCGGGTCACTGGAGCTGTGAGACTGTGGCAGTAAACAGAACCGAACCCGGGTCACTGGAGCTGTGAGACTGTGGCAGTAAACAGAACCGAACCCAGGTCACTGGAGCTGTGAGACTGTGGCAGTAAACAGAACCGAACCCGGGACACTGGAGCTGTGAGACTGTGACAGTAAACAGAACCGAACCCAGGTCACTGGAGCTGTGAGGCTGTGGCAGTAAACAGAACCGAACCCAGGTCACTGGAGCTGTGAGGCTGTGGCAGTAAACAGAACCGAACCCAGGTCACTGGAGCTGTGAGACTGTGGCAGTAAACAGAACCGAACCCGGGTCACTGGAGCTGTGAGACTGTGGCAGTAAACAGAACCGAACCCAGGTCACTGGAGCTGTGAGACTGTGGCAGTAAACAGAACCGAACCCAGGTCACTGGAGCTGTGAGACTGTGGCAGTAAACAGAACCGAACCCAGGTCACTGGAGCTGTGAGACTGTGGCAGTAAACAGAACCGAACCCGGGTCACTGGAGCTGTGAGACTGTGGCAGTAAACAGAACCGAACCCGGGTCACTGGAGCTGTGAGACTGTGGCAGTAAACAGAACCGAACCCGGGACACTGGAGCTGTGAGACTGTGGCAGTAAACAGAACCGAACCCGGGTCACTGGAGCTGTGAGACTGTGGCAGTAAACAGAACCGAACCCAGGTCACTGGAGCTGTGAGACTGTGGCAGTAAACAGAACCGAACCCGGGACACTGGAGCTGTGAGACTGTGGCAGTAAACAGAACCGAACCCGGGTCACTGGAGCTGTGAGACTGTGGCAGTAAACAGAACCGAACCCGGGTCACTGGAGCTGTGAGACTGAGGCAGTAAATAGAACCGAACCCGGGACACTGGAGCTGTGAGACTGTGACAGTAAACAGAACCGAACCCGGGACACTGGAGCTGTGAGACTGTGGCAGTAAACAGAACTGAACCCGGGTCACTGGAGCTGTGAGACTGTGACAGTAAACAGAACCGAACCCGGGACACTGGAGCTGTGAGACTGTGGCAGTAAACAGAACCGAACCCGGGTCACTGGAGCTGTGAGACTGTGGCGGTAAACAGAACCGAACCCGGGACACTGGAGCTGTGAGACTGTGGCAGTAAACAGAACCGAAACCGGTTCACTGGTGCTGTGAGACTGTGGCAGTAAACAGAACCGAACCCGGGTCACTGGAGCTATGAGGCTGTGGCAGTAAACAGAACCGAACCCAGGACACTGGAGCTGTGAGACTGTGGCAGTAAACAGAACCGAAACCGGGTCACTGGAGCTGTGAGACTGTGGCAGTAAACAGAACCGAACCCGGGACACTGGAGCTGTGAGGCTGTGGCAGTAAACAGAACTGAACCCGGGACACTGGAGCTGAGAGACTGTGGCAGTAAACAGAACCGAACCCGGGTCACTGGAGCTGTGAGACTGTGACAGTAAACAGAACCGAACCCGGGACACTGGAGCTGTGAGACTGTGGCAGTAAACAGAACTGAACCCGGGTCACTGGAGCTGTGAGACTGTGACAGTAAACAGAACCGAACCCGGGACACTGGAGCTGTGAGACTGTGGCAGTAAACAGAACCGAACCCGGTTCACTGGTGCTGTGAGACTGTGGCAGTAAACAGAACCGAACCCGGGTCACTGGAGCTATGAGGCTGTGGCAGTAAACAGAACCGAACCCAGGACACTGGAGCTGTGAGACTGTGGCAGTAAACAGAACCGAAACCGGGTCACTGGAGCTGTGAGACTGTGGCAGTAAACAGAACCGAACCCGGGACACTGGAGCTGTGAGGCTGTGGCAGTAAACAGAACTGAACCCGGGACACTGGAGCTGAGAGACTGTGGCAGTAAACAGAACCGAACCCGGGTCACTGGAGCTGTGAGACTGTGACAGTAAACAGAACCGAACCCGGGACACTGGAGCTGTGAGACTGTGGCAGTAAACAGAACTGAACCCGGGTCACTGGAGCTGTGAGACTGTGACAGTAAACAGAACCGAACCCGGGACACTGGAGCTGTGAGACTGTGGCAGTAAACAGAACTGAACCCGGGTCACTGGAGCTGTGAGACTGTGGCAGTAAACAGAACCGAACCCGGGTCACTGGAGCTGTGAGACTGTGGCAGTAAACAGAATCGAACCCGGGTCACTGGAGCTGTGAGACTGTGGCAGTAAACAGAACCGAACCCGGGACACTGGAGCTGTGAGACTGTGGCAGTAAACAGAACCGAACCCAGGTCACTGGAGCTGTGAGACTGTGGCAGTAAACAGAACCGATCCCGGGACACTGGAGCTGTGAGACTGTGACAGTAAACAGAACCGAACCCGGGACACTGGAGCTGTGAGACTGTGGCAGTAAACAGAACCGAACCCGGGACACTGGAGCTGTGAGATTGTGGCAGTAAACAGAACCGAACCCAGGTCACTGGAGCTGTGAGACTGTGGCAGTAAACAGAACCGAACCCAGGTCACTGGAGCTGTGAGACTGTGGCAGTAAACAGAACCGAACCCGGGACACTGGAGCTGTGAGGCTGTGGCAGTAAACAGAACCGAACCCGGGACACTGGAGCTGTGAGACTGTGGCAGTAAACAGAACCGAACCCGGGACACTGGAGCTGTGAGACTGTGGCAGTAAACAGAACCGAACCCAGGTCACTGGAGCTGTGAGACTGTGGCAGTAAACAGAACCGAACCCGGGTCACTGGAGCTGTGAGACTGTGGCAGTAAACAGAACTGAACCCGGGTCACTGGAGCTGTGAGACTGTGGCAGTAAACAGAACCGAACCCGGGACACTGGAGCTGTGAGGCTGTGGCAGTAAACAGAACCGAACCCGGGACACTGGAGCTGTGAGACTGTGGCAGTAAACAGAACCGAACCCGGGACACTGGAGCTGTGAGACTGTGGCAGTAAACAGAACCGAACCCGGGTCACTGGAGCTGTGAGACTGTGGCAGTAAACAGAACCGAACCCGGGTCACTGGAGCTGTGAGACTGTGGCAGTAAACAGAACCGAACCCAGGTCACTGGAGCTGTGAGACTGTGGCAGTAAACAGAACCGAACCCGGGACACTGGAGCTGTGAGACTGTGACAGTAAACAGAACCGAACCCAGGTCACTGGAGCTGTGAGGCTGTGGCAGTAAACAGAACCGAACCCAGGTCACTGGAGCTGTGAGGCTGTGGCAGTAAACAGAACCGAACCCAGGTCACTGGAGCTGTGAGACTGTGGCAGTAAACAGAACCGAACCCGGGTCACTGGAGCTGTGAGACTGTGGCAGTAAACAGAACCGAACCCAGGTCACTGGAGCTGTGAGACTGTGGCAGTAAACAGAACCGAACCCAGGTCACTGGAGCTGTGAGACTGTGGCAGTAAACAGAACCGAACCCAGGTCACTGGAGCTGTGAGACTGTGGCAGTAAACAGAACCGAACCCGGGTCACTGGAGCTGTGAGACTGTGGCAGTAAACAGAACCGAACCCGGGTCACTGGAGCTGTGAGACTGTGGCAGTAAACAGAACCGAACCCGGGACACTGGAGCTGTGAGACTGTGGCAGTAAACAGAACCGAACCCGGGTCACTGGAGCTGTGAGACTGTGGCAGTAAACAGAACCGAACCCAGGTCACTGGAGCTGTGAGACTGTGGCAGTAAACAGAACCGAACCCGGGACACTGGAGCTGTGAGACTGTGGCAGTAAACAGAACCGAACCCGGGTCACTGGAGCTGTGAGACTGTGGCAGTAAACAGAACCGAACCCGGGTCACTGGAGCTGTGAGACTGAGGCAGTAAATAGAACCGAACCCGGGACACTGGAGCTGTGAGACTGTGACAGTAAACAGAACCGAACCCGGGACACTGGAGCTGTGAGACTGTGGCAGTAAACAGAACTGAACCCGGGTCACTGGAGCTGTGAGACTGTGACAGTAAACAGAACCGAACCCGGGACACTGGAGCTGTGAGACTGTGGCAGTAAACAGAACCGAACCCGGGTCACTGGAGCTGTGAGACTGTGGCGGTAAACAGAACCGAACCCGGGACACTGGAGCTGTGAGACTGTGGCAGTAAACAGAACCGAACCCGGTTCACTGGTGCTGTGAGACTGTGGCAGTAAACAGAACCGAACCCGGGTCACTGGAGCTATGAGGCTGTGGCAGTAAACAGAACCGAACCCAGGACACTGGAGCTGTGAGACTGTGGCAGTAAACAGAACCGAAACCGGGTCACTGGAGCTGTGAGACTGTGGCAGTAAACAGAACCGAACCCGGGACACTGGAGCTGTGAGGCTGTGGCAGTAAACAGAACTGAACCCGGGACACTGGAGCTGAGAGACTGTGGCAGTAAACAGAACCGAACCCGGGTCACTGGAGCTGTGAGACTGTGACAGTAAACAGAACCGAACCCGGGACACTGGAGCTGTGAGACTGTGGCAGTAAACAGAACTGAACCCGGGTCACTGGAGCTGTGAGACTGTGACAGTAAACAGAACCGAACCCGGGACACTGGAGCTGTGAGACTGTGGCAGTAAACAGAACTGAACCCGGGTCACTGGAGCTGTGAGACTGTGGCAGTAAACAGAACCGAACCCGGGTCACTGGAGCTGTGAGACTGTGGCAGTAAACAGAACCGAACCCGGGTCACTGGAGCTGTGAGACTGTGGCAGTAAACAGAACCGAACCCGGGACACTGGAGCTGTGAGACTGTGGCAGTAAACAGAACCGAACCCAGGTCACTGGAGCTGTGAGACTGTGGCAGTAAACAGAACCGAACCCGGGACACTGGAGCTGTGAGACTGTGACAGTAAACAGAACCGAACCCGGGACACTGGAGCTGTGAGACTGTGGCAGTAAACAGAACCGAACCCGGGACACTGGAGCTGTGAGACTGTGGCAGTAAACAGAACCGAACCCAGGTCACTGGAGCTGTGAGACTGTGGCAGTAAACAGAACCGAACCCAGGTCACTGGAGCTGTGAGACTGTGGCAGTAAACAGAACCGAACCCGGGACACTGGTGCTGTGAGGCTGTGGCAGTAAACAGAACCGAACCCGGGACACTGGAGCTGTGAGACTGTGGCAGTAAACAGAACCGAACCCGGGACACTGGAGCTGTGAGACTGTGGCAGTAAACAGAACCGAACCCAGGTCACTGGAGCTGTGAGACTGTGGCAGTAAACAGAACCGAACCCGGGTCACTGGAGCTGTGAGACTGTGGCAGTAAACAGAACTGAACCCGGGTCACTGGAGCTGTGAGACTGTGGCAGTAAACAGAACCGAACCCGGGACACTGGAGCTGTGAGGCTGTGGCAGTAAACAGAACCGAACCCGGGACACTGGAGCTGTGAGACTGTGGCAGTAAACAGAACCGAACCCGGGACACTGGAGCTGTGAGACTGTGGCAGTAAACAGAACCGAACCCGGGTCACTGGAGCTGTGAGACTGTGGCAGTAAACAGAACCGAACCCGGGTCACTGGAGCTGTGAGACTGTGGCAGTAAACAGAACCGAACCCAGGTCACTGGAGCTGTGAGACTGTGGCAGTAAACAGAACCGAACCCGGGACACTGGAGCTGTGAGACTGTGACAGTAAACAGAACCGAACCCAGGTCACTGGAGCTGTGAGGCTGTGGCAGTAAACAGAACCGAACCCAGGTCACTGGAGCTGTGAGGCTGTGGCAGTAAACAGAACCGAACCCAGGTCACTGGAGCTGTGAGACTGTGGCAGTAAACAGAACCGAACCCGGGTCACTGGAGCTGTGAGACTGTGGCAGTAAACAGAACCGAACCCAGGTCACTGGAGCTGTGAGACTGTGGCAGTAAACAGAACCGAACCCAGGTCACTGGAGCTGTGAGACTGTGGCAGTAAACAGAACCGAACCCACATCACTGGAGCTGTGAGACTGTGGCAGTAAACAGAACCGAACCCGGGTCACTGGAGCTGTGAGACTGTGGCAGTAAACAGAACCGAACCCGGGTCACTGGAGCTGTGAGACTGTGGCAGTAACCAGAACCGAACCCGGGACACTGGAGCTGTGAGACTGTGGCAGTAAACAGAACCGAACCCGGGTCACTGGAGCTGTGAGACTGTGGCAGTAAACAGAACCGAACCCAGGTCACTGGAGCTGTGAGACTGTGGCAGTAAACAGAACCGAACCCGGGACACTGGAGCTGTGAGACTGTGGCAGTAAACAGAACCGAACCCGGGTCACTGGAGCTGTGAGACTGTGGCAGTAAACAGAACCGAACCCAGGTCACTGGAGCTGTGAGACTGTGGCAGTAAACAGAACCGAAACCAGGTCAATGGAGCTGTGAGACTGTGGCAGTAAACAGAACCGAACCCGGGACACTGGAGCTGTGAGAATGTGACAGTAAACAGAACCGAACCCGGGACACTGGAGCTGTGAGACTGGGGCAGTAAACAGAACCGAACCCGGGTCACTGGAGCTGTGAGACTGTGGCAGGAAACAGAACCGAACCCGGGACACTGGAGCTGTGAGACTGTGGCAGTAAACAGAATCGAACCCAGGTCACTGGAGCTGTGAGACTGTGGCAGTAAACAGAACCGAACCCGGGACACTGGAGCTGTGAGACTGTGGCAGTAAACAGAACCGAACCCGGGTCACTGGAGCTGTGAGACTGTGGCAGTAAACAGAACCGAACCCGGGACACTGGAGCTGTGAGACTCTGGCAGTAAACAGAACCGAACCCAGGTCACTGGAGCTGTGAGACTGTGGCAGTAAACAGAACCGAACCCGGGACACTGGAGCTGTGAGACTGTGGCAGTAAACAGAACCGAACCCGGGTCACTGGAGCTGTGAGGCTGTGGCAGTAAACAGAACTGAACCCGGGACACTGGAGCTGAGAGACTGTGGCAGTAAACAGAACTGAACCCGGGTCACTGGAGCTGTGAGACTGTGACAGTAAACAGAACCGAACCCGGGACACTGGAGCTGTGAGACTGTGGGAGTAAACAGAACTGAACCCGGGTCACTGGAGCTGTGAGACTGTGGCAGTAAACAGAACCGAACCCGGGTCACTGGAGCTGTGAGACTGTGGCAGTAAACAGAACCGAACCCGGGTCACTGGAGCTGTGAGACTGTGGCAGTAAACAGAACCGAACCCGGGACACTGGAGCTGTGAGACTGTGGCAGTAAACAGAACCGAACCCAGGTCACTGGAGCTGTGAGACTGTGGCAGTAAACAGAACCGAACCCGGGACACTGGAGCTGTGAGACTGTGACAGTAAACAGAACCGAACCCGGGACACTGGAGCTGTGAGACTGTGGCAGTAAACAGAACCGAACCCGGGACACTGGAGCTGTGAGACTGTGGCAGTAAACAGAACCGAACCCAGGTCACTGGAGCTGTGAGACTGTGGCAGTAAACAGAACCGAACCCAGGTCACTGGAGCTGTGAGACTGTGGCAGTAAACAGAACCGAACCCGGGACACTGGAGCTGTGAGGCTGTGGCAGTAAACAGAACCGAACCCGGGACACTGGAGCTGTGAGACTGTGGCAGTAAACAGAACCGAACCCGGGACACTGGAGCTGTGAGACTGTGGCAGTAAACAGAACCGAACCCAGGTCACTGGAGCTGTGAGACTGTGGCAGTAAACAGAACCGAACCCGGGTCACTGGAGCTGTGAGACTGTGGCAGTAAACAGAACTGAACCCGGGTCACTGGAGCTGTGAGACTGTGGCAGTAAACAGAACCGAACCCGGGACACTGGAGCTGTGAGGCTGTGGCAGTAAACAGAACCGAACCCGGGACACTGGAGCTGTGAGACTGTGGCAGTAAACAGAACCGAACCCGGGACACTGGAGCTGTGAGACTGTGGCAGTAAACAGAACCGAACCCGGGTCACTGGAGCTGTGAGACTGTGGCAGTAAACAGAACCGAACCCGGGTCACTGGAGCTGTGAGACTGTGGCAGTAAACAGAACCGAACCCAGGTCACTGGAGCTGTGAGACTGTGGCAGTAAACAGAACCGAACCCGGGACACTGGAGCTGTGAGACTGTGACAGTAAACAGAACCGAACCCAGGTCACTGGAGCTGTGAGGCTGTGGCAGTAAACAGAACCGAACCCAGGTCACTGGAGCTGTGAGGCTGTGGCAGTAAACAGAACCGAACCCAGGTCACTGGAGCTGTGAGACTGTGGCAGTAAACAGAACCGAACCCGGGTCACTGGAGCTGTGAGACTGTGGCAGTAAACAGAACCGAACCCAGGTCACTGGAGCTGTGAGACTGTGGCAGTAAACAGAACCGAACCCAGGTCACTGGAGCTGTGAGACTGTGGCAGTAAACAGAACCGAACCCACATCACTGGAGCTGTGAGACTGTGGCAGTAAACAGAACCGAACCCGGGTCACTGGAGCTGTGAGACTGTGGCAGTAAACAGAACCGAACCCGGGTCACTGGAGCTGTGAGACTGTGGCAGTAACCAGAACCGAACCCGGGACACTGGAGCTGTGAGACTGTGGCAGTAAACAGAACCGAACCCGGGTCACTGGAGCTGTGAGACTGTGGCAGTAAACAGAACCGAACCCAGGTCACTGGAGCTGTGAGACTGTGGCAGTAAACAGAACCGAACCCGGGACACTGGAGCTGTGAGACTGTGGCAGTAAACAGAACCGAACCCGGGTCACTGGAGCTGTGAGACTGTGGCAGTAAACAGAACCGAACCCAGGTCACTGGAGCTGTGAGACTGTGGCAGTAAACAGAACCGAACCCAGGTCAATGGAGCTGTGAGACTGTGGCAGTAAACAGAACCGAACCCGGGACACTGGAGCTGTGAGAATGTGACAGTAAACAGAACCGAACCCGGGACACTGGAGCTGTGAGACTGGGGCAGTAAACAGAACCGAACCCGGGTCACTGGAGCTGTGAGACTGTGGCAGGAAACAGAACCGAACCCGGGACACTGGAGCTGTGAGACTGTGGCAGTAAACAGAATCGAACCCAGGTCACTGGAGCTGTGAGACTGTGGCAGTAAACAGAACCGAACCCGGGACACTGGAGCTGTGAGACTGTGGCAGTAAACAGAACCGAACCCGGGTCACTGGAGCTGTGAGACTGTGGCAGTAAACAGAACCGAACCCGGGACACTGGAGCTGTGAGACTCTGGCAGTAAACAGAACCGAACCCAGGTCACTGGAGCTGTGAGACTGTGGCAGTAAACAGAACCGAACCCGGGACACTGGAGCTGTGAGACTGTGGCAGTAAACAGAACCGAACCCAGGTCACTGGAGCTGTGAGACTGTGGCAGTAAACAGAACCGAACCCGGGTCACTGGAGCTGTGAGACTGTGGCAGTAAACAGAACCGAACCCGGGTCACTGGAGCTGTGAGACTGTGGCAGTAAACAGAACCGAACCCGGGACACTGGAGCTGTGAGGCTGTGGCAGTAAACAGAACCGAACCCGGGACACTGGAGCTGTGAGACTGTGGCAGTAAACAGAACCGAACCCGGGTCACTGGAGCTGTGAGACTGTGGCAGTAAACAGAACCGAACCCGGGACACTGGAGCTGTGAGACTGTGACAGTAAACAGAACCAAACCCAGGTCACTGGAGCTGTGAGACTGTGGCAGTAAACAGAACCGAACCCAGGTCACTGGAGCTGTGAGACTGTGGCAGTAAACAGAACTGAACCCGGGACACTGGAGCTGTGAGACTGTGGCAGTAAACAGAACCGAACCCGCGTCACTGGAGCTGTGAGACTGAGGCAGTAAACAGAACCGAACCCGGGACACTGGAGCTGTGAGACTGTGACAGTAAACAGAACCGAACCCGGGACACTGGAGCTGTGAGACTGTGGCAGTAAACAGAACTGAACCCGGGTCACTGGAGCTGTGAGACTGTGGCAGTAAACAGAACTGAACCCAGGTCACTGGAGCTGTGAGACTGTGGCAGTAAACAGAACCGAACCCGGGTCACTGGAGCTGTGAGACTGTGGCAGTAAACAGAACCGAACCCGGGACACTGGAGCTGTGAGACTGTGGCAGTAAACAGAACCGAACCCGGGTCACTGGAGCTGTGAGACTGTGGCAGTAAACTGAACCGAACCCGGGTCACTGGAGCTGTGAGGCTGTGGCAGTAAACAGAACCGAACACAGGACACTGGAGCTGTGAGACTGTGGCAGTAAACAGAACCGAAACCGGGTCACTGGAGCTGTGAGACTGTGGCAGTAAACAGAACCGAACCCGGGACACTGGAGCTGAGAGACTGTTGCAGTAAACAGAACCGAACCCGGGTCACTGGAGCTGTGAGACTGTGACAGTAAACAGAACCGAACCCGGGACACTGGAGCTGTGAGACTGTGGCAGTAAACAGAACTGAACCCGGGTCACTGGAGCTGTGAGACTGTGACAGTAAACAGAACCGAACCCGGGACACTGGAGCTGTGAGACTGTGGCAGTAAACAGAAATGAACCCGGGTCACTGGAGCTGTGAGACTGTGGCAGTAAACAGAACCGAACCCGGGACACTGGAGCTGTGAGACTGTGGCAGTAAACAGAACCGAACCCAGGTCACTGGAGCTGTGAGACTTTGGCAGTAAACAGAACCGAACCCGGGACACTGGAGCTGTGAGACTGTGACAGTAAACAGAACCGAACCCGGGACACTGGAGCTGTGAGACTGTGGCAGTAAACAGAACTGAACCCGGGTCACTGGAGCTGTGAGACTGTGGCAGTAAACAGAACCGAACCCAGGACACTGGAGCTGTGAGACTGTGGCAGTAAACAGAAACGAACCCAGGTCACTGGAGCTGTGAGACTGTGGCAGTAAACAGAACCGAACCCGGGACACTGGAGAAGTGAGATTGTGGCAGTAAACAGAACCGAACCCGGGACACTGGAGCTGTGAGACTGTGGCAGTAAACAGAACCGAACCCAGGTCACTGGAGCTGTGAGACTGTGGCAGTAAACAGAACCGAACCTGGGTCACTGGAGCTGTGAGACTGTGGCAGTAAACAGAACCGAACCTGGGTCACTGGAGCTGTGAGACTGTGGCAGTAAACAGAACCGAACCCGGGTCACTGGAGCTGTGAGACTGTGGCAGTAAACAGAACCGAACCCAGGTCACTGGAGCTGTGAGACTGTGGCAGTAAACAGAACCGAACCCGGGACACTGGAGCTGTGAGACTGTGGCAGTAAACAGAACCGAACCCGGGTCACTGGAGCTGTGAGACTGTGGCAGTAAACAGAACCGAACCCGGGACACTGGAGCTGTGAGACTGTGGCAGTAAACAGAACCGAACCCGGGTCACTGGAGCTGTGAGACTGTGGCAGTAAACAGAACCGAACCCAGGTCACTGGAGCTGTGAGACTGTGGCAGTAAACAGAACCGAACCCGGGACACTGGAGCTGTGAGACTGTGGCAGTAAACAGAACCGAACCCGGGACACTGGAGCTGTGAGACTGTGGCAGTAAACAGAACTGAACTCGGGTCACTGGAGCTGTGAGACTGTGGCAGTAAACAGAACTGAACTCGGGTCACTGGAGCTGTGAGACTGTGGCAGTAAACAGAACTGAACTCGGGTCACTGGAGCTGTGAGACTGTGGCAGTAAACAGAACCGAACCCGGGACACTGGAGCTGTGAGACTGTGGCAGTAAACAGAACCGAACCCAGGTCACTGGAGCTGTGAGACTGTGGCAGTAAACAGAACCGAACCCGGGACACTGGAGCTGTGAGACTGTGACAGTAAACAGAACCGAACACGGGACACTGGAGCTGTGAGACTGTGGCAGTAAACAGAACCGAACCCGGGTCACTGGAGCTGTGAGACTGTGGCAGTAAACAGAACCGAACCCGGGACACTGGAGCTGTGAGGCTGTGGCAGTAAACAGAACCGAACCCGGGTCACTGGAGCTGTGAGACTGTGGCAGTAAACAGAACTGAACCCAGGTCACTGGAGCTGTGAGACTGTGGCAGTAAACAGAACCGAACCCAGGTCACTGGAGCTGTGAGACTGTGGCAGTAAACAGAACCGAACCCGGGACACTGGAGCTGTGAGACTGTGGCAGTAAACAGAACCGAACCCGGGTCACTGGAGCTGTGAGACTGTGGCAGTAAACAGAACCGAACCCGGGACACTGGAGCTGTGAGACTGTGGCAGTAAACAGAACCGAACCCAGGTCACTGGAGCTGTGAGACTGTGGCAGTAAACAGAACCGAACCCGGGACACTGGAGCTGTGAGACTGTGGCAGTAAACAGAACCGAACCCGGGTCACTGGAGCTGTGAGACTGTGGCAGTAAACAGAACCGAACCCGGGACACTGGAGCTGTGAGACTGTGGCAGCAAACAGAACCGAACCCGGGTCACTGGAGCTGTGAGACTGTGGCAGTAAACAGAACCGAACCCGGGTCACTGGAGCTGTGAGGCTGTGGCAGTAAACAGAACCGAACCCAGGACACTGGAGCTGTGAGACTGTGGCAGTAAACAGAACCGAAACCGGGTCACTGGAGCTGTGAGACTGTGGCAGTAAACAGAACCGAACCCGGGACACTGGAGCTGTGAGACTGTGGCAGTAAACAGAACTGAACCCGGGACACTGGAGCTGTGAGACTGTGGCAGTAAACAGAACCGAACCCGGGTCACTGGAGCTGTGAGACTGTGGCAGTAAACAGAACCGAACCTGGGACACTGGAGCTGTGAGACTGTGACAGTAAACAGAACCGAACTCGGGACACTGGAGCTGTGAGACTGTGGCAGTAAACAGAACTGAACCCGGGACACTGGAGCTGTGAGACTGTGGCAGTAAACAGAACCGAACCCGGGACACTGGAGCTGTGAGACTGTGGCAGTAAACAGAACCGAACGCAGGTCACTGGAGCTGTGAGACTGTGGCAGTAAACAGAACCGAACCCGGGACACTGGAGCTGTGAGACTGTGGCAGTAAACAGAACCGAACCCGGGACACTGGAGATGTGAGACTGTGGCAGTAAACAGAACCGAACCCAGGTCACTGGAGCTGTGAGACTGTGGCAGTAAACAGAACCGAACCCAGGTCACTGGAGCTGTGAGACTGTGGCAGTAAACAGAACTGAACCCGGGACACTGGAGCTGTGAGACTGTGGCAGTAAACAGAACTGAACCCGGGTCACTGGAGCTGTGAGACTGTGGCAGTAAACAGAACCGAACCCGGGACACTGGAGATGTGAGACTGTGGCAGTAAACAGAACCGAACCCAGGTCACTGGAGCTGTGAGACTGTGGCAGTAAACAGAACCGAACCCAGGTCACTGGAGCTGTGAGACTGTGGCAGTAAACAGAACTGAACCCGGGACACTGGAGCTGTGAGACTGTGGCAGTAAACAGAACTGAACCCGGGTCACTGGAGCTGTGAGACTGTGGCAGTAAACAGAACCGAACCCGGGACACTGGAGCTGTGAGACTGTGGCAGTAAACAGAACCGAACCCGGGACACTGGAGATGTGAGACTGTGGCAGTAAACAGAACCGAACCCAGGTCACTGGAGCTGTGAGACTGTGGCAGTAAACAGAACCGAACCCAGGTCACGGGAGCTGTGAGACTGTGGCAGTAAACAGAACTGAACCCGGGACACTGGAGCTGTGAGACTGTGGCAGTAAACAGAACTGAACCCGGGTCACTGGAGCTGTGAGACTGTGGCAGTAAACAGAACCGAACCCAGGTCACTGGAGCTGTGAGACTGTGGCTGTAAACAGAACCGAACCCAGGTCACTGGAGCTGTGAGACTGTGGCAGTAAACAGAACCGAACCCGGGACACTGGAGCTGTGAGACTGTGGCAGTAAACAGAACTGAACTCGGGTCACTGGAGCTGTGAGACTGTGACAGTAAACAGAACCGAACCCAGGTCACTGGAGCTGTGAGACTGTGGCAGTAAACAGAACCGAACCTGGGTCACTGGAGCTGTGAGACTGTGGCAGTAAACAGAACCGAACCCAGGTCACTGGAGCTGTGAGACTGTGGCAGTAAACAGAACCGAACCCGGGACACTGGAGCTGTGAGACTGTGGCAGTAAACAGAACCGAACCCGGGTCACTGGAGCTGTGAGACTGTGGCAGTAAACAGAACCGAACCCGGGTCACTGGAGCTGTGAGACTGTGGCAGTAAACAGAACCGAACCCGGGACACTGGAGCTGTGAGACTGTGGCAGTAAACAGAATCGAACCCAGGTCACTGGAGCTGTGAGACTGTGGCAGTAAACAGAACCGAACCCAGGTCACTGGAGCTGTGAGACTGTGGCAGTAAACAGAACCGAATCCGGGACACTGGAGCTGTGAGACTGTGACAGTAAACAGAACCGAACCCGGGACACTGGAGCTGTGAGACTGTGGCAGTAAACAGAACCGAACCCGGGTCACTGGAGCTGTGAGACTGTGGCAGTAAACAGAACCGAACCCAGGTCACTGGAGCTGTGAGACTGTGGCTGTAAACAGAACCGAACCCGGGACACTGGAGCTGTGAGACTGTGGCAGTAAACAGAACCGAACCCGGGTCACTGGAGCTGTGAGACTGTGGCAGTAAACAGAACCGAACCCGGGACACTGGAGCTGTGAGACTGTGGCAGTAAACAGAACCGAACCCAGGTCACTGGAGCTGTGAGACTGTGGCAGTAAACAGAACCGAACCCGGGACACTGGAGCTGTGAGACTGTGGCAGTAAACAGAACCGAACCCGGGTCACTGGAGCTGTGAGACTGTGGCAGTAAACAGAACCGAACCCGGGACACTGGAGCTGTGAGACTGTGGCAGTAAACAGAACCGAACCCGGGTCACTGGAGCTGTGAGACTGTGGCAGTAAACTGAACCGAACCCGGGTCACTGGAGCTGTGAGGCTGTGGCAGTAAACAGAACCGAAACCGGGTCACTGGAGCTGTGAGACTGTGGCAGTAAACAGAACCGAACCCAGGTCACTGGAGCTGTGAGACTGTGGCAGTAAACAGAACTGAACCCGGGACACTGGAGCTGTGAGACTGTGGCAGTAAACAGAACCGGACCCGGGACACTGGAGCTGTGAGACTGTGGCAGTAAACAGAACCGAACCCGGGTCACTGGAGCTGTGAGGCTGTGGCAGTAAACAGAACTGAACCCGGGTCACTGAAGCTGTGAGACTGTGGCAGTAAACAGAACCGAACCCGGGACACTGGAGCTGTGAGACTGTGGCAGTAAACAGAACTGAACCCGGGACACTGGAGCTGTGAGACTGTGGCAGTAAACAGAACCGAACCCGGGTCACTGGAGCTGTGAGACTGTGGCAGTAAACAGAACCGAACCCGGGACACTGGAGCTGTGAGACTGTGACAGTAAACAGAACCGAACCCGGGACACTGGAGCTGTGAGACTGTGGCAGTAAACAGAACTGAACCCGGGTCACTGGAGCTGTGAGACTGTGACAGTAAACAGAACCGAACCCGGGACACTGGAGCTGTGAGACTGTGGCAGTAAACAGAACTGAACCCGGGTCACTGGAGCTGTGAGACTGTGGCAGTAAACAGAACCGAACCCGGGACACTGGAGCTGTGAGACTGTGGCAGTAAACAGAACCGAACCCGGGTCACTGGAGCTGTGAGACTGTGGCAGTAAACAGAACCGAACCCGGGTCACTGGAGCTGTGAGACTGTGGCAGTAAACAGAACCGAACCCAGGTCACTGGAGCTGTGAGACTGTGGCAGTAAACAGAACCGAACCCGGGTCACTGGAGCTGTGAGACTGTGGCAGTAAACAGAACTGAACCCGGGACACTGGAGCTGTGAGACTGTGGCAGTAAATAGAACCGAACCCAGGTCACTGGAGCTGTGAGACTGTGGCAGTAAACGGAACCGAACCCGGGACACTGGAGCTGTGAGACTGTGGCAGTAAACAGAACCGAACCCAGGTCACTGGAGCTGTGAGACTGTGGCAGTAAACAGACCCAAACCCGGGACACTGGAGCTGTGAGACTGTGGCAGTAAACAGAACTGAACCCGGGACACTGGAGCTGTGAGACTGTGGCAGTAAACAGAACTGAACCCGGGTCACTGGAGCTGTGAGACTGTGACAGTAAACAGAACCGAACCCGGGACACTGGAGCTGTGAGACTGTGGCAGTAAACAGAACTGAACCCGGGTCACTGGAGCTGTGAGACTGTGGCAGTAAACAGAACCGAACCCGGGACACTGGAGCTGTGAGACTGTGGCAGTAAACAGAACCGAACCCAGTTCACTGGAGCTGTGAGACTGTGGCAGTAAAAAGAACCGAACCCGGGACACTGGAGCTGTGAGACTGTGACAGTAAACAGAACCGAACCCGGTACACTGGAGCTGTGAGACTGTGGCAGTAAACAGAACTGAACCCGGGTCACTGGAGCTGTGAGACTGTGGCAGTAAACAGAACCGAACCCGGGACACTGGAGCTGTGAGACTGTGGCAGTAAACAGAACCGAACCCAGGTCACTGGAGCTGTGAGACTGTGGCAGTAAACAGAACCGAAACCGGGTCACTGGAGCTGTGAGACTGTGGCAGTAAACAGAACCGAACCCGGGACACTGGAGCTGTGAGACTGTGGCAGTAAACAGAACTGAACCCGGGACACTGGAGCTGTGAGACTGTGGCAGTAAACAGAACCGAACCCGGGTCACTGGAGCTGTGAGACTGTGGCAGTAAACAGAACCGAACCTGGGACACTGGAGCTGTGAGACTGTGACAGTAAACAGAACCGAACCCGGGACACTGGAGCTGTGAGACTGTGGCAGTAAACAGAACTGAACCCGGGACACTGGAGCTGTGAGACTGTGGCAGTAAACAGAACCGAACCCGGGACACTGGAGCTGTGAGACTGTGGCAGTAAACAGAACCGAACGCAGGTCACTGGAGCTGTGAGACTGTGGCAGTAAACAGAACCGAACCCGGGACACTGGAGCTGTGAGACTGTGGCAGTAAACAGAACCGAACCCGGGACACTGGAGCTGTGAGACTGTGGCAGTAAACAGAACCGAACCCAGGTCACTGGAGCTGTGAGACTGTGGCAGTAAACAGAACTGAACCCGGGTCACTGGAGCTGTGAGACTGTGACAGTAAACAGAACCGAACCCGGGACACTGGAGCTGTGAGACTGTGGCAGTAAACAGAACTGAACCCGGGTCACTGGAGCTGTGAGACTGTGGCAGTAAACAGAACCGAACCCGGGACACTGGAGCTGTGAGACTGTGGCAATAAACAGAACCGAACCCAGGTCACTGGAGCTGTGAGACTGTGGCAGTAAACAGAACCGAACCCGGGACACTGGAGCTGTGAGACTGTGACAGTAAACAGAACCGAACCCGGTACACTGGAGCTGTGAGACTGTGGCAGTAAACAGAACTGAACCCGGGTCACTGGAGCTGTGAGACTGTGGCAGTAAACAGAACCGAACCCGGGACACTGGAGCTGTGAGACTGTGGCAGTAAACAGAACCGAACCCAGGTCACTGGAGCTGTGAGACTGTGGCAGTAAACAGAACCGAAACCGGGTCACTGGAGCTGTGAGACTGTGGCAGTAAACAGAACCGAACCCGGGACACTGGAGCTGTGAGACTGTGGCAGTAAACAGAACTGAACCCGGGACACTGGAGCTGTGAGACTGTGGCAGTAAACAGAACCGAACCCGGGTCACTGGAGCTGTGAGACTGTGGCAGTAAACAGAACCGAACCTGGGACACTGGAGCTGTGAGACTGTGACAGTAAACAGAACCGAACCCGGGACACTGGAGCTGTGAGACTGTGGCAGTAAACAGAACTGAACCCGGGACACTGGAGCTGTGAGACTGTGGCAGTAAACAGAACCGAACCCGGGACACTGGAGCTGTGAGACTGTGGCAGTAAACAGAACCGAACGCAGGTCACTGGAGCTGTGAGACTGTGGCAGTAAACAGAACCGAACCCGGGACACTGGAGCTGTGAGACTGTGGCAGTAAACAGAACCGAACCCGGGACACTGGAGCAGTGAGACTGTGGCAGTAAACAGAACCGAACCCAGGTCACTGGAGCTGTGAGACTGTGGCAGTAAACAGAACCGAACCCAGGTCACTGGAGCTGTGAGACTGTGGCAGTAAACAGAACTGAACCCGGGACACTGGAGCTGTGAGACTGTGGCAGTAAACAGAACTGAACCCGGGTCACTGGAGCTGTGAGACTGTGGCAGTAAACAGAACCGAACCCAGGTCACTGGAGCTGTGAGACTGTGGCTGTAAACAGAACCGAACCCAGGTCACTGGAGCTGTGAGACTGTGGCAGTAAACAGAACCGAACCCGGGACACTGGAGCTGTGAAACTGTGGCAGTAAACAGAACTGAACTCGGGTCACTGGAGCTGTGAGACTGTGACAGTAAACAGAACCGAACCCAGGTCACTGGAGCTGTGAGACTGTGGCAGTAAACAGAACCGAACCTGGGTCACTGGAGCTGTGAGACTGTGGCAGTAAACAGAACCGAACCCAGGTCACTGGAGCTGTGAGACTGTGGCAGTAAACAGAACCGAACCCGGGACACTGGAGCTGTGAGACTGTGGCAGTAAACAGAACCGAACCCGGGTCACTGGAGCTGTGAGACTGTGGCAGTAAACAGAACCGAACCCAGGTCACTGGAGCTGTGAGACTGTGGCAGTAAACAGAACCGAACCCAGGTCACTGGAGCTGTGAGACTGTGGCAGTAAACAGAACCGAATCCGGGACACTGGAGCTGTGAGACTGTGACAGTAAACAGAACCGAACCCGGGTCACTGGAGCTGTGAGACTGTGGCAGTAAACAGAACCGAACCCAGGTCACTGGAGCTGTGAGACTGTGGCTGTAAACAGAACCGAACCCGGGACACTGGAGCTGTGAGACTGTGGCAGTAAACAGAACCGAACCCGGGTCACTGGAGCTGTGAGACTGTGGCAGTAAACAGAACCGAACCCGGGACACTGGAGCTGTGAGACTGTGGCAGTAAACAGAACCGAACCCAGGTCACTGGAGCTGTGAGACTGTGGCAGTAAACAGAACCGAACCCGGGACACTGGAGCTGTGAGACTGTGGCAGTAAACAGAACCGAACCCGGGTCACTGGAGCTGTGAGACTGTGGCAGTAAACAGAACCGAACCCGGGACACTGGAGCTGTGAGACTGTGGCAGTAAACAGAACCGAACCCGGGTCACTGGAGCTGTGAGACTGTGGCAGTAAACTGAACCGAACCCGGGTCACTGGAGCTGTGAGGCTGTGGCAGTAAACAGAACCGAAACCGGGTCACTGGAGCTGTGAGACTGTGGCAGTAAACAGAACCGAACCCGGGACACTGGAGCTGTGAGACTGTGGCAGTAAACAGAACTGAACCCGGGTCACTGAAGCTGTGAGACTGTGGCAGTAAACAGAACCGAACCCGGGACACTGGAGCTGTGAGACTGTGGCAGTAAACAGAACTGAACCCGGGACACTGGAGCTGTGAGACTGTGGCAGTAAACAGAACCGAACCCGGGTCACTGGAGCTGTGAGACTGTGGCAGTAAACAGAACCGAACCCGGGACACTGGAGCTGTGAGACTGTGACAGTAAACAGAACCGAACCCGGGACACTGGAGCTGTGAGACTGTGGCAGTAAACAGAACTGAACCCGGGTCACTGGAGCTGTGAGACTGTGGCAGTAAACAGAACCAAACCCGGGACACTGGAGCTGTGAGACTGTGGCAGTAAACAGAACTGAACCCGGGACACTGGAGCTGTGAGACTGTGGCAGTAAACAGAACTGAACCCGGGTCACTGGAGCTGTGAGACTGTGACAGTAAACAGAACCGAACCCGGGACACTGGAGCTGTGAGACTGTGGCAGTAAACAGAACTGAACCCGGGTCACTGGAGCTGTGAGACTGTGGCAGTAAACAGAACCGAACCCGGGACACTGGAGCTGTGAGACTGTGGCAGTAAACAGAACCGAACCCAGGTCACTGGAGCTGTGAGACTGTGGCAGTAAACAGAACCGAACCCGGGACACTGGAGCTGTGAGACTGTGACAGTAAACAGAACCGAACCCGGTACACTGGAGCTGTGAGACTGTGGCAGTAAACAGAACTGAACCCGGGTCACTGGAGCTGTGAGACTGTGGCAGTAAACAGAACCGAACCCGGGACACTGGAGCTGTGAGACTGTGGCAGTAAACAGAACCGAACCCAGGTCACTGGAGCTGTGAGACTGTGGCAGTAAACAGAACCGAAACCGGGTCACTGGAGCTGTGAGACTGTGGCAGTAAACAGAACCGAACCCGGGACACTGGAGCTGTGAGACTGTGGCAGTAAACAGAACTGAACCCGGGACACTGGAGCTGTGAGACTGTGGCAGTAAACAGAACCGAACCCGGGTCACTGGAGCTGTGAGACTGTGGCAGTAAACAGAACCGAACCTGGGACACTGGAGCTGTGAGACTGTGACAGTAAACAGAACCGAACCCGGGACACTGGAGCTGTGAGACTGTGGCAGTAAACAGAACTGAACCCGGGACACTGGAGCTGTGAGACTGTGGCAGTAAACAGAACCGAACCCGGGACACTGGAGCTGTGAGACTGTGGCAGTAAACAGAACCGAACGCAGGTCACTGGAGCTGTGAGACTGTGGCAGTAAACAGAACCGAACCCGGGACACTGGAGCTGTGAGACTGTGGCAGTAAACAGAACCGAACCCGGGACACTGGAGCTGTGAGACTGTGGCAGTAAACAGAACCGAACCCAGGTCACTGGAACTGTGAGACTGTGGCAGTAAACAGAACCGAACCCAGGTCACTGGAGCTGTGAGACTGTGGCAGTAAACAGAACTGAACCCGGGACACTGGAGCTGTGAGACTGTGGCAGTAAACAGAACTGAACCCGGGTCACTGGAGCTGTGAGACTGTGGCAGTAAACAGAACCGAACCCAGGTCACTGGAGCTGTGAGACTGTGGCTGTAAACAGAACCGAACCCAGGTCACTGGAGCTGTGAGACTGTGGCAGTAAACAGAACCGAATCCGGGACACTGGAGCTGTGAGACTGTGGCAGTAAATAGAACTGAACTCGGGTCACTGGAGCTGTGAGACTGTGACAGTAAACAGAACCGAACCCAGGTCACTGGAGCTGTGAGACTGTGGCAGTAAACAGAACTGAACCCGGGACACTGGAGCGGTGAGACTGTGGCAGTAAACAGAACCGAACCCAGGTCACTGGAGCTGTGAGACTGTGGCAGTAAACAGAACCGAACCTGGGTCACTGGAGCTGTGAGACTGTGGCAGTAAACAGAACCGAACCCAGGTCACTGGAGCTGTGAGACTGTGGCAGTAAACAGAACCGAACCCAGGTCACTGGAGCTGTGAGACTGTGGCAGTAAACAGAACTGAACCCGGGACACTGGAGCGGTGAGACTGTGGCAGTAAACAGAACCGAACCCAGGTCATTGGAGCTGTGAGACTGTGGCAGTAAACAGAACCGAACCTGGGTCACTGGAGCTGTGAGACTGTGGCAGTAAACAGAACCGAACCCAGGTCACTGGAGCTGTGAGACTGTGGCAGTAAACAGAACCGAACCCGGGACACTGGAGCTGTGAGACTGTGGCAGTAAACAGAACCGAACCCGGGTCACTGGAGCTGTGAGACTGTGGCAGTAAACAGAACCGAACCCAGGTCACTGGAGCTGTGAGACTGTGGCAGTAAACAGAACCGAACCCAGGTCACTGGAGCTGTGAGACTGTGGCAGTAAACAGAACCGAATCCGGGACACTGGAGCTGTGAGACTGTGACAGTAAACAGAACCGAACCCGGGTCACTGGAGCTGTGAGACAGTGGCAGTAAACAGAACCGAACCCGGGACACTGGAGCTGTGAGACTGTGGCTGTAAACAGAACCGAACCCGGGTCACTGGAGCTGTGAGACTGTGGCAGTAAACAGAACCGAACCCGGGACACTGGAGCTGTGAGACTGTGGCAGTAAACAGAACCGAACCCAGGTCACTGGAGCTGTGAGACTGTGGCAGTAAACAGAACCGAACCCGGGACACTGGAGCTGTGAGACTGTGGCAGTAAACAGAACCGAACCCGGGTCACTGGAGCTGTGAGACTGTGGCAGTAAACAGAACCGAACCCGGGACACTGGAGCTGTGAGACTGTGGCAGTAAACAGAACCGAACCCGGGTCACTGGAGCTGTGAGACTGTGGCAGTAAACTGAACCGAACCCGGGTCACTGGAGCTGTGAGGCTGTGGCAGTAAACAGAACCGAAACCGGGTCACTGGAGCTGTGAGACTGTGACAGTAAACAGAACCGAACCCGGGACACTGGAGCTGTGAGACTGTGGCAGTAAACAGAACTGAACCCGGGACACTGGAGCTGTGAGACTGTGGCAGTAAACAGAACCGAACCCGGGTCACTGGAGCTGTGAGACTGTGGCAGTAAACAGAACCGAACCCGGGTCACTGGAGCTGTGAGACTGTGGCAGTAAACAGAACCGAACCCGGGACACTGGAGCTGTGAGACTGTGACAGTAAACAGAACCGAACCCGGGACACTGGAGCTGTGAGACTGTGGCAGTAAACAGAACTGAACCCGGGTCACTGGAGCTGTGAGACTGTGGCAGTAAACAGAACCGAACCTGGGTCACTGGAGCTGTGAGACTGTGGCAGTAAACAGAACCGAACCCGGGTCAGTGGTGCTGTGAGACTGTGGCAGTAAACAGAACCGAACCCGGGACACTGGAGCTGTGAGACTGTGGCAGTAAACAGAACCGAACCCAGGTCACTGGAGCTGTGAGACTGTGGCAGTAAACAGAACCGAACCCAGGTCACTGGAGCTGTGAGACTGTGGCAGTAAACAGAACCAAACCCGGGACACTGGAGCTGTGAGACTGTGGCAGTAAACAGAACTGAACCCGGGACACTGGAGCTGTGAGACTGTGGCAGTAAACAGAACTGAACCCGGGTCACTGGAGCTGTGAGACTGTGACAGTAAACAGAACCGAACCCGGGACACTGGAGCTGTGAGACTGTGGCAGTAAACAGAACTGAACCCGGGTCACTGGAGCTGTGAGACTGTGGCAGTAAACAGAACCGAACCCGGGACACTGGAGCTGTGAGACTGTGGCAGGAAACAGAACCGAACCCAGGTCACTGGAGCTGTGAGACTGTGGCAGTAAACAGAACCGAACCCGGGACACTGGAGCTGTGAGACTGTGACAGTAAACAGAACCGAACCCGGTACACTGGAGCTGTGAGACTGTGGCAGTAAACAGAACTGAACCCGGGTCACTGGAGCTGTGAGACTGTGGCAGTAAACAGAACCGAACCCGGGACACTGGAGCTGTGAGACTGTGGCAGTAAACAGAACCGAACCCAGGTCACTGGAGCTGTGAGACTGTGGCAGTAAACAGAACCGAGCCCGGGACACTGGAGCTGTGAGTCTGTGGCAGTAAACAGAACCGAACCCGGGACACTGGAGCTGTGAGACTGTGGCAGTAAACAGAACCGAACCCAGGTCACTGCAGCTGTGAGACTGTAGCAGTAAACAGAACCGAACCTGGGTCACTGGAGCTGTGAGACTGTGGCAGTAAACAGAACCGAACCCGGGTCACTGGAGCTGTGAGACTGTGGCAGTAAACAGAACCGAACCCGGGACACTGGAGCTGTGAGACTGTGGCAGTAAACAGAACCGAACCCAGGTCACTGGAGCTGTGAGACTGTGGCAGTAAACAGAACCGAACCCGGGACACTGGAGCTGTGAGACTGTGGCAGTAAACAGAACCGAACCCGGGTCACTGGAGCTGTGAGACTGTGGCAGTAAACAGAACCGAACCCGGGACACTGGAGCTGTGAGACTGTGGCAGTAAACAGAACCGAACCCGGGTCACTGGAGCTGTGAGACTGTGGCAGTAAACAGAACTGAACCCAGGTCACTGGAGCTGTGAGACTGTGGCAGTAAACAGAACTGAACCCGGGTCACTGGAGCTGTGAGACTGTGACAGTAAACAGAACCGAACCCAGGTCACTGGAGCTGTGAGACTGTGGCAGTAAACAGAACCGAATCCGGGTCACTGGAGCTGTGAGACTGTGGCAGTAAACAGAACCGAACCCGGGTCACTGGAGCTGTGAGACTGTGGCAGTAAACAGAACCGAACCCAGGTCACTGGAGCTGTGAGACTGTGGCAGTAAACAGAACCGTACCCGGGACACTGGAGCTGTGAGACTGTGGCAGTAAACAGAACCGTACCCGGGACACTGGAGCTGTGAGACTGTGGCAGTAAACAGAACTGAACCCGGGTCACTGGAGCTGTGAGACTGTGACAGTAAACAGAACCGAAACCGGGTCACTGGAGCTGTGAGACTGTGGCAGTAAACAGAACTGAACCCGGGTCACTGGAGCTGTGAGGCTGTGGCAGTAAACAGAACCGAAACCGGGTCACTGGAGCTGTGAGACTGTGGCAGTAAACAGAACCGAACCCGGGTCACTGGAGCTGTGAGACTGTGGCAGTAAACAGAACCGAACCCAGGACACTGGAGCTGTGAGACTGTGGCAGTAAACAGAACTGAACCCGGGTCACTGAAGCTGTGAGACTGTGGCAGTAAACAGAACCGAACCCGGGATACTGGAGCTGTGAGACTGTGGCAGTAAACAGAACTGAACCCGGGACACTGGAGCTGTGAGACTGTGGCAGTAAACAGAACCGAACCCGGGTCACTGGAGCTGTGAGACTGTGGCAGTAAACAGAACCGAACCCGGGACACTGGAGCTGTGAGACTGTGACAGTAAACAGATCCGAACCCGGGACACTGGAGCTGTGAGACTGTGGCAGTAAACAGAACTGAACCCGGGTCACTGGAGCTGTGAGACTGTGGCAGTAAACAGAACCGAACCCGGGACACTGGAGCTGTGAGACTGTGGCAGTAAACAGAACCGAACCCAGGTCACTGGAGCTGTGAGACTGTGGCAGTAAACAGAACCGAACCCGGGACACTGGAGCTGTGAGACTGTGGCAGTAAACAGAACCGAACCCGGGTCACTGGAGCTGTGAGACTGTGGCAGTAAACAGAACCGAACCCGGGACACTGGAGCTGTGAGACTGTGGCAGTAAACAGAACCGAACCCGGGTCACTGGAGCTGTGAGACTGTGGCAGTAAACAGAACTGAACCCAGGTCACTGGAGCTGTGAGACTGTGGCAGTAAACAGAACTGAACCCGGGTCACTGGAGCTGTGAGACTGTGACAGTAAACAGAACCGAACCCAGGTCACTGGAGCTGTGAGACTGTGGCAGTAAACAGAACCGAATACGGGTCACTGGAGCTGTGAGACTGTGGCAGTAAACAGAACCGAACCCGGGTCACTGGAGCTGTGAGACTGTGGCAGTAAACAGAACCGAACCCGGGTCACTGGAGCTGTGAGACTGTGGCAGTAAACAGAACCGAACCCAGGTCACTGGAGCTGTGAGACTGTGGCAGTAAACAGAACCGTACCCGGGACACTGGAGCTGTGAGACTGTGGCAGTAAACAGAACCGTACCCGGGACACTGGAGCTGTGAGACTGTGGCAGTAAACAGAACTGAACCCGGGTCACTGGAGCTGTGAGACTGTGACAGTAAACAGAACCGAAACCGGGTCACTGGAGCTGTGAGACTGTGGCAGTAAACAGAACTGAACCCGGGTCACTGGAGCTGTGAGGCTGTGGCAGTAAACAGAACCGAAACCGGGTCACTGGAGCTGTGAGACTGTGACAGTAAACAGAACCGAACCCGGGTCACTGGAGCTGTGAGACTGTGGCAGTAAACAGAACCGAACCCGGGTCACTGGAGCTGTGAGACTGTGGCAGTAAACAGAACCGAACCCAGGTCACTGGAGCTGTGAGACTGTGGCAGTAAACAGAACCGTACCCGGGACACTGGAGCTGTGAGACTGTGGCAGTAAACAGAACTGAACCCGGGTCACTGGAGCTGTGAGACTGTGACAGTAAACAGAACCGAACCCGGGTCACTGGAGCTGTGAGACTGTGGCAGTAAACAGAACCGTACCCGGGACACTGGAGCTGTGAGACTGTGGCAGTAAACAGAACTGAACCCGGGTCACTGGAGCTGTGAGACTGTGACAGTAAACAGAACCGAAACCGGGTCACTGGAGCTGTGAGACTGTGGCAGTAAACAGAACTGAACCCGGGTCACTGGAGCTGTGAGGCTGTGGCAGTAAACAGAACCGAAACCGGGTCACTGGAGCTGTGAGACTGTGGCAGTAAACAGAACCGAACCCGGGTCACTGGAGCTGTGAGACTGTGGCAGTAAACAGAACCGAACCCGGGACACTGGAGCTGTGAGACTGTGACAGTAAACAGAACCGAACCCGGGACACTGGAGCTGTGAGACTGTGGCAGTAAACAGAACTGAACCCGGGTCACTGGAGCTGTGAGACTGTGACAGTAAACAGAACCGAACCCGGGACACTGGAGCTGTGAGACTGTGGCAGTAAACAGAACTGAACCCGGGTCACTGGAGCTGTGAGACTGTGGCAGTAAACAGAACCGAACCCGGGACACTGGAGCTGTGAGACTGTGGCAGTAAACAGAACCGAACCCGGGACACTGAAGCTGTGAGACTGTGGCAGTAAACAGAACCGAACCCGGGTCACTGGAGCTGTGAGACTGTGGCAGTAAACAGAACCGAACCCAGGTCACTGGAGCTGTGAGACTGTGGCAGTAAACAGAACCGAACCCGGGACACTGGAGCTGTGAGACTGTGGCAGTAAGCAGAACCGAACCCGGGACACTGGAGCTGTGAGACTGTGGCAGTAAACAGAACCGAACCCAGGTCACTGGAGCTGTGAGACTGTGGCAGTAAACAGAACCGAACCTGGGTCACTGGAGCTGTGAGACTGTGGCAGTAAACAGAACCGAACCCGGGTCACTGGAGCTGTGAGACTGTGGCAGTAAACAGAACCGAACCCGGGACACTGGAGCTGTGAGACTGTGGCAGTAAACAGAACCGAACCGGGGACACTGGAGCTGTGAGACTGTGGCAGTAAACAGAACCGAACCCAGGTCACTGGAGCTGTGAGACTGTAGCAGTAAACAGAACCAAACCCGGGACACTGGAGCTGTGAGACTGTGGCAGTAAACAGAACCGAACCCGGGACACTGGAGCTGTGAGACTGTGGCAGTAAACAGAACTGAACCCGGGTCACTGGAGCTGTGAGACTGTGACAGTAAACAGAACCGAACCCGGGACACTGGAGCTGTGAGACTGTGGCAGTAAACAGAACTGAACCCGGGTCACTGGAGCTGTGAGACTGTGGCAGTAAACAGAACCGAACCCGGGACACTGGAGCAGTGAGACTGTGGCAGTAAACAGAACCGAACCCGGGACACTGGAGCAGTGAGACTGTGGCAGTAAACAGAACCGAACCCAGGTCACTGGAGCTGTGAGACTGTGGCAGTAAACAGAACCGAACCCGGGACACTGGAGCTGTGAGACTGTGACAGTAAACAGAACCGAACCCGGTACACTGGAGCTGTGAGACTGTGGCATTAAACAGAACTGAACCCGGGTCACTGGAGCTGTGAGACTGTGGCAGTAAACAGAACCGAACCCGGGACACTGGAGCTGTGAGACTGTGGCAGTAAACAGAACCGAACCCAGGTCACTGGAGCTGTGAGACTGTGGCAGTAAACAGAACAGAACCCGGGACACTGGAGCTGTGAGACTGTGGCAGTAAACAGAACCGAACCCGGGACACTGGAGCTGTGAGACTGTGGCAGTAAACAGAACCGAACCCAGGTCACTGGAGCTGTGAGACTGTAGCAGTAAACAGAACCGAACCTGGGTCACTGGAGCTGTGAGACTGAGGCAGTAAACAGAACCGAACCCGGGTCACTGGAGCTGTGAGACTGTGGCAGTAAACAGAACCGAACCCGGGACACTGGAGCTGTGAGACTGTGGCAGTAAACAGAACCGAACCCAGGTCACTGGAGCTGTGAGACTGTGGCAGTAAACAGAACCGAACCCGGGACACTGGAGCTGTGAGACTGTGGCAGTAAACAGAACCGAACCCGGGACACTGGAGCTTTGAGACTGTGGCAGTAAACAGAACCGAACCCGGGACACTGGAGCTGTGAGACTGTGGCAGTAAACAGAACCGAACCCAGGTCACTGGAGCTGTGAGACTGTGGCAGTAAACAGAACCGAACCCGGGACACTGGAGCTGTGAGACTGTGGCAGTAAACAGAACCGAACCCGGGTCACTGGAGCTGTGAGACTGTGGCAGTAAACAGAACCGAACCCGGGACACTGGAGCTTTGAGACTGTGGCAGTAAACAGAACCGAACCCGGGTCACTGGAGCTGTGAGACTGTGGCAGTAAACAGAACTGAACCCGGGTCACTGGAGCTGTGAGACTGTGACAGTAAACAGAACCGAACCCAGGTCACTGGAGCTGTGAGACTGTGGCAGTAAACAGAACCGAACCCGGGTCACTGGAGCTGTGAGACTGTGGCAGTAAACAGAACCGAACCCGGGTCACTGCAGCTGTGAGACTGTGGCAGTAAACAGAACCGAACCTAGGTCACTGGAGCTGTGAGACTGTGGCAGTAAACAGAACTGAACCCGGGACACTGGAGCTGTGAGACTGTGGCAGTAAACAGAACCGTACCCGGGACACTGGAGCTGTGAGACTGTGGCAGTAAACAGAACTGAACCCTGGTCACTGAATCTGTGAGACTGTGACAGTAAACAGAACCGAACCCGGGACACTGGAGCTGTGAGACTGTGGCAGTAAACAGAACTGAACCCGGGTCACTGGAGCTGTGAGACTGTGGCAGTAAACAGAACCGAACCCGGGACACTGGAGCTGTGAGACTGTGGCAGTAAACAGAACCGAACCCGGGACACGGGAGCTGTGAGACTGTGGCAGTAAACAGAACCGAACCCGGGTCACTGGAGCTGTGAGACTGTGGCAGTAAACAGAACCGAACCCGGGACACTGGAGCTGTGAGACTGTGGCAGTAAACAGAACCGAACCCGGGTCACTGGAGCTGTGAGACTGTGGCAGTCCCCAGAACCGAACCCAGGACACTGGAGCTGTGAGACTGTGACAGTAAACAGAACCGAACCCGGGACACTGGAGCTGTGAGACTGTGGCAGTAAACAGAACTGAACCCGGGTCACTGGAGCTGTGAGACTGTGACAGTAAACAGAACCGAAACCGGGACACTGGAGCTGTGAGACTGTGGCAGTAAACAGAACTGAACCCGGGACACTGGAGCTGTGAGACTGTGGCAGGAAACAGAACTGAACCCGGGTCACTGGAGCTGTGAGACTGTGGCAAAAAACAGAACTGAACCCGGGTCACTGAAGCTGTGAGACTGTTCCAGTAAACAGAACTGAACCCGGGTCACTGGAGCTGTGAGACTGTGGCAGTAAACAGAACTGAACCCGGGTCACTGGAGCTGTGAGACTGTGGCAGTAAACAGAACTGAACCCGGGACACTGGAGCTGTGAGACTGTGGCAGGAAACAGAACTGAACCCGGGACACTGGAGCTGTGAGACTGTGGCAGTAAACAGAACCGAACTCGGGACACTGGAGCTGTGAGACTGTGGCAGTAAACAGAACCGAACCCGGGTCACTGGAGCTGTGAGACTGTGGCAGTAAACAGAACCGAACCCGGGACACTGGAGATGTGAGACTGTGGCAGTAAACAGAACCGAACCCGGGTCACTGGAGCTGTGAGACTGTGGAAGTAAACAGAACTGAACCCGGGTCACTGGAGCTGTGAGACTGTGACAGTAAACAGAACCGAACCCGGGTCACTGGAGCTGTGAGACTGTGGCAGTAAACAGAACCGAACCCGGGTCACTGGAGCTGTGAGACTGTGGCAGTAAACAGAACCGAACCCGGGTCACTGGAGCTGTGAGACTGTGGCAGTAAACAGAACCGAACCCAGGTCACTGGAGCTGTGAGACTGTGGCAGTAAACAGAACCGTACCCGGGACACTGGAGCTGTGAGACTGTGGCAGTAAACAGAACTGAACCCAGGTCACTGGAGCTGTGAGACTGTGGCAGTGAACAGAACCGTACCCGGGACACTGGAGCTGTGAGACTGTGGCAGTAAACAGAACTGAACCCGGGTCACTGGAGCTGTGAGACTGTGACAGTAAACAGAACCGAAACCGGGTCACTGGAGCTGTGAGACTGTGGCAGTAAACAGAACTGAACCCGGGTCACTGGAGCTGTGAGGCTGTGGCAGTAAACAGAACCGAAACCGGGTCACTGGAGCTGTGAGACTGTGGCAGTAAACAGAACCGAACCCGGGACACTGGAGCTGTGAGACTGTGGCAGTAAACAGAACCGAACCCAGGTCACTGGAGCTGTGAGGCTGTGGCAGTAAACAGAACTGAACCCGGGTCACTGAAGCTGTGAGACTGTGGCAGTAAACAGAACCGAACCCGGGACACTGGAGCTGTGAGACTGTGGCAGTAAACAGAACTGAACCCGGGACACTGGAGCTGTGAGACTGTGGCAGTAAACAGAACCGAACCCGGGTCACTGGAGCTGTGAGACTGTGGCAGTAAACAGAACCGAACCCGGGACACTGGAGCTGTGAGACTGTGACAGTAAACAGAACCGAACCCGGGACACTGGAGCTGTGAGACTGTGGCAGTAAACAGAACTGAACCCGGGTCACTGGAGCTGTGAGACTGTGACAGTAAACAGAACCGAAACCGGGACACTGGAGCTGTGAGACTGTGGCAGTAAACAGAACTGAACCCGGGTCACTGGAGCTGTGAGACTGTGGCAGTAAACAGAACCGAACCCGGGACACTGGAGCTGTGAGACTGTGGCAGTAAACAGAACCGAACCCGGGACACTGGAGCTGTGAGACTATGGCAGTAAACAGAACCGAACCCGGGTCACTGGAGCTGTGAGACTGTGGCAGTAAACAGAACCGAACCCAGGTCAATGGAGCTGTGAGACTGTGGCAGTAAACAGAACCGAACCCGGGACACTGGAGCTGTGAGACTGTGGCAGTAAGCAGAACCGAACCCGGGACACTGGAGCTGTGAGACTGTGGCAGTAAACAGAACCGAACCCAGGTCACTGGAGCTGTGAGACTGTGGCAGTAAACAGAACCGAACCTGGGTCACTGGAGCTGTGAGACTGTGGCAGTAAACAGAACCGAACCCGGGTCACTGGAGCTGTGAGACTGTGGCAGTAAACAGAACCGAACCCGGGACACTGGAGCTGTGAGACTGTGGCAGTAAACAGAACCGAACCCAGGTCACTGGAGCTGTGAGACTGTGGCAGTAAACAGAACCGAACCCGGGACACTGGAGCTGTGAGACTGTGGCAGTAAACAGAACCGAACCCAGGTCACTGGAGCTGTGAGACTGTGGCAGTAAACAGAACCAAACCCGGGACACTGGAGCTGTGAGACTGTGGCAGTAAACAGAACCGAACCCGGGACACTGGAGCTGTGAGACTGTGGCAGTAAACAGAACTGAACCCGGGTCACTGGAGCTGTGAGACTGTGACAGTAAACAGAACCGAACCCGGGACACTGGAGCTGTGAGACTGTGGCAGTAAACAGAACTGAACCCGGGTCACTGGAGCTGTGAGACTGTGGCAGTAAACAGAACCGAACCCGGGACACTGGAGCTGTGAGACTGTGGCAGTAAACAGAACCGAACCCAGGACACTGGAGCTGTGAGACTGTGGCAGTAAACAGAACCGAACCCAGGTCACTGGAGCTGTGAGACTGTGGCAGTAAACAGAACCGAACCCGGGACACTGGAGCTGTGAGACTGTGACAGTAAACAGAACCGAACCCGGTACACTGGAGCTGTGAGACTGTGGCAGTAAACAGAACTGAACCCGGGTCACTGGAGCTGTGAGACTGTGGCAGTAAACAGAACCGAACCCGGGACACTGGAGCTGTGAGACTGTGGCAGTAAACAGAACCGAACCCAGGTCACTGGAGCTGTGAGACTGTGGCAGTAAACAGAACCGAACCCGGGACACTGGAGCTGTGAGACTGTGGCAGTAAACAGAACCGAACCCGGGACACTGGAGCTGTGAGACTGTGGCAGTAAACAGAACCGAACCCGGGTCACTGGAGCTGTGAGACTGTGGCAGTAAACAGAACCGAACCCGGGTCACTGGAGCTGTGAGACTGTGGCAGTAAACAGAACCGAACCCGGGACACTGGAGCTGTGAGACTGTGGCAGTAAACAGAACCGAACCCGGGTCACTGGAGCTGTGAGACTGTGGCAGTAAACAGAACTGAACCCGGGTCACTGGAGCTGTGAGACTGTGACAGTAAACAGAACCGAACCCAGGTCACTGGAGCTGTGAGACTGTGGCAGTAAACAGAACCGAACCCGGGTCACTGGAGCTGTGAGACTGTGGCAGTAAACAGAACCGAACCCGGGTCACTGGAGCTGTGAGACTGTGGCAGTAAACAGAACCGAACCCAGGTCACTGGAGCTGTGAGACTGTGGCAGTAAACAGAACCGTACCCGGGACACTGGAGCTGTGAGACTGTGGCAGTAAACAGAACTGAACCCGGGTCACTGGAGCTGTGAGACTGTGACAGTAAACAGAACCGAACCCGGGACACTGGAGCTGTGAGACTGTGGCAGTAAACAGAACTGAACCCGGGTCATTGGAGCTGTGAGACTGTGGCAGTAAACAGAACCGAACCCGGGACACTGGAGCTGTGAGACTGTGGCAGTAAACAGAACCGAACCCGGGTCACTGGAGCTGTGAGACTGTGGCAGTAAACAGAACTGAACCCGGGTCACTGGAGCTGTGAGAATGTGGCAGTAAACAGAACCGAACCCGGGTCACTGGAGCTGTGAGACTGTGGCAGTAAACAGAACTGAACCCGGGTCACTGGAGCTGTGAGACTGTGGCAGTAAACAGAACCGAACCCGGGACACTGGAGCTGTGAGACTGTGGCAGTAAACAGAACCGAACCCGGGACACGGGAGCTGTGAGACTGTGGCAGTAAACAGAACCGAACCCGGGTCACTGGAGCTGTGAGACTGTGGCAGTAAACAGAACCTAACCCGGGACACTGGAGCTGTGAGACTGTGGCAGTAAGCAGAACCTAACCCGGGACACTGGAGCTGTGAGACTGTGGCAGTAAACAGAACCGAACCCAGGTCACTGGAGCTGTGAGACTGTGGCAGTAAACAGAACCGAACCTGGGTCACTGGAGCTGTGAGACTGTGGCAGTAAACTGAACCGAACCCGGGTCACTGGAGCTGTGAGACTGTGGCAGTAAACAGAACCGAACCCGGGACACTGGAGCTGTGAGACTGTGGCAGTAAACAGAACCGAACCCAGGTCACTGGAGCTGTGAGACTGTGGCAGTAAACAGAACCGAACCCGGGACACTGGAGCTGTGAGACTGTGGCAGTAAACAGAACCGAACCCAGGTCACTGGAGCTGTGAGACTGTGGCAGTAAACAGAACCAAACCCGGGACACTGGAGCTGTGAGACTGTGGCAGTAAACAGAACCGAACCCGGGACACTGGAGCTGTGAGACTGTGGCAGTAAACAGAACTGAACCCGGGTCACTGGAGCTGTGAGACTGTGACAGTAAACAGAACCGAACCCGGGACACTGGAGCTGTGAGACTGTGGCAGTAAACAGAACTGAACCCGGGTCACTGGAGCTGTGAGACTGTGGCAGTAAACAGAACCGAACCCGGGACACTGGAGCTGTGAGACTGTGGCAGTAAACAGAACCGAACCCAGGTCACTGGAGCTGTGAGACTGTGGCAGTAAACAGAACCGAACCCGGGACACTGGAGCTGTGAGACTGTGACAGTAAACAGAACCGAACCCAGGTCACTGGAGCTGTGAGACTGTGGCAGTAAACAGAAACGAACCCGGGACACTGGAGCTGTGAGACTGTGGCAGTAAACAGAACCGAACCCGGGTCACTGGAGCTGTGAGACTGTGGCAGTAAACAGAACCGAACCCGGGACACTGGAGCTGTGAGACTGTGGCAGTAAACAGAACCGAACCCGGGTCACTGGAGCTGTGAGACTGTGGCAGTAAACAGAACTGAACCCGGGTCACTGGAGCTGTGAGACTGTGACAGTAAACAGAACCGAACCCAGGTCACTGGAGCTGTGAGACTGTGGCAGTAAACAGAACCGAACCCGGGTCACTGGAGCTGTGAGACTGTGGCAGTAAACAGAACCGAACCCGGGTCACTGGAGCTGTGAGACTGTGGCAGTAAACAGAACCGAACCCAGGTCACTGGAGCTGTGAGACTGTGGCAGTAAACAGAACCGTACCCGGGACACTGGAGCTGTGAGACTGTGGCAGTAAACAGAACTGAACCCGGGTCACTGGAGCTGTGAGACTGTGACAGTAAACAGAACCGAACCCGGGACACTGGAGCTGTGAGACTGTGGCAGTAAACAGAACTGAACCCGGGTCACTGGAGCTGTGAGACTGTGGCAGTAAACAGAACCGAACCCGGGACACTGGAGCTGTGAGACTGTGGCAGTAAACAGAACCGAACCCGGGTCACTGGTGCTGTGAGACTGTGGCAGTAAACAGAACCTAACCCGGGACACTGGAGCTGTGAGACTGTGGCAGTAAACAGAACTGAACCCGGGTCACTGGAGCTGTGAGACTGTGACAGTAAACAGAACCGAACCCGGGACACTGGAGCTGTGAGACTGTGGCAGTAAACAGAACTGAACCCGGGTCACTGGAGCTGTGAGACTGTGGCAGTAAACAGAAGCGAACCCAGGTCACTGGAGCTGTGAGACTGTGGCAGTAAACAGAACTGAACCCGGGTCACTGGAGCTGTGAGACTGTGGCAGTAAACAGAACCGAACCCGGGACACTGGAGCTGTGAGACTGTGGCAGTAAACAGAACCGAACCCGGGTCACTGGAGCTGTGAGACTGTGGCAGTAAACAGAACCTAACCCGGGACACTGGAGCTGTGAGACTGTGGCAGTAAACAGAACTGAACCCGGGTCACTGGAGCTGTGAGACTGTGACAGTAAACAGAACCGAACCCGGGACACTGGAGCTGTGAGACTGTGGCAGTAAACAGAACTGAACCCGGGTCACTGGAGCTGTGAGACTGTGGCAGTAAACAGAACCGAACCCGGGACACTGGAGCTGTGAGACTGTGGCAGTAAACAGAACCGAACCCGGGACACTGGAGCTGTGAGACTGTGGCAGTAAACAGAACCGAACCCGGGTCACTGGAGCTGTGAGACTGTGGCAGTAAACAGAACCGAACCCAGGTCACTGGAGCTGTGAGACTGTGGCAGTAAATAGAACCGAACCCAGGTCACTGGAGCTGTGAGACTGTGGCAGTAAACAGAACCGAACCCGGGACACTGGAGCTGTGAGACTGTGGCAGTAAGCAGAACCGAACCCGGGACACTGGAGCTGTGAGACTGTGGCAGTAAACAGAACCGAACCCAGGTCACTGGAGCTGTGAGACTGTGGCAGTGAACAGAACCGAACCTGGGTCACTGGAGCTGTGAGACTGTGGCAGTAAACAGAACCGAACCCGGGTCACTGGAGCTGTGAGACTGTGGCAGTAAACAGAACCGAACCCGGGACACTGGAGCTGTGAGACTGTGGCAGTAAACAGAACCGAACCCAGGTCACTGGAGCTGTGAGACTGTGGCAGTAAACAGAACCGAACCCGGGACACTGGAGCTGTGAGACTGTGGCAGTAAACAGAACCGAACCCAGGTCACTGGAGCTGTGAGACTGTGGCAGTAAACAGAACCAAACCCGGGACACTGGAGCTGTGAGACTGCGGCAGTAAACAGAACCGAACCCGGGACACTGGAGCTGTGAGACTGTGGCAGTAAACAGAACCGAACCCAGGTCACTGGAGCTGTGAGACTGTGGCAGTAAACAGAACCGAACCCGGGTCACTGGAGCTGTGAGACTGTAGCAGTAAACAGAACCGAACCTGGGTCACTGGAGCTGTGAGACTGTGGCAGTAAACAGAACCGAACCCGGGTCACTGGAGCTGTGAGACTGTGGCAGTAATCAGAACCGAACCCGAACACTGGAGATGTGAGACTGTGGCAGTAAACAGAACCGAACCCGGGTCACTGGAGCTGTGAGACTGTGGCAGTAAACAGAACCGAACCCGGGACACTGGAGCTGTGAGACTGTGGCAGTAAACAGAACTGAACCCGGGTCACTGGAGCTGTGAGACTGTGACAGTAAACAGAACCGAACCCAGGTCACTGGAGCTGTGAGACTGTGGCAGTAAACAGAACCGAACCCGGGTCACTGGAGCTGTGAGACTGTGGCAGTAAACAGAACCGAACCCGGGTCACTGGAGCTGTGAGACTGTGGCAGTAAACAGAACCGAACCCAGGTCACTGGAGCTGTGAGACTGTGGCAGTAAACAGAACCGTACCCGGGACACTGGAGCTGTGAGACTGTGGCAGTAAACAGAACTGAACCCGGGTCACTGGAGCTGTGAGACTGTGACAGTAAACAGAACTGAACCCGGGACACTGGAGCTGTGAGACTGTGGCAGTAAACAGAACCGAACCCGGGACACTGGAGCTGTGAGACTGTGGCAGTAAACAGAACTGAACCCGGGACACTGGAGCTGTGAGACTGTGGCAGTAAACAGAACTGAACCCGGGACACTGGAGCTGTGAGACTGTGGCAGTAAACAGAACCGAACCCAGGACACTGGAGCTGTGAGACTGTGGCAGTAAACAGAACCGAACCCGGGTCACGGGAGCTGTGAGACTGTGGCAGTAAACAGAACCGAACCCGGGACACTGGAGCTGTGAGACTGTGGCAGTAAACAGAACAGAACCCGGGACACTGGAGCTGTGAGACTGTGGCAGTAAACAGAACCGAACCCGGGACACTGGAGCTGTGAGGTTGCGGCAGTAAACAGAACCGAACTCAGTTCACTGGAGCTGTGAGGTTGCGGCAGTAAACAGAACCGAACTCAGTTCACTGGAGCTGTGAGGTTGCGGCAGTAAACAGAACCGAACCCAGGACACTGGAGCTGTGAGACTGTGGCAGTAAACAGAACCGAACCCGGGACACTGGAGCTGTGAGACTGTGGCAGTAAACAGAACCGAACCCGGGACACTGGAGCTGTGAGACTGTGGCAGTAAACAGAACCGAACCCAGGTCACTGGAGCTGTGAGACTGTGGCAGTAAACAGAACCGAACCCGGGACACTGGAGCTGTGAGACTGTGGCAGTAAACAGAACTGAACCCGGGTCACTGGAGCTGTGAGACTGTGGCAGTAAACAGAACCGAACCCAGGTCACTGGAGCTGTGAGGTTGCGGCAGTAAACAGAACCGAACCCAGGTCACTGGAGCTGTGAGACTGTGGCAGTAAACAGAACCGAACCCGGGTCACTGGAGCTGTGAGACTGTGACAGTAAACAGAGCCGAACCCGGGACACTGGAGCTGTGAGACTGTGGCAGTAAAAAGAACCGAACCCGGGACACTGGAGCTGTGAGACTGTGGCAGTAAACAGAACTGAACCCGGGTCACTGGAGCTGTGAGACTGTGGCAGTAAACAGAACTGAACCCGGGTCACTGGAGCTGTGAGACTGTGGCAGTAAACAGAACCGAACCCGGGACACTGGAGCTGTGAGACTGTGGCAGTAAACAGAACCGAACCCGGGACACTGGAGCTGTGAGACTGTGGCAGTAAACAGAACCGAACCCGGGTCACTGGAGCTGTGAGACTGTGGCAGTAAACAGAACCGAACCCGGGACACTGGAGCTGTGAGACTGTGGCAGTAAACAGAACCGAACCCGGGTCACTGGAGCTGTGAGACTGTGGCAGTAAACAGAACCGAACCCGGGACACTGGAGCTGTGAGACTGTGGCAGTAAACAGAACCGAACCCGGGACACTGGAGCTGTGAGACTGTGGCAGTAAACAGAACCGAAACCGGGTCACTGGAGCTGTGAGACTGTGGCAGTAAACAGAACTGAACCCGGGACACTGGAGCTGTGAGACTGTGGCATTAAACAGAACCGAACCCGGGTCACTGGAGCTGTGAGACGGTGGCAGTAAACAGAACCGAACCCGGGTCACTGGAGCTGTGAGACTGTGGCAGTAAACAGAACTGAAACCGGGACAATGGAGCTGTGAGACTGTGGCAGTAAACAGAACCGAACCCGGGACACTGGAGCTGTGAGACTGTGGCAGTAAACAGAACTGAACCCGGGACACTGGAGCTGTGAGACTGTGGCAGTAAACAGAACTGAACCCGGGACACTGGAGCTGTGAGACTGTGGCAGTAAACAGAACCGAACCCAGGACACTGGAGCTGTGAGACTGTGGCAGTAAACAGAACCGAACCCGGGTCACGGGAGCTGTGAGACTGTGGCAGTAAACAGAACCGAACCCGGGACACTGGAGCTGTGAGACTGTGGCAGTAAACAGAACAGAACCCGGGACACTGGAGCTGTGAGACTGTGGCAGTAAACAGAACCGAACCCGGGACACTGGAGCTGTGAGGTTGCGGCAGTAAACAGAACCGAACTCAGTTCACTGGAGCTGTGAGGTTGCGGCAGTAAACAGAACCGAACCCAGGACACTGGAGCTGTGAGACTGTGGCAGTAAACAGAACCGAACCCGGGACACTGGAGCTGTGAGACTGTGGCAGTAAACAGAACCGAACCCGGGACACTGGAGCTGTGAGACTGTGGCAGTAAACAGAACCGAACCCAGGTCACTGGAGCTGTGAGACTGTGGCATTAAACAGAACCGAACCCGGGTCACTGGAGCTGTGAGACGGTGGCAGTAAACAGAACCGAACCCGGGTCACTGGAGCTGTGAGACTGTGGCAGTAAACAGAACTGATACCGGGACAATGGAGCTGTGAGACTGTGGCAGTAAACAGAACCGAACCCGGGACACTGGAGCTGTGAGACTGTGGCAGTAAACAGAACTGAACCCGGGACACTGGAGCTGTGAGACTGTGGCAGTAAACAGAACTGAACCCGGGACACTGGAGCTGTGAGACTGTGGCAGTAAACAGAACCGAACCCAGGACACTGGAGCTGTGAGACTGTGGCAGTAAACAGAACCGAACCCGGGTCACGGGAGCTGTGAGACTGTGGCAGTAAACAGAACCGAACCCGGGACACTGGAGCTGTGAGACTGTGGCAGTAAACAGAACAGAACCCGGGACACTGGAGCTGTGAGACTGTGGCAGTAAACAGAACCGAACCCGGGACACTGGAGCTGTGAGGTTGCGGCAGTAAACAGAACCGAACTCAGTTCACTGGAGCTGTGAGGTTGCGGCAGTAAACAGAACCGAACCCAGGACACTGGAGCTGTGAGACTGTGGCAGTAAACAGAACCGAACCCGGGACACTGGAGCTGTGAGACTGTGGCAGTAAACAGAACCGAACCCGGGACACTGGAGCTGTGAGACTGTGGCAGTAAACAGAACCGAACCCAGGTCACTGGAGCTGTGAGACTGTGGCAGTAAACAGAACCGAACCCGGGACACTGGAGCTGTGAGACTGTGGCAGTAAACAGAACTGAACCCGGGTCACTGGAGCTGTGAGACTGTGGCAGTAAACAGAACCGAACCCGGGACACTGGAGCTGTGAGACTGTGGCAGTAAACAGAACCGAACCCGGGACACTGGAGCTGTGAGACTGTGGCAGTAAACAGAACCGAAACCGGGTCACTGGAGCTGTGAGACTGTGGCAGTAAACAGAACTGAACCCGGGACACTGGAGCTGTGAGACTGTGGCATTAAACAGAACCGAACCCGGGTCACTGGAGCTGTGAGACGGTGGCAGTAAACAGAACCGAACCCGGGTCACTGGAGCTGTGAGACTGTGGCAGTAAACAGAACTGAAACCGGGACACTGGAGCTGTGAGACTGTGGCAGTAAACAGAACCGAACCCAGGTCACTGGAGCTGTGAGACTGTGGCAGTAAACAGAACCGAACCCGGGACACTGGAGCTGTGAGACTGTGGCAGTAAACAGAACTGAACCCGGGTCACTGGAGCTGTGAGTCTGTGGCAGTAAACAGAACCGAACCCAGGTCACTGGAGCTGTGAGGTTGCGGCAGTAAACAGAACCGAACCCAGGTCACTGGAGCTGTGAGACTGTGGCAGTAAACAGAACCTAACCCGGGTCACTGGAGCTGTGAGACTGTGACAGTAAACAGAGCCGAACCCGGGACACTGGAGCTGTGAGACTGTGGCAGTAAACAGAACCGAACCCGGGACACTGGAGCTGTGAGACTGTGGCAGTAAACAGAACTGAACCCGGGTCACTGGAGCTGTGAGACTGTGGCAGTAAACAGAACTGAACCCGGGTCACTGGAGCTGTGAGACTGTGGCAGTAAACAGAACCGAACCCGGGACACTGGAGCTGTGAGACTGTGGCAGTAAACAGAACCGAACCCGGGACACTGGAGCTGTGAGACTGTGGCAGTAAACAGAACCGAACCCGGGTCACTGGAGCTGTGAGACTGTGGCAGTAAACAGAACCGAACCCGGGACACTGGAGCTGTGAGACTGTGGCAGTAAACAGAACCGAACCCGGGTCACTGGAGCTGTGAGACTGTGGCAGTAAACAGAACCGAACCCGGGACACTGGAGCTGTGAGACTGTGGCAGTAAACAGAACCGAACCCGGGACACTGGAGCTGTGAGACTGTGGCAGTAAACAGAACCGAAACCGGGTCACTGGAGCTGTGAGACTGTGGCAGTAAACAGAACTGAACCCGGGACACTGGAGCTGTGAGACTGTGGCATTAAACAGAACCGAACCCGGGTCACTGGAGCTGTGAGACGGTGGCAGTAAACAGAACCGAACCCGGGTCACTGGAGCTGTGAGACTGTGGCAGTAAACAGAACTGAAACCGGGACACTGGAGCTGTGAGACTGTGGCAGTAAACAGAACCGAACCCGGGACACTGGAGCTGTGAGACTGTGGCAGTAAACAGAACTGAACCCGGGACACTGGAGCTGTGAGACTGTGGCAGTAAACAGAACTGAACCCGGGACACTGGAGCTGTGAGACTGTGGCAGTAAACAGAACCGAACCCAGGACACTGGAGCTGTGAGACTGTGGCAGTAAACAGAACCGAACCCGGGTCACGGGAGCTGTGAGACTGTGGCAGTAAACAGAACCGAACCCGGGACACTGGAGCTGTGAGACTGTGGCAGTAAACAGAACAGAACCCGGGACACTGGAGCTGTGAGACTGTGGCAGTAAACAGAACCGAACCCAGGACACTGGAGCTGTGAGGTTGCGGCAGTAAACAGAACCGAGCTCAGTTCACTGGAGCTGTGAGGTTGCGGCAGTAAACAGAACCGAACCCAGGACACTGGAGCTGTGAGACTGTGGCAGTAAACAGAACCGAACCCGGGACACTGGAGCTGTGAGACTGTGGCAGTAAACAGAACCGAACCCGGGACACTGGAGCTGTGAGACTGTGGCAGTAAACAGAACCGAACCCAGGTCACTGGAGCTGTGAGACTGTGGCAGTAAACAGAACCGAACCCGGGTCACTGGAGCTGTGAGACTGTGGCAGTAAACAGAACCGAACCCGGGACACTGGAGCTGTGAGACTGTGGCAGTAAACAGAACTGAACCCGGGTCACTGGAGCTGTGAGACTGTGGCAGTAAACAGAACCGAACCCGGGACACTGGAGCTGTGAGACTGTGGCAGTAAACAGAACCGAACCCGGGACACTGGAGCTGTGAGACTGTGGCAGTAAACAGAACCGAAACCGGGTCACTGGAGCTGTGAGACTGTGGCAGTAAACAGAACTGAACCCGGGACACTGGAGCTGTGAGACTGTGGCATTAAACAGAACCGAACCCGGGTCACTGGAGCTGTGAGACGGTGGCAGTAAACAGAACCGAACCCGGGTCACTGGAGCTGTGAGACTGTGGCAGTAAACAGAACTGAAACCGGGACACTGGAGCTGTGAGACTGTGGCAGTAAACAGAACCGAACCCGGGACACTGGAGCTGTGAGACTGTGGCAGTAAACAGAACTGAACCCGGGACACTGGAGCTGTGAGACTGTGGCAGTAAACAGAACTGAACCCGGGACACTGGAGCTGTGAGACTGTGGCAGTAAACAGAACCGAACCCAGGACACTGGAGCTGTGAGACTGTGGCAGTAAACAGAACCGAACCCGGGTCACGGGAGCTGTGAGACTGTGGCAGTAAACAGAACCGAACCCGGGACACTGGAGCTGTGAGACTGTGGCAGTAAACAGAACAGAACCCGGGACACTGGAGCTGTGAGACTGTGGCAGTAAACAGAACCGAACCCGGGACACTGGAGCTGTGAGGTTGCGGCAGTAAACAGAACCGAACTCAGTTCACTGGAGCTGTGAGGTTGCGGCAGTAAACAGAACCGAACCCAGGACACTGGAGCTGTGAGACTGTGGCAGTAAACAGAACCGAACCCGGGACACTGGAGCTGTGAGACTGTGGCAGTAAACAGAACCGAACCCGGGACACTGGAGCTTTGAGACTGTGGCAGTAAACAGAACCGAACCCAGGTCACTGGAGCTGTGAGACTGTGGCAGTAAACAGAACCGAACCCGGGACACTGGAGCTGTGAGACTGTGGCAGTAAACAGAACTGAACCCGGGTCACTGGAGCTGTGAGACTGTGGCAGTAAACAGAACCGAACCCAGGTCACTGGAGCTGTGAGGTTGCGGCAGTAAACAGAACCGAACCCAGGTCACTGGAGCTGTGAGACTGTGGCAGTAAACAGAACCGAACCCGGGTCACTGGAGCTGTGAGACTGTGGCAGTAAACAGAACCGAACCCGGGTCACTGGAGCTGTGAGACTGTGGCAGTAAACAGAACCGAACCCGGGACACTGGAGCTGTGAGACTGTGGCAGTAAACAGAACCGAACCCGGGACACTGGAGCTGTGAGACTGTGGCAGTAAACAGAACCGAACCCGGGACACTGGAGCTGTGAGACTGTGGCAGTAAACAGAACCGAACCCGGGACACTGGAGCTGTGAGACTGTGGCAGTAAACAGAACTGAACCCGGGACACTGGAGCTGTGAGACTGTGGCAGTAAACAGAACCGAACCCAGGTCACTGGAGCTGTGAGACTGTGGCAGTAAACAGAACTGAACCCAGGTCACTGGAGCTGTGAGGTTGCGGCAGTAAACAGAACCGAACCCAGGTCACGGGAGCTGTGAGACTGTGGCAGTAAACAGAACTGAACCCAGGTCACTGGAGCTGTGAGGTTGCGGCAGTAAACAGAACCGAACTCAGGTCACTGGAGCTGTGAGACTGTGGCAGTAAACAGAACCGAACCCAGGTCACAGGAGCTGTGAGGTTGCGGCAGTAAACAGAACCGAACCCAGGTCACTGGAGCTGTGAGACTGTGGCAGTAAACAGAACCGAACCCGGGACACTGGAGCTGTGAGACTGTGGCAGTAAACAGAACCGAACCCGGGTCACTGGAGCTGTGAGGTTGCGGCAGTAAACAGAACCGAACTCAGGTCACTGGAGCTGTGAGACTGTGGCAGTAAACAGAACCGAACCCAGGACACTGGAGCTGTGAGACTGTGGCAGTAAACAGAACCGAACCCAGGACACTGGAGCTGTGAGACTGTGGCAGTAAACAGAACCGAACCCAGGACACTGGAGCTGTGAGACTGTGGCAGTAAACAGAACCGAACCCGGGACACTGGAGCTGTGAGACTGTGGCAGTAAACAGAACCGAACCCGGGACACTGGAGCTGTGAGACTGTGGCAGTAAACAGAACCGAACCCGGGTGACTGGAGCTGTGAGACTGTGGCAGTAAACAGAACTGAACCCGAGTCACTGGAGCTGTGAGACTGTGGCAGTAAACAGAACTGAACCCGGGTCACTGGAGCTGTGAGACTGTGGCAGTAAACAGAACTGAACCCGGGTCACTGGAGCTGTGAGGCTGTGGCAGTAAACAGAACCGAACCCAGGACACTGGAGCTGTGAGACTGTGGCAGTAAACAGAACCGAAACCGGGTCACTGGAGCTGTGAGACTGTGGCAGTAAACAGAACCGAACCCGGGACACTGGAGCTGTGAGACTGTGGCAGTAAACAGAACTGAACCCGGGACACTGGAGCTGTGAGACTGTGGCAGTAAACAGAACCGAACCCGGGTCACTGGAGCTGTGAGACTGTGGCAGTAAACAGAACCGAACCCGGGACACTGGAGCTGTGAGACTGTGACAGTAAACAGAACCGAACCCGGGACACTGGAGCTGTGAGACTGTGGCAGTAAACAGAACTGAATCCATGTCACTGGAGCTGTGAGACTGTGGCAGTAAACAGAACCGAACCCGGGACACTGGAGCTGTGAGACTGTGGCAGTAAACAGAACCGAACCCGGGACACTGGAGCTGTGAGACTGTGACAGTAAACAGAACCGAACCCGGGACACTGGAGCTGTGAGACTGTGGCAGTAAACAGAACCGAACCCGGGTCACTGGAGCTGTGAGACTGTGGCAGTAAACAGAACCGAACCCGGGACACTGGAGCTGTGAGACTGTGGCAGTAAACAGATCCGAACCCATGTCACTGGAGCTGTGAAACTGTGGCAGTAAACAGAACCGAACCCGGGACACTGGAGCTGTGAGACTGTGGCAGTAAACAGAACCGAACCCGGGACACTGGAGCTGTGAGACTGTGGCAGTAAACAGAACCGAACCCCCGTCACTGGAGCTGTGAGACTGTGGCAGTAAACAGAACCGAACCTGGGTCACTGGAGCTGTGAGACTGTGGCAGTAAACAGAACCGAACCCGGGTCACTGGAGCTGTGAGATTGAGGCAGTAAACAGAACCGAACCCGGGACACTGGAGCTGTGAGACTGTGGCAGTAAACAGAACCGAACCCAGGTCACTGGAGCTGTGAGACTGTGGCAGTAAACAGAACCGAACCCGGGACACTGGAGCTGTGAGACTGTGGCAGTAAACAGAACCGAACCCGGGTCACTGGAGCTGTGAGACTGTGGCAGTAAACAGAACCGAACCCGGGACACTGGAGCTGTGAGACTGTGGCAGTATACAGAACTGAACCCGGGTCACTGGAGCTGTGAGACTGTGACAGTAAACAGAACCGAACCCAGGTCACTGGAGCTGTGAGACTGTGGCAGTAAACAGAACCGAACCCGGGTCACTGGTGCTGTGAGACTGTGGCAGTAAACAGAACCGAACCCGGGTCACTGGAGCTGTGAGACTGCGGCAGTAAACAGAACCGAACCCAGGTCACTGGAGCTGTGAGACTGTGGCATTAAACAGAACCGAACCCAGGTCACTGGAGCTGTGAGACTGTGGCATTAAACACAACCGAACCCGGGACACTGGAGCTGTGAGACTGTGGCAGTAAACAGAACTGAACCCGGGTCACTGGAGCTGTGAGACTGTGACAGTAAACAGAACCGAACCCGGGACACTGGAGCTGTGAGACTGTGGCAGTAAACAGAACTGAACCCGGGTCACTGGAGCTGTGAGACTGTGGCAGTAAACAGAACCGAACCCGGGACACTGGAGCTGTGAGACTGTGGCAGTAAACAGAACCGAACCCGGGACACTGGAGCTGTGAGACTGTGGCAGTAAACAGAACCGAAACCGGGTCACTGGAGCTGTGAGACTGTGGCAGTAAACAGAACTGAACCCGGGACACTGGAGCTGTGAGACTGTGGCATTAAACAGAACCGAACCCGGGTCACTGGAGCTGTGAGACGGTGGCAGTAAACAGAACCGAACCCGGGTCACTGGAGCTGTGAGACTGTGGCAGTAAACAGAACTGAAACCGGGACACTGGAGCTGTGAGACTGTGGCAGTAAACAGAACCGAACCCGGGACACTGGAGCTGTGAGACTGTGGCAGTAAACAGAACTGAACCCGGGACACTGGAGCTGTGAGACTGTGGCAGTAAACAGAACTGAACCCGGGACACTGGAGCTGTGAGACTGTGGCAGTAAACAGAACCGAACCCAGGACACTGGAGCTGTGAGACTGTGGCAGTAAACAGAACCGAACCCGGGTCACGGGAGCTGTGAGACTGTGGCAGTAAACAGAACCGAACCCGGGACACTGGAGCTGTGAGACTGTGGCAGTAAACAGAACAGAACCCGGGACACTGGAGCTGTGAGACTGTGGCAGTAAACAGAACCGAACCCAGGACACTGGAGCTGTGAGGTTGCGGCAGTAAACAGAACCGAACTCAGTTCACTGGAGCTGTGAGGTTGCGGCAGTAAACAGAACCGAACCCAGGACACTGGAGCTGTGAGACTGTGGCAGTAAACAGAACCGAACCCGGGACACTGGAGCTGTGAGACTGTGGCAGTAAACAGAACCGAACCCGGGACACTGGAGCTGTGAGACTGTGGCAGTAAACAGAACCGAACCCAGGTCACTGGAGCTGTGAGACTGTGGCAGTAAACAGAACCGAACCCGGGTCACTGGAGCTGTGAGACTGTGGCAGTAAACAGAACCGAACCCGGGACACTGGAGCTGTGAGACTGTGGCAGTAAACAGAACTGAACCCGGGTCACTGGAGCTGTGAGACTGTGGCAGTAAACAGAACCGAACCCGGGACACTGGAGCTGTGAGACTGTGGCAGTAAACAGAACCGAACCCGGGACACTGGAGCTGTGAGACTGTGGCAGTAAACAGAACCGAAACCGGGTCACTGGAGCTGTGAGACTGTGGCAGTAAACAGAACTGAACCCGGGACACTGGAGCTGTGAGACTGTGGCATTAAACAGAACCGAACCCGGGTCACTGGAGCTGTGAGACGGTGGCAGTAAACAGAACCGAACCCGGGTCACTGGAGCTGTGAGACTGTGGCAGTAAACAGAACTGAAACCGGGACACTGGAGCTGTGAGACTGTGGCAGTAAACAGAACCGAACCCGGGACACTGGAGCTGTGAGACTGTGGCAGTAAACAGAACTGAACCCGGGACACTGGAGCTGTGAGACTGTGGCAGTAAACAGAACTGAACCCGGGACACTGGAGCTGTGAGACTGTGGCAGTAAACAGAACCGAACCCAGGACACTGGAGCTGTGAGACTGTGGCAGTAAACAGAACCGAACCCGGGTCACGGGAGCTGTGAGACTGTGGCAGTAAACAGAACCGAACCCGGGACACTGGAGCTGTGAGACTGTGGCAGTAAACAGAACAGAACCCGGGACACTGGAGCTGTGAGACTGTGGCAGTAAACAGAACCGAACCCGGGACACTGGAGCTGTGAGGTTGCGGCAGTAAACAGAACCGAACTCAGTTCACTGGAGCTGTGAGGTTGCGGCAGTAAACAGAACCGAACCCAGGACACTGGAGCTGTGAGACTGTGGCAGTAAACAGAACCGAACCCGGGACACTGGAGCTGTGAGACTGTGGCAGTAAACAGAACCGAACCCGGGACACTGGAGCTTTGAGACTGTGGCAGTAAACAGAACCGAACCCAGGTCACTGGAGCTGTGAGACTGTGGCAGTAAACAGAACCGAACCCGGGACACTGGAGCTGTGAGACTGTGGCAGTAAACAGAACTGAACCCGGGTCACTGGAGCTGTGAGACTGTGGCAGTAAACAGAACCGAACCCAGGTCACTGGAGCTGTGAGGTTGCGGCAGTAAACAGAACCGAACCCAGGTCACTGGAGCTGTGAGACTGTGGCAGTAAACAGAACCGAACCCGGGTCACTGGAGCTGTGAGACTGTGGCAGTAAACAGAACCGAACCCGGGTCACTGGAGCTGTGAGACTGTGGCAGTAAACAGAACCGAACCCGGGACACTGGAGCTGTGAGACTGTGGCAGTAAACAGAACCGAACCCGGGACACTGGAGCTGTGAGACTGTGGCAGTAAACAGAACCGAACCCGGGACACTGGAGCTGTGAGACTGTGGCAGTAAACAGAACCGAACCCGGGACACTGGAGCTGTGAGACTGTGGCAGTAAACAGAACTGAACCCGGGACACTGGAGCTGTGAGACTGTGGCAGTAAACAGAACCGAACCCAGGTCACTGGAGCTGTGAGACTGTGGCAGTAAACAGAACTGAACCCAGGTCACTGGAGCTGTGAGGTTGCGGCAGTAAACAGAACCGAACCCAGGTCACGGGAGCTGTGAGACTGTGGCAGTAAACAGAACTGAACCCAGGTCACTGGAGCTGTGAGGTTGCGGCAGTAAACAGAACCGAACTCAGGTCACTGGAGCTGTGAGACTGTGGCAGTAAACAGAACCGAACCCAGGTCACAGGAGCTGTGAGGTTGCGGCAGTAAACAGAACCGAACCCAGGTCACTGGAGCTGTGAGACTGTGGCAGTAAACAGAACCGAACCCGGGACACTGGAGCTGTGAGACTGTGGCAGTAAACAGAACCGAACCCGGGTCACTGGAGCTGTGAGGTTGCGGCAGTAAACAGAACCGAACTCAGGTCACTGGAGCTGTGAGACTGTGGCAGTAAACAGAACCGAACCCAGGACACTGGAGCTGTGAGACTGTGGCAGTAAACAGAACCGAACCCAGGACACTGGAGCTGTGAGACTGTGGCAGTAAACAGAACCGAACCCAGGACACTGGAGCTGTGAGACTGTGGCAGTAAACAGAACCGAACCCGGGACACTGGAGCTGTGAGACTGTGGCAGTAAACAGAACCGAACCCGGGACACTGGAGCTGTGAGACTGTGGCAGTAAACAGAACCGAACCCGGGTGACTGGAGCTGTGAGACTGTGGCAGTAAACAGAACTGAACCCGAGTCACTGGAGCTGTGAGACTGTGGCAGTAAACAGAACTGAACCCGGGTCACTGGAGCTGTGAGACTGTGGCAGTAAACAGAACTGAACCCGGGTCACTGGAGCTGTGAGGCTGTGGCAGTAAACAGAACCGAACCCAGGACACTGGAGCTGTGAGACTGTGGCAGTAAACAGAACCGAAACCGGGTCACTGGAGCTGTGAGACTGTGGCAGTAAACAGAACCGAACCCGGGACACTGGAGCTGTGAGACTGTGGCAGTAAACAGAACTGAACCCGGGACACTGGAGCTGTGAGACTGTGGCAGTAAACAGAACCGAACCCGGGTCACTGGAGCTGTGAGACTGTGGCAGTAAACAGAACCGAACCCGGGACACTGGAGCTGTGAGACTGTGACAGTAAACAGAACCGAACCCGGGACACTGGAGCTGTGAGACTGTGGCAGTAAACAGAACTGAATCCATGTCACTGGAGCTGTGAGACTGTGGCAGTAAACAGAACCGAACCCGGGACACTGGAGCTGTGAGACTGTGGCAGTAAACAGAACCGAACCCGGGACACTGGAGCTGTGAGACTGTGACAGTAAACAGAACCGAACCCGGGACACTGGAGCTGTGAGACTGTGGCAGTAAACAGAACCGAACCCGGGTCACTGGAGCTGTGAGACTGTGGCAGTAAACAGAACCGAACCCGGGACACTGGAGCTGTGAGACTGTGGCAGTAAACAGATCCGAACCCATGTCACTGGAGCTGTGAAACTGTGGCAGTAAACAGAACCGAACCCGGGACACTGGAGCTGTGAGACTGTGGCAGTAAACAGAACCGAACCCGGGACACTGGAGCTGTGAGACTGTGGCAGTAAACAGAACCGAACCCCCGTCACTGGAGCTGTGAGACTGTGGCAGTAAACAGAACCGAACCTGGGTCACTGGAGCTGTGAGACTGTGGCAGTAAACAGAACCGAACCCGGGTCACTGGAGCTGTGAGATTGAGGCAGTAAACAGAACCGAACCCGGGACACTGGAGCTGTGAGACTGTGGCAGTAAACAGAACCGAACCCAGGTCACTGGAGCTGTGAGACTGTGGCAGTAAACAGAACCGAACCCGGGACACTGGAGCTGTGAGACTGTGGCAGTAAACAGAACCGAACCCGGGTCACTGGAGCTGTGAGACTGTGGCAGTAAACAGAACCGAACCCGGGACACTGGAGCTGTGAGACTGTGGCAGTATACAGAACTGAACCCGGGTCACTGGAGCTGTGAGACTGTGACAGTAAACAGAACCGAACCCAGGTCACTGGAGCTGTGAGACTGTGGCAGTAAACAGAACCGAACCCGGGTCACTGGTGCTGTGAGACTGTGGCAGTAAACAGAACCGAACCCGGGTCACTGGAGCTGTGAGACTGCGGCAGTAAACAGAACCGAACCCAGGTCACTGGAGCTGTGAGACTGTGGCATTAAACAGAACCGAACCCAGGTCACTGGAGCTGTGAGACTGTGGCATTAAACACAACCGAACCCGGGACACTGGAGCTGTGAGACTGTGGCAGTAAACAGAACTGAACCCGGGTCACTGGAGCTGTGAGACTGTGACAGTAAACAGAACCGAACCCGGGACACTGGAGCTGTGAGACTGTGGCAGTAAACAGAACTGAACCCGGGTCACTGGAGCTGTGAGACTGTGGCAGTAAACAGAACCGAACCCGGGACACTGGAGCTGTGAGACTGTGGCAGTAAACAGAACCGAACCCGGGACACTGGAGCTGTGAGACTGTGGCAGTAAACAGAACCGAACCCGGGTGACTGGAGCTGTGAGACTGTGGCAGTAAACAGAACCGAACCCGGGACACTGGAGCTGTGAGACTGTGGCAGTAAACAGAACCGAACCCGGGTCACTGGAGCTGTGAGACTGTGGCAGTAAACAGAACCGAACCCGGGTCACTGGAGCTGTGAGACTGTGGCAGTAAACAGAACCGAACCCAGGTCACTGGAGCTGTGAGACTGTGGCAGTAAACAGAACCGAACCCAGGTCACTGGAGCTGTGTGACTGTGGCAGTAAACAGAACCGATCCCGGGACACTGGAGCTGTGAGACTGTGGCAGTAAACAGAACCGAACCCAGGTCACTGGAGCTGTGAGACTGTGGCAGTAAACAGAACCGAACCCGGGTCACTGGAGCTGTGAGACTGTGGCAGTAAACAGAACCGAACCCAGGACACTGGAGCTGTGAGACTGTGGCAGTAAACAGAACCGAACCCGGGACACTGGAGCTGTGAGACTGTGGCAGTAAACAGAACAGAACCCGGGTCACTGGAGCTGTGAGACTGTGGCAGTAAACAGAACCGAACCCGGGACACTGGAGCTGTGAGACTGTGGCAGTACGCAGAACCGAACCCGGGACACTGGAGCTGTGAGACTGTGGCAGTAAACAGAACCGAACCCGGGACACTGGAGCTGTGAGACTGTGGCAGTAAACAGAACCGAACCCAGGTCACTGGAGCTGTGAGACTGTGGCAGTAAACAGAACCGAACCCGGGTCACTGGAGCTGTGAGACTGTGGCAGTAAACAGAACTGAACCCGGGACACTGGAGCTGTGAGACTGTGGCATTAAACAGAACTGAACCCAGGTCACTGGAGCTGTGAGGCTGTGGCAGTAAACAGAACCGAACCCATGTCACTGGAGCTGTGAGACTGTGGCAGTAAACAGAACCGAACCCGGGTCACTGGAGCTGTGAGGCTGTGGCAGTAAACAGAACTGAACCCAGGTCACTGGAGCTGTGAGGCTGTGGCAGTAAACAGAACCGAACCTGGGTCACTGGAGCTGTGAGGCTGTGGCAGTAAACAGAACCGAACCCATGTCACTGGAGCTGTGAGACTGTGGCAGTAAACAGAACCGAACCCGGGTCACTGGAGCTGTGAGACTGTGGCAGTAAACAGAACCGAAACCGGGTCACTGGAGCTGTGAGACTGTGGCAGTAAACAGAACCGAACCCGGGACACTGGAGCTGTGAGACTGTGGCAGTAAACAGAACTGAACCCGGGACACTGGAGCTGTGAGACTGTGGCAGTAAAAAGAACCGAAACCGGGTCAGTGGAGCTGTGAGACTGTGGCAGTAAACATAACCGAACCCGGGACACTGGAGCTGTGAGACTGTGGCAGTAAACAGAAACGAACCCGGGACACTGGAGCTGTGAGACTGTGGCAGTAAACAGAACTGAACCCGGGACACTGGAGCTGTGAGACTGTGGCAGTAAACAGAACCGAACCCGGGTCACTGGAGCTGTGAGACTGTGGCAGTCCCCAGAACCGAACCCAGGACACTGGAGCTGTGAGACTGTGGCAGTAAACAGAACCGAACGCGGGACACTGGAGCTGTGAGACTGTGGCAGTAAACAGAACTGAACCCGGGACACTGGAGCTGTGAGACTGTGGCAGTAAACAGAACCGAACCCGGGTCACTGGAGCTGTGAGAATGTGGCAGTAAACAGAACCGAACCCAGGTCACTGGAGCTGTGAGACTGTGGCAGTAAACAGAACCGAACCCGGGACACTGGAGCTGTGAGACTGTGACAGTAAACAGAACCGAACCCGGTACACTGGAGCTGTGAGACTGTGGCAGTAAACAGAACTGAACCCGGGTCACTGGAGCTGTGAGACTGTGGCAGTAAACAGAACCGAACCCGGGACACTGGAGCTGTGAGACTGTGGCAGTAAACAGAACCGAACCCAGGTCACTGGAGCTGTGAGACTGTGGCAGTAAACAGAACCGAACCCAGGTCACTGGAGCTGTGAGACTGTGGCAGTAAACAGAACCGAACCCGGGACACTGGAGCTGTGAGACTGTGGCAGTAAACAGAACCGAACCCGGGACACTGGAGCTGTGAGACTGTGGCAGTAAACAGAACCGAACCCGGGACACTGGAGCTGTGAGACTGTGGCAGTAAACAGAACCGAACCCAGGTCACTGGAGCTGTGAGACTGTGGCAGTAAACAGAACCGAACCCGGGACACTGGAGCTGTGAGACTGTGGCAGTAAACAGAACCGAACCCGGGTCACTGGAGCTGTGAGACTGTGGCAGTAAACAGAACCGAACCCGGGACACTGGAGCTGTGAGACTGTGGCAGTAAACAGAACCGAACCCGGGTCACTGGAGCTGTGAGACTGTGGCAGTAAACAGAACCGAACCCGGGTCACTGGAGCTGTGAGACTGTGACAGTAAACAGAACCGAACCCAGGTCACTGGAGCTGTGAGACTGTGGCAGTAAACAGAACCGAACCCTGGACACTGGAGCTGTGAGACTGTGGCAGTAAACAGAACTGAACCCGGGTCACTGGAGCTGTGAGACTGTGGCAGTAAACAGAACCGAACCCGGGACACTGGAGCTGTGAGACTGTGGCAGTAAACAGAACCGAACCCGGGACACTGGAGCTGTGAGACTGTGACAGTAAACAGAACCGAACCCGGGTCACTGGAGCTGTGAGACTGTGGCAGTAAACAGAACCGAACCCGGGACACTGGAGCTGTGAGACTGTGGCAGTAAACAGAACCGAACCCTGGTCACTGGAGCTGTGAAACTGTGGCAGTAAACAGAACCGAACCCGGGACACTGGAGCTGTGAGACTGTGGCAGTAAACAGAACCGAACCCGGGACACTGGAGCTGTGAGACTGTGGCAGTAAACAGAACCGAACCCAGGTCACTGGAGCTGTGAGACTGTGGCAGTAAACAGAACCGAACCTGGGTCACTGGAGCTGTGAGACTGTGGCAGTAAACAGAACCGAACCCAGGTCACTGGAGCTGTGAGACTGTGGCAGTAAACAGAACCGAACCCAGGACACTGGAGCTGTGAGACTGTGGCAGTAAACAGAACCGAACCCGGGTCACTGGAGCTGTGAGATTGAGGCAGTAAACAGAACCGAACCCGGGACACTGGAGCTGTGAGACTGTGGCAGTAAACAGAACCGAACCCAGGTCACTGGAGCTGTGAGACTGTGGCAGTAAACAGAACCGAACCCGGGACACTGGAGCTGTGAGACTGTGGCAGTAAACAGAACCGAACCCGGGTCACTGGAGCTGTGAGACTGTGGCAGTAAACAGAACCGAACCCGGGACACTGGAGCTGTGAGACTGTGGCATTATACAGAACTGAACCCGGGTCACTGGAGCTGTGAGACTGTGACAGTAAACAGAACCGAACCCAGGTCACTGGAGCTGTGAGACTGTGGCAGTAAACAGAACCGAACCCGGGTCACTGGTGCTGTGAGACTGTGGCAGTAAACAGAATCGAACCCGGGTCACTGGAGCTGTGAGACTGCGGCAGTAAACAGAACCGAACCCAGGTCACTGGAGCTGTGAGACTGTGGCAGTAAACAGAACCGAACCCAGGTCACTGGAGCTGTGAGACTGTGGCAGTAAACAGAACCGAACCCGGGACACTGGAGCTGTGAGACTGTGGCAGTAAACAGAACTGAACCCGGGTCACTGGAGCTGTGAGACTGTGACAGTAAACAGAACCGAACCCGGGACACTGGAGCTGTGAGACTGTGGCAGTAAACAGAACTGACCCCGGGTCACTGGAGCTTTGAGACTGTGGCAGTAAACAGAACCGAACCCGGGACACTGGAGCTGTGAGACTGTGGCAGTAAACAGAACCGAACCCGGGACACTGGAGCTGTGAGACTGTGGCAGTAAACAGAACCGAACCCGGGTGACTGGAGCTGTGAGACTGTGGCAGTAAACAGAACCGAACCCGGGACACTGGAGCTGTGAGACTGTGGCAGTAAACAGAACCGAACCCAGGTCACTGGAGCTGTGAGACTGTGGCAGTAAACAGAACCGAACCCGGGTCACTGGAGCAGTGAGACTGTGGCAGTAAACAGAACCGAACCCGGGTCACTGGAGCTGTGAGGCTGTGGCAGTAAACAGAACTGAACCCAGGTCACTGGAGCTGTGAGGCTGTGGCAGTAAACAGAACCGAACCCGGGACACTGGAGCTGTGAGACTGTGGCAGTAAACAGAACTGAACCCTGGACACTGGAGCTGTGAGACTGTGGCAGTAAACAGAACCGAACCCGGGTCAGTGGAGCTGTGAGACTGTGGCAGTAAACAGAACCGAACCCGGGACACTGGAGCTGTGAGACTGTGGCAGTAAACAGAAACGAACCCGGGACACTGGAGCTGTGAGACTGTGGCAGTAAACAGAACTGAACCCGGGACACTGGAGCTGTGAGACTGTGGCAGTAAACAGAACCGAACCCGGGTCACTGGAGCTGTGAGACTGTGGCAGTCCCCAGAACCGAACCCAGGACACTGGAGCTGTGAGACTGTGGCAGTAAACAGAACCGAACGCGGGACACTGGAGCTGTGAGACTGTGGCAGTAAACAGAACTGAACTCGGGACACTGGAGCTGTGAGACTGTGGCAGTAAACAGAACCGAACCCGGGTCACTGGAGCTGTGAGACTGTGGCAGTAAACAGAACCGAACCCAGGTCACTGGAGCTGTGAGACTGTGGCAGTAAACAGAACCGAACCCAGGTCACTGGAGCTGTGAGACTGTGGCAGTAAACAGAACCGAACCCGGGACACGGGAGCTGTGAGACTGTGGCAGTAAACAGAACCGAACCCGGGTCACTGGAGCTGTGAGACTGTGGCAGTAAACAGAACCTAACCCGGGACACTGGAGCTGTGAGACTGTGGCAGTAAACAGAACTGAACCCGGGTCACTGGAGCTGTGAGACTGTGACAGTAAACAGAACCGAACCCGGGACACTGGAGCTGTGAGACTGTGGCAGTAAACAGAACTGAACCCGGGTCACTGGAGCTGTGAGACTGTGGCAGTAAACAGAACCGAACCCTGGACACTGGAGCTGTGAGACTGTGGCAGTAAACAGAACCGAACCCGGGACACTGGAGCTGTGAGACTGTGGCAGTAAACAGAACCGAACCCGGGTCACTGGAGCTGTGAGACTGTGGCAGTAAACAGAACCGAACCCAGGTCACTGGAGCTGTGAGACTGTGGCAGTAAACAGAACCGAACCCGGGACACTGGAGCTGTGAGACTGTGGCAGTAAGCAGAACCGAACCCGGGACACTGGAGCTGTGAGACTGTGGCAGTAAACAGAACCGAACCCAGGTCACTGGAGCTGTGAGACTGTGGCAGTAAACAGAACCGAACCTGGGTCACTGGAGCTGTGAGACTGTGGCAGTAAACAGAACCGAACCCGGGTCACTGGAGCTGTGAGACTGTGGCAGTAAACAGAACCGAACCCGGGACACTGGAGCTGTGAGACTGTGGCAGTAAACAGAACCGAACCCAGGTCACTGGAGCTGTGAGACTGTGGCAGTAAACAGAACCGAACCCGGGACACTGGAGCTGTGAGACTGTGGCAGTAAACAGAACCGAACCCAGGTCACTGGAGCTGTGAGACTGTGACAGTAAACAGAACCAAACCCGGGACACTGGAGCTGTGAGACTGTGGCAGTAAACAGAACCGAACCCGGGACACTGGAGCTGTGAGACTGTGGCAGTAAACAGAACTGAACCCGGGTCACTGGAGCTGTGAGACTGTGACAGTAAACAGAACCGAACCCGGGACACTGGAGCTGTGAGACTGTGGCAGTAAACAGAACTGAACCCGGGTCACTGGAGCTGTGAGACTGTGGCAGTAAACAGAACCGAACCCAGGTCACTGGAGCTGTGAGACTGTGGCAGTAAACAGAACCGAACCCGGGTCACTGGAGCTGTGAGACTGTGGCAGTAAACAGAACCGAACCCAGGTCACTGGAGCTGTGAGACTGTAGCAGTAAACAGAACCGAACCTGGGTCACTGGAGCTGTGAGACTGTGGTAGTAAACAGAACCGAACCCGGGTCACTGGAGCTGTGAGACTGTGGCAGTAAATAGAACCGAACCCGAACACTGGAGATGTGAGACTGTGGCAGTAAACAGAACCGAACCCGGGACACTGGAGCTGTGAGACTGTGGCAGTAAACAGAACCGAACCCGGGACACTGGAGCTGTGAGACTGTGGCAGTAAACAGAACCGAACCCGGGTCACTGGAGCTGTGAGACTGTAGCAGTAAACAGGACCGAACCTGGGTCACTGGAGCTGTGAGACTGTGGTAGTAAACAGAACCGAACCCGGGTCACTGGAGCTGTGAGACTGTGGCAGTAAACAGAACCGAACCCGGGACACTGGAGCTGTGAGACTGTGGCAGTAAACAGAACCGAACCCGGGACACTGGAGCTGTGAGACTGTGGCAGTAAACAGAACCGAACCCGGGTCACTGGAGCTGTGAGACTGTGGCAGTAAACAGAACTGAACCCGGGTCACTGGAGCTGTGAGACTGTGACAGTAAACAGAACCGAACCCAGGTCACTGGAGCTGTGAGACTGTGGCAGTAAACAGAACCGAACCCGGGTCACTGGAGCTGTGAGACTGTGGCAGTAAACAGAACCGAACCCGGGTCACTGGAGCTGTGAGACTGTGGCAGTAAACAGAACCGAACCCGGGTCACTGGAGCTGTGAGACTGTGACAGTAAACAGAACCGAACCCAGGTCACTGGAGCTGTGAGACTGTGGCAGTAAACAGAACCGTACCCGGGACACTGGAGCTGTGAGACTGTGGCAGTAAACAGAACCGAACCCGGGACACTGGAGCTGTGAGACAGTGGCAGTAAACAGAACTGAACCCGGGTCACTGGAGCTGTGAGACTGTGGCAGTAAACAGAACTGAACCCGGGTCACTGGAGCTGTGAGACTGTGGCAGTAAACAGAACCGAACCCGGGACACTGGAGCTGTGAGACTGTGGCAGTAAACAGAACCGAACCCGGGACACGGGAGCTGTGAGGCTGTGGCAGTAAACAGAACCGAACCCAGGTCACTGGAGCTGTGAGACTGTGGCAGTAAACAGAACCGAACCCAGGTCACTGGAGCTGTGAGACTGTGGCAGTAAACAGAACCGAACCCGGGTCACTGGAGCTGTGAGACTGTGGCAGTAAACAGAACTGAACCCAGGACACTGGAGCTGTGAGACTGTGGCAGTAAACAGAACCGAACCCAGGACACTGGAGCTGTGAGACTGTGGCAGTAAACAGAACCGAACCCGGGTCACTGGAGCTGTGAGACTGTGGCAGTAAACAGAACCGAACCCGGGAAACTGGAGCTGTGAGACTGTGGCAGTAAACAGAACCGAACCCGGGACACTGGAGCTGTGAGACTGTGGCAGTAAACAGAACCGAACCCGGGACACTGGAGCTGTGAGACTGTGACAGTAAACAGAACCGAACCCGGGACACTGGAGCTGTGAGACTGTGGCAGTAAACAGAACCGAACCCGGGACACTGGAGCTGTGAGACTGTGGCAGTAAACAGAACTGAACCCGGGTCACTGGAGCTGTGAGACTGTGGCAGTAAACAGAACTGAACCCGGGTCACTGGAGCTGTGAGACTGTGGCAGTAAACAGAACCGAACCCGGGACACTGGAGCTGTGAGACTGTGGCAGTAAACAGAACCGAACCCGGGACACGGGAGCTGTGAGACTGTGGCAGTAAACAGAACCGAACCCGGGACACTGGAGCTGTGAGACTGTGGCAGTAAACAGAACCGAACCCGGGACACTGGAGCTGTGAGACTGTGGCAGTAAACAGAACTGAACCCGGGTCACTGGAGCTGTGAGACTGTGGCAGTAAACAGAACTGAACCCGGGTCACTGGAGCTGTGAGACTGTGGCAGTAAACAGAACCGAACCCGGGACACTGGAGCTGTGAGACTGTGGCAGTAAACAGAACCGAACGCGGGACACGGGAGCTGTGAGACTGTGGCAGTAAACAGAACCGAACCCGGGTCACTGGAGCTGTGAGACTGTGGCAGTAAACAGAACCGAACCCGGGACACTGGAGCTGTGAGACTGTGGCAGTAAACAGAACCGAACCCGGGTCACTGGAGCTGTGAGACTGTGGCAGTAAACAGAACCGAACCCGGGACACTGGAGCTGTGAGACTGTGGCAGTAAACAGAACCGAACCCGGGACACTGGAGCTGTGAGACTGTGGCAGTAAACAGAACCGAAACCGGGTCACTGGAGCTGTGAGACTGTGGCAGTAAACAGAACTGAACCCGGGACACTGGAGCTGTGAGACTGTGGCATTAAACAGAACCGAACCCGGGTCACTGGAGCTGTGAGACTGTGGCAGTAAACAGAACTGAACCCGGGTCACTGGAGCTGTGAGACTGTGGCAGTAAACAGAACTGAAACCGGGACACTGGAGCTGTGAGACTGTGGCAGTAAACAGAACCGAACCCGGGACACTGGAGCTGTGAGACTGTGGCAGTAAACAGAACTGAACCCGGGACACTGGAGCTGTGAGACTGTGGCAGTAAACAGAACTGAACCCGGGACACTGGAGCTGTGAGACTGTGGCAGTAAACAGAACCGAACCCAGGACACTGGAGCTGTGAGACTGTGGCAGTAAACAGAACCGAACCCGGGTCACGGGAGCTGTGAGACTGTGGCAGTAAACAGAACCGAACCCGGGTCACTGGAGCTGTGAGACTGTGGCAGTAAACAGAACCGAACCCGGGACACTGGAGCTGTGAGACTGTGGCAGTAAACAGAACAGAACCCGGGACACTGGAGCTGTGAGGTTGCGGCAGTAAACAGAACCGAACCCGGGACACTGGAGCTGTGAGGTTGCGGCAGTAAACAGAACCGAACCCGGGTCACTGGAGCTGTGAGACTGTGGCAGTAAACAGAACCGAACCCGGGTCACTGGAGCTGTGAGACTGTGGCAGTAAACAGAACCGAACCCGGGACACTGGAGCTGTGAGACTGTGGCAGTAAACAGAACCGAACCCGGGACACTGGAGCTGTGAGACTGTGGCAGTAAACAGAACCGAACCCGGGACACTGGAGCTGTGAGACTGTGGCAGTAAACAGAACCGAACCCGGGTCACTGGAGCTGTGAGACTGTGGCAGTAAACAGAACTGAACCCGGGACACTGGAGCTGTGAGACTGTGGCAGTAAACAGAACCGAACCCAGGTCACTGGAGCTGTGAGACTGTGGCAGTAAACAGAACCGAACCCGGGACACTGGAGCTGTGAGACTGTGGCAGTAAACAGAACTGAACCCGGGTCACTGGAGCTGTGAGACTGTGGCAGTAAACAGAACCGAACCCAGGTCACTGGAGCTGTGAGGTTGCGGCAGTAAACAGAACCGAACCCAGGTCACTGGAGCTGTGAGACTGTGGCAGTAAACAGAACCGAACCCGGGTCACTGGAGCTGTGAGACTGTGGCAGTAAACAGAACCGAACCCGGGTCACTGGAGCTGTGAGACTGTGGCAGTAAACAGAACCGAACCCGGGACAATGGAGCTGTGAGACTGTGGCAGTAAACAGAACCGAACCCGGGACACTGGAGCTGTGAGACTGTGGCAGTAAACAGAACCGAACCCGGGACACTGGAGCTGTGAGACTGTGGCAGTAAACAGAACCGAACCCGGGACACTGGAGCTGTGAGACTGTGGCAGTAAACAGAACTGAACCCGGGACACTGGAGCTGTGAGACTGTGGCAGTAAACAGAACCGAACCCAGGTCACTGGAGCTGAGAGGTTGCGGCAGTAAACAGAACCGAACCCGGGACACTGGAGCTGTGAGACTGTGGCAGTAAACAGAACCGAACCCGGGACACTGGAGCTGTGAGACTGTGGCAGTAAACAGAACCGAACCCAGGTCACTGGAGCTGTGGGGTTGCGGCAGTAAACAGAACCGAACCCAGGTCACTGGAGCTGTGAGACTGTGGCAGTAAACAGAACCGAACCCGGGTCACTGGAGCTGTGAGACTGTGGCAGTAAACAGAACCGAACCCGGGTCACTGGAGCTGTGAGGTTGCGGCAGTAAACAGAACCGAACTCAGGTCACTGGAGCTGTGAGGTTGCGGCAGTAAACAGAACCGAACCCAGGACACTGGAGCTGTGAGACTGTGGCAGTAAACAGAACCGAACCCGGGACACTGGAGCTGTGAGACTGTGGCAGTAAACAGAACCGAACCCGGGTCACGGGAGCTGTGAGACTGTGGCAGTAAACAGAACCGAACCCGGGTCACTGGAGCTGTGAGACTGTGGCAGTAAACAGAACCTAACCCGGGACACTGGAGCTGTGAGACTGTGGCAGTAAACAGAACTGAACCCGGGTCACTGGAGCTGTGAGACTGTGGCAGTAAACAGAACCGAACCCGGGTCACTGGAGCTGTGAGACTGTGACAGTAAACAGAACCGAACCCGGGACACTGGAGCTGTGAGACTGTGGCAGTAAACAGAACTGAACCCGGGTCACTGGAGCTGTGAGACTGTGGCAGTAAACAGAACCGAACCCGGGACACTGGAGCTGTGAGACTGTGGCAGTAAACAGAACCGAACCCGGGACACTGGAGCTGTGAGACTGTGGCAGTAAACAGAACTGAACCCGGGTCACTGGAGCTGTGAGACTGTGGCAGTAAACAGAACTGAACCCGGGTCACTGGAGCTGTGAGACTGTGGCAGTAAACAGAACCGAACCCGGGACACTGGAGCTGTGAGACTGTGGCAGTAAACAGAACCGAACGCGGGACACGGGAGCTGTGAGACTGTGGCAGTAAACAGAACCGAACCCGGGTCACTGGAGCTGTGAGACTGTGGCAGTAAACAGAACCGAACCCGGGACACTGGAGCTGTGAGACTGTGGCAGTAAACAGAACCGAACCCGGGTCACTGGAGCTGTGAGACTGTGGCAGTAAACAGAACCGAACCCGGGACACTGGAGCTGTGAGACTGTGGCAGTAAACAGAACCGAACCCGGGACACTGGAGCTGTGAGACTGTGGCAGTAAACAGAACCGAAACCGGGTTACTGGAGCTGTGAGACTGTGGCAGTAAACAGAACTGAACCCGGGACACTGGAGCTGTGAGACTGTGGCATTAAACAGAACCGAACCCGGGTCACTGGAGCTGTGAGACTGTGGCAGTAAACAGAACTGAACCCGGGTCACTGGAGCTGTGAGACTGTGGCAGTAAACAGAACTGAAACCGGGACACTGGAGCTGTGAGACTGTGGCAGTAAACAGAACCGAACCCGGGACACTGGAGCTGTGAGACTGTGGCAGTAAACAGAACTGAACCCGGGACACTGGAGCTGTGAGACTGTGGCAGTAAACAGAACTGAACCCGGGACACTGGAGCTGTGAGACTGTGGCAGTAAACAGAACCGAACCCAGGACACTGGAGCTGTGAGACTGTGGCAGTAAACAGAACCGAACCCGGGTCACGGGAGCTGTGAGACTGTGGCAGTAAACAGAACCGAACCCGGGTCACTGGAGCTGTGAGACTGTGGCAGTAAACAGAACCGAACCCGGGACACTGGAGCTGTGAGACTGTGGCAGTAAACAGAACAGAACCCGGGACACTGGAGCTGTGAGGTTGCGGCAGTAAACAGAACCGAACCCGGGACACTGGAGCTGTGAGGTTGCGGCAGTAAACAGAACCGAACCCGGGTCACTGGAGCTGTGAGACTGTGGCAGTAAACAGAACCGAACCCGGGTCACTGGAGCTGTGAGACTGTGGCAGTAAACAGAACCGAACCCGGGACACTGGAGCTGTGAGACTGTGGCAGTAAACAGAACCGAACCCGGGACACTGGAGCTGTGAGACTGTGGCAGTAAACAGAACCGAACCCGGGACACTGGAGCTGTGAGACTGTGGCAGTAAACAGAACCGAACCCGGGTCACTGGAGCTGTGAGACTGTGGCAGTAAACAGAACTGAACCCGGGACACTGGAGCTGTGAGACTGTGGCAGTAAACAGAACCGAACCCAGGTCACTGGAGCTGTGAGACTGTGGCAGTAAACAGAACCGAACCCGGGACACTGGAGCTGTGAGACTGTGGCAGTAAACAGAACTGAACCCGGGTCACTGGAGCTGTGAGACTGTGGCAGTAAACAGAACCGAACCCAGGTCACTGGAGCTGTGAGGTTGCGGCAGTAAACAGAACCGAACCCAGGTCACTGGAGCTGTGAGACTGTGGCAGTAAACAGAACCGAACCCGGGTCACTGGAGCTGTGAGACTGTGGCAGTAAACAGAACCGAACCCGGGTCACTGGAGCTGTGAGACTGTGGCAGTAAACAGAACCGAACCCGGGACAATGGAGCTGTGAGACTGTGGCAGTAAACAGAACCGAACCCGGGACACTGGAGCTGTGAGACTGTGGCAGTAAACAGAACCGAACCCGGGACACTGGAGCTGTGAGACTGTGGCAGTAAACAGAACCGAACCCGGGACACTGGAGCTGTGAGACTGTGGCAGTAAACAGAACTGAACCCGGGACACTGGAGCTGTGAGACTGTGGCAGTAAACAGAACCGAACCCAGGTCACTGGAGCTGAGAGGTTGCGGCAGTAAACAGAACCGAACCCGGGACACTGGAGCTGTGAGACTGTGGCAGTAAACAGAACCGAACCCGGGACACTGGAGCTGTGAGACTGTGGCAGTAAACAGAACCGAACCCAGGTCACTGGAGCTGTGGGGTTGCGGCAGTAAACAGAACCGAACCCAGGTCACTGGAGCTGTGAGACTGTGGCAGTAAACAGAACCGAACCCGGGTCACTGGAGCTGTGAGACTGTGGCAGTAAACAGAACCGAACCCGGGTCACTGGAGCTGTGAGGTTGCGGCAGTAAACAGAACCGAACTCAGGTCACTGGAGCTGTGAGGTTGCGGCAGTAAACAGAACCGAACCCAGGACACTGGAGCTGTGAGACTGTGGCAGTAAACAGAACCGAACCCGGGACACTGGAGCTGTGAGACTGTGGCAGTAAACAGAACCGAACCCGGGTCACGGGAGCTGTGAGACTGTGGCAGTAAACAGAACCGAACCCGGGTCACTGGAGCTGTGAGACTGTGGCAGTAAACAGAACCTAACCCGGGACACTGGAGCTGTGAGACTGTGGCAGTAAACAGAACTGAACCCGGGTCACTGGAGCTGTGAGACTGTGGCAGTAAACAGAACCGAACCCGGGTCACTGGAGCTGTGAGACTGTGACAGTAAACAGAACCGAACCCGGGACACTGGAGCTGTGAGACTGTGGCAGTAAACAGAACTGAACCCGGGTCACTGGAGCTGTGAGACTGTGGCAGTAAACAGAACCGAACCCGGGACACTGGAGCTGTGAGACTGTGGCAGTAAACAGAACCGAACCCGGGACACTGGAGCTGTGAGACTGTGGCAGTAAACAGAACCGAACCCGGGTCACTGGAGCTGTGAGACTGTGGCAGTAAACAGAACCGAACGCAGGTCACTGGAGCTGTGAGACTGTGGCAGTAAACAGAACCGAACCCGGGACACTGGAGCTGTGAGACTGTGGCAGTAAGCAGAACCGAACCCGGGACACTGGAGCTGTGAGACTGTGGCAGTAAACAGAACCGAACCCAGGTCACTGGAGCTGTGAGACTGTGGCAGTAAACAGAACCGAACCTGGGTCACTGGAGCTGTGAGACTGTGGCAGTAAACAGAACCGAACCCGGGTGACTGGAGCTGTGAGACTGTGGCAGTAAACAGAACCGAACCCGGGACACTGGAGCTGTGAGACTGTGGCAGTAAACAGAACCGAACCCAGGTCACTGGAGCTGTGAGACTGTGGCAGTAAACAGAACCGAACCCGGGACCCTGGAGCTGTGAGACTGTGGCAGTAAACAGAACCGAACCCAGGTCACTGGAGCTGTGAGACTGTGACAGTAAACAGAACCAAACCCGGGACACTGGAGCTGTGAGACTGTGGCAGTAAACAGAACCGAACCCGGGACACTGGAGCTGTGAGACTGTGGCAGTAAACAGAACTGAACCCGGGTCACTGGAGCTGTGAGACTGTGACAGTAAACAGAACCGAACCCGGGACACTGGAGCTGTGAGACTTTGGCAGTAAACAGAACTGAACCCGGGTCACTGGAGCTGTGAGACTGTGGCAGTAAACAGAACCGAACCCAGGTCACTGGAGCTGTGAGACTGTGGCAGTAAACAGAACCGAACCCGGGTCACTGGAGCTGTGAGACTGTGGCAGTAAACAGAACCGAACCCAGGTCACTGGAGCTGTGAGACTGTAGCAGTAAACAGAACCGAACCTGGGTCACTGGAGCTGTGAGACTGTGGTAGTAAACAGAACCGAACCCGGGTCACTGGAGCTGTGAGACTGTGGCAGTAAACAGAACCGAACCCGAACACTGGAGATGTGAGACTGTGGCAGTAAACAGAACCGAACCCAGGTCACTGGAGCTGTGAGACTGTGGCAGTAAACAGAACCGAACCCGGGACACTGGAGCTGTGAGACTGTGGCAGTAAACAGAACCGAACCCGGGTCACTGGAGCTGTGAGACTGTGGCAGTAAACAGAACCGAACCCGGGTCACTGGAGCTGTGAGACTGTGGCAGTAAACAGAACTGAACCCGGGTCACTGGAGCTGTGAGACTGTGACAGTAAACAGAACCGAACCCAGGTCACTGGAGCTGTGAGACTGTGGCAGTAAACAGAACCGAACCCAGGTCACTGGAGCTGTGAGACTGTGGCAGTAAACAGAACCGAACCCGGGTCACTGGAGCTGCGAGACTGTGGCAGTAAACAGAACCGAACCCAGGACACTGGAGCTGTGAGACTGTGGCAGTAAACAGAACCGTACCCGGGTCATTGGAGCTGTGAGACTGTGGCAGTAAACAGAACCGAACCCGGGTCACTGGAGCTGTGAGACTGTGGCAGTAAACAGAACCGAACCCAGGTCACTGGAGCTGTGAGACTGTGGCAGTAAACAGAACCGTACCCGGGACACTGGAGCTGTGAGACTGTGGCAGTAAACAGAACCGAACCCGGGACACTGGAGCTGTGAGACTGTGGCAGTAAACAGAACTGAACCCGGGTCACTGGAGCTGTGAGACTGTGGCAGTAAACAGAACTGAACCCGGGTCACTGGAGCTGTGAGACTGTGGCAGTAAACAGAACCGAACCCGGGACACTGGAGCTGTGAGACTGTGGCAGTAAACAGAACCGAACCCGGGACAAGGGAGCTGTGAGACTGTGGCAGTAAACAGAACCGAACCCGGGTCACTGGAGCTGTGAGACTGTGGCAGTAAACAGAACCGAACCCGGGACACTGGAGCTGTGAGACTGTGACAGTAAACAGAACCGAACCCGGGACACTGGAGCTGTGAGACTGTGGCAGTAAACAGAACCGAACCCGGGACACTGGAGCTGTGAGACTGTGGCAGTAAACAGAACCGAACCCGGGACACTGGAGCTGTGAGACTGTGGCAGTAAACAGAACTGAACCCGGGTCACTGGAGCTGTGAGACTGTGGCAGTAAACAGAACTGAACCCGGGTCACTGGAGCTGTGAGACTGTGGCAGTAAACAGAACCGAACCCGGGACACTGGAGCTGTGAGACTGTGGCAGTAAACAGAACCGAACCCGGGACACGGGAGCTGTGAGACTGTGGCAGTAAACAGAACCGAACCCGGGACACTGGAGCTGTGAGACTGTGGCAGTAAACAGAACCGAACCCGGGACACTGGAGCTGTGAGACTGTGGCAGTAAACAGAACTGAACCCGGGTCACTGGAGCTGTGAGACTGTGGCAGTAAACAGAACTGAACCCGGGTCACTGGAGCTGTGAGACTGTGGCAGTAAACAGAACCGAACCCGGGACACTGGAGCTGTGAGACTGTGGCAGTAAACAGAACCGAACCCAGGACACGGGAGCTGTGAGACTGTGGCAGTAAACAGAACCGAACCCGGGTCACTGGAGCTGTGAGACTGTGGCAGTAAACAGAACCGAACCCGGGACACTGGAGCTGTGAGACTGTGGCAGTAAACAGAACCGAACCCGGGTCACTGGAGCTGTGAGACTGTGGCAGTAAACAGAACCGAAACCGGGTCACTGGAGCTGTGAGACTGTGGCAGTAAACAGAACCGAACCCGGGTCACTGGAGCTGTGAGACTGTGGCAGTAAACAGAACCGAAACCGGGTCACTGGAGCTGTGAGACTGTGGCAGTAAACAGAACTGAACCCGGGACACTGGAGCTGTGAGACTGTGGCATTAAACAGAACCGAACCCGGGTCACTGGAGCTGTGAGACAGTGGCAGTAAACAGAACCGAACCCGGGTCACTGGAGCTGTGAGACTGTGGCAGTAAACAGAACTGAAACCGGGACACTGGAGCTGTGAGACTGTGGCAGTAAACAGAACCTAACCCGGGACACTGGAGCTCTGAGACTGTGGCAGTAAACAGAACTGAACCCGGGACACTGGAGCTGTGAGACTGTGGCAGTAAACAGAACTGAACCCGGGACACTGGAGCTGTGAGACTGTGGCAGTAAACAGAACCGAACCCAGGACACTGGAGCTGTGAGACTGTGGCAGTAAACAGAACCGAACCCGGGTCACGGGAGCTGTGAGACTGTGGCAGTAAACAGAACCGAACCCGGGACACTGGAGCTGTGAGACTGTGGCAGTAAACAGAACAGAACCCGGGACACTGGAGCTGTGAGACTGTGGCAGTAAACAGAACCGAACCCGGGACACTGGAGCTGTGAGGTTGCGGCAGTAAACAGAACCGAACTCAGTTCACTGGAGCTGTGAGGTTGCGGCAGTAAACAGAACCGAACCCAGGACACTGGAGCTGTGAGACTGTGGCAGTAAACAGAACCGAACCCGGGACACTGGAGCTGTGAGACTGTGGCAGTAAACAGAACTGAACCCGGGTCACTGGAGCTGTGAGACTGTGGCAGTAAACAGAACCGAACCCAGGTCACTGGAGCTGTGAGATTGTGGCAGTAAACAGAACCGAACCCAGGTCACTGGAGCTGTGAGACTGTGGCAGTAAACAGAACCGAACCCGGGTCACTGGAGCTGTGAGACTGTGGCAGTAAACAGAACCGAACCCAGGTCACTGGAGCTGTGAGACTGTGACAGTAAACAGAACCGAACCCGGGACACTGGAGCTGTGAGACTGTGGCAGTAAACAGAACTGAACCCGGGTCACTGGAGCTGTGAGACTGTGGCAGTAAACAGAACCGAACCCAGGTCACTGGAGCTGTGAGGTTGCGGCAGTAAACAGAACTGAACCCAGGTCACTGGAGCTGTGAGACTGTGGCAGTAAACAGAACCGAACCCGGGTCACTGGAGCTGTGAGACTGTGGCAGTAAACAGAACCGAACCCGGGTCACTGGAGCTGTGAGACTGTGGCAGTAAACAGAACCGAACCCGGGACACTGGAGCTGTGAGACTGTGGCAGTAAACAGAACCGAACCCGGGACACTGGAGCTGTGAGACTGTGGCAGTAAACAGAACCGAACCCGGGACACTGGAGCTGTGAGACTGTGGCAGTAAACAGAACCGAACCCGGGACACTGGAGCTGTGAGACTGTGGCAGTAAACAGAACTGAACCCGGGACACTGGAGCTGTGAGACTGTGGCAGTAAACAGAACCGAACCCAGGTCACTGGAGCTGTGAGGTTGCGGCAGTAAACAGAACCGAACCCGGGACACTGGAGCTGTGAGACTGTGGCAGTAAACAGAACCGAACCCGGGACACTGGAGCTGTGAGACTGTGGCAGTAAACAGAACCGAACCCAGGTCACTGGAGCTGTGAGGTTGCGGCAGTAAACAGAACCGAACCCAGGTCACTGGAGCTGTGAGACTGTGGCAGTAAACAGAACCGAACCCGGGACACTGGAGCTGTGAGGTTGCGGCAGTAAACAGAACCGAACTCAGGTCACTGGAGCTGTGAGGTTGCGGCAGTAAACAGAACCGAACCCAGGACACTGGAGCTGTGAGACTGTGGCAGTAAACAGAACCGAACCCGGGACACTGGAGCTGTGAGACTGTGGCAGTAAACAGAACCGAACCCAGGTCACTGGAGCTGTGAGACTGTGGCAGTGAACAGAACCGAACCCAGGTCACTGGAGCTGTGAGACTGTGGCAGTAAACAGAACCGAACCCGGGACACTGGAGCTGTGAGACTGTGGCAGTAAACAGAACCGAACCCAGGTCACTGGAGCTGTGAGACTGTGGCAGTAAACAGAACCGAACCCGGGACACTGGAGCTGTGAGATTGTGGCAGTAAACAGAACTGAACCCAGGTCACTGGAGCTGTGAGGTTGCGGCAGTAAACAGAACCGAACCCAGGTCACGGGAGCTGTGAGACTGTGGCAGTAAACAGAACTGAACCCAGGTCACTGGAGCTGTGAGACTGTGGCAGTAAACAGAACCGAACCCGGGACACTGGAGCTGTGAGACTGTGGCAGTAAACAGAACCGAACCCGGGACACTGGAGCTGTGAGACTGTGGCAGTAAACAGAACCGAACCCGGGACACTGGAGCTGTGAGACTGTGGCAGTAAACAGAACCGAACCCGGGACACTGGAGCTGTGAGACTGTGGCAGTAAACAGAACTGAACCCGGGACACTGGAGCTGTGAGACTGTGGCAGTAAACAGAACCGAACCCAGGTCACTGGAGCTGTGAGGTTGCGGCAGTAAACAGAACCGAACCCGGGACACTGGAGCTGTGAGACTGTGGCAGTAAACAGAACCGAACCCGGGACACTGGAGCTGTGAGACTGTGGCAGTAAACAGAACCGAACCCAGGTCACTGGAGCTGTGAGGTTGCGGCAGTAAACAGAACCGAACCCAGGTCACTGGAGCTGTGAGACTGTGGCAGTAAACAGAACCGAACCCGGGACACTGGAGCTGTGAGGTTGCGGCAGTAAACAGAACCGAACTCAGGTCACTGGAGCTGTGAGGTTGCGGCAGTAAACAGAACCGAACCCAGGACACTGGAGCTGTGAGACTGTGGCAGTAAACAGAACCGAACCCGGGACACTGGAGCTGTGAGACTGTGGCAGTAAACAGAACCGAACCCAGGTCACTGGAGCTGTGAGACTGTGGCAGTGAACAGAACCGAACCCAGGTCACTGGAGCTGTGAGACTGTGGCAGTAAACAGAACCGAACCCGGGACACTGGAGCTGTGAGACTGTGGCAGTAAACAGAACCGAACCCAGGTCACTGGAGCTGTGAGACTGTGGCAGTAAACAGAACCGAACCCGGGACACTGGAGCTGTGAGACTGTGGCAGTAAACAGAACTGAACCCAGGTCACTGGAGCTGTGAGGTTGCGGCAGTAAACAGAACCGAACCCAGGTCACGGGAGCTGTGAGACTGTGGCAGTAAACAGAACTGAACCCAGGTCACTGGAGCTGTGAGGTTGCGGCAGTAAACAGAACCGAACTCAGGTCACTGGAGCTGTGAGACTGTGGCAGTAAACAGAACCGAACCCAGGTCACTGGAGCTGTGAGGTTGCGGCAGTAAACAGAACCGAACCCAGGTCACTGGAGCTGTGAGACTGTGGCAGTAAACAGAACCGAACCCGGGTCACTGGAGCTGTGAGACTGTGGCAGTAAACAGAACCGAACCCGGGTCACTGGAGCTGTGAGGCTGCGGCAGTAAACAGAACCGAACTCAGGTCACTGGAGCTGTGAGACTGTGGCAGTAAACAGAACCGAACCCAGGACACTGGAGCTGTGAGACTGTGGCAGTAAACAGAACCGAACCCAGGACACTGGAGCTGTGAGACTGTGGCAGTAAACAGAACCGAACCCAGGACACTGGAGCTGTGAGACTGTGGCAGTAAACAGAACCGAACCCGGGACACTGGAGCTGTGAGACTGTGGCAGTAAACAGAACCGAACCCGGGTGACTGGAGCTGTGAGACTGTGGCAGTAAACAGAACTGAACCCGAGTCACTGGAGCTGTGAGACTGTGGCAGTAAACAGAACTGAACCCGGGTCACTGGAGCTGTGAGACTGTGGCAGTAAACAGAACTGAACCCGGGTCACTGGAGCTGTGAGGCTGTGGCAGTAAACAGAACCGAACCCAGGACACTGGAGCTGTGAGACTGTGGCAGTAAACAGAACCGAAACCGGGTCACTGGAGCTGTGAGACTGTGGCAGTAAACAGAACCGAACCCGGGACACTGGAGCTGTGAGACTGTGGCAGTAAACAGAACTGAACCCGGGACACTGGAGCTGTGAGACTGTGGCAGTAAACAGAACCGAACCCGGGTCACTGGAGCTGTGAGACTGTGGCAGTAAACAGAACCGAACCCGGGACACTGGAGCTGTGAGACTGTGACAGTAAACAGAACCGAACCCGGGACACTGGAGCTGTGAGACTGTGGCAGTAAACAGAACTGAACCCATGTCACTGGAGCTGTGAGACTGTGGCAGTAAACAGAACCGAACCCGGGACACTGGAGCTGTGAGACTGTGGCAGTAAACAGAACCGAACCCGGGACACTGGAGCTGTGAGACTGTGGCAGTAAACAGAACCGAACCCGGGACACTGGAGCTGTGAGACTGTGACAGTAAACAGAACCGAACCCGGGACACTGGAGCTGTGAGACTGTGACAGTAAACAGAACCGAACCCGGGTCACTGGAGCTGTGAGACTGTGGCAGTAAACAGAACCGAACCCAGGTCACTGGAGCTGTGAGACTGTGACAGTAAACAGAACCGAACCCGGGACACTGGAGCTGTGAGACTGTGGCAGTAAACAGAACTGAACCCGGGTCACTGGAGCTGTGAGACTGTGGCAGTAAACAGAACCGAACCCAGGTCACTGGAGCTGTGAGGTTGCGGCAGTAAACAGAACTGAACCCAGGTCACTGGAGCTGTGAGACTGTGGCAGTAAACAGAACCGAACCCGGGTCACTGGAGCTGTGAGACTGTGGCAGTAAACAGAACCGAACCCGGGTCACTGGAGCTGTGAGACTGTGGCAGTAAACAGAACCGAACCCGGGACACTGGAGCTGTGAGACTGTGGCAGTAAACAGAACCGAACCCGGGACACTGGAGCTGTGAGACTGTGGCAGTAAACAGAACCGAACCCGGGACACTGGAGCTGTGAGACTGTGGCAGTAAACAGAACCGAACCCGGGACACTGGAGCTGTGAGACTGTGGCAGTAAACAGAACTGAACCCGGGACACTGGAGCTGTGAGACTGTGGCAGTAAACAGAACCGAACCCAGGTCACTGGAGCTGTGAGGTTGCGGCAGTAAACAGAACCGAACCCGGGACACTGGAGCTGTGAGACTGTGGCAGTAAACAGAACCGAACCCGGGACACTGGAGCTGTGAGACTGTGGCAGTAAACAGAACCGAACCCAGGTCACTGGAGCTGTGAGGTTGCGGCAGTAAACAGAACCGAACCCAGGTCACTGGAGCTGTGAGACTGTGGCAGTAAACAGAACCGAACCCGGGACACTGGAGCTGTGAGGTTGCGGCAGTAAACAGAACCGAACTCAGGTCACTGGAGCTGTGAGGTTGCGGCAGTAAACAGAACCGAACCCAGGACACTGGAGCTGTGAGACTGTGGCAGTAAACAGAACCGAACCCGGGACACTGGAGCTGTGAGACTGTGGCAGTAAACAGAACCGAACCCAGGTCACTGGAGCTGTGAGACTGTGGCAGTGAACAGAACCGAACCCAGGTCACTGGAGCTGTGAGACTGTGGCAGTAAACAGAACCGAACCCGGGACACTGGAGCTGTGAGACTGTGGCAGTAAACAGAACCGAACCCAGGTCACTGGAGCTGTGAGACTGTGGCAGTAAACAGAACCGAACCCGGGACACTGGAGCTGTGAGATTGTGGCAGTAAACAGAACTGAACCCAGGTCACTGGAGCTGTGAGGTTGCGGCAGTAAACAGAACCGAACCCAGGTCACGGGAGCTGTGAGACTGTGGCAGTAAACAGAACTGAACCCAGGTCACTGGAGCTGTGAGACTGTGGCAGTAAACAGAACCGAACCCGGGACACTGGAGCTGTGAGACTGTGGCAGTAAACAGAACCGAACCCGGGACACTGGAGCTGTGAGACTGTGGCAGTAAACAGAACCGAACCCGGGACACTGGAGCTGTGAGACTGTGGCAGTAAACAGAACCGAACCCGGGACACTGGAGCTGTGAGACTGTGGCAGTAAACAGAACTGAACCCGGGACACTGGAGCTGTGAGACTGTGGCAGTAAACAGAACCGAACCCAGGTCACTGGAGCTGTGAGGTTGCGGCAGTAAACAGAACCGAACCCGGGACACTGGAGCTGTGAGACTGTGGCAGTAAACAGAACCGAACCCGGGACACTGGAGCTGTGAGACTGTGGCAGTAAACAGAACCGAACCCAGGTCACTGGAGCTGTGAGGTTGCGGCAGTAAACAGAACCGAACCCAGGTCACTGGAGCTGTGAGACTGTGGCAGTAAACAGAACCGAACCCGGGACACTGGAGCTGTGAGGTTGCGGCAGTAAACAGAACCGAACTCAGGTCACTGGAGCTGTGAGGTTGCGGCAGTAAACAGAACCGAACCCAGGACACTGGAGCTGTGAGACTGTGGCAGTAAACAGAACCGAACCCGGGACACTGGAGCTGTGAGACTGTGGCAGTAAACAGAACCGAACCCAGGTCACTGGAGCTGTGAGACTGTGGCAGTGAACAGAACCGAACCCAGGTCACTGGAGCTGTGAGACTGTGGCAGTAAACAGAACCGAACCCGGGACACTGGAGCTGTGAGACTGTGGCAGTAAACAGAACCGAACCCAGGTCACTGGAGCTGTGAGACTGTGGCAGTAAACAGAACCGAACCCGGGACACTGGAGCTGTGAGACTGTGGCAGTAAACAGAACTGAACCCAGGTCACTGGAGCTGTGAGGTTGCGGCAGTAAACAGAACCGAACCCAGGTCACGGGAGCTGTGAGACTGTGGCAGTAAACAGAACTGAACCCAGGTCACTGGAGCTGTGAGGTTGCGGCAGTAAACAGAACCGAACTCAGGTCACTGGAGCTGTGAGACTGTGGCAGTAAACAGAACCGAACCCAGGTCACTGGAGCTGTGAGGTTGCGGCAGTAAACAGAACCGAACCCAGGTCACTGGAGCTGTGAGACTGTGGCAGTAAACAGAACCGAACCCGGGTCACAGGAGCTGTGAGACTGTGGCAGTAAACAGAACCGAACCCGGGTCACTGGAGCTGTGAGGCTGCGGCAGTAAACAGAACCGAACTCAGGTCACTGGAGCTGTGAGACTGTGGCAGTAAACAGAACCGAACCCAGGACACTGGAGCTGTGAGACTGTGGCAGTAAACAGAACCGAACCCAGGACACTGGAGCTGTGAGACTGTGGCAGTAAACAGAACCGAACCCAGGACACTGGAGCTGTGAGACTGTGGCAGTAAACAGAACCGAACCCGGGACACTGGAGCTGTGAGACTGTGGCAGTAAACAGAACCGAACCCGGGTGACTGGAGCTGTGAGACTGTGGCAGTAAACAGAACTGAACCCGAGTCACTGGAGCTGTGAGACTGTGGCAGTAAACAGAACTGAACCCGGGTCACTGGAGCTGTGAGACTGTGGCAGTAAACAGAACTGAACCCGGGTCACTGGAGCTGTGAGGCTGTGGCAGTAAACAGAACCGAACCCAGGACACTGGAGCTGTGAGACTGTGGCAGTAAACAGAACCGAAATCGGGTCACTGGAGCTGTGAGACTGTGGCAGTAAACAGAACCGAACCCGGGACACTGGAGCTGTGAGACTGTGGCAGTAAACAGAACTGAACCCGGGACACTGGAGCTGTGAGACTGTGGCAGTAAACAGAACCGAACCCGGGTCACTGGAGCCGTGAGACTGTGGCAGTAAACAGAACCGAACCCGGGACACTGGAGCTGTGAGACTGTGACAGTAAACAGAACCGAACCCGGGACACTGGAGCTGTGAGACTGTGGCAGTAAACAGAACTGAACCCATGTCACTGGAGCTGTGAGACTGTGGCAGTAAACAGAACCGAACCCGGGACACTGGAGCTGTGAGACTGTGGCAGTAAACAGAACCGAACCCGGGACACTGGAGCTGTGAGACTGTGGCAGTAAACAGAACCGAACCCGGGACACTGGAGCTGTGAGACTGTGACAGTAAACAGAACCGAACCCGGGACACTGGAGCTGTGAGACTGTGACAGTAAACAGAACCGAACCCGGGTCACTGGAGCTGTGAGACTGTGGCAGTAAACAGAACCGAACCCGGGACACTGGAGCTGTGAGACTGTGGCAGTAAACAGAACCGAACCCAGGTCACTGGAGCTGTGAAACTGTGGCAGTAAACAGAACCGAACCCGGGACACTGGAGCTGTGAGACTGTGGCAGTAAACAGAACCGAACCCGGGACACTGGATCTGTGAGACTGTGGCAGTAAACAGAACCGAACCCGGGACACTGGAGCTGTGAGACTGTGGCAGTAAACAGAACCGAACCTGGGTCACTGGAGCTGTGAGACTGTGGCAGTAAACAGAACCGAACCCGGGTCACTGGAGCTGTGAGATTGAGGCAGTAAACAGAACCGAACCCGGGACACTGGAGCTGTGAGACTGTGGCAGTAAAAAGAACCGAACCCAGGTCACTGGAGCTGTGAGACTGTGGCAGTAAACAGAACCGAACCCGGGACACTGGAGCTGTGAGACTGTGGCAGTAAACAGAACCGAACCCAGGTCACTGGAGCTGTGAGACTGTGGCAGTAAACAGAACCGAACCCGGGACACTGGAGCTGTGAGACTGTGGCAGTAAACAGAACCGAACCCGGGTCACTGGAGCTGTGAGACTGTGGCAGTAAACAGAACCGAACCCGGGACACTGGAGCTGTGAGACTGTGGCAGTAAACAGAACTGAACCCGGGTCACTGGAGCTGTGAGACTGTGACAGTAAACAGAACCGAACCCAGGTCACTGGAGCTGTGAGACTGTGGCAGTAAACAGAACCGAACCCGGGTCACTGGTGCTGTGAGACTGTGGCAGTAAACAGAACCGAACCCGGGTCACTGGAGCTGTGAGACTGCGGCAGTAAACAGAACCGAACCCAGGTCACTGGAGCTGTGAGACTGTGGCAGTAAACAGAACCGAACCCAGGTCACTGGAGCTGTGAGACTGTGGCAGTAAACAGAACCGAACCCGGGACACTGGAGCTGTGAGACTGTGGCAGTAAACAGAACTGAACCCGGGTCACTGGAGCTGTGAGACTGTGGCAGTAAACAGAACTGAACCCAGGTCACTGGAGCTGTGAGACTGTGGCAGTAAACAGAACCGAACCCCGGTCACTGGAGCTGTGAGACTGTGGCAGTAAACAGAACCGAACCCAGGTCACTGGAGCTGTGAGACTGTGGCAGTAAACAGAACCGAACCCGGGTCACTGGAGCTGTGAGGTTGCGGCAGTAAACAGAACCGAACCCAGGTCACGGGAGCTGTGAGACTGTGGCAGTAAACAGAACTGAACCCAGGTCACTGGAGCTGTGAGGTTGCGGCAGTAAACAGAACCGAACTCAGGTCACTGGAGCTGTGAGACTGTGGCAGTAAACAGAACCGAACCCAGGTCACTGGAGCTGTGAGGTTGCGGCAGTAAACAGAACCGAACCCAGGTCACTGGAGCTGTGAGACTGTGGCAGTAAACAGAACCGAACCCGGGTCACTGGAGCTGTGAGACTGTGGCAGTAAACAGAACCGAACCCGGGTCACTGGAGCTGTGAGGTTGCGGCAGTAAACAGAACCGAACTCAGGTCACTGGAGCTGTGAGACTGTGGCAGTAAACAGAACCGAACCCAGGACACTGGAGCTGTGAGACTGTGGCAGTAAACAGAACCGAACCCAGGACACTGGAGCTGTGAGACTGTGGCAGTAAACAGAACCGAACCCAGGACACTGGAGCTGTGAGACTGTGGCAGTAAACAGAACCGAACCCGGGACACTGGAGCTGTGAGACTGTGGCAGTAAACAGAACCGAACCCGGGTGACTGGAGCTGTGAGACTGTGGCAGTAAACAGAACTGAACCCGAGTCACTGGAGCTGTGAGACTGTGGCAGTAAACAGAACCGAACCCGGGTGACTGGAGCTGTGAGACTGTGGCAGTAAACAGAACCGAACCAGGGACACTGGAGCTGTGAGACTGTGGCAGTAAACAGAACCGAACCCGGGTGACTGGAGCTGTGAGACTGTGGCAGTAAACAGAACTGAACCCGGGTCACTGGAGCTGTGAGGCTGTGGCAGTAAACAGAACCGAACCCAGGACACTGGAGCTGTGAGACTGTGGCAGTAAACAGATCCGAAACCGGGTCACTGGAGCTGTGAGACTGTGGCAGTAAACAGAACCGAACCCGGGACACTTGAGCTGTGAGACTGTGGCAGTAAACAGAACTGAACCCGGGACACTGGAGCTGTGAGACTGTGGCAGTAAACAGAACCGAACCCGGGTCACTGGAGCTGTGAGACTGTGGCAGTAAACAGAACCGAACCCGGGACACTGGAGCTGTGAGACTGTGACATTAAACAGAACCGAACCCGGGACACTGGAGCTGTGAGACTGTGGCAGTAAACCGAACCGAACCCAGGTCACTGGAGCTGTGAGACTGTGGCAGTAAACAGAACTGAACCCATATCACTGGAGCTGTGAGGCTGTGGCAGTAAACAGAACTGAACCCATGTCACTGGAGCTATGAGACTGTGGCAGTAAACAGAACCGAACCCGGGACACTGGAGCTGTGAGACTGTGGCAGTAAACAGAACCGAACCCCGGTCACTGGAGCTGTGAGACTGTGGCAGTAAACAGAACCGAACCCAGGTCACTGGAGCTGTGAGACTGTGGCAGTAAACAGAACCGAACCCGGGTCACTGGAGCTGTGAGGTTGCGGCAGTAAACAGAACCGAACCCAGGTCACGGGAGCTGTGAGACTGTGGCAGTAAACAGAACTGAACCCAGGTCACTGGAGCTGTGAGGTTGCGGCAGTAAACAGAACCGAACTCAGGTCACTGGAGCTGTGAGACTGTGGCAGTAAACAGAACCGAACCCAGGTCACTGGAGCTGTGAGGTTGCGGCAGTAAACAGAACCGAACCCAGGTCACTGGAGCTGTAAGACTGTGGCAGTAAACAGAACCGAACCCGGGTCACTGGAGCTGTGAGACTGTGGCAGTAAACAGAACCGAACCCGGGTCACTGGAGCTGTGAGGTTGCGGCAGTAAACAGAACCGAACTCAGGTCACTGGAGCTGTGAGACTGTGGCAGTAAACAGAACCGAACCCAGGACACTGGAGCTGTGAGACTGTGGCAGTAAACAGAACCGAACCCAGGACACTGGAGCTGTGAGACTGTGGCAGTAAACAGAACCGAACCCGGGACACTGGAGCTGTGAGACTGTGGCAGTAAACAGAACCGAACCCGGGTGACTGGAGCTGTGAGACTGTGGCAGTAAACAGAACTGAACCCGAGTCACTGGAGCTGTGAGACTGTGGCAGTAAACAGAACCGAACCCGGGTGACTGGAGCTGTGAGACTGTGGCAGTAAACAGAACCGAACCCGGGACACTGGAGCTGTGAGACTGTGGCAGTAAACAGAACTGAACCCGGGTCACTGGAGCTGTGAGACTGTGGCAGTAAACAGAACCGAACCCGGGACACTGGAGCTGTGAGACTGTGGCAGTAAACAGAACCGAACCCGGGACACTGGAGCTGTGAGACTGTGGCAGTAAACAGAACCGAACCCAGGACACTGGAGCTGTGAGACTGTGGCAGTAAACAGATCCGAAACCGGGTCACTGGAGCTGTGAGACTGTGGCAGTAAACAGAACCGAACCCGGGACACTGGAGCTGTGAGACTGTGGCAGTAAACAGAACTGAACCCGGGACACTGGAGCTGTGAGACTGTGGCAGTAAACAGAACCGAACCCGGGTCACTGGAGCTGTGAGACTGTGGCAGTAAACAGAACCGAACCCGGGACACTGGAGCTGTGAGACTGTGACATTAAACAGAACCGAACCCGGGACACTGGAGCTGTGAGACTGTGGCAGTAAACAGAACTGAACCCATGTCACTGGAGCTGTGAGACTGTGGCAGTAAACAGAACCGAACCCGGGACACTGGAGCTGTGAGACTGTGGCAGTAAACAGAACCGAACCCGGGACACTGGAGCTGTGAGACTGTGACAGTAAACAGAACCGAACCCGGGACACTGGAGCTGTGAGACTGTGACAGTAAACAGAACCGAACCCGGGTCACTGGAGCTGTGAGACTGTGGCAGTAAACAGAACCGAACCCAGGACACTGGAGCTGTGAGGCTGTGACAGTAAACAGAACCGAACCCGGGACACTGGAGCTGTGAGACTGTGGCAGTAAACAGAACCGAACCCAGGTCACTGGAGCTGTGAAACTGTGGCAGTAAACAGAACCGAACCCGGGACACTGGAGCTGTGAGACTGTGGCAGTAAACAGAACCGAACCCGGGACACTGGAGCTGTGAGACTGTGGCAGTAAACAGAACCGAACCCAGGTCACTGGAGCTGTGAGACTGTGGCAGTAAACAGAACCGAACCTGGGTCACTGGAGCTGTGAGGCTGTGGCAGTAAACAGAACCGAACCCGGGTCACTGGAGCTGTGAGATTGAGGCAGTAAACAGAACCGAACCCGGGACACTGGAGCTGTGAGACAGTGGCAGTAAACAGAACCGAACCCAGGTCACTGGAGCTGTGAGACTGTGGCAGTAAACAGAACCGAACCCGGGACACTGGAGCTGTGAGACTGTGGCAGTAAACAGAACTGAACCCGGGTCACTGGAGCTGTGAGACTGTGGCAGTAAACAGAACCGAACCCGGGACACTGGAGCTGTGAGACTGTGGCAGTAAACAGAACTGAACCCGGGTCACTGGAGCTGTGAGACTGTGACAGTAAACAGAACCGAACCCAGGTCACTGGAGCTGTGAGACTGTGGCAGTAAACAGAACCGAACCCGGGTCACTGGTGCTGTGAGACTGTGGCAGTAAACAGAACCGAACCCAGGTCACTGGAGCTGTGAGACTGTGGCAGTAAACAGAACCGAACCCGGGTCACTGGTGCTGTGAGACTGCGGCAGTAAACAGAACCGAACCCAGGTCACTGGAGCTGTGAGACTGTGGCAGTAAACAGAACCGAACCCAGGTCACTGGAGCTGTGAGACTGTGGCAGTAAACAGAACCGAACCCGGGACACTGGAGCTGTGAGACTGTGGCAGTAAACAGAACTGAACCCGGGTCACTGGAGCTGTGAGACTGTGACAGTAAACAGAACCGAACCCGGGACACTGGAGCTGTGAGACTGTGGCAGTAAACAGAACTGAACCCGGGTCACTGGAGCTGTGAGACTGTGGCAGTAAACAGAACCGAACCCGGGACACTGGAGCTGTGAGACTGTGGCAGTAAACAGAACCGAACCCGGGACACTGGAGCTGTGAGACTGTGGCAGTAAACAGAACCGAACCCGGGTCACTGGAGCTGTGAGACTGTGGCAGTAAACAGAACCGAACCCGGGTCACTGGAGCTGTGAGACTGTGGCAGTAAACAGAACCGAACCCGGGTCACTGGAGCTGTGAGGCTGTGGCAGTAAACAGAACCGAACCCGGGACACTGGAGCTGTGAGACTGTGGCAGTAAACAGAACCGAACCCAGGTCACTGGAGCTGTGAGACTGTGGCAGTAAACAGAACCGAACCCGGGTCACTGGAGCTGTGAGACTGTGGCAGTAAACAGAACCGAACCCAGGTCACTGGAGCTGTGAGACTGTGGCAGTAAACAGAACCGAACCCAGGACAGTGGAGCTGTGAGACTGTGGCAGTAAACAGAACCGAACCCGGGTCACTGGAGCTGAGAGACTGTGGCAGTAAACAGAACCGAACCCAGGTCACTGGAGCTGTGAGACTGTGGCAGTAAACAGAACCGAACCCGGGTCACTGGAGCTGTGAGACTGTGGCAGTAAACAGAACCGAACCCAGGACACTGGAGCTGTGAGACTGTGGCAGTAAACAGAACCGAACCCGGGACACTGGAGCTGTGAGACTGTGGCAGTAAACAGAACAGAACCCGGGTCACTGGAGCTGTGAGACTGTGGCAGTAAACAGAACCGAACCCGGGACACTGGAGCTGTGAGACTGTGGCAGTACGCAGAACCGAACCCGGGACACTGGAGCTGTGAGACTGTGGCAGTAAACAGAACCGAACCCGGGACACTGGAGCTGTGAGACTGTGGCAGTAAACAGAACCGAACCCAGGTCACTGGAGCTGTGAGACTGTGGCAGTAAACAGAACCGAACCCGGGTCACTGGAGCTGTGAGACTGTGGCAGTAAACAGAACCGAACCCGGGTCACTGGAGCTGTGAGGCTGTGGCAGTAAACAGAACTGAACCCAGGTCACTGGAGCTGTGAGGCTGTGGCAGTAAACAGAACCGAACCTGGGTCACTGGAGCTGTGAGGCTGTGGCAGTAAACAGAACCGAACCCATGTCACTGGAGCTGTGAGACTGTGGCAGTAAACAGAACCGAACCCGGGTCACTGGAGCTGTGAGACTGTGGCAGTAAACAGAACCGAAACCGGGTCACTGGAGCTGTGAGACTGTGGCAGTAAACAGAACCGAACCCGGGACACTGGAGCTGTGAGACTGTGGCAGTAAACAGAACAGAACCCGGGACACTGGAGCTGTGAGACTGTGGCAGTAAACAGAACCGAACCCGGGTCAGTGGAGCTGTGAGACTGTGGCAGTAAACAGAACCGAACCCGGGACACTGGAGCTGTGAGACTGTGGCAGTAAACAGAAACGAACCCGGGACACTGGAGCTGTGAGACTGTGGCAGTAAACAGAACTGAACCCGGGACACTGGAGCTGTGAGACTGTGGCAGTACACAGAACCGAACCCGGGTCACTGGAGCTGTGAGACTGTGGCAGTCCCCAGAACCGAACCCAGGACACTGGAGCTGTGAGACTGTGGCAGTAAACAGAACCGAACGCGGGACACTGGAGCTGTGAGACTGTGGCAGTAAACAGAACTGAACCCGGGTCACTGGAGCTGTGAGACTGTGGCAGTAAACAGAACCGAACCCGGGACACTGGAGCTGTGAGACTGTGGCAGTAAACAGAACCGAACCCGGGTCACTGGAGCTGTGACACTGTGGCAGTAAACAGAACTGAACCCGGGACACTGGAGCTGTGAGACTGTGGCAGTAAACAGAACCGAACCCGGGTCACTGGAGCTGTGAGACTGTGGCAGTAAACAGAACCGAACCCAGGTCACTGGAGCTGTGAGACTGTGGCAGTAAACAGAACCGAACCCGGGACACTGGAGCTGTGAGACTGTGGCAGTAAACAGAACTGAACCCGGGACACTGGAGCTGTGAGACTGTGGCAGTAAACAGAACCGAACCCGGGTCACTGGAGCTGTGAGACTGTGGCAGTAAACAGAACCGAACCCGGGACACTGGAGCTGTGAGACTGTGGCAGTAAACAGAACCGAACCCGGGACACTGGAGCTATGAGACTGTGGCAGTAAACAGAACCGAACCCGGGTCACTGGAGCTGTGAGACTGTGGCAGTAAACAGAACTGAACCCGGGACACTGGAGCTGTGAGACTGTGGCAGTAAACAGAACCGAACCCGGGTCACTGGAGCTGTGAGACTGTGGCAGTCCCCAGAACTGATCCCAGGACACTGGTGCTGTGAGACTGTGGCAGTAAACAGAACCGAACGCGGGACACTGGAGCTGTGAGACTGTGGCAGTAAACAGAACTGAACCCGGGACACTGGAGCTGTGAGACTGTGGCAGTAAACAGAACCGAACCCGGGTCACTGGAGCTGTGAGACTGTGGCAGTAAACAGAACCGAACCCAGGTCACTGGAGCTGTGAGACTGTGGCAGTAAACAGAACCGAACCCGGGACACTGGAGCTGTGAGACTGTGGCAGTAAACAGAACTGAACCCGGGTCACTGGAGCTGTGAAACTGTGGCAGTAAACAGAACTGAACCCGGGTCACTGGAGCTGTGAGACTGTGGCAGTAAACAGAACCGAACCCAGGTCACTGGAGCTGTGAGACTGTGGCAGTAAACAGAACCGAACCCGGGACACTGGAGCTGTGAGACTGTGGCAGTAAACAGAACTGAACCCGGGTCACTGGAGCTGTGAGACTGTGGCACTAAACAGAACCGAACCCGGGACACTGGAGCTGTGAGACTGTGGCAGTAAACAGAACCGAACCCGGGTCACTGGAGCTGTGAGACTGTGGCAGTAAACAGAACCGAACCCGGGACACTGGAGCTGTGAGACTGTGGCAGTAAACAGAACCGAACCTGGGTCACTGGAGCTGTGAGACTGTGGCAGTAAACAGAACCGAACCCGGGTCACTGGAGCTGTGAGGCTGTGGCAGTAAACAGAACCGAACCCGGGACACTGGAGCTGTGAGACTGTGGCAGTAAACAGAACCGAACCCGGGTCACTGGAGCTGTGAGACTGTGGCAGTAAACAGAACCGAACCCGGGACACTGGAGCTGTGAGACTGGCAGTAAACAGAACTGAACCCGGGACACTGGAGCTGTGAGACTGTGGCAGTAAACAGAACCGAACCCAGGTCACTGGAGCTGTGAGACTGTGGCAGTACGCAGAACCGAACCCGGGACACTGGAGCTGTGAGACTGTGGCAGTAAACAGAACCGAACCCGGGACACTGGAGCTGTGAGACTGTGGCAGTAAACAGAACCGAACCCAGGTCACTGGAGCTGTGAGACTGTGGCAGTAAACAGAACCGAACCTGGGACACTGGAGCTGTGAGACTGTGGCAGTAAACAGAACCGAACCCAGGTCACTGGAGCTGTGAGACTGTGGCAGTAAACTGAACTGAACCCGGGACACTGGAGCTGTGAGACTGTGGCAGTAAACAGAACCGAACCCGGGTCACTGGAGCTGTGAGACTGTGGCAGTAAACAGAACCGAACCCGGGTCACCGGAGCTGTGAGACTGTGGCAGTAAACAGAACCGAACGCGGGACACTGGAGCTGTGAGACTGTGGCAGTAAACAGAACCGAACCCAGGACACTGGAGCTGTGAGACTGTGGCAGTAAACAGAACCGAACCCGGGTCACTGGAGCTGTGAGACTGTGGCAGTAAACAGAACCGAACCCAGGTCACTGGAGCTGTGAGACTGTGGCAGTAAACAGAACCGAACCCGGGACACTTGAGCTGTGAGACTGTGGCAGTAAACAGAACCGAACCCGGGACACTGGAGCTGTGAGACTGTGGCAGTAAACAGAACCGAACCCGGGACACTGGAGCTGTGAGACTGTGGCAGTAAACAGAACCGAACCCGGGACACTGGAGCTGTGAGACTGTGGCAGTAAACAGAACCGAACCCGGGTCACTGGAGCTGTGAGACTGTGGCAGTAAACAGAACCGAACCCGGGTCACTGGAGCTGTGAGGCTGTGGCAGTAAACAAAACCGAACCCGGGTCACTGGAGCTGTGAGACTGTGGCAGTAAACAGAACCGAACCCAGGTCACTGGAGCTGTGAGACTGTGGCAGTAAACAGAACCGAACCCGGGTCACTGGAGCTGTGAGACTGTGGCAGTAAACAGAACCGAACCCAGGACACTGGAGCTGTGAGACTGTGGCAGTAAACAGAACCGAACCCGGGACACTGGAGCTGTGAGACTGTGGCAGTAAACAGAACAGAACCCGGGTCACTGGAGCTGTGAGACTGTGGCAGTAAACAGAACCGAACCCGGGACACTGGAGCTGTGAGACTGTGGCAGTACGCAGAACCGAACCCGGGACACTGGAGCTGTGAGACTGTGGCAGTAAACAGAACCGAACCCGGGACACTGGAGCTGTGAGACTGTGGCAGTAAACAGAACCGAACCCAGGTCACTGGAGCTGTGAGACTGTGGCAGTAAACAGAACCGAACCCGGGTCACTGAAGCTGTGAGGCTGTGGCAGTAAACAGAACCGCACCTGGGTCACTGGAGCTGTGAGGCTGTGGCAGTAAACAGAACCGAACCCAGGACAGTGGAGCTGTGAGACTGTGGCAGTAAACAGAACCGAACCCGGGTCACTGGAGCTGTGAGACTGTGGCAGTAAACAGAACCGAACCCAGGTCACTGGAGCTGTGAGACTGTGGCAGTAAACAGAACCGAACCCGGGTCACTGGAGCTGTGAGACTGTGGCAGTAAACAGAACCGAACCCAGGACACTGGAGCTGTGAGACTGTGGCAGTAAACAGAACCGAACCCGGGACACTGGAGCTGTGAGACTGTGGCAGTAAACAGAACTGAACCCGGGTCACTGGAGCTGTGAGACTGTGACAGTAAACAGAACCGAACCCGGGACACTGGAGCTGTGAGACTGTGGCAGTAAACAGAACTGAACCCGGGTCACTGGAGCTGTGAGACTGTGGCAGTAAACAGAACCGAACCCGGGACACTGGAGCTGTGAGACTGTGGCAGTAAACAGAACCGAACCCGGGACACTGGAGCTGTGAGACTGTGGCAGTAAACAGAACCGAACCCGGGTCACTGGAGCTGTGAGACTGTGGCAGTAAACAGAACCGAACCCGGGTCACTGGAGCTGTGAGACTGTGGCAGTAAACAGAACCGAACCCGGGTCACTGGAGCTGTGAGGCTGTGGCAGTAAACAGAACCGAACCCGGGACACTGGAGCTGTGAGACTGTGGCAGTAAACAGAACCGAACCCAGGTCACTGGAGCTGTGAGACTGTGGCAGTAAACAGAACCGAACCCGGGTCACTGGAGCTGTGAGACTGTGGCAGTAAACAGAACCGAACCCAGGTCACTGGAGCTGTGAGACTGTGGCAGTAAACAGAACCGAACCCAGGACAGTGGAGCTGTGAGACTGTGGCAGTAAACAGAACCGAACCCGGGTCACTGGAGCTGAGAGACTGTGGCAGTAAACAGAACCGAACCCAGGTCACTGGAGCTGTGAGACTGTGGCAGTAAACAGAACCGAACCCGGGTCACTGGAGCTGTGAGACTGTGGCAGTAAACAGAACCGAACCCAGGACACTGGAGCTGTGAGACTGTGGCAGTAAACAGAACCGAACCCGGGACACTGGAGCTGTGAGACTGTGGCAGTAAACAGAACAGAACCCGGGTCACTGGAGCTGTGAGACTGTGGCAGTAAACAGAACCGAACCCGGGACACTGGAGCTGTGAGACTGTGGCAGTACGCAGAACCGAACCAGGGACACTGGAGCTGTGAGACTGTGGCAGTAAACAGAACCGAACCCGGGACACTGGAGCTGTGAGACTGTGGCAGTAAACAGAACCGAACCCAGGTCACTGGAGCTGTGAGACTGTGGCAGTAAACAGAACCGAACCCGGGTCACTGGAGCTGTGAGACTGTGGCAGTAAACAGAACCGAACCCGGGTCACTGGAGCTGTGAGGCTGTGGCAGTAAACAGAACTGAACCCAGGTCACTGGAGCTGTGAGGCTGTGGCAGTAAACAGAACCGAACCTGGGTCACTGGAGCTGTGAGGCTGTGGCAGTAAACAGAACCGAACCCATGTCACTGGAGCTGTGAGATTGTGGCAGTAAACAGAACCGAACCCGGGTCACTGGAGCTGTGAGACTGTGGCAGTAAACAGAACCGAAACCGGGTCACTGGAGCTGTGAGACTGTGGCAGTAAACAGAACCGAACCCGGGACACTGGAGCTGTGAGACTGTGGCAGTAAACAGAACAGAACCCGGGACACTGGAGCTGTGAGACTGTGGCAGTAAACAGAACCGAACCCGGGTCAGTGGAGCTGTGAGACTGTGGCAGTAAACAGAACCGAACCCGGGACACTGGAGCTGTGAGACTGTGGCAGTAAACAGAAACGAACCCGGGACACTGGAGCTGTGAGACTGTGGCAGTAAACAGAACTGAACCCGGGACACTGGAGCTGTGAGACTGTGGCAGTACACAGAACCGAACCCGGGTCACTGGAGCTGTGAGACTGTGGCAGTCCCCAGAACCGAACCCAGGACACTGGAGCTGTGAGACTGTGGCAGTAAACAGAACCGAACGCGGGACACTGGAGCTGTGAGACTGTGGCAGTAAACAGAACTGAACCCGGGTCACTGGAGCTGTGAGACTGTGGCAGTAAACAGAACCGAACCCGGGACACTGGAGCTGTGAGACTGTGGCAGTAAACAGAACCGAACCCGGGTCACTGGAGCTGTGACACTGTGGCAGTAAACAGAACTGAACCCGGGACACTGGAGCTGTGAGACTGTGGCAGTAAACAGAACCGAACCCGGGTCACTGGAGCTGTGAGACTGTGGCAGTAAACAGAACCGAACCCAGGTCACTGGAGCTGTGAGACTGTGGCAGTAAACAGAACCGAACCCGGGACACTGGAGCTGTGAGACTGTGGCAGTAAACAGAACTGAACCCGGGACACTGGAGCTGTGAGACTGTGGCAGTAAACAGAACCGAACCCGGGTCACTGGAGCTGTGAGACTGTGGCAGTAAACAGAACCGAACCCGGGACACTGGAGCTGTGAGACTGTGGCAGTAAACAGAAGCGAACCCGGGACACTGGAGCTATGAGACTGTGGCAGTAAACAGAACCGAACCCGGGTCACTGGAGCTGTGAGACTGTGGCAGTAAACAGAACTGAACCCGGGACACTGGAGCTGTGAGACTGTGGCAGTAAACGGAACCGAACCCGGGTCACTGGAGCTGTGAGACTGTGGCAGTCCCCAGAACTGATCCCAGGACACTGGTGCTGTGAGACTGTGGCAGTAAACAGAACCGAACGCGGGACACTGGAGCTGTGAGACTGTGGCAGTAAACAGAACTGAACCCGGGACACTGGAGCTGTGAGACTGTGGCAGTAAACAGAACCGAACCCGGGTCACTGGAGCTGTGAGACTGTGGCAGTAAACAGAACCGAACCCAGGTCACTGGAGCTGTGAGACTGTGGCAGTAAACAGAACCGAACCCGGGACACTGGAGCTGTGAGACTGTGGCAGTAAACAGAACTGAACCCGGGTCACTGGAGCTGTGAAACTGTGGCAGTAAACAGAACTGAACCCGGGACACTGGAGCTGTGAGACTGTGGCAGTAAACAGAACCGAACCCGGGTCACTGGAGCTGTGAGACTGTGGCAGTCCCCAGAACTGATCCCAGGACACTGGTGCTGTGAGACTGTGGCAGTAAACAGAACCGAACGCGGGACACTGGAGCTGTGAGACTGTGGCAGTAAACAGAACTGAACCCGGGACACTGGAGCTGTGAGACTGTGGCAGTAAACAGAACCGAACCCGGGTCACTGGAGCTGTGAGACTGTGGCAGTAAACAGAACCGAACCCAGGTCACTGGAGCTGTGAGACTGTGGCAGTAAACAGAACCGAACCCGGGACACTGGAGCTGTGAGACTGTGGCAGTAAACAGAACTGAACCCGGGTCACTGGAGCTGTGAAACTGTGGCAGTAAACAGAACTGAACCCGGGTCACTGGAGCTGTGAGACTGTGGCAGTAAACAGAACCGAACCCAGGTCACTGGAGCTGTGAGACTGTGGCAGTAAACAGAACCGAACCCGGGACACTGGAGCTGTGAGACTGTGGCAGTAAACAGAACTGAACCCGGGTCACTGGAGCTGTGAGACTGTGGCACTAAACAGAACCGAACCCGGGACACTGGAGCTGTGAGACTGTGGCAGTAAACAGAACCGAACCCGGGTCACTGGAGCTGTGAGACTGTGGCAGTAAACAGAACCGAACCCGGGACACTGGAGCTGTGAGACTGTGGCAGTAAACAGAACCGAACCTGGGTCACTGGAGCTGTGAGACTGTGGCAGTAAACAGAACCGAACCCGGGTCACTGGAGCTGTGAGGCTGTGGCAGTAAACAGAACCGAACCCGGGACACTGGAGCTGTGAGACTGTGGCAGTAAACAGAACCGAACCCGGGTCACTGGAGCTGTGAGACTGTGGCAGTAAACAGAACCGAACCCGGGACACTGGAGCTGTGAGACTGGCAGTAAACAGAACTGAACCCGGGACACTGGAGCTGTGAGACTGTGGCAGTAAACAGAACCGAACCCAGGTCACTGGAGCTGTGAGACTGTGGCAGTACGCAGAACCGAACCCGGGACACTGGAGCTGTGAGACTGTGGCAGTAAACAGAACCGAACCCGGGACACTGGAGCTGTGAGACTGTGGCAGTAAACAGAACCGAACCCAGGTCACTGGAGCTGTGAGACTGTGGCAGTAAACAGAACCGAACCCGGGACACTGGAGCTGTGAGACTGTGGCAGTAAACAGAACCGAACCCAGGTCACTGGAGCTGTGAGACTGTGGCAGTAAACTGAACTGAACCCGGGACACTGGAGCTGTGAGACTGTGGCAGTAAACAGAACCGAACCCGGGTCACTGGAGCTGTGAGACTGTGGCAGTAAACAGAACCGAACCCGGGTCACCGGAGCTGTGAGACTGTGGCAGTAAACAGAACCGAACGCGGGACACTGGAGCTGTGAGACTGTGGCAGTAAACAGAACCGAACCCGGGTCACTGGAGCTGTGAGACTGTGGCAGTAAACAGAACCGAACCCAGGTCACTGGAGCTGTGAGACTGTGGCAGTAAACAGAACCGAACCCGGGACACTTGAGCTGTGAGACTGTGGCAGTAAACAGAACCGAACCCGGGACACTGGAGCTGTGAGACTGTGGCAGTAAACAGAACCGAACCCGGGACACTGGAGCTGTGAGACTGTGGCAGTAAACAGAACCGAACCCGGGACACTGGAGCTGTGAGACTGTGGCAGTAAACAGAACCGAACCCGGGACACTGGAGCTGTGAGACTGTGGCAGTAAACAGAACAGAACCCGGGTCACTGGAGCTGTGAGACTGTGGCAGTAAACAGAACCGAACCCGGGACACTGGAGCTGTGAGACTGTGGCAGTACGCAGAACCGAACCCGGGACACTGGAGCTGTGAGACTGTGGCAGTAAACAGAACCGAACCCGGGACACTGGAGCTGTGAGACTGTGGCAGTAAACAGAACCGAACCCAGGTCACTGGAGCTGTGAGACTGTGGCAGTAAACAGAACCGAACCCGGGTCACTGAAGCTGTGAGGCTGTGGCAGTAAACAGAACCGCACCTGGGTCACTGGAGCTGTGAGGCTGTGGCAGTAAACAGAACCGAACCCAGGACAGTGGAGCTGTGAGACTGTGGCAGTAAACAGAACCGAACCCGGGTCACTGGAGCTGTGAGACTGTGGCAGTAAACAGAACCGAACCCAGGTCACTGGAGCTGTGAGACTGTGGCAGTAAACAGAACCGAACCCGGGTCACTGGAGCTGTGAGACTGTGGCAGTAAACAGAACCGAACCCAGGACACTGGAGCTGTGAGACTGTGGCAGTAAACAGAACCGAACCCGGGACACTGGAGCTGTGAGACTGTGGCAGTAAACAGAACCGAACCCGGGTCACTGGAGCTGTGAGACTGTGGCAGTAAACAGAACCGAACCCGGGTCACCGGAGCTGTGAGACTGTGGCAGTAAACAGAACCGAACGCGGGACACTGGAGCTGTGAGACTGTGGCAGTAAACAGAACCGAACCCGGGTCACTGGAGCTGTGAGACTGTGGCAGTAAACAGAACCGAACCCAGGTCACTGGAGCTGTGAGACTGTGGCAGTAAACAGAACCGAACCCGGGACACTTGAGCTGTGAGACTGTGGCAGTAAACAGAACCGAACCCGGGACACTGGAGCTGTGAGACTGTGGCAGTAAACAGAACCGAACCCGGGACACTGGAGCTGTGAGACTGTGGCAGTAAACAGAACCGAACCCGGGACACTGGAGCTGTGAGACTGTGGCAGTAAACAGAACCGAACCCGGGACACTTGAGCTGTGAGACTGTGGCAGTAAACAGAACCGAACCCGGGACACTGGAGCTGTGAGACTGTGGCAGTAAACAGAACCGAACCCGGGACACTGGAGCTGTGAGACTGTGGCAGTAAACAGAACCGAACCCGGGACACTGGAGCTGTGAGACTGTGGCAGTAAACAGAACCGAACCCGGGTCACTGGAGCTGTGAGACTGTGGCAGTAAACAGAACCGAACCCGGGTCACTGGAGCTGTGAGGCTGTGGCAGTAAACAGAACCGAACCCGGGTCACTGGAGCTGTGAGACTGTGGCAGTAAACAGAACCGAACCCAGGTCACTGGAGCTGTGAGACTGTGGCAGTAAACAGAACCGAACCCGGGTCACTGGAGCTGTGAGACTGTGGCAGTAAACAGAACCGAACCCAGGACACTGGAGCTGTGAGACTGTGGCAGTAAACAGAACCGAACCCGGGACACTGGAGCTGTGAGACTGTGGCAGTAAACAGAACAGAACCCGGGTCACTGGAGCTGTGAGACTGTGGCAGTAAACAGAACCGAACCCGGGACACTGGAGCTGTGAGACTGTGGCAGTACGGAGAACCGAACCCGGGACACTGGAGCTGTGAGACTGTGGCAGTAAACAGAACCGAACCCGGGACACTGGAGCTGTGAGACTGTGGCAGTAAACAGAACCGAACCCAGGTCACTGGAGCTGTGAGACTGTGGCAGTAAACAGAACCGAACCCGGGTCACTGAAGCTGTGAGGCTGTGGCAGTAAACAGAACCGCACCTGGGTCACTGGAGCTGTGAGGCTGTGGCAGTAAACAGAACCGAACCCAGGACAGTGGAGCTGTGAGACTGTGGCAGTAAACAGAACCGAACCCGGGTCACTGGAGCTGTGAGACTGTGGCAGTAAACAGAACCGAACCCAGGTCACTGGAGCTGTGAGACTGTGGCAGTAAACAGAACCGAACCCGGGTCACTGGAGCTGTGAGACTGTGGCAGTAAACAGAACCGAACCCAGGACACTGGAGCTGTGAGACTGTGGCAGTAAACAGAACCGAACCCGGGACACTGGAGCTGTGAGACTGTGGCAGTAAACAGAACAGAACCCGGGTCACTGGAGCTGTGAGACTGTGGCAGTAAACAGAACCGAACCCGGGACACTGGAGCTGTGAAACTGTGGCAGTACGCAGAACCGAACCCGGGACACTGGAGCTGTGAGACTGTGGCAGTAAACAGAACCGAACCCGGGACACTGGAGCTGTGAGACTGTGGCAGTAAACAGAACCGAACCCAGGTCACTGGAGCTGTGAGACTGCGGCAGTAAACAGAACCGAACCCGGGTCACTGGAGCTGTGAGACTGTGGCAGTAAACAGAACCGAACCCGGGTCACTGGAGCTGTGAGGCTGTGGCAGTAAACAGAACTGAACCCAGGTCACTGGAGCTGTGAGGCTGTGGCAGTAAACAGAACCGCACCTGGGTCACTGGAGCTGTGAGGCTGTGGCAGTAAACAGAACCGAACCCATGTCACTGGAGCTGTGAGACTGTGGCAGTAAACAGAACCGAACCCGGGTCACTGGAGCTGTGAGACTGTGGCAGTAAACAGAACCGAAACCGGGACACTGGAGCTGTGAGTCTGTGGCAGTAAACAGAACCGAACCCGGGACACTGGAGCTGTGAGGCTGTGGCAGTAAACAGAACCGAACCCGGGTCACTGGAGCTGTGAGACTGTGGCAGTAAACAGAACCGAACCCGGGTCACTGGAGCTGTGAGACTGTGGCAGTAAACAGAACCGAACCCGGGACACTGGAGCTGTGAGACTGTGGCAGTAAACAGAACCGAACCCGGGACACTGGAGCTGTGAGACTGTGGCAGTAAACAGAACTGAACCCGGGACACAGGAGCTGTGAGACTGTGGCAGTAAACGGAACCGAACCCGGGTCACTGGAGCTGTGAGACTGTGGCAGTCCCCAGAACCGAACCCAGGACACTGGAGCTGTGAGACTGTGGCAGTAAACAGAACCGAACGTGGGACACTGGAGCTGTGAGACTGTGGCAGTAAACAGATCTGAACCCGGGTCACTGGAGCTGTGAAACTGTGGCAGTAAACAGAACCGAACCCGGGACACTGGAGCTGTGAGACTGTGGCAGTAAACAGAACTGAACCCGGGTCACTGGAGCTGTGAGACTGTGGCAGTAAACAGAACCGAACCCGGGACACTGGAGCTGTGAGACTGTGGCAGTAAACAGAACCGAACCCGGGTCACTGGAGCTGTGAGACTGTGGCAGTAAACAGAACCGAACCCGGGACACTGGAGCTGTGAGACTGTGGCAGTAAACAGAACCGAACCCGGGTCACTGGAGCTGTGAGGCTGTGGCAGTAAACAGAACCGAACCCACGACACTGGAGCTGTGAGACTGTGGCAGTAAACAGAACCGAACCCGGGTCACTGGAGCTGTGAGACTGTGGCAGTAAACAGAACCTAACGCGGGACTCTGGAGCTGTGAGACTGTGGCAGTAAACAGAACCGAACCCGGGACACTGGAGCTGTGAGACTGTGGCAGTAAACAGAACCGAACCCGGGTCACTGGAGCTGTGAGACTGTGGCAGTAAACAGAACTGAACCCGGGACACTGGAGCTGTGAGACTGTGGCAGTAAACAGAACCGAACCCAGGTCACTGGAGCTGTGAGACTGTGGCAGTAAACAGAACCGAACCCAGGTCACTGGAGCTGTGAGACTGTGGCAGTAAACAGAACCGATCCCGGGACACTGGAGCTGTGAGACTGTGGCAGTAAACAGAACCGAACCCGGGTCACTGGAGCTGTGAGACTGTGGCAGTAAACAGAACCGAACCCGGGTCACTGGAGCTGTGAGACTGTGGCAGTAAACAGAACCGAACCCGGGTCACTGGAGCTGTGAGACTGTGGCAGTAAACAGAACTGAACCCGGGACACTGGAGCTGTGAGACTGTGGCAGTAAACAGAAGCGAACCCGGGTCAATGGAGCTGTGAGACTATGGCAGTAAACAGAACCGAACCCGGGTCACTGGAGCTGTGAGACTGTGGCAGTAAACAGAACCGATCCCGGGACACTGGAGCTGTGAGACTGTGGCAGTAAACAGAACTGAACCCGGGACACTGGAGCTGTGAGACTGTGGCAGTAAACAGAACCGATCCCGGGACACTGGAGCTGTGAGACTGTGGCAGTAAACAGAACTGAACCCGGGACACTGGAGCTGTGAGACTGTGGCAGTAAACAGAACCGAACCCGGGTCACGGGAGCTGTGAGACTGTGGCAGTAAACAGAACTGAACCCGGGACACTGGAGCTGTGAGACTGTGGCAGTAAACAGAACCGAACCCAGGTCACTGGAGCTGTGAGACTGTGGCAGTACGCAGAACCGAACCCGGGACACTGGAGCTGTGAGACTGTGGCAGTAAACAGAACCGAACCCAGGTCACTGGAGCTGTGAGACTGTGGCAGTAAACAGAACCGAACCCGGGTCACTGGAGCTGTGAGACTGTGGCAGTAAACAGAACCGAACCCAGGTCACTGGAGCTGTGAGACTGTGGCAGTAAACAGAACCGAACCCGGGACACTGGAGCTGTGAGACTGTGGCAGTAAACAGAACCGAACCCGGGTCACTGGAGCTGTGAGACTGTGGCAGTAAACAGAACTGAACCCGGGACACTGGAGCTGTGAGACTGTGGCAGTAAACAGAACCGAACCCGGGTCACTGGAGCTGTGAGACTGTGGCAGTAAACAGAACCGAACCCGGGTCACCGGAGCTGTGAGACTGTGGCAGTAAACAGAACCGAACGCGGGACACTGGAGCTGTGAGACTGTGGCAGTAAACAGAACCGAACCCAGGACACTGGAGCTGTGAGACTGTGGCAGTAAACAGAACTGAACCCGGGACACTGGAGCTGTGAGACTGTGGCAGTAAACAGAACCGAACCCAGGACACTGGAGCTGTGAGACTGTGGCAGTAAACAGAACTGAACCCGGGACACTGGAGCTGTGAGACTGTGGCAGTAAACAGAACCGTACCCGGGTCACTGGAGCTGTGAGACTGTGGCAGTAAACAGAACCGAACCCAGGTCACTGGAGCTGTGAGACTGTGGCAGTAAACAGAACCGAACCCGGGACACTGGAGCTGTGAGACTGTGGCAGTAAACAGAACCGAACCCAGGTCACTGGAGCTGTGAGGCTGTGGCAGTAAATAGAACCGAACCCAGGTCACTGGAGCTGTGAGACTGTGGCAGTAAACAGAACCGAACCCGGGACACTGGAGCTGTGAGACTGTGGCAGTAAACAGAACTGAACCCGGGTCACTGGAGCTGTGAGACTGTGACAGTAAACAGAACCGAACCCAGGTCACTGGAGCTGTGAGACTGTGGCAGTAAACAGAACCGAACCCGGGTCACTGGAGCTGTGAGACTGTGGCAGTAAACAGAACCGAACCCAGGTCACTGGAGCTGTGAGACTGTGGCAGTAAACAGAACCGAACCCGGGACACTGGAGCTGTGAGACTGTGGCAGTAAACAGAACTGAACCCGGGTCACTGGAGCTGTGAGACTGTGGCAGTAAACAGAACCGAACCCAGGTCACTGGAGCTGTGAGACTGTGGCAGTAAACAGAACCGAACCCAGGTCACTGGAGCTGTGAGACTGTGGCAGTAAACAGAACCGAACCCAGGTCACTGGAGCTGTGAGACTGTGGCAGTAAACAGAACCGAACCCGGGACACTGGAGCTGTGAGACTGTGGCAGTAAACAGAACTGAATCCGGGTCACTGGAGCTGTGAGACTGTGGCAGTAAACAGAACCGAACCCAGGTCACTGGAGCTGTGAGACTGTGGCAGTAAACAGAACCGAACCCAGGTCACTGGAGCTGTGAGACTGTGGCAGTAAACAGAACCGAACCCGGGACACTGGAGCTGTGAGACTGTGGCAGTAAACAGAACCGAACCCAGGACACTGGAGCTGTGAGACTGTGGCAGTAAACAGAACTGAACCCGGGTCACTGGAGCTGTGAGACTGTGGCAGTAAACAGAACCGAACCCGGGTCACTGGAGCTGTGAGACTGTGGCAGTAAACAGAACCGAACCCGGGACACTGGAGCTGTGAGACTGTGGCAGTAAACAGAACCGAACCCAGGTCACTGGAGCTGTGAGACTGTGGCAGTAAACAGAACCGAACCCGGGACACTGGAGCTGTGAGACTGTGGCAGTAAACAGAACCGAACCCGGGTCACTGGAGCTGTGAGACTGTGGCAGTAAACAGAACCGAACCCGGGACACTGGAGCTGTGAGACTGTGGCAGTAAACAGAACCGAACCCGGGTCACTGGAGCTGTGAGACTGTGGCAGTAAACAGAACTGAACCCGGGTCACTGGAGCTGTGAGACTGTGACAGTAAACAGAACCGAACCCAGGTCACTGGAGCTGTGAGACTGTGGCAGTAAACAGAACCGAACCCGGGTCACTGGAGCTGTGAGACTGTGGCAGTAAACAGAACCGAACCCGGGTCACTGGAGCTGTGAGACTGTGGCAGTAAACAGAACCGAACCCGGGACACTGGAGCTGTGAGACTGTGACAGTAAACAGAACCGAACCCGGGACACTGGAGCTGTGAGACTGTGGCAGTAAACAGAACCGAACCCGGGTCACTGGAGCTGTGAGACTGTGGCAGTAAACAGAACCGAACCCGGGACACTGGAGCTGTGAGACTGTGGCAGTAAACAGAACCGAACCCGGGTCACTGGAGCTGTGAGACTGTGGCAGTAAACAGAACCGAACCCGGGACACTGGAGCTGTGAGACTGTGGCAGTAAACAGAACCGAACCCGGGACACTGGAGCTGTGAGACTGTGGCAGTAAACAGAACCGAACCCGGGTCACTGGAGCTGTGAGACTGTGGCAGTAAACAGAACTGAACCCGGGACACTGGAGCTGTGAGACTGTGGCAGTAAACAGAACCGAACCCGGGTCACTGGAGCTGTGAGACTGTGGCAGTAAACAGAACTGAACCCGGGACACTGGAGCTGTGAGACTGTGGCAGTCCCCAGAACCGAACCCAGGACACTGGAGCTGTGAGACTGTGGCAGTAAACAGAACTGAACCCGGGACACTGGAGCTGTGAGACTGTGGCAGTAAACAGAACCGAACCCAGGACACTGGAGCTGTGAGACTGTGGCAGTAAACAGAACCGAACCCGGGTCACGGGAGCTGTGAGACTGTGGCAGTAAACAGAACAGAACCCGGGACACTGGAGCTGTGAGACTGTGGCAGTAAACAGAACCGAACCCGGGACACTGGAGCTGTGAGACTGTGGCAGTAAACAGAACCGAACCCGGGACACTGGAGCTGTGAGACTGTGGCAGTAAACAGAACTGAACCCGGGACACGGGAGCTGTGAGACTGTGGCAGTAAACAGAACCGAACCCAGGTCACTGGAGCTGTGAGGTTGCGGCAGTAAACAGAACCGAACCCGGGACACTGGAGCTGTGAGACTGTGGCAGTAAACAGAACCGAACCCGGGACACTGGAGCTGTGAGACTGTGGCAGTAAACAGAACCGAACCCAGGTCACTGGAGCTGTGAGGTTGCGGCAGTAAACAGAACCGAACCCAGGTCACTGGAGCTGTGAGACTGTGGCAGTAAACAGAACCGAACCCGGGTCACTGGAGCTGTGAGACTGTGGCAGTAAACAGAACCGAACCCGGGTCACTGGAGCTGTGAGGTTGCGGCAGTAAACAGAACCGAACTCAGTTCACAGGAGCTGTGAGGTTGCGGCAGTAAACAGAACCGAACCCAGGACACTGGAGCTGTGAGACTGTGGCAGTAAACAGAACCGAACCCGGGACACTGGAGCTGTGAGACTGTGGCAGTAAACAGAACCGAACCCGGGACACTGGAGCTGTGAGACTGTGGCAGTAAACAGAACCGAACCCAGGTCACTGGAGCTGAGAGACTGTGGCAGTAAACAGAACCGAACCCGGGACACTGGAGCTGTGAGACTGTGGCAGTAAACAGAAGTGAACCCGGGTCACTGGAGCTGTGAGACTGTGGCAGTAAACAGAACTGAACCCAGGTCACTGGAGCTGTGAGACTGTGGCAGTAAACAGAACCGAACCCGGGTCACTGGAGCTGTGAGACTGTGGCAGTAAACAGAACCGAACCCGGGTCACTGGAGCTGTGAGACTGTGGCAGTAAACAGAACCGAACCCGGGACACTGGAGCTGTGAGACTGTGGCAGTAAACAGAACCGAACCCTGGACACTGGAGCTGTAAGACTGTGGCAGTAAACAGAACCGAACCCGGGACACTGGAGCTGTGAGACTGTGGCAGTAAACAGAACCGAACCCGGGACACTGGAGCTGTGAGACTGTGGCAGTAAACAGAACTGAACCCGGGACACTGGAGCTGTGAGACTGTGGCAGTAAACAGAACCGAACCCAGGTCACTGGAGCTGTGAGGTTGCGGCAGTAAACAGAAAAGAACCCGGGACACTGGAGCTGTGAGACTGTGGCAGTAAACAGAACCGAACCCGGGACACTGGAGCTGTGAGACTGTGGCAGTAAACAGAACCGAACCCAGGTCACTGGAGCTGTGAGGTTGCGGCAGTAAACAGAACCGAACCCAGGTCACTGGAGCTGTGAGACTGTGGCAGTAAACAGAACCGAACCCGGGTCACTGGAGCTGTGAGACTGTGGCAGTAAACAGAACCGAACCCGGGTCACTGGAGCTGTGAGGTTGCGGCAGTAAACAGAACCGAACTCAGTTCACTGGAGCTGTGAGGTTGCGGCAGTAAACAGAACCGAACCCAGGACACTGGAGCTGTGAGACTGTGGCAGTAAACAGAACCGAACCCGGGACACTGGAGCTGTGAGACTGTGGCAGTAAACAGAACCGAACCCGGGACACTGGAGCTGTGAGACTGTGGCAGTAAACAGAAGTGAACCCGGGTCACTGGAGCTGTGAGACTGTGGCAGTAAACAGAACTGAACCCAGGTCACTGGAGCTGTGAGACTGTGGCAGTAAACAGAACCGAACCCGGGTCACTGGAGCTGTGAGACTGTGGCAGTAAACAGAACCGAACCCGGGTCACTGGAGCTGTGAGACTGTGGCAGTAAACAGAACCGAACCCGGCACACTGGAGCTGTGAGACTGTGGCAGTAAACAGAACCGAACCCTGGACACTGGAGCTGTGAGACTGTGGCAGTAAACAGAACCGAACCCGGGACACTGGAGCTGTGAGACTGTGGCAGTAAACAGAACCGAACCCGGGACACTGGAGCTGTGAGACTGTGGCAGTAAACAGAACTGAACCCGGGACTCTGGAGCTGTGAGACTGTGGCAGTAAACAGAACCGAACCCAGGTCACTGGAGCTGTGAGGTTGCGGCAGTAAACAGAACCGAACCCGGGACACTGGAGCTGTGAGACTGTGGCAGTAAACAGAACCGAACCCGGGACACTGGAGCTGTGAGACTGTGGCAGTAAACAGAACCGAACCCAGGTCACTGGAGCTGTGAGGTTGCGGCAGTAAACAGAACCGAACCCAGGTCACTGGAGCTGTGAGACTGTGGCATTAAACAGAACCGAACCCGGGTCACTGGAGCTGTGAGACTGTGGCAGTAAACTGAACCGAACCCGGGTCACTGGAGCTGTGAGGTTGCGGCATTAAACAGAACCGAACTCAGGTCACTGGAGCTGTGAGGTTGCGGCAGTAAACAGAACCGAACCCAGGACACTGGAGCTGTGAGACTGTGGCAGTAAACAGAACCGAACCCGGGACACTGGAGCTGTGAGACTGTGGCAGTAAACAGAACCGAACCCAGGTCACTGGAGCTGTGAGACTGTGGCAGTGAACAGAACCGAACCCAGGTCACTGGAGCTGTGAGACTGTGGCAGTAAACAGAACCGAACCCGGGACACTGGAGCTGTGAGACTGTGGCAGTAAACAGAACCGAACCCAGGTCACTGGAGCTGTGAGACTGTGGCAGTAAACAGAACCGAACCCGGGACACTGGAGCTGTGAGACTGTGGCAGTAAACAGAACTGAACCCGGGTCACTGGAGCTGTAAGACTGTGGCAGTAAACAGAACCGAACCCAGGTCACTGGAGCTGTGAGGTTGCGGCAGTAAACAGAACCGAACCCAGGTCACTGGAGCTGTGAGACTGTGGCAGTAAACAGAACCGAACCCGGGTCACTGGAGCTGTGAGACTGTGGCAGTAAACAGAACCGAACCCGGGTCACTGGAGCTGTGAGGTTGCGGCAGTAAACAGAACCGAACTCAGGTCACTGGAGCTGTGAGACTGTGGCAGTAAACAGAACCGAACCCAGGACACTGGAGCTGTGAGACTGTGGCAGTAAACAGAACCGAACCCAGGACACTGGAGCTGTGAGACTGTGGCAGTAAACAGAACCGAACCCGGGACACTGGAGCTGTGAGACTGTGGCAGTAAACAGAAATGAACCCGGGTGACTGGAGCTGTGAGACTGTGGCAGTAAACAGAACCGAACCCGGGTCACTGGAGCTGTGAGGCTGTGGCAGTAAACAGAACCGAACCCAGGACACTGGAGCTGTGAGACTGTGGCAGTAAACAGAACCGAAACCGGGTCACTGGAGCTGTGAGACTGTGGCAGTAAACAGAACCGAACCCGGGACACTGGAGCTGTGAGACTGTGGCAGTAAACAGAACTGAACCCGGGACACTGGAGCTGTGAGACTGTGGCAGTAAACAGAACCGAACCCAGGTCACTGGAGCTGTGAGACTGTGGCAGTAAACAGAACCGAACCCGGGACACTGGAGCTGTGAGACTGTGACAGTAAACAGAACCGAACCCGGAACACTGGAGCTGTGAGACTGTGGCAGTAAACAGAACTGAACCCATGTCACTGGAGCTGTGAGACTGTGGCAGTAAACAGAACCGAACCCGGGACACTGGAGCTGTGAGACTGTGGCAGTAAACAGAACCGAACCCGGGACACTGGAGCTGTGAGACTGTGACAGTAAACAGAACCGAACCCGGGTCACTGGAGCTGTGAGACTGTGACAGTAAACAGAACCGAACCCGGGTCACTGGCGCTGTGAGACTGTGGCAGTAAACAGAACCGAACCCGGGACACTGGAGCTGTGAGACTGTGGCAGTAAACAGAACCGAACCCAGGTCACTGGAGCTGTGAAACTGTGGCAGTAAACAGAACCGATCCCGGGACACTGGAGCTGTGAGACTGTGGCAGTAAACAGAACCGAACCCAGGTCACTGGAGCTGTGAGACTGTGGCAGTAAACAGAACCGAACCTGGGTCACTGGAGCTGTGAGACTGTGGCAGTAAACAGAACCGAACCCGGGTCACTGGAGCTGTGAGACCGTGGCAGTAAACAGAACCGAACCCGGGACACTGGAGCTGTGAGACTGTGGCAGTAAACAGAACCGAACCCAGGTCACTGGAGCTGTAAGACTGTGGCAGTAAACAGAACCGAACCCGGGACACTGGAGCTGTGAGACTGTGGCAGTAAACAGAACCGAACCCGGGTCACTGGAGCTGTGAGACTGTGGCAGTAAACAGAACCGAACCCGGGACACTGGAGCTGTGAGACTGTGGCAGTAAACAGAACCGAACCCGGGTCACTGGAGCTGTGAGACTGTGGCAGTAAACAGAACTGAACCCGGGTCACTGGAGCTGTGAGACTGTGACAGTAAACAGAACCGAACCCAGGTCACTGGAGCTGTGAGACTGTGGCAGTAAACAGAACCGAACCCGGGTCACTGGAGCTGTGAGACTGTGGCAGTAAACAGAACCAAACCCGGGTCACTGGAGCTGTGAGACTGTGGCAGTAAACAGAACCGAACCCAGGTCACTGGAGCTGTGAGACTGTGGCAGTAAACAGAACCGAACCCAGGTCACTGGAGCTGTGAGACTGTGGCAGTAAACAGAACCGAACCCGGGACACTGGAGCTGTGAGACTGTGGCAGTAAACAGAACTGAACCCGGGTCACTGGAGCTGTGAGACTGTGACAGTAAACAGAACCGAACCCGGGACACTGGAGCTGTGAGACTGTGGCAGTAAACAGAACTGAACCCGGGTCACTGGAGCTGTAAGACTGTGGCAGTAAACAGAACCGAACCCAGGTCACTGGAGCTGTGAGGTTGCGGCAGTAAACAGAACCGAACCCAGGTCACTGGAGCTGTGAGACTGTGGCAGTAAACAGAACCGAACCCGGGTCACTGGAGCTGTGAGACTGTGGCAGTAAACAGAACCGAACCCGGGTCACTGGAGCTGTGAGGTTGCGGCAGTAAACAGAACCGAACTCAGGTCACTGGAGCTGTGAGACTGTGGCAGTAAACAGAACCGAACCCAGGACACTGGAGCTGTGAGACTGTGGCAGTAAACAGAACCGAACCCAGGACACTGGAGCTGTGAGACTGTGGCAGTAAACAGAACCGAACCCAGGACACTGGAGCTGTGAGACTGTGGCAGTAAACAGAACCGAACCCGGGACACTGGAGCTGTGAGACTGTGGCAGTAAACAGAACCGAACCCGGGACACTGGAGCTGTGAGACTGTGGCAGTAAACAGAAACGAACCCGGGTGACTGGAGCTGTGAGACTGTGGCAGTAAACAGAACCGAACCCGGGTCACTGGAGCTGTGAGGCTGTGGCAGTAAACAGAACCGAACCCAGGACACTGGAGCTGTGAGACTGTGGCAGTAAACAGAACCGAAACCGGGTCACTGGAGCTGTGAGACTGTGGCAGTAAACAGAACCGAACCCGGGACACTGGAGCTGTGAGACTGTGGCAGTAAACAGAACTGAACCCGGGACACTGGAGCTGTGAGACTGTGGCAGTAAACAGAACCGAACCCAGGTCACTGGAGCTGTGAGACTGTGGCAGTAAACAGAACCGAACCCGGGACACTGGAGCTGTGAGACTGTGACAGTAAACAGAACCGAACCCGGAACACTGGAGCTGTGAGACTGTGGCAGTAAACAGAACTGAACCCATGTCACTGGAGCTGTGAGACTGTGGCAGTAAACAGAACCGAACCCGGGACACTGGAGCTGTGAGACTGTGACAGTAAACAGAACCGAACCCGGGTCACTGGAGCTGTGAGACTGTGGCAGTAAACAGAACCGAACCCGGGACACTGGAGCTGTGAGACTGTGGCAGTAAACAGAACCGAACCCAGGTCACTGGAGCTGTGAGACTGTGGCAGTAAACAGAACCGAACCCGGGACACTGGAGCTGTGAGACTGTGACAGTAAACAGAACCGAACCCGGAACACTGGAGCTGTGAGACTGTGGCAGTAAACAGAACTGAACCCATGTCACTGGAGCTGTGAGACTGTGGCAGTAAACAGACCCGAACCCGGGACACTGGAGCTGTGAGACTGTGACAGTAAACAGAACCGAACCCGGGTCACTGGAGCTGTGAGACTGTGACAGTAAACAGAACCGAACCCGGGTCACTGGCGCTGTGAGACTGTGGCAGTAAACAGAACCGAACCCGGGACACTGGAGCTGTGAGACTGTGGCAGTAAACAGAACCGAACCCAGGTCACTGGAGCTGTGAAACTGTGGCAGTAAACAGAACCGAACCCGGGACACTGGAGCTGTGAGACTGTGGCAGTAAACAGAACCGAACCCAGGTCACTGGAGCTGTGAGACTGTGGCAGTAAACAGAACCGAACCTGGGTCACTGGAGCTGTGAGACTGTGGCAGTAAACAGAACCGAACCCGGGTCACTGGAGCTGTGAGACCGTGGCAGTAAACAGAACCGAACCCGGGACACTGGAGCTGTGAGACTGTGGCAGTAAACAGAACCGAACCCAGGTCACTGGAGCTGTAAGACTGTGGCAGTAAACAGAACCGAACCCGGGACACTGGAGCTGTGAGACTGTGGCAGTAAACAGAACCGAACCCGGGTCACTGGAGCTGCGAGACTGTGGCAGTAAACAGAACCGAACCCGGGACACTGGAGCTGTGAGACTGTGGCAGTAAACAGAACCGAACCCGGGTCACTGGAGCTGTGAGACTGTGGCAGTAAACAGAACTGAACCCGGGTCACTGGAGCTGTGAGACTGTGACAGTAAACAGAACCGAACCCAGGTCACTGGAGCTGTGAGACTGTGGCAGTAAACAGAACCGAACCCGGGTCACTGGAGCTGTGAGACTGTGGCAGTAAATAGAACCAAACCCGGGTCACTGGAGCTGTGAGACTGTGGCAGTAAACAGAACCGAACCCAGGTCACTGGAGCTGTGAGACTGTGGCAGTAAACAGAACCGAACCCAGGTCACTGGAGCTGTGAGACTGTGGCAGTAAACAGAACCGAACCCGGGACACTGGAGCTGTGAGACTGTGGCAGTAAACAGAACTGAACCCGGGTCACTGGAGCTGTGAGACTGTGACAGTAAACAGAACCGAACCCGGGACACTGGAGCTGTGAGACTGTGGCAGTAAACAGAACTGAACCCGGGTCACTGGAGCTGTGAGACTGTGGCACTAAACAGAACCGAACCCGGGACACTGGAGCTGTGAGACTGTGGCAGTAAACAGAACCGAACCCGGGACACTGGAGCTGTGAGACTGTGACAGTAAACAGAACCGAACCCGGGTCACTGGAGCTGTGAGACTGTGGCAGTCAACAGAACCGAACCCGGGACACTGGAGCTGTGAGACTGTGGCAGTAAACAGAACCGAACCCGGGTCACTGGAGCTGTGAGACTGTGGCAGTAAACAGAACCGAACCCGGGTCACTGGAGCTGTGAGGCTGTGGCAGTAAACAGAACCGAACCCGGGTCACTGGAGCTGTGAGGCTGTGGCAGTAAACAGAACCGAACCCGGGTCACTGGAGCTGTCAGACTGTGGCAGTAAACAGAACCGAACCCAGGTCACTGGAGCTGTGAGACTGTGGCAGTAAACAGAACCGAACCCGGGTCACTGGAGCTGTGAGACTGTGGCAGTAAACAGAACCGAACCCGAGACACTGGAGCTGTGAGACTGTGACAGTAAACAGAACCGAACCCGGGTCACTGGAGCTGTGAGACTGTGGCAGTAAACAGAACCGAACCCGGGACACTGGAGCTGTGAGACTGTGACAGTAAACAGAACCGAACCCGGGACACTGGAGCTGTGAGACTGTGACAGTAAACAGAACCGAACCCGGGTCACTGGAGCTGTGAGACTGTGGCAGTAAACAGAACCGAACCCGGGACACTGGAGCTGTGAGACTGTGGCAGTAAACAGAACCGAACCCAGGTCACTGGAGCTGTGAAACTGTGGCAGTAAACAGAACCGAACCCGGGACACTGGAGCTGTGAGACTGTGGCAGTAAACAGAACCGAACCCAGGTCACTGGAGCTGTGAGACTGTGGCAGTAAACAGAACCGAACCTGGGTCACTGGAGCTGTGAGACTGTGGCAGTAAACAGAACCGAACCCGGGTCACTGGAGCTGTGAGACTGTGGCAGTAAACAGAACTGAACCCAGGACACTGGAGCTGTGAGACTGTGGCAGTAAACAGAACCGAACCCGGGTCACTGGAGCTGTGAGACTGTGGCAGTAAACAGAACCGAAACCGGGTCACTGGAGCTGTGAGACTGTGGCAATAAACAGAACCGAACCCGGGTCACTGGAGCTGTGAGACTGTGGCAGTAAACAGAACTGAACCCGGGACACTGGAGCTGTGAGACTGTGGCAGTAAACAGAACCGAACCCGGGTCACTGGAGCTGTGAGACTGTGGCAGTAAACAGAACCGAACCCGGGACACTGGAGCTGTGAGACTGTGGCAGTAAACAGAACCGAACCCGGGACACTGGAGCTGTGAGACTGTGGCAGTAAACAGAACTGAACCCGGGACACTGGAGCTGTGAGACTGTGGCAGTAAACAGAACCGAACCCGGGTCACTGGAGCTGTGAGACTGTGGCAGTCCCCAGAACCGAACCCAGGACACTGGAGCTGTGAGACTGTGGCAGTAAACGGAACCGAACGCGGGACACTGGAGCTGTTAGACTGTGGCAGTAAACAGAACTGAACCTGGGACACTGGAGCTGTGAGACTGTGGCAGTAAACAGAACAGAACCCGGGACACTGGAGCTGTGAGACTGTGGCAGTAAACAGAACCGAACCCGGGTCACTGGAGCTGTGAGACTGTGGCAGTAAACAGAACAGAACCCGGGTCACTGGAGCTGTGAGACTGTGGCAGTAAACAGAACCGAACCCGGGTCACTGGAGCTGTTAGACTGTGGCAGTAAACAGAACTGAACCTGGGACACTGGAGCTGTGAGACTGTGGCAGTAAACAGAACCGAACCCGGGTCACTGGAGCTGTGAGACTGTGGCAGTAAACAGAACCGAACCCAGGTCACTGGAGCTGTGAGACTGTGGCAGTAAACAGAACCGAACCCGGGACACTGGAGCTGTGAGACTGTGGCAGTAAACAGAACAGAACCCGGGACACTGGAGCTGTGAGACTGTGGCAGTAAACAGAACCGAACCCGGGACACTGGAGCTGTGAGACTGTGGCAGTAAACAGAACAGAACCCGGGACACTGGAGCTGTGAGACTGTGGCAGTAAACAGAACCGAACCCGGGTCACTGGAGCTTTGAGACTGTGGCAGTAAACAGAACCGAACCCGGGACGCTGGAGCTGTGAGACTGTGGCAGTAAACAGAACCGAACCCGGGACACTGGAGCTGTGAGACTGTGGCAGTAAACAGAACCGAACCCGGGTCACTGGAGCTGTGAGACTGTGGCAGTAAACAGAACCGAACCCGGGTCACTGGAGCTGTGAGACTGTGGCAGTCCCCAGAACCGAACCCAGGACACTGGAGCTGTGAGACTGTGGCAGTAAACAGAACCGAACCCGGGACACTGGAGCTGTGAGACTGTGGCAGTAAACAGAACTGAACCCGGGACACTGGAGCTGTGAGACTGTGGCAGTAAAGAGAACCGAACCCGGGTCACTGGCGCTGTGAGACTGTGGCAGTAAACAGAACCGAACCCGGGACACTGGAGCTGTGAGACTGTGGCAGTAAACAGAACCGAACCCAGGTCACTGGAGCTGTGAAACTGTGGCAGTAAACAGAACCGAACCCGGGACACTGGAGCTGTGAGACTGTGGCAGTAAACAGAACCGAACCTGGGTCACTGGAGCTGTGAGACTGTGGCAGTAAACAGAACCGAACCCGGGTCACTGGAGCTGTGAGACCGTGGCAGTAAACAGAACCGAACCCGGGACACTGGAGCTGTGAGACTGTGGCAGTAAACAGAACCGAACCCAGGTCACTGGAGCTGTAAGACTGTGGCAGTAAACAGAACCGAACCCGGGACACTGGAGCTGTGAGACTGTGGCAGTAAACAGAACCGAACCCGGGTCACTGGAGCTGTGAGACTGTGGCAGTAAACAGAACCGAACCCGGGACACTGGAGCTGTGAGACTGTGGCAGTAAACAGAACCGAACCCGGGTCACTGGAGCTGTGAGACTGTGGCAGTAAACAGAACTGAACCCGGGTCACTGGAGCTGTGAGACTGTGACAGTAAACAGAACCGAACCCAGGTCACTGGAGCTGTGAGACTGTGGCAGTAAACAGAACCGAACCCGGGTCACTGGAGCTGTGAGACTGTGGCAGTAAACAGAACCAAACCCGGGTCACTGGAGCTGTGAGACTGTGGCAGTAAACAGAACCGAACCCAGGTCACTGGAGCTGTGAGACTGTGGCAGTAAACAGAACCGAACCCAGGTCACTGGAGCTGTGAGACTGTGGCAGTAAACAGAACCGAACCCGGGACACTGGAGCTGTGAGACTGTGGCAGTAAACAGAACTGAACCCGGGTCACTGGAGCTGTGAGACTGTGACAGTAAACAGAACTGAACCCGGGACACTGGAGCTGTGAGACTGTGGCAGTAAACAGAACTGAACCCGGGTCACTGGAGCTGTGAGACTGTGGCACTAAACAGAACCGAACCCGGGACACTGGAGCTGTGAGACTGTGGCAGTAAACAGAACCGAACCCGGGACACTGGAGCTGTGAGACTGTGACAGTAAACAGAACCGAACCCGGGTCACTGGAGCTGTGAGACTGTGGCAGTAAACAGAACCGAACCCGGGACACTGGAGCTGTGAGACTGTGGCAGTAAACAGAACCGAACCCGGGTCACTGGACCTGTGAGACTGTGGCAGTAAACAGAACCGAACCCGGGTCACTGGAGCTGTGAGGCTGTGGCAGTAAACAGAACCGAACCCGGGTCACTGGAGCTGTGAGGCTGTGGCAGTAAACAGAACCGAACCCGGGTCACTGGAGCTGTCAGACTGTGGCAGTAAACAGAACCGAACCCAGGTCACTGGAGCTGTGAGACTGTGGCAGTAAACAGAACCGAACCCGGGTCACTGGAGCTGTGAGACTGTGGCAGTAAACAGAACCGAACCCGAGACACTGGAGCTGTGAGACTGTGACAGTAAACAGAACCGAACCCGGGTCACTGGAGCTGTGAGACTGTGGCAGTAAACAGAACCGAACCCGGGACACTGGAGCTGTGAGACTGTGACAGTAAACATAACCGAACCCGGGACACTGGAGCTGTGAGACTGTGTCAGTAAACAGAACCGAACCCGGGTCACTGGAGCTGTGAGACTGTGGCAGTAAACAGAACCGAACCCGGGACACTGGAGCTGTGAGACTGTGGCAGTAAACAGAACCGAACCCAGGTCACTGGAGCTGTGAAACTGTGGCAGTAAACAGAACCGAACCCGGGACACTGGAGCTGTGAGACTGTGGCAGTAAACAGAACCGAACCCAGGTCACTGGAGCTGTGAGACTGTGGCAGTAAACAGAACCGAACCTGGGTCACTGGAGCTGTGAGACTGTGGCAGTAAACAGAACCGAACCCGGGTCACTGGAGCTGTGAGACTGTGGCAGTAAACAGAACTGAACCCAGGACACTGGAGCTGTGAGACTGTGGCAGTAAACAGAACCGAACCCGGGTCACTGGAGCTGTGAGACTGTGGCAGTAAACAGAACCGAAACCGGGTCACTGGAGCTGTGAGACTGTGGCAGTAAACAGAACCGAACCCGGGTCACTGGAGCTGTGAGACTGTGGCAGTAAACAGAACTGAACCCGGGACACTGGAGCTGTGAGACTGTGGCAGTAAACAGAACCGAACCCGGGTCACTGGAGCTGTGAGACTGTGGCAGTAAACAGAACCGAACCCGGGACACTGGAGCTGTGAGACTGTGGCAGTAAACAGAACCGAACCCGGGACACTGGAGCTGTGAGACTGTGGCAGTAAACAGAACTGAACCCGGGACACTGGAGCTGTGAGACTGTGGCAGTAAACAGAACCGAACCCGGGTCACTGGAGCTGTGAGACTGTGGCAGTCCCCAGAACCGAACCCAGGACACTGGAGCTGTGAGACTGTGGCAGTAAACGGAACCGAACGCGGGACACTGGAGCTGTTAGACTGTGGCAGTAAACAGAACTGAACCTGGGACACTGGAGCTGTGAGACTGTGGCAGTAAACAGAACCGAACCCGGGTCACTGGAGCTGTGAGACTGTGGCAGTAAACAGAACCGAACCCAGGTCACTGGAGCTGTGAGACTGTGGCAGTAAACAGAACCGAACCCGGGACACTGGAGCTGTGAGACTGTGGCAGTAAACAGAACAGAACCCGGGACACTGGAGCTGTGAGACTGTGGCAGTAAACAGAACCGAACCCGGGTCACTGGAGCTGTGAGACTGTGGCAGTAAACAGAACAGAACCCGGGTCACTGGAGCTGTGAGACTGTGGCAGTAAACAGAACCGAACCCGGGTCACTGGAGCTGTTAGACTGTGGCAGTAAACAGAACTGAACCTGGGACACTGGAGCTGTGAGACTGTGGCAGTAAACAGAACCGAACCCGGGTCACTGGAGCTGTGAGACTGTGGCAGTAAACAGAACCGAACCCAGGTCACTGGAGCTGTGAGACTGTGGCAGTAAACAGAACCGAACCCGGGACACTGGAGCTGTGAGACTGTGGCAGTAAACAGAACAGAACCCGGGACACTGGAGCTGTGAGACTGTGGCAGTAAACAGAACCGAACCCGGGTCACTGGAGCTGTGAGACTGTGGCAGTAAACAGAACCGAACCCAGGTCACTGGAGCTGTGAGACTGTGGCAGTAAACAGAACCGAACCCAGGTCACTGGAGCTGTGAGACTGTGGCAGTAAACAGAACCGAACCCAGGTCACTGGAGCTGTGAGACTGTGGCAGTAAACAGAACCGAACCCGGGACACTGGAGCTGTGAGACTGTGGCAGTAAACAGAACAGAACCCGGGACACTGGAGCTGTGAGACTGTGGCAGTAAACAGAACCGAACCCGGGTCACTGGAGCTGTGAGACTGTGGCAGTAAACAGAACCGAACCCGGGACACTGGAGCTGTGAGACTGTGGCAGTAAACAGAACCGAACCCGGGACACTGGAGCTGTGAGACTGTGGCAGTAAACAGAACCGAACCCGGGTCACTGGAGCTGTGAGACTGTGGCAGTAAACAGAACTGAACCCGGGACACTGGAGCTGTGAGACTGTGGCAGTAAACAGAACCGAACCCGGGTCACTGGAGCTGTGAGACTGTGGCAGTCCCCAGAACCGAACCCAGGACACTGGAGCTGTGAGACTGTGGCAGTAAACAGAACCGAACCCGGGACACTGGAGCTGTGAGACTGTGGCAGTAAACAGAACTGAACCCGGGACACTGGAGCTGTGAGACTGTGGCAGTAAACAGAACCGAACCCGGGTCACTGGAGCTGTGAGACTGTGGCAGTAAACAGAACCGAACCCAGGTCACTGGAGCTGTGAGACGGTGGCAGTAAACAGAACCGAACCCGGGTCACTGGAGCTGTGAGACTGTGGCAGTAAACAGAACCGAACGCGGGACTCTGGAGCTGTGAGACTGTGGCAGTAAACAGAACTGAACCCGGGTCACTGGAGCTGTGAGAGTGTGGCAGTAAACAGAACCCAACCCAGGTCACTGGAGCTGTGAGACTGTGGCAGTAAACAGAACCGAACCCAGGTCACTGGAGCTGTGAGACTGTGGCAGTAAACAGAACCGAACCCAGGTCACTGGAGCTGTGAGACTGTGGCAGTAAACAGAACCGAACCCGGGACACTGGAGCTGTGAGACTGTGGCAGTAAACAGAACTGAACCCGGGTCACTGGAGCTGTGAGACTGTGGCAGTAAACAGAACCGAACCCGGGTCACTGGAGCTGTGAGACTGTGGCAGTAAACAGAACTGAACCCAGGACACTGGAGCTGTGAGACTGTGGCAGTAAACAGAACCGAACCCGGGTCACTGGAGCTGTGAGACTGTGGCAGTAAACAGAACCGAAACCGGGTCACTGGAGCTGTGAGACTGTGGCAGTAAACAGAACCGAACCCGGGTCACTGGAGCTGTGAGACTGTGGCAGTAAACAGAACTGAACCCGGGACACTGGAGCTGTGAGACTGTGGCAGTAAACAGAACCGAACCCGGGTCACTGGAGCTGTGAGACTGTGGCAGTAAACAGAACCGAACCCGGGACACTGGAGCTGTGAGACTGTGGCAGTAAACAGAACCGAACCCGGGACACTGGAGCTGTGAGACTGTGGCAGTAAACAGAACTGAAACCGGGACACTGGAGCTGTGAGACTGTGGCAGTAAACAGAACCGAACCCGGGTCACTGGAGCTGTGAGACTGTGGCAGTCCCCAGAACCGAACCCAGGACACTGGAGCTGTGAGACTGTGGCAGTAAACGGAACCGAACGCGGGACACTGGAGCTGTTAGACTGTGGCAGTAAACAGAACTGAACCTGGGACACTGGAGCTGTGAGACTGTGGCAGTAAACAGAACCGAACCCGGGTCACTGGAGCTGTGAGACTGTGGCAGTAAACAGAACCGAACCCAGGTCACTGGAGCTGTGAGACTGTGGCAGTAAACAGAACCGAACCCGGGACACTGGAGCTGTGAGACTGTGGCAGTAAACAGAACAGAACCCGGGACACTGGAGCTGTGAGACTGTGGCAGTAAACAGAACCGAACCCGGGTCACTGGAGCTGTGAGACTGTGGCAGTAAACAGAACAGAACCCGGGTCACTGGAGCTGTGAGACTGTGGCAGTAAACAGAACCGAACCCGGGTCACTGGAGCTGTTAGACTGTGGCAGTAAACAGAACTGAACCTGGGACACTGGAGCTGTGAGACTGTGGCAGTAAACAGAACCGAACCCGGGTCACTGGAGCTGTGAGACTGTGGCAGTAAACAGAACCGAACCCAGGTCACTGGAGCTGTGAGACTGTGGCAGTAAACAGAACCGAACCCGGGACACTGGAGCTGTGAGACTGTGGCAGTAAACAGAACAGAACCCGGGACACTGGAGCTGTGAGACTGTGGCAGTAAACAGAACCGAACCCGGGACACTGGAGCTGTGAGACTGTGGCAGTAAACAGAACAGAACCCGGGACACTGGAGCTGTGAGACTGTGGCAGTAAACAGAACCGAACCCGGGTCACTGGAGCTGTGAGACTGTGGCAGTAAACAGAACCGAACCCGGGACACTGGAGCTGTGAGACTGTGGCAGTAAACAGAACCGAACCCGGGACACTGGAGCTGTGAGACTGTGGCAGTAAACAGAACCGAACCCGGGTCACTGGAGCTGTGAGACTGTGGCAGTAAACAGAACTGAACCCGGGACACTGGAGCTGTGAGACTGTGGCAGTAAACAGAACCGAACCCGGGTCACTGGAGCTGTGAGACTGTGGCAGTCCCCAGAACCGAACCCAGGACACTGGAGCTGTGAGACTGTGGCAGTAAACAGAACCGAACCCGGGACACTGGAGCTGTGAGACTGTGGCAGTAAACAGAACTGAACCCGGGACACTGGAGCTGTGAGACTGTGGCAGTAAACAGAACCGAACCCGGGTCACTGGAGCTGTGAGACTGTGGCAGTAAACAGAACCGAACCCAGGTCACTGGAGCTGTGAGACGGTGGCAGTAAACAGAACCGAACCCGGGTCACTGGAGCTGTGAGACTGTGGCAGTAAACAGAACCGAACGCGGGACTCTGGAGCTGTGAGACTGTGGCAGTAAACAGAACTGAACCCGGGTCACTGGAGCTGTGAGAGTGTGGCAGTAAACAGAACCCAACCCAGGTCACTGGAGCTGTGAGACTGTGGCAGTAAACAGAACCGAACCCAGGTCACTGGAGCTGTGAGACTGTGGCAGTAAACAGAACCGAACCCAGGTCACTGGAGCTGTGAGACTGTGGCAGTAAACAGAACCGAACCCGGGACACTGGAGCTGTGAGACTGTGGCAGTAAACAGAACTGAACCCGGGTCACTGGAGCTGTGAGACTGTTGCAGTAAACAGAACCGAACCCAGGTCACTGGAGCTGTGAGACTGTGGCAGTAAACAGAACCGAACCCAGGTCACTGGAGCTGTGAGACTGTGGCAGTAAACAGAACCGAACCCGGGACACTGGAGCTGTGAGACTGTGGCAGTAAACAGCACCGAACCCAGGACACTGGAGCTGTGAGACTGTGGCAGTAAACAGAACTGAACCCGGGTCACTGGAGCTGTGAGACTGTGGCAGTAAACAGAACCGAACCCGGGTCACTGGAGCTGTGAGACTGTGGCAGTAAACAGAACTGAACCCGGGACACTGGAGCTGTGAGACTGTGGCAGTAAACAGAACCGAACCCGGGTCACTGGAGCTGTGAGACTGTGGCAGTAAACAGAACCGAACCCGGGACACTGGAGCTGTGAGACTGTGGCAGTAAACAGAACCGAACCCGGGACACTGGAGCTGTGAGACTGTGGCAGTAAACAGAACTGAACCCGGGACACTGGAGCTGTGAGACTGTGGCAGTAAACAGAACCGAACCCGGGTCACTGGAGCTGTGAGACTGTGGCAGTCCCCAGAACCGAACCCAGGACACTTGAGCTGTGAGACTGTGGCAGTAAACGGAACCGAACGCGGGACACTGGAGCTGTTAGACTGTGGCAGTAAACAGAACTGAACCTGGGACACTGGAGCTGTGAGACTGTGGCAGTAAACAGAACCGAACCCGGGTCACTGGAGCTGTGAGACTGTGGCAGTAAACAGAACCGAACCCAGGTCACTGGAGCTGTGAGACTGTGGCAGTAAACAGAACCGAACCCGGGACACTGGAGCTGTGAGACTGTGGCAGTAAACAGAACAGAACCCGGGACACTGGAGCTGTGAGACTGTGGCAGTAAACAGAACCGAACCCGGGTCACTGGAGCTGTGAGACTGTGGCAGTAAACAGAACCGAACCCGGGTCACTGGAGCTGTGAGACTGTGGCAGTAAACAGAACCGAACCCAGGTCACTGGAGCTGTGAGACTGTGGCAGTAAACAGAACCGAACCCGGGACACTGGAGCTGTGAGACTGTGGCAGTAAACAGAACAGAACCCGGGACACTGGAGCTGTGAGACTGTGGCAGTAAACAGAACCGAACCCGGGACACTGGAGCTGTGAGACTGTGGCAGTAAACAGAACAGAACCCGGGACACTGGAGCTGTGAGACTGTGGCATTAAACAGAACCGAACCCGGGTCACTGGAGCTGTGAGACTGTGGCAGTAAACAGAACCGAACCCGGGACACTGGAGCTGTGAGACTGTGGCAGTAAACAGAACCGAACCCGGGACACTGGAGCTGTGAGACTGTGGCAGTAAACAGAACCGAACCCGGGTCACTGGAGCTGTGAGACTGTGGCAGTAAACAGAACTGAACCCGGGACACTGGAGCTGTGAGACTGTGGCAGTAAACAGAACCGAACCCGGGTCACTGGAGCTGTGAGACTGTGGCAGTCCCCAGAACCGAACCCAGGACACTGGAGCTGTGAGACTGTGGCAGTAAACAGAACCGAACCCGGGACACTGGAGCTGTGAGACTGTGGCAGTAAACAGAACTGAACCCGGGACACTGGAGCTGTGAGACTGTGGCAGTAAACAGAACCGAACCCGGGTCACTGGAGCTGTGAGACTGTGGCAGTAAACAGAACCGAACCCAGGTCACTGGAGCTGTGAGACGGTGGCAGTAAACAGAACCGAACCCGGGTCACTGGAGCTGTGAGACTGTGGCAGTAAACAGAACCGAACGCGGGACTCTGGAGCTGTGAGACTGTGGCAGTAAACAGAACTGAACCCGGGTCACTGGAGCTGTGAGAGTGTGGCAGTAAACAGAACCCAACCCAGGTCACTGGAGCTGTGAGACTGTGGCAGTAAACAGAACCGAACCCAGGTCACTGGAGCTGTGAGACTGTGGCAGTAAACAGAACCGAACCCAGGTCACTGGAGCTGTGAGACTGTGGCAGTAAACAGAACTGAACCCGGGTCACTGGAGCTGTGAGACTGTTGCAGTAAACAGAACCGAACCCAGGTCACTGGAGCTGTGAGACTGTGGCAGTAAACAGAACCGAACCCAGGTCACTGGAGCTGTGAGACTGTGGCAGTAAACAGAACCGAACCCGGGACACTGGAGCTGTGAGACTGTGGCAGTAAACAGCACCGAACCCAGGACACTGGAGCTGTGAGACTGTGGCAGTAAACAGAACTGAACCCGGGTCACTGGAGCTGTGAGACTGTGGCAGTAAACAGAACCGAACCCGGGTCACTGGAGCTGTGAGACTGTGGCAGTAAACAGAACTGAACCCGGGACACTGGAGCTGTGAGACTGTGGCAGTAAACAGAACCGAACCCGGGTCACTGGAGCTGTGAGACTGTGGCAGTAAACAGAACCGAACCCGGGACACTGGAGCTGTGAGACTGTGGCAGTAAACAGAACCGAACCCGGGACACTGGAGCTGTGAGACTGTGGCAGTAAACAGAACTGAACCCGGGACACTGGAGCTGTGAGACTGTGGCAGTAAACAGAACCGAACCCGGGTCACTGGAGCTGTGAGACTGTGGCAGTCCCCAGAACCGAACCCAGGACACTGGAGCTGTGAGACTGTGGCAGTAAACGGAACCGAACGCGGGACACTGGAGCTGTTAGACTGTGGCAGTAAACAGAACTGAACCTGGGACACTGGAGCTGTGAGACTGTGGCAGTAAACAGAACCGAACCCGGGTCACTGGAGCTGTGAGACTGTGGCAGTAAACAGAACCGAACCCAGGTCACTGGAGCTGTGAGACTGTGGCAGTAAACAGAACCGAACCCGGGACACTGGAGCTGTGAGACTGTGGCAGTAAACAGAACAGAACCCGGGACACTGGAGCTGTGAGACTGTGGCAGTAAACAGAACCGAACCCGGGTCACTGGAGCTGTGAGACTGTGGCAGTAAACAGAACCGAACCCGGGACACTGGAGCTGTGAGACTGTGGCAGTAAACAGAACCGAACCCGGGACACTGGAGCTGTGAGACTGTGGCAGTAAACAGAACCGAACCCGGGTCACTGGAGCTGTGAGACTGTGGCAGTAAACAGAACTGAACCCGGGACACTGGAGCTGTGAGACTGTGGCAGTAAACAGAACCGAACCCGGGTCACTGGAGCTGTGAGACTGTGGCAGTCCCCAGAACCGAACCCAGGACACTGGAGCTGTGAGACTGTGGCAGTAAACAGAACCGAACCCGGGACACTGGAGCTGTGAGACTGTGGCAGTAAACAGAACTGAACCCGGGACACTGGAGCTGTGAGACTGTGGCAGTAAACAGAACCGAACCCGGGTCACTGGAGCTGTGAGACTGTGGCAGTAAACAGAACCGAACCCAGGTCACTGGAGCTGTGAGACGGTGGCAGTAAACAGAACCGAACCCGGGACACTGGAGCTGTGAGACTGTGGCAGTAAACAGAACCGAACCCGGGACACTGGAGCTGTGAGACTGTGGCAGTAAACAGAACCGAACCCGGGACACTGGAGCTGTGAGACTGTGGCAGTAAACAGAACTGAACCCGGGTCACTGGAGCTGTGAGACTGTGGCAGTAAACAGAACCGAACCCAGGTCACTGGAGCTGTGAGACTGTGGCAGTAAACAGAACCGAACCCGGGACACTGGAGCTGTGAGACTGTGGCAGTAAACAGAACCGAACCCGGGACACTGGAGCTGTGAGACTGTGGCAGTAAACAGAACCGAACCCGGGTCACTGGAGCTGTGAGACTGTGGCAGTAAACAGAACCGAACCCGGGTCACTGGAGCTGTGAGACTGTGGCAGTAAACAGAACCGAACCCGGGTCACTGGAGCTGTGAGGCTGTGGCAGTAAACAGAACCGAACCCAGGACACTGGAGCTGTGAGACTGTGGCAGTAAACAGAACCGAACCCGGGTCACTGGAGCTGTGAGACTGTGGCAGTAAACAGAACCGAACGCGGGACTCTGGAGCTGTGAGACTGTGGCAGTAAACAGAACCGAACCCGGGACACTGGAGCTGTGAGACTGTGGCAGTAAACAGAACTGAACCCGGGACACTGGAGCTGTGAGACTGTGGCAGTAAACAGAACCGAACCCGGGTCACTGGAGCTGTGAGACTGTGGCAGTAAACAGAACCGAACCCGGGACACTGGAGCTGTGAGACTGTGGCAGTAAACAGAACTGAACCCGGGACACTGGAGCTGTGAGACTGTGGCAGTAAACAGAACCGAACCCAGGTCACTGGAGCTGTGAGACTGTGGCAGTACGCAGAACCGAACCCGGGACACTGGAGCTGTGAGACTGTGGCAGTAAACAGAACCGAACCCAGGTCACTGGAGCTGTGAGACTGTGGCAGTAAACAGAACCGAACCCGGGTCACTGGAGCTGTGAGACTGTGGCAGTAAACAGAACCGAACCCAGGTCACTGGAGCTGTGAGACTGTGGCAGTAAACAGAACCGAACCCGGGACACTGGAGCTGTGAGACTGTGGCAGTAAACAGAACCGAACCCGGGTCACTGGAGCTGTGAGACTGTGGCAGTAAACAGAACTGAACCCGGGTCACTGGAGCTGTGAGACTGTGGCAGTAAACAGAACCGAACCCGGGTCACTGGAGCTGTGAGACTGTGGCAGTAAACAGAACCGAACCCGGGTCACCGGAGCTGTGAGACTGTGGCAGTAAACAGAACCGAACGCGGGACACTGGAGCTGTGAGACTGTGGCAGTAAACAGAACCGAACCCAGGACACTGGAGCTGTGAGACTGTGGCAGTAAACAGAACTGAACCCGGGACACTGGAGCTGTGAGACTGCGGCAGTAAACAGAACCGAACCCAGGACACTGGAGCTGTGAGACTGTGGCAGTAAACAGAACCGAACCCGGGTCACTGGAGCTGTGAGACTGTGGCAGTAAACAGAACCGAACCCAGGTCACTGGAGCTGTGAGACTGTGGCAGTAAACAGAACCGAACCCGGGTCACTGGAGCTGTGAGACTGTGGCAGTAAACAGAACTGAACCCGGGTCACTGGAGCTGTGAGACTGTGGCAGTAAACAGAACCGAACCCGGGACACTGGAGCTGTGAGACTGTGGCAGTAAACAGAACTGAACCCGGGTCACTGGAGCTGTGAGACTGTGGCAGTAAACAGAACTGAACCCAGGTCACTGGAGCTGTGAGACTGTGGCAGTAAATAGAACCGAACCCGGGACACTGGAGCTGTGAGACTGTGGCAGTAAACAGAACCGAACCCAGGTCACTGGAGCTGTGAGGCTGTGGCAGTAAATAGAACCGAACCCAGGTCACTGGAGCTGTGAGACTGTGGCAGTAAACAGAACCGAACCCGGGACACTGGAGCTGTGAGACTGTGGCAGTAAACAGAACTGAACCCGGGTCACTGGAGCTGTGAGACTGTGACAGTAAACAGAACCGAACCCGGGTCACTGGAGCTGTGAGACTGTGGCAGTAAACAGAACCGAACCCAGGTCACTGGAGCTGTGAGACTGTGGCAGTAAACAGAACCGAACCCGGGACACTGGAGCTGTGAGACTGTGGCAGTAAACAGAACTGAACCCGGGTCACTGGAGCTGTGAGACTGTGGCAGTAAACAGAACCCAACCCAGGTCACTGGAGCTGTGAGACTGTGGCAGTAAACAGAACCGAACCCAGGTCACTGGAGCTGTGAGACTGTGGCAGTAAACAGAACCGAACCCAGGTCACTGGAGCTGTGAGACTGTGGCAGTAAACAGAACCGAACCCGGGACACTGGAGCTGTGAGACTGTGGCAGTAAACAGAACTGAACCCGGGTCACTGGAGCTGTGAGACTGTTGCAGTAAACAGAACCGAACCCAGGTCACTGGAGCTGTGAGACTGTGGCAGTAAACAGAACCGAACCCAGGTCACTGGAGCTGTGAGACTGTGGCAGTAAACAGAACCGAACCCGGGACACTGGAGCTGTGAGACTGTGGCAGTAAACAGCACCGAACCCAGGACACTGGAGCTGTGAGACTGTGGCAGTAAACAGAACTGAACCCGGGTCACTGGAGCTGTGAGACTGTGGCAGTAAACAGAACCGAACCCGGGACACTGGAGCTGTGAGACTGTGGCAGTAAACAGAACCGAACCCGGGACACTGGAGCTGTGAGACTGTGGCAGTAAACAGAACCGAACCCGGGTCACTGGAGCTGTGAGACTGTGGCAGTAAACAGAACCGAACCCTGGTCACTGGAGCTGTGAGGCTGTGGCAGTAAACAGAACCGAACCCAGGACACTGGAGCTGTGAGACTGTGGCAGTAAACAGAACCGAACCCGGGTCACTGGAGCTGTGAGACTGTGGCAGTAAACAGAACCGAACGCGGGACACTGGAGCTGTGAGACTGTGGCAGTAAACAGAACCGAACCCGGGACACTGGAGCTGTGAGACTGTGGCAGTAAACAGAACCGAACCCGGGTCACTGGAGCTGTGAGACTGTGGCAGTAAACAGAACCGAACCCGGGTCACTGGAGCTGTGAGACTGTGGCAGTAAACAGAACTGAACCCGGGACGCTGGAGCTGTGAGACTGTGGCAGTAAACAGAACCGAACCCGGGTCACTGGAGCTGTGAGACTGTGGCAGTCCCCAGAACCGAACCCAGGACACTGGAGCTGTGAGACTGTGGCAGTAAACAGAACCGAACCCGGGACACTGGAGCTGTGAGACTGTGGCAGTAAACAGAACTGAACCCGGGACACTGGAGCTGTGAGACTGTGGCAGTAAACAGAACCGAACCCAGGTCACTGGAGCTGTGAGACTGTGGCAGTACGCAGAACCGAACCCGGGACACTGGAGCTGTGAGACTGTGGCAGTAAACAGAACCGAACCCAGGTCACTGGAGCTGTGAGACTGTGGCAGTAAACAGAACCGAACCCAGGTCACTGGAGCTGTGAGACTGTGGCAGTCCCCAGAACCGAACCCAGGACACTGGAGCTGTGAGACTGTGGCAGTAAACAGAACCGAACCCGGGACACTGGAGCTGTGAGACTGTGGCAGTAAACAGAACCGAACCCGGGACACTGGAGCTGTGAGACTGTGGCAGTAAACAGAACCGAACCCAGGTCACTGGAGCTGTGAGACTGTGGCAGTAAACAGAACCGAACCCAGGTCACTGGAGCTGTGAGACTGTGGCAGTAAACAGAACCGAACCCGGGTCACTGGAGCTGTGAGGCTGTGGCAGTAAACAGAACCGAACCCGGGTCACTGGAGCTGTGAGGCTGTGGCAGTAAACAGAACCGAACCCATGTCACTGGAGCTGTGAGACTGTGGCAGTAAACAGAACCGAACCCGGGTCACTGGAGCTGTGAGACTGTGGCAGTAAACAGAACCGAACCCGGGTCACCGGAGCTGTGAGACTGTGGCAGTAAACAGAACCGAACCCGGGTCACTGGAGCTGTGAGACTGTGGCAGTAAACAGAACTGAACCCGGGTCACTGGAGCTGTGAGACTGTGGCAGTAAACAGAACCGAACCCAGGACACTGGAGCTGTGAGACTGTGACAGTAAACAGAACCAAAACCGGGTCACTGGAGCTGTGAGACTGTGGCAGTAAACAGAACCGAACCCAGGTCACCGGAGCTGTGAGACTGTGGCAGTAAACAGAACCGAACCCGGGTCACTGGAGCTGTGAGACTGTGGCAGTAAACAGAACCGAACCCAGGTCACTGGAGCTGTGAGACTGTGGCAGTAAACAGAACCGAACCCAGGTCACTGTAGCGGTGAGACTGTGGCAGTAAACAGAACCGAACCCGGGTCACTGGAGCTGTGAGACTGTGGCAGTAAACAGAACCGAACCCAGGTCACTGGAGCTGTGAGACTGTGGCAGTAAACAGAACCGAACCCGTGTCACTGGAGCTGTGAGACTGTGGCAGTAAACAGAACCGAACCCAGGTCACTGGAGCTGTGAGGCTGTGGCAGTAAACAGAACCGAACCCGGGTCACTGGAGCTGTGAGGCTGTGGCAGTAAACAGAACCGAACCCGGGTCACTGGAGCTGTGAGACTGTGGCAGTAAACAGAACCGAACCCGGGTCACCGGAGCTGTGAGACTGTGGCAGTAAACAGAACCGAACCCGGGTCACTGGAGCTGTGAGACTGTGGCAGTAAACAGAACCGAACCCGGGTCACCGGAGCTGTGAGACTGTGGCAGTAAACAGAACCGAACCCATGTCACTGGAGCTGTGAGACTGTGGCAGTAAACAGAACCGAACCCGGGTCACCGGAGCTGTGAGACCGTGGCAGTAAACAGAACCGAACCCGGGTCACCGGAGCTGTGAGACTGTGGCAGTAAACAGAACCGAACCCGGGTCACTGGAGCTGTGAGACTGTGGCAGTAAACAGAACCGAACCCGGGTCACTGGAGCTGTGAGACTGTGGCAGTAAACAGAACCGAACCCGGGTCACCGGAGCTGTGAGACTGTGGCAGTAAACAGAACCGAACCCGGGTCACTGGAGCTGTGAGACTGTGGCAGTAAACAGAACTGAACCCGGGTCACTGGAGCTGTGAGACTGTGGCAGTAAACAGAACCGAACCCGGGTCACTGGAGCTGTGAGACTGTGGCAGTAAACAGAACCGAACCCGGGTCACTGGAGCTGTGAGACTGTGGCAGTAAACAGAACCGAACCCAGGTCACTGGAGCTGTGAGACTGTGACAGTAAACAGAACCGAACCCAGGTCACTGGAGCTGTGAGACTGTGGCAGTAAACAGAACCGAACCCGGGTCACTGGAGCTGTGAGACTGTGGCAGTAAACAGAACCGAACCCAGGTCACTGGAGCTGTGAGACTGTGACATTAAACAGAACCGAACCCAGGACACTGGAGCTGTGAGACTGTGACAGTAAACAGAACCGAACCCAGGTCACTGGAGCTGTGAGACTGTGACAGTAAACAGAACCGAACCCGGGACACTGGAGCTGTGAGACTGTGACAGTAAACAGAACTGAACCCGGGTCACTGGAGCTGTGAGACAGTGGCAGTAAACAGAACCGAACCCAGGTCACTGGAGCTGTGAGACTGTGACATTAAACAGAACCGAACCCAGGACACTGGAGCTGTGAGACTGTGACAGTAAACAGAACCGAAACCAGGTCACCGGAGCTGTGAGACTGTGGCAGTAAACAGAACCGAACCCGGGTCACTGGAGCTGTGAGACTGTGGCAGTAAACAGAACCGAACCCAGGTCACTGGAGCTGTGAGACTGTGGCAGTCCCCAGAACCGAACCCGGGACAGTGGAGCTGTGAGGCTGTGGCAGTAAACAGAACCGAACCCAGGTGACTGGAGCTGTGAGACTGTGGCAGTAAACAGAACCGAACCCGGGTCACTGGAGCTGTGAGACTGTGGCAGTAAACAGAACCGAACCCAGGTCACTGGAGCTGTGAGACTGTGGCAGTCCCCAGAACCGAACCCGGGACACTGGAGCTGTGAGGCTGTGGTAGTAAACAGAACCGAACCCAGGTGACTGGAGCTGTGAGACTGTGGCAGTAAACAGAACCGAACCCGGGTCACTGGAGCTGTGAGACTGTGGCTGTAAACAGAACCGAACCTGGGTCACTGGAGCTGTGAGACTGTGGCAGTAAACAGAACCGAACCCGGGTCACTGGAGCTGTGAGACTGTGGCAGTAAACAGAACCGAACCCGGGTCACTGGAGCTGTGAGACTGTGGCAGTAAACAGAACCGAACCCGGGTCACTGGAGCTGTGAGACTGTGGCAGTAAACAGAACCGAACCTGGGTCACTGGAGCTGTGAGGCTGTGGCAGTAAACAGAACCGAACCTATGTCACTGGAGCTGTGAGACTGTGGCAGTAAACAGAACCGAACCCAGGTCACTGGAGCTGTGAGACTGTGGCAGTAAACAGAACCGAACCCGGGTCACCGGAGCTGTGAGACTGTGGCAGTAAACAGAACCGAACCCGGGTCACTGGAGCTGTGAGACTGTGGCAGTAAACAGAACCGAACCCATGTCACTGGAGCTGTGAGACTGTGGCAGTCCCCAGAACCGAACCCGGGACAGTGGAGCTGTGAGGCTGTGGCAGTAAACAGAACCGAACCCAGGTGACTGGAGCTGTGAGACTGTGGCAGTAAACAGAACCGAACCCGGGTCACTGGAGCTGTGAGACTGTGGCAGTAAACAGAACCGAACCCAGGTCACTGGAGCTGTGAGACTGTGGCAGTCCCCAGAACCGAACCCGGGACACTGGAGCTGTGAGGCTGTGGTAGTAAACAGAACCGAACCCAGGTGACTGGAGCTGTGAGACTGTGGCAGTAAACAGAACCGAACCCGGGTCACTGGAGCTGTGAGACTGTGGCTGTAAACAGAACCGAACCTGGGTCACTGGAGCTGTGAGACTGTGGCAGTAAACAGAAACGAACCCGGGTCACTGGAGCTGTGAGACTGTGGCAGTAAACAGAACCGAACCCGGGTCACTGGAGCTGTGAGACTGTGGCAGTAAACAGAACCGAACCCGGGTCACTGGAGCTGTGAGACTGTGGCAGTAAACAGAACCGAACCTGGGTCACTGGAGCTGTGAGGCTGTGGCAGTAAACAGAACCGAACCTATGTCACTGGAGCTGTGAGACTGTGGCAGTAAACAGAACCGAACCCAGGTCACTGGAGCTGTGAGACTGTGGCAGTAAACAGAACCGAACCCGGGTCACCGGAGCTGTGAGACTGTGGCAGTAAACAGAACCGAACCCGGGTCACTGGAGCTGTGAGACTGTGGCAGTAAACAGAACCGAACCCATGTCACTGGAGCTGTGAGACTGTGGCAGTAAACAGAACCGAACCCGGGTCACTGGAGCTGTGAGACTGTGGCAGTAAACAGAACTGAACCCAGGACACTGGAGCTGTGAGGCTGTGGCAGTAAACAGAACCGAACCCAGGTCACTGGAGCTGTGAGACTGTGGCAGTAAACAGAACCGAACCCGGGTCACTGGAGCTGTGAGACTGTGGCAGTAAACAGAACCGAACCCAGGTCACTGGAGCTGTGAGACTGTGACAGTAAACAGAACCGAACCCAGGTCACTGGAGCTGTGAGACTGTGGCAGTAAACAGAACCGAACCCGGGTCACTGGAGCTGAGAGACTGTGGCAGTAAACAGAACCGAACCCAGGTCACTGGAGCTGTGAGACTGTGGCAGTAAACAGAACCGAACCCAGGTCACTGGAGCTGTGAGACTGTGACATTAAACAGAACCGAACCCAGGACACTGGAGCTGTGAGACTGTGACAGTAAACAGAACCGAACCCAGGTCACCGGAGCTGTGAGACTGTGGCAGTAAACAGAACCGAACCCGGGTCACTGGTGCTGTGAGACTGTGGCAGTAAACAGAACCGAACCCAGGTCACTGGAGCTGTGAGACTGTGGCAGTCCCCAGAACCGAACCCGGGACAGTGGAGCTGTGAGGCTGTGGCAGTAAACAGAACCGAACCCAGGTGACTGGAGCTGTGAGACTGTGGCAGTAAACAGAACCGAACCCGGGTCACTGGAGCTGTGAGACTGTGGCAGTAAACAGAACCGAACCCAGGTCACTGGAGCTGTGAGACTGTGGCAGTCCCCAGAACCGAACCCGGGACAGTGGAGCTGTGAGGCTGTGGCAGTAAACAGAACCGAACCCAGGTGACTGGAGCTGTGAGACTGTGGCAGTAAACAGAACCGAACCCGGGTCACTGGAGCTGTGAGACTGTGGCAGTAAACAGAACCGAACCTGGGTCACTGGAGCTGTGAGACTGTGGCAGTAAACAGAACCGAACCTGGGTCACAGGAGCTGTGAGACTGTGGCAGTAAACAGAACCGAACCCGGGTCACTGGAGCTGTGAGACTGTGGCAGTAAACAGAACCGAACCCGGGTCACTGGAGCTGTGAGACTGTGGCAGTAAACAGAACCGAACCCGGGTCACTGGAGCTGTGAGACTGTGGCAGTAAACAGAACCGAACCCGGGTCACCGGAGCTGTGAGACTGTGGCAGTAAACAGAACCGAACCCGGGTCACTGGAGCTGTGAGACTGTGGCAGTAAACAGAACTGAACCCGGGTCACTGGAGCTGTGAGACTGTGGCAGTAAACAGAACCGAACCCAGGTCACTGGAGCTGTGAGACTGTGGCAGTAAACAGAACCGAACCCGGGTCACTGGAGCTGTGAGACTGTGGCAGTAAACAGAACCGAACCCAGGTCACTGGAGCTGTGAGACTGTGACAGTAAACAGAACCGAACCCAGGTCACTGGAGCTGTGAGACTGTGGCAGTAAACAGAACCGAACCCGGGTCACTGGAGCTGTGAGACTGTGGCAGTAAACAGAACCGAACCCAGGTCACTGGAGCTGTGAGACTGTGACATTAAACAGAACCGAACCCAGGACACTGGAGCTGTGAGACTGTGACAGTAAACAGAACCGAACCCAGGTCACTGGAGCTGTGAGACTGTGACAGTAAACAGAACCGAACCCGGGACACTGGAGCTGTGAGACTGTGACAGTAAACAGAACTGAACCCGGGTCACTGGAGCTGTGAGACTGTGGCAGTAAACAGAACCGAACCCAGGTCACTGGAGCTGTGAGACTGTGACATTAAACAGAACCGAACCCAGGACACTGGAGCTGTGAGACTGTGACAGTAAACAGAACCGAACCCAGGTCACCGGAGCTGTGAGACTGTGGCAGTAAACAGAACCGAACCCGGGTCACTGGAGCTGTGAGACTGTGGCAGTAAACAGAACCGAACCCAGGTCACTGGAGCTGTGAGACTGTGGCAGTCCCCAGAACCGAACCCGGGACACTGGAGCTGTGAGGCTGTGGTAGTAAACAGAACCGAACCCAGGTGACTGGAGCTTTGAGACTGTGGCAGTAAACAGAACCGAACCCGGGTCACTGGAGCTGTGAGACTGTGGCTGTAAACAGAACCGAACCTGGGTCACTGGAGCTGTGAGACTGTGGCAGTAAACAGAACCGAACCCGGGTCACTGGAGCTGTGAGACTGTGGCAGTAAACAGAACCGAACCCGGGTCACTGGAGCTGTGAGACTGTGGCAGTAAACAGAACCGAACCCGGGTCACTGGAGCTGTGAGACTGTGGCAGTAAACAGAACCGAACCTGGGTCACTGGAGCTGTGAGGCTGTGGCAGTAAACAGAACCGAACCTATGTCACTGGAGCTGTGAGACTGTGGCAGTAAACAGAACCGAACCCAGGTGACTGGAGCTGTGAGACTGTGGCAGTAAACAGAACCGAACCCGGGTCACTGGAGCTGTGAGACTGTGGCAGTAAACAGAACCGAACCCAGGTCACTGGAGCTGTGAGACTGTGGCAGTCCCCAGAACCGAACCCGGGACACTGGAGCTGTGAGGCTGTGGTAGTAAACAGAACCGAACCCAGGTGACTGGAGCTGTGAGACTGTGGCAGTAAACAGAACCGAACCCGGGTCACTGGAGCTGTGAGACTGTGGCTGTAAACAGAACCGAACCTGGGTCACTGGAGCTGTGAGACTGTGGCAGTAAACAGAACCGAACCCGGGTCACTGGAGCTGTGAGACTGTGGCAGTAAACAGAACCGAACCCGGGTCACTGGAGCTGTGAGACTGTGGCAGTAAACAGAACCGAACCCGGGTCACCGGAGCTGTGAGACTGTGGCAGTGAACAGAACCGAACCCGGGTCACTGTAGCTGTGAGACTGTGGCAGTCCCCAGAACCGAACCCGGGACAGTGGAGCTGTGAGGCTGTGGCAGTAAACAGAACCGAACCCAGGTGACTGGAGCTGTGAGACTGTGGCAGTAAACAGAACCGAACCCGGGTCACTGGAGCTGTGAGACTGTGGCAGTAAACAGAACCGAACCCAGGTCACTGGAGCTGTGAGACTGTGGCAGTCCCCAGAACCGAACCCGGGACACTGGAGCTGTGAGGCTGTGGTAGTAAACAGAACCGAACCCAGGTGACTGGAGCTGTGAGACTGTGGCAGTAAACAGAACCGAACCCGGGTCACTGGAGCTGTGAGACTGTGGCTGTAAACAGAACCGAACCTGGGTCACTGGAGCTGTGAGACTGTGGCAGTAAACAGAACCGAACCCGGGTCACTGGAGCTGTGAGACTGTGGCAGTAAACAGAACCGAACCCGGGTCACTGGAGCTGTGAGACTGTGACAGTAAACAGAACCGAACCCAGGTCACCGGAGCTGTGAGACTGTGGCAGTAAACAGAACCGAACCCGGGTCACTGGTGCTGTGAGACTGTGGCAGTAAACAGAACCGAACCCAGGTCACTGGAGCTGTGAGACTGTGGCAGTCCCCAGAACCGAACCCGGGACAGTGGAGCTGTGAGGCTGTGGCAGTAAACAGAACCGAACCCAGGTGACTGGAGCTGTGAGACTGTGGCAGTAAACAGAACCGAACCCGGGTCACTGGAGCTGTGAGACTGTGGCAGTAAACAGAACCGAACCCAGGTCACTGGAGCTGTGAGACTGTGGCAGTCCCCAGAACCGAACCCGGGACAGTGGAGCTGTGAGGCTGTGGCAGTAAACAGAACCGAACCCAGGTGACTGGAGCTGTGAGACTGTGGCAGTAAACAGAACCGAACCCGGGTCACTGGAGCTGTGAGACTGTGGCAGTAAACAGAACCGAACCTGGGTCACTGGAGCTGTGAGACTGTGGCAGTAAACAGAACCGAACCTGGGTCACAGGAGCTGTGAGACTGTGGCAGTAAACAGAACCGAACCCGGGTCACTGGAGCTGTGAGACTGTGGCAGTAAACAGAACCGAACCCGGGTCACTGGAGCTGTGAGACTGTGGCAGTAAACAGAACCGAACCCGGGTCACTGGAGCTGTGAGACTGTGGCAGTAAACAGAACCGAACCCGGGTCACCGGAGCTGTGAGACTGTGGCAGTAAACAGAACCGAACCCGGGTCACTGGAGCTGTGAGACTGTGGCAGTAAACAGAACTGAACCCGGGTCACTGGAGCTGTGAGACTGTGGCAGTAAACAGAACCGAACCCAGGTCACTGGAGCTGTGAGACTGTGGCAGTAAACAGAACCGAACCCGGGTCACTGGAGCTGTGAGACTGTGGCAGTAAACAGAACCGAACCCAGGTCACTGGAGCTGTGAGACTGTGACAGTAAACAGAACCGAACCCAGGTCACTGGAGCTGTGAGACTGTGGCAGTAAACAGAACCGAACCCGGGTCACTGGAGCTGTGAGACTGTGGCAGTAAACAGAACCGAACCCAGGTCACTGGAGCTGTGAGACTGTGACATTAAACAGAACCGAACCCAGGACACTGGAGCTGTGAGACTGTGACAGTAAACAGAACCGAACCCAGGTCACTGGAGCTGTGAGACTGTGACAGTAAACAGAACCGAACCCGGGACACTGGAGCTGTGAGACTGTGACAGTAAACAGAACTGAACCCGGGTCACTGGAGCTGTGAGACTGTGGCAGTAAACAGAACCGAACCCAGGTCACTGGAGCTGTGAGACTGTGACATTAAACAGAACCGAACCCAGGACACTGGAGCTGTGAGACTGTGACAGTAAACAGAACCGAACCCAGGTCACCGGAGCTGTGAGACTGTGGCAGTAAACAGAACCGAACCCGGGTCACTGGAGCTGTGAGACTGGCAGTAAACAGAACCGAACCCAGGTCACTGGAGCTGTGAGACTGTGGCAGTCCCCAGAACCGAACCCGGGACACTGGAGCTGTGAGGCTGTGGTAGTAAACAGAACCGAACCCAGGTGACTGGAGCTTTGAGACTGTGGCAGTAAACAGAACCGAACCCGGGTCACTTGAGCTGTGAGACTGTGGCTGTAAACAGAACCGAACCTGGGTCACTGGAGCTGTGAGACTGTGGCAGTAAACAGAACCGAACCCGGGTCACTGGAGCTGTGAGACTGTGGCAGTAAACAGAACCGAACCCGGGTCACTGGAGCTGTGAGACTGTGGCAGTAAACAGAACCGAACCCGGGTCACTGGAGCTGTGAGACTGTGGCAGTAAACAGAACCGAACCTGGGTCACTGGAGCTGTGAGGCTGTGGCAGTAAACAGAACCGAACCTATGTCACTGGAGCTGTGAGACTGTGGCAGTAAACAGAACCGAACCCAGGTGACTGGAGCTGTGAGACTGTGGCAGTAAACAGAACCGAACCCGGGTCACTGGAGCTGTGAGACTGTGGCAGTAAACAGAACCGAACCCAGGTCACTGGAGCTGTGAGGCTGTGGCAGTCCCCAGAACCGAACCCGGGACACTGGAGCTGTGAGGCTGTGGTAGTAAACAGAACCGAACCCAGGTGACTGGAGCTGTGAGACTGTGGCAGTAAACAGAACCGAACCCGGGTCACTGGAGCTGTGAGACTGTGGCTGTAAACAGAACCGAACCTGGGTCACTGGAGCTGTGAGACTGTGGCAGTAAACAGAACCGAACCCGGGTCACTGGAGCTGTGAGACTGTGGCAGTAAACAGAACCGAACCCGGGTCACTGGAGCTGTGAGACTGTGGCAGTAAACAGAACCGAACCCGGGTCACCGGAGCTGTGAGACTGTGGCAGTGAACAGAACCGAACCCGGGTCACTGTAGCTGTGAGACTGTGGCAGTCCCCAGAACCGAACCCGGGACAGTGGAGCTGTGAGGCTGTGGTAGTAAACAGAACCGAACCCAGGTGACTGGAGCTGTGAGACTGTGGCAGTAAACAGAACCGAACCCAGGTGACTGGAGCTGTGAGACTGTGGCAGTAAACAGAACCGAACCCAGGTGACTGGAGCTGTGAGACTGTGGCAGTAAACAGAACCGAACCCGGGTCACTGGAGCTGTGAGACTGTGGCAGTAAACAGAACCGAACCCAGGTCACTGGAGCTGTGAGACTGTGGCAGTCCCCAGAACCGAACCCGGGACACTGGAGCTGTGAGGCTGTGGTAGTAAACAGAACCGAACCCAGGTGACTGGAGCTGTGAGACTGTGGCAGTAAACAGAACCGAACCCGGGTCACCGGAGCTGTGAGACTGTGGCAGTAAACAGAACCGAACCCGGGTCACTGGAGCTGTGAGACTGTGGCAGTAAACAGAACCGAACCTATGTCACTGGAGCTGTGAGGCTGTGGCAGTAAACAGAACCGAACCTATGTCACTGGAGCTGTGAGACTGTGGCAGTAAACAGAACCGAACCCAGGTCACTGGAGCTGTGAGACTGTGGCAGTAAACAGAACCGAACCCGGGTCACCGGAGCTGTGAGACTGTGGCAGTAAACAGAACCGAACCCGGGTCACTGGAGCTGTGAGACTGTGGCAGTGAACAGAACCGAACCCGGGTCACTGGAGCTGTGAGGCTGTGGCAGTAAACAGAACCGAACCTATGTCACTGGAGCTGTGAGACTGTGGCAGTAAACAGAACCGAACCCAGGTCACTGGAGCTGTGAGACTGTGGCAGTAAACAGAACCGAACCCGGGTCACCGGAGCTGTGAGACTGTGGCAGTAAACAGAACCGAACCCGGGTCACTGGAGCTGTGAGACTGTGGCAGTAAACAGAACCGAACCCATGTCACTGGAGCTGTGAGACTGTGGCAGTAAACAGAACCGAACCCGGGTCACTGGAGCTGTGAGACTGTGGCAGTAAACAGAACTGAACCCAGGACACTGGAGCTGTGAGGCTGTGGCAGTAAACAGAACCGAACCCAGGTCACTGGAGCTGTGAGACTGTGGCAGTAAACAGAACCGAACCCGGGTCACTGGAGCTGTGAGACTGTGGCAGTAAACAGAACCGAACCCAGGTCACTGGAGCTGTGAGACTGTGACAGTAAACAGAACCGAACCCAGGTCACTGGAGCTGTGAGACTGTGGCAGTAAACAGAACCGAACCCGGGTCACTGGAGCTGTGAGACTGTGGCAGTAAACAGAACCGAACCCAGGTCACTGGAGCTGTGAGACTGTGGCAGTAAACAGAACCGAACCCAGGTCACTGGAGCTGTGAGACTGTGACATTAAACAGAACCGAACCCAGGACACTGGAGCTGTGAGACTGTGACAGTAAACAGAACCGAACCCAGGTCACCGGAGCTGTGAGACTGTGGCAGTAAACAGAACCGAACCCGGGTCACTGGTGCTGTGAGACTGTGGCAGTAAACAGAACCGAACCCAGGTCACTGGAGCTGTGAGACTGTGGCAGTCCCCAGAACCGAACCCGGGACAGTGGAGCTGTGAGGCTGTGGCAGTAAACAGAACCGAACCCAGGTGACTGGAGCTGTGAGACTGTGGCAGTAAACAGAACCGAACCCGGGTCACTGGAGCTGTGAGACTGTGGCAGTAAACAGAACCGAACCCAGGTCACTGGAGCTGTGAGACTGTGGCAGTCCCCAGAACCGAACCCGGGACAGTGGAGCTGTGAGGCTGTGGCAGTAAACAGAACCGAACCCAGGTGACTGGAGCTGTGAGACTGTGGCAGTAAACAGAACCGAACCCGGGTCACTGGAGCTGTGAGACTGTGGCAGGAAACAGAACCGAACCTGGGTCACTGGAGCTGTGAGACTGTGGCAGTAAACAGAACCGAACCTGGGTCACTGGAGCTGTGAGACTGTGGCAGTAAACAGAACCGAACCCGGGTCACTGGAGCTGTGAGACTGTGGCAGTAAACAGAACCGAACCCGGGTCACTGGAGCTGTGAGACTGTGGCAGTAAACAGAACCGAACCCGGGTCACTGGAGCTGTGAGACTGTGGCAGTAAACGGAACCGAACCTGGGTCACTGGAGCTGTGAGGCTGTGGCAGTAAACAGAACCGAACCTATGTCACTGGAGCTGTGAGACTGTGGCAGTAAACAGAACCGAACCCAGGTCACTGGAGCTGTGAGACTGTGGCAGTAAACAGAACCGAACCCGGGTCACCGGAGCTGTGAGACTGTGGCAGTAAACAGAACCGAACCCGGGTCACTGGAGCTGTGAGACTGTGGCAGTAAACAGAACCGAACCCATGTCACTGGAGCTGTGAGACTGTGGCAGCAAACAGAACCGAACCCGGGTCACTGGAGCTGTGAGACTGTGGCAGTAAACAGAACTGAACCCAGGACACTGGAGCTGTGAGGCTGTGGCAGTAAACAGAACCGAACCCAGGTCACTGGAGCTGTGAGACTGTGGCAGTAAACAGAACCGAACCCAGGTCACTGGAGCTGTGAGACTGTGGCAGTAAACAGAACCGAACCCGGGTCACTGGAGCTGTGAGACTGTGGCAGTAAACAGAACCGAACCCAGGTCACTGGAGCTGTGAGACTGTGGCAGTAAACAGAACCGAACCCAGGTCACTGGAGCTGTGAGACTGTGACAGTAAACAGAACCGAACCCAGGACACTGGAGCTGTGAGACTGTGGCAGTAAACAGAACCGAACCCGGGACACTGGAGCTGTGAGACTGTGGCAGTAAACAGAACCGAACCCAGGTCACTGGAGCTGTGAGACTGTGGCAGTAAACAGAACCGAACCCAGGACACTGGAGCTGTGAGACTGTGGCAGTAAACAGAACCGAAACCGGGTCACTGGAGCTGTGAGACTGTGGCAGTAAACAGAACCGAACCCGGGACACTGGAGCTGTGAGACTGTGGCAGTAAACAGAACTGAACCCGGGACACTGGAGCTGTGAGACTGTGGCAGTAAACAGAACCGAACCCGGGACACTGGAGCTGTGAGACTGTGGCAGTAAACAGAACCGAACCCGGGACACTGGAGCTGTGAGACTGTGGCAGTAAACAGAACTGAACCCGGGACACTGGAGCTGTGAGACTGTGGCAGTAAACAGAACCGAACTCGGGTCACTGGAGCTGTGAGACTGTGGCAGTAAACAGAACTGAACCCGGGTCACTGGAGCTGTGAGACTGTGGCAGTAAACAGAACCGAACGCGGGACACTGGAGCTGTGAGACTGTGGCAGTAAACAGAACTGAACCCGGGACACTGGAGCTGTGAGACTGTGGCAGTAAACAGAACCGAACCCAGGACACTGGAGCTGTGAGACTGTGGCAGTAAACAGAACCGAACCCGGGTCACTGGAGCTGTGAGACTGTGGCAGTAAACAGAACCGAACCCAGGTCACTGGAGCTGTGAGACTGTGGCAGTAAACAGAACCGAACCCTGGACACTGGAGCTGTGAGACTGTGGCAGTAAACAGAACTGAACCCGGGTCAGTGGAGCTGTGAGACTGTGGCAGTAAACAAAACCGAACCCGGGACACTGGAGCTGTGAGACTGTGGCAGTAAACAGAACTGAACCCGGGTCACTGGAGCTGTGAGACTGTGGCAGTAAACGGAACTGAACCCAGGTCACTGGAGCTGTGAGACTGTGGCAGTAAACAGAACCGAACCCGGGACACTGGAGCTGTGAGACTGTGGCAGTAAACAGAACCGAACCCGGGACACTGGAGCTGTGAGACTGTGGCAGTAAACAGAACCGAACCCAGGTCACTGGAGCTGTGAGACTGTGGCAGTAAATAGAACCGAACCCAGGTCACTGGAGCTGTGAGGCTGTGGCAGTAAATAGAACCGAACCCAGGTCACTGGAGCTGTGAGACTGTGGCAGTAAACAGAACCGAACCCGGGACACTGGAGCTGTGAGACTGTGGCAGTAAACAGAACTGAACCCGGGTTACTGGAGCTGTGAGACTGTGACAGTAAACAGAACCGAACCCAGGTCACTGGAGCTGTGAGACTGTGGCAGTAAACAGAACCGAACCCGGGTCACTGGAGCTGTGAGACTGTGGCAGTAAACAGAACCGAACCCAGGTCACTGGAGCTGTGAGACTGTGGCAGTAAACAGAACCGAACCCGGGACACTGGAGCTGTGAGACTGTGGCAGTAAACAGAACCGAACCCGGGTCACTGGAGCTGTGAGACTGTGGCAGTAAACAGAACTGAACCCGGGTCACTGGAGCTGTGAGACTGTGGCAGTAAACAGAACCGAACCCAGGTCACTGGAGCTGTGAGACTGTGGCAGTAAACAGAACCGAACCCGGGTCACTGGAGCTGTGAGACTGTGGCAGTAAACAGAACTGAACCCGGGTCACTGGAGCTGTGAGACTGTGGCAGTAAACAGAACCGAACCCAGGTCACTGGAGCTGTGAGACTGTGGCAGTAAACAGAACCAAACCCAGGTCACTGGAGCTGTGAGACTGTGGCAGTAAACAGAACTGAACCCGGGTCACTGGAGCTGTGAGACTGTGGCAGTAAACAGAACCGAACCCGGGTCACTGGAGCTGTGAGACTGTGGCAATAAACAGAACCGAACCCAGGTCACTGGAGCTGTGAGACTGTGGCAGTAAACAGAACCGAACCCAGGTCACTGGAACTGTGAGACTGTGGCAGTAAACAGAACCGAACCCAGGTCACTGGAGCTGTGAGACTGTGGCAGTAAACAGAACCAAACCCAGGTCACTGGAGCTGTGAGACTGTGGCAGTAAACAGAACTGAACCCGGGTCACTGGAGCTGTGAGACTGTGGCAGTAAACAGAACCGAACCCGGGACACTGGAGCTGTGAGACTGTGGCAGTAAACAGAACCGAACCCGGGTCACTGGAGCTGTGAGACTGAGGCAGTAAACAGAACCGAACCCGGGTCACTGGAGCTGTGAGGCTGTGGCAGAAAACAGAACCGAACCCAGGACACTGGAGCTGTGAGACTGTGGCAGTAAACAGAACCGAACCCAGGTCACTGGAGCTGTGAGACTGTGGCAGTAAACAGAACCGAACCCAGGTCACTGGAGCTGTGAGACTGTGGCAGTAAACAGAACCGAACCCAGGTCACTGGAGCTGTGAGACTGTGGCAGTAAACAGAACCGAACCCGGGACACTGGAGCTGTGAGACTGTGGCAGTAAACAGAACTGAACCCGGGGCACTGGAGCTGTGAGACTGTGGCAGTACGCAGAACCGAACGCGGGACACTGGAGCTGTGAGGCTGTGGCAGTAAACAGAACCGAACCCAGGTCACTGGAGCTGTGAGACTGTGGTAGTACGCAGAACCGAACCCGGGACTCTGGAGCTGTGAGGCTGTGGCAGTAAACAGAACCGAACCCATGTCACTGGAGCTGTGAGACTGTGGCAGTAAACAGAACCGAACCCGGGTCACTGGAGCTGTGAGACTGTGGCAGTAAACAGAACCGAACCCGGGTCACCGGAGCTGTGAGACTGTGGCAGTAAACAGAACCGAACCCGGGTCACTGGAGCTGTGAGACTGTGGCAGTAAACAGAACCGAACCCGGGTCACCGGAGCTGTGAGACTGTGGCAGTAAACAGAACCGAACCCGGGTCACCGGAGCTGTGAGACTGTGGCAGTAAACAGAACCGAACCCGGGTCACTGGAGCTGTGAGACTGTGGCAGTAAACAGAACCGAACCCAGGTCACTGGAGCTGTGAGACTGTGGCAGTAAACAGAACCGAACCCAGGTCACTGGAGCTGTGAGACTGTGGCAGTAAACAGAACCGAATCCAGGTCACTGGAGCTGTGAGACTGTGGCAGTAAACAGAACCGAACCCAGGACACTGGAGCTGTGAGACTGTGACAGTAAACAGAACCAAACCCGGGTCACTGGAGCTGTGAGACTGTGGCAGTAAACAGAACCGAACCCAGGTCACCGGAGCTGTGAGACTGTGGCAGTAAACAGAACCGAACCCGGGTCACTGGAGCTGAGAGACTGTGGCAGTCCCCAGAACCGAACCCGGGACACTGGAGCTGTGAGACTGTGGCAGTAAACAGAACCGAACCCGGGACACTGGAGCTGTGAGGCTGTGGCAGTAAACAGAACCGAACCCAGGTCACTGGAGCTGTGAGACTGTGGCAGTAAACAGAACCGAACCCAGGTCACTGGAGCGGTGACACTGTGGCAGTAAACAGAACCGAACCCGGGTCACTGGAGCTGTGAGACTGTGGCAGTAAACAGAACCGAACCCAGGTCACTGGAGCTGTGAGACTGTGGCAGTAAACAGAACCGAACCCGGGTCACTGGAGCTGTGAGACTGTGGCAGTAAACAGAACCGAACCCGGGACACTGGAGCTGTGAGACTGTGGCAGTAAACAGAACTGAACCCGGGTCACTGGAGCTGTGAGACTGTGACAGTAAACAGAACCGAACCCAGGTCACTGGAGCTGTGAGACTGTGGCAGTAAACAGAACCGAACCCAGGTCACTGGAGCTTTGAGACTGTGGCAGTAAACAGAACCGAACCCGGGACACTGGAGCTGTGAGACTGTGGCAGTAAACAGAACCGAACCCGGGTCACTGGAGCTGTGAGGCTGTGGCAGTAAACAGAACCGAACCCGGGACACTGGAGCTGTGAGACTGTGGCAGTAAACAGAACCGAACCCGGGACACTGGAGCTGTGAGACTGTGGCAGTAAACAGAACCGAACCCGGGTCACTGGAGCTGTGAGACTGTGGCAGTAAACAGAACCGAACCCGGGTCACTGGAGCTGTGAGGCTGTGGCAGTAAACAGAACCGAACCCAGGTCACTGGAGCTGTGAGACTGTGGCAGTAAACAGAACCGAACCCAGGTCACTGGAGCTGTGAGGCTGTGGCAGTAAACAGAACCGAACTCAGGTCACTGGAGCTGTGAGACTGTGACAGTAAACAGAACCGAACCCAGGTCACTGGAGCTGTGAGGCTGTGGCAGTAAACAGAACCGAACCCAGGTCACTGGAGCTGTGAGGCTGTGGCAGTAAACAGAACCGAACCCGGGTCACTGGAGCTGTGAGACTGTGGCAGTAAACAGAACTGAACCCGGGTCACTGGAGCTGTGAGACTGTGGCAGAAAACAGAACTGAACCCGGGTCACTGGAGCTGTGAGACTGTGGCAGTAAACAGAAATGAACCCTGGTCACTGGAGCTGTGAGACTGTGACAGTAAACAGAACCGAACCCGGGACACTGGAGCTGTGAGACTGTGGCAGTAAACAGAACCGAACCCGGGTCACTGGAGCTGTGAGACTGTGGCAGTAAACAGAACCGAACCCGGGACACTGGAGGTGTGAGACTGTGGCAGTAAACAGAACCGAACCCGGGACACTGGAGCTGTGAGACTGTGGCAGTAAACAGAACCGAACCCGGGTCACTGGAGCTGTGAGACTGTGGCAGTAAACAGAACCGAACCCGGGACACTGGAGGTGTGAGACTGTGGCAGTAAACAGAACCGAACCCGGGACACTGGAGCTGTGAGACTGTGGCAGTAAACAGAACCGAACCCGGGTCTCTGGAGCTGTGAGACTGTGGCAGTAAACAGAACCGAACCCGGGACACTGGAGCTGTGAGACTGTGGCAGTAAACAGAACCGAACCCGGGACACTGGAGCTGTGAGACGTTGGCAGTAAACAGAACCGAACCCGGGACACTGGAGGTGTGAGACTGTGGCAGTAAACAGAACCGAACCCGGGACACTGGAGCTGTGAGACTGTGGCAGTAAACAGAACCGAACCCGGGTCTCTGGAGCTGTGAGACTGTGGCAGTAAACAGAACCGAACACGGGTCACTGGAGCTGTGAGACTGTGGCAGTAAACAGAACTGAACCCGGGTCACTGGAGCTGTGAGACTGTGGCAGTAAACAGTACCGAACCCAGGTCACTGGAGCTGTGAGGCTGTGGCAGTAAACAGAACCGAACCCGGGTCACTGGAGCTGTGAGACTGTGGCAGTAAACAGAACCGAACCCAGGTCACTGGAGCTGTGAGACTGTGGCAGTAAACAGAACCGAACCCAGGTCACTGGAGCTGTGAGACTGTGGCAGTAAACAGAACCGAACCCAGGACACTGGAGCTGTGAGACTGTGACAGTAAACAGAACCAAACCCGGGTCACTGGAGCTGTGAGACTGTGGCAGTAAACAGAACCGAACCCAGGTCACCGGAGCTGTGAGACTGTGGCAGTAAACAGAACCGAACCCGGGTCACTGGAGCTGTGAGACTGTGGCAGTAAACAGAACCGAACTCGCGTCACTGGAGCTGTGAGACTGTGGCAGTAAACAGAACTGAACCCGGGTCACTGGAGCTGTGAGACTGTGGCAGTAAACAGAACCGAACGCGGGACACTGGAGCTGTGAGACTGTGGCAGTAAACAGAACTGAACCCGGGACACTGGAGCTGTGAGACTGTGGCAGTAAACAGAACCGAACCCAGGACACTGGAGCTGTGAGACTGTGGCAGTAAACAGAACCGAACCCAGGTCACTGGAGCTGTGAGACTGTGGCAGTAAACAGAACCGAACCCTGGACACTGGAGCTGTGAGACTGTGGCAGTAAACAGAACTGAACCCGGGTCAGTGGAGCTGTGAGACTGTGGCAGTAAACAAAACCGAACCCGGGACACTGGAGCTGTGAGACTGTGGCAGTAAACAGAACTGAACCCGGGTCACTGGAGCTGTGAGACTGTGGCAGTAAACGGAACTGAACCCAGGTCACTGGAGCTGTGAGACTGTGGCAGTAAACAGAACCGAACCCGGGACACTGGAGCTGTGAGACTGTGGCAGTAAACAGAACCGAACCCGGGACACTGGAGCTGTGAGACTGTGGCAGTAAACAGAACCGAACCCAGGTCACTGGAGCTGTGAGACTGTGGCAGTAAATAGAACCGAACCCAGGTCACTGGAGCTGTGAGGCTGTGGCAGTAAATAGAACCGAACCCAGGTCACTGGAGCTGTGAGACTGTGGCAGTAAACAGAACCGAACCCGGGACACTGGAGCTGTGAGACTGTGGCAGTAAACAGAACTGAACCCGGGTTACTGGAGCTGTGAGACTGTGACAGTAAACAGAACCGAACCCAGGTCACTGGAGCTGTGAGACTGTGGCAGTAAACAGAACCGAACCCGGGTCACTGGAGCTGTGAGACTGTGGCAGTAAACAGAACCGAACCCAGGTCACTGGAGCTGTGAGACTGTGGCAGTAAACAGAACCGAACCCGGGACACTGGAGCTGTGAGACTGTGGCAGTAAACAGAACCGAACCCGGGTCACTGGAGCTGTGAGACTGTGGCAGTAAACAGAACTGAACCCGGGTCACTGGAGCTGTGAGACTGTGGCAGTAAACAGAACCGAACCCAGGTCACTGGAGCTGTGAGACTGTGGCAGTAAACAGAACCGAACCCGGGTCACTGGAGCTGTGAGACTGTGGCAGTAAACAGAACTGAACCCGGGTCACTGGAGCTGTGAGACTGTGGCAGTAAACAGAACCGAACCCAGGTCACTGGAGCTGTGAGACTGTGGCAGTAAACAGAACCAAACCCAGGTCACTGGAGCTGTGAGACTGTGGCAGTAAACAGAACTGAACCCGGGTCACTGGAGCTGTGAGACTGTGGCAGTAAACAGAACCGAACCCGGGTCACTGGAGCTGTGAGACTGTGGCAGTAAACAGAACCGAACCCAGGTCACTGGAGCTGTGAGACTGTGGCAGTAAACAGAACCGAACCCAGGTCACTGGAACTGTGAGACTGTGGCAGTAAACAGAACCGAACCCAGGTCACTGGAGCTGTGAGACTGTGGCAGTAAACAGAACCAAACCCAGGTCACTGGAGCTGTGAGACTGTGGCAGTAAACAGAACTGAACCCGGGTCACTGGAGCTGTGAGACTGTGGCAGTAAACAGAACCGAACCCGGGACACTGGAGCTGTGAGACTGTGGCAGTAAACAGAACCGAACCCGGGTCACTGGAGCTGTGAGACTGAGGCAGTAAACAGAACCGAACCCGGGTCACTGGAGCTGTGAGGCTGTGGCAGAAAACAGAACCGAACCCAGGACACTGGAGCTGTGAGACTGTGGCAGTAAACAGAACCGAACCCGGGTCACTGGAGCTGTGAGACTGTGGCAGTAAACAGAACCGAACCCAGGTCACTGGAGCTGTGAGACTGTGGCAGTAAACAGAACCGAACCCAGGTCACTGGAGCTGTGAGACTGTGGCAGTAAACAGAACCGAACCCGGGACACTGGAGCTGTGAGACTGTGGCAGTAAACAGAACTGAACCCGGGGCACTGGAGCTGTGAGACTGTGGCAGTACGCAGAACCGAACGCGGGACACTGGAGCTGTGAGGCTGTGGCAGTAAACAGAACCGAACCCAGGTCACTGGAGCTGTGAGACTGTGGCAGTACGCAGAACCGAACCCGGGACTCTGGAGCTGTGAGGCTGTGGCAGTAAACAGAACCGAACCCATGTCACTGGAGCTGTGAGACTGTGGCAGTAAACAGAACCGAACCCGGGTCACCGGAGCTGTGAGACTGTGGCAGTAAACAGAACCGAACCCGGGTCACTGGAGCTGTGAGACTGTGGCAGTAAACAGAACCGAACCCAGGTCACTGGAGCTGTGAGACTGTGGCAGTAAACAGAACCGAACCCAGGTCACTGGAGCTGTGAGACTGTGGCAGTAAACAGAACCGAATCCAGGTCACTGGAGCTGTGAGACTGTGGCAGTAAACAGAACCGAACCCAGGACACTGGAGCTGTGAGACTGTGACAGTAAACAGAACCAAACCCGGGTACTGGAGCTGTGAGACTGTGGCAGTAAACAGAACCGAACCCAGGTCACCGGAGCTGTGAGACTGTGGCAGTAAACAGAACCGAACCCGGGTCACTGGAGCTGAGAGACTGTGGCAGTCCCCAGAAACAAACCCGGGACACTGGAGCTGTGAGACTGTGGCAGTAAACAGAACCGAACCCGGGACACTGGAGCTGTGAGGCTGTGGCAGTAAACAGAACCGAACCCAGGTCACTGGAGCTGTGAGACTGTGGAAGTAAACAGAACCGAACCCAGGTCACTGGAGCGGTGACACTGTGGCAGTAAACAGAACCGAACCCGGGTCACTGGAGCTGTGAGACTGTGGCAGTAAACAGAACCGAACCCAGGTCACTGGAGCTGTGAGACTGTGGCAGTAAACAGAACCGAACCCGGGTCACTGGAGCTGTGAGACTGTGGCAGTAAACAGAACCGAACCCGGGACACTGGAGCTGTGAGACTGTGGCAGTAAACAGAACTGAACCCGGGTCACTGGAGCTGTGAGACTGTGACTGTAAACAGAACCGAACCCAGGTCACTGGAGCTGTGAGACTGTGGCAGTAAACAGAACCGAACCCAGGTCACTGGAGCTTTGAGACTGTGGCAGTAAACAGAACCGAACCCGGGACACTGGAGCTGTGAGACTGTGGCAGTAAACAGAACCGAACCCGGGTCACTGGAGCTGTGAGGCTGTGGCAGTAAACAGAACCGAACCCAGGTCACTGGAGCTGTGAGACTGTGGCAGTAAACAGAACCGAACCCAGGTCACTGGAGCTGTGAGACTGTGGCAGTAAACAGAACCGAACCCAGGTCACTGGAGCTGTGAGGCTGTGGCAGTAAACTGAACCGAACTCAGGTCACTGGAGCTGTGAGACTGTGACAGTAAACAGAACCGAACCCAGGTCACTGGAGCTGTGAGGCTGTGGCAGTAAACAGAACCGAACCCAGGTCACTGGAGCTGTGAGGCTGTGGCAGTAAACAGAACCGAACCCGGGTCACTGGAGCTGTGAGACTGTGGCAGTAAACAGAACTGAACCCGGGTCACTGGAGCTGTGAGACTGTGGCAGAAAACAGAACTGAACCCGGGTCACTGGAGCTGTGAGACTGTGGCAGTAAACAGAAATGAACCCTGGTCACTGGAGCTGTGAGACTGTGACAGTAAACAGAACCGAACCCGGGACACTGGAGCTGTGAGACTGTGGCAGTAAACAGAACTGAACCCGGGTCACTGGAGCTGTGAGACTGTGGCAGTAAACAGAACCGAACCCGGGACACTGGAGGTGTGAGACTGTGGCAGTAAACAGAACCGAACCCGGGACACTGGAGCTGTGAGACTGTGGCAGTAAACAGAACCGAACCCGGGTCTCTGGAGCTGTGAGACTGTGGCAGTAAACAGAACCGAACCCGGGACACTGGAGCTGTGAGACTGTGGCAGTAAACAGAACCGAACCCGGGACACTGGAGCTGTGAGACGTTGGCAGTAAACAGAACCGAACCCGGGACACTGGAGGTGTGAGACTGTGGCAGTAAACAGAACCGAACCCGGGACACTGGAGCTGTGAGACTGTGGCAGTAAACAGAACCGAACCCGGGTCTCTGGAGCTGTGAGACTGTGGCAGTAAACAGAACCGAACACGGGTCACTGGAGCTGTGAGACTGTGGCAGTAAACAGAACTGAACCCGGGTCACTGGAGCTGTGAGACTGTGGCAGTAAACAGAACCGAACCCAGGTCACTGGAGCTGTGAGGCTGTGGCAGTAAACAGAACCGAACCCGGGTCACTGGAGCTGTGAGACTGTGGCAGTAAACAGAACCGAACCCAGGTCACTGGAGCTGTGAGACTGTGGCAGTAAACAGAACCGAACCCAGGTCACTGGAGCTGTGAGACTGTGGCAGTAAACAGAACCGAACCCAGGACACTGGAGCTGTGAGACTGTGACAGTAAACAGAACCAAACCCGGGTCACTGGAGCTGTGAGACTGTGGCAGTAAACAGAACCGAACCCAGGTCACCGGAGCTGTGAGACTGTGGCAGTAAACAGAACCGAACCCGGGTCACTGGAGCTGTGAGACTGTGGCAGTAAACAGAACCGAACCCAGGTCACTGGAGCTGTGAGACTATGGCAGTCCCCAGAACCGAACCCGGGACACTGGAGCTGTGAGACTGTGGCAGTAAACAGAACCGAACCCGGGTCACTGGAGCTGTGAGACTGTGGCAGTAAACAGAACCGAACCCGGGACACTGGAGCTGTGAGACTGTGGCAGTAAACAGAACTGAACCCGGGTCACTGGAGCTGTGAGACTGTGACAGTAAACAGAACCGAACCCAGGTCACTGGAGCTGTGAGACTGTGGCAGTAAACAGAACCGAACCCAGGTCACTGGAGCTGTGAGACTGTGGCAGTAAACAGAACCGAACCCGGGACACTGGAGCTGTGAGACTGTGGCAGTAAACAGAACTGAACCCGGGTCACTGGAGCTGTGAGACTGTGGCAGTAAACAGAACCGAACCCGGGACACTGGAGCTGTGAGACTGTGACAGGAAACAGAACCGAACCCAGGTCACTGGAGCTGTGAGACTGTGGCAGTAAACAGAACTGAACCCGGGTCACTGGAGCTGTGAGACTGTGGCAGTAAACAGAAATGAACCCGGGTCACTGGAGCTGTGAGACTGTGACAGTAAACAGAACCGAACCCGGGACACTGGAGCTGTGAGACTGTGGCAGTAAACAGAACTGAACCCGGGTCACTGGAGCTGTGAGACTGTGGCAGTAAACAGAACCGAACCCGGGACACTGGAGCTGTGAGACTGTGGCAGTAAACAGAACCGAACCCGGGACACTGGAGCTGTGAGACTGTGGCAGTAAACAGAACCGAACCCGGGACACTGGAGCTGTGAGACTGTGGCAGTAAACAGAACCGAACCCGGGACACTGGAGGTGTGAGACTGTGGCAGTAAACAGAACCGAACCCGGGAAACTGGAGCTGTGAGACTGTGGCAGTAAACAGAACTGAACCCGGGACACTGGAGCTGTGAGACTGTGGCAGTAAACAGAACCGAACCCGGGACACTGGAGGTGTGAGACTGTGGCAGTAAACAGAACTGAACCCGGGTCACTGGAGCTGTGAGACTGTGGCAGTAAACAGAACCGAACCCGGGACACTGGAGCTGTGAGACTGTGGCAGTAAACAGAACCGAACCCGGGTCACTGGAGCTGTGAGACTGTGGCAGTAAACAGAACTGAACCCGGGACACTGGAGCTGTGAGACTGTGACAGTAAACAGAACTGAACCCGGGTCACTGGAGCTGTGAGACTGTGGCAGTAAACAGAACTGAACCCGGGTCACTGGAGCTGTGAGACTGTGGCAGTAAACAGAACTGAACCCGGGTCACTGGAGCTGTGAGACTGTGACAGTAAACAGAACCGAACCCGGGACACTGGAGCTGTGAGACTGTGGCAGTAAACAGAACTGAACCCGGGTCACTGGAGCTGTGAGACTGTGGCAGTAAACAGAACCGAACCCGGGACACTGGAGGTGTGAGACTGTGGCAGTAAACAGAACCGAACCCGGGACACTGGAGCTGTGAGACTGTGGCAGTAAACAGAACCGAACCCGGGTCACTGGAGCTGTGAGACTGTGGCAGTAAACAGAACCGAACCCGGGACACTGGAGCTGTGAGACTGTGGCAGTAAACAGAACCGAACCCGGGACACTGGAGCTGTGAGACTGTGGCAGTAAACAGAACCGAACCCGGGACACTGGAGCTGTGAGACTGTGGCAGTAAACAGAACCGAACCCGGGTCACTGGAGCTGTGAGACTGTGGCAGTAAACAGAACCGAACCCGGGACACTGGAGCTGTGAGACTGTGGCAGTAAACAGAACCGAACCCGGGACACTGGAGCTGTGAGACTGTGGCAGTAAACAGAACCGAACCCGGGTCACTGGAGCTGTGAGACTGTGGCAGTAAACAGAACCGAACCCCGGACACTGGAGCTGTGAGACTGTGGCAGTAAACAGAACTGAACCCGGGACACTGGAGCTGTGAGACTGTGGCAGTAAACAGAACCGAACCCAGGTCACTGGAGCTGTGAGACTGTGGCAGTAAACAGAACCGAACCCGGGACACTGGAGCTGTGAGACTGTGGCAGTAAACAGAACCGAACCCGGGACACTGGAGCTGTGAGACTGTGGCAGTAAACAGAACCGAACCCGGGTCACTGGAGCTGTGAGACTGTGGCAGTAAACAGAACCGAACCCAGGTCACTGGAGCTGTGAGACTGTGGCAGTAAACAGAACCGAACCCGGGTCACTGGAGCTGTGTGACTGTGGCAGTCCCCAGAACCGAACCCAGGACACTGGAGCTGTGAGACTGTGGCAGTAAACAGAACCGAACCCAGGTCACTGGAGCTGTGAGACTGTGGCAGTAAACAGAACTGAACCCAGGACACTGGAGCTGTGAGACTGTGACAGTAAACAGAACCGAACCCGGGACACTGGAGCTGTGAGACTGTGGCAGTAAACAGAACTGAACCCGGGTCACTGGAGCTGTGAGACTGTGGCAGTAAACAGAACCGAACCCGGGACACTGGAGCTGTGAGACTGTGGCAGTAAACAGAACCGAACCCAGGACACTGGAGCTGTGAGACTGTGACAGTAAACAGAACCGAACCCGGGACACTGGAGCTGTGAGACTGTGGCAGTAAACAGAACTGAACCCGGGACACTGGAGCTGTGAGACTGTGGCAGTAAACAGAACCGAACCCAGGACACTGGAGCTGTGAGACTGTGGCAGTAAACAGAACCGAACCCGGGTCACTGGAGCTGTGAGACTGTGGCAGTAAACAGAACCGAACCCGGGACACTGGAGCTGTGAGACTGTGGCAGTAAACAGAACCGAACCCGGGTCACGGGAGCTGTGAGACGGTGGCAGTAAACAGAACCGAACCCGGGTCACTGGAGCTGTGAGACTGTGGCAGTAAACAGAACCGAACCCGGGTCACTGGAGCTGTGAGACTGTGGCAGTAAACAGAACCGAACCCAGGTCACTGGAGCTGTGAGACTGTGGCAGTAAACAGAACCGAACCCGGGTCACTGGAGCTGTGAGGCTGTGGCAGTAAACAGAACCGAACCCGGGTCACTGGAGCTGTGAGGCTGTGGCAGTAAACAGAACCGAACCCATGTCACTGGAGCTGTGAGACTGTGGCAGTAAACAGAACCGAACCCGGGTCACTGGAGCTGTGAGACTGTGGCAGTAAACAGAACCGAACCCGGGTCACCGGAGCTGTGAGACTGTGGCAGTAAACAGAACCGAACCCGGGTCACTGGAGCTGTGAGACTGTGGCAGTAAACAGAACCGAACCCGGGTCACCGGAGCTGTGAGACTGTGGCAGTGAACAGAACCGAACCCATGTCACTGGGGCTGTGAGACTGTGGCAGTAAACAGAACCGAACCCGGGTCACCGGAGCTGTGAGACTGTGGCAGTAAACAGAACCGAACCCAGGTCACTGGAGCTGTGAGACTGTGGCAGTAAACAGAACCGAACCCGGGACACGGGAGCTGTGAGACTGTGGCAGTAAACAGAACCGAACCCAGGTCACTGGAGCTGTGAGACTGTGGCAGTAAACAGAACCGAACCCAGGACACTGGAGCTGTGAGACTGTGGCAGTAAACAGAACCGAAACCGGTTCACTGGAGCTGTGAGACTGTGGCAGTAAACAGAACCGAACCCGGGACACTGGAGCTGTGAGACTGTGGCAGTAAACAGAACCGAACCCGGGACACTGGAGCTGTGAGACTGTGGCAGTAAACAGAACCGAACCCGGGTCACTGGAGCTGTGAGACTGTGGCAGTAAACAGAACCGAACCCGGGACACTGGAGCTGTGAGACTGTGGCAGTAAACAGAACCGAACCCGGGACACTGGAGCTGTGAGACTGTGGCAGTAAACAGAACCGAACCCGGGTCACTGGAGCTGTGAGACTGTGGCAGTAAACAGAACTGAAGCCGGGACACTGGAGCTGTGAGACTGTGGCAGTAAACAGAACCGAACCCGGGTCACTGGAGCTGTGAGACTGTGGCAGTCCCCAGAACCGAACCCAGGACACTGGAGCTGTGAGACTGTGGCAGTAAACAGAACCGAACGCGGGACACTGGAGCTGTGAGACTGTGGCAGTAAACAGAACTGAACCCGGGACACTGGAGCTGTGAGACTGTGGCAGTAAACAGAACCGAACCCAGGACACTGGAGCTGTGAGACTGTGGCAGTAAACAGAACCGAACCCGGGTCACTGGAGCTGTGAGACTGTGGCAGTAAACAGAACCGAACCCAGGTCACTGGAGCTGTGAGACTGTGGCAGTAAACAGAACCGAACCCAGGTCACTGGAGCTGTGAGGCTGTGGCAGTAAACAGAACCGAACCCGGGACACTGGAGCTGTGAGACTGTGGCAGTAAACAGAACCGAACCCGGGACACTGGAGCTGTGAGACTGTGGCAGTAAACAGAACTGAACCCGGGTCAGTGGAGCGGTGAGACTGTGGCAGTAAACAGAACTGAACCCGGGACACTGGAGCTGTGAGACTGTGGCAGTAAACAGAACTGAACCCGGGTCACTGGAGCTGTGAGACTGTGGCAGTAAACAGAACTGAACCCAGGACACTGGAGCTGTGAGACTGTGGCAGAAAACAGAACCGAACCCGGGACACTGGAGCTGTGAGACTGTGGCAGTAAACAGAACCGAACCCAGGTCACTGGAGCTGTGAGGCTGTGGCAGTAAATAGAACCGAACCCAGGTCACTGGAGCTGTGAGACTGTGGCAGTAAACAGAACCGAACCCGGGACACTGGAGCTGTGAGGCTGTGGCAGTAAACAGAACCGAACCCGGGTCACTGGAGCTGTGAGACTGTGGCAGTAAACAGAACCGAACCCGGGACACTGGAGCTGTGAGACTGTGGCAGTAAACAGAGCTGAACCCGGGTCACTGGAGCTGTGAGACTGTGACAGTAAACAGAACCGAACCCAGGTCACTGGAGCTGTGAGACTGTGGCAGTGAACAGAACCGAACCCAGGTCACTGGAGCTGTGAGACTGTGGCAGTAAACAGAACCGAACCCAGGACACTGGAGCTGTGAGACTGTGGCAGTAAACAGAACTGAACCCGGGTCACTGGAGCTGTGAGACTGTGGCAGTAAACAGAACCGAACCCAGGTCACTGGAGCTGTGAGACTGTGGCAGTAAACAGAACCGAACCCGGGACACTGGAGCTGTGAGACTGTGGCAGTAAACAGAACTGAACCCGGGTCACTGGAGCTGTGAGACTGTGGCAGTAGACAGAACCGAACCCAGGTCACTGGAGCTGTGAGACTGTGGCAGTAAACAGAACTGAACCCGGGTCACTGGAGCTGTGAGACTGTGGCAGTAAACAGAACCGAACCCGGGACACTGGAGCTGTGAGACTGTGGCAGTAAACAGAACCGAACCCGGGTCACTGGAGCTGTGAGACTGTGGCAGTAAACAGAACCGAACCCGGGACACTGGAGCTGTGAGACTGTGGCAGTAAACAGAACCGAACCCGGGTCACTGGAGCTGTGAGGCTGTGGCAGTAAACAGAACCGAACCCAGGACACTGGAGCTGTGAGACTGTGGCAGTAAACAGAACCGAACCCAGGTCACTGGAGCTGTGAGACTGTGGCAGTAAACAGAACCGAACCCGGGACACTGGAGCTGTGAGACTGTGGCAGTAAACAGAACCGAACCCGGGTCACTGGAGCTGTGAGACTGTGGCAGTAAACAGAACTGAACCCGGGACACTGGAGCTGTGAGACTGTGGCAGTAAACAGAACCGAACCCGGGTCACTGGAGCTGTGAGACTGTGGCAGTCCCCAGAACCGAACCCAGGACACTGGAGCTGTGAGACTGTGGCAGTAAACAGAACCGAACCCGGGACACTGGAGCTGTGAGACTGTGGCACTAAACAGAACTGAACCCGGGACACTGGAGCTGTGAGACTGTGGCAGTACGCAGAACCGAACCCGGGACACTGGAGCTGTGAGGCTGTGGCAGTAAACAGAACCGAACCCAGGTCACTGGAGCTGTGAGACTGTGGCAGTACGCAGAACCGAACCCGGGACACTGGAGCTGTGAGACTGTGGCAGTAAACAGAACCGAACCCAGGTCACTGGAGCTGTGAGACTGTGGCAGTAAACAGAACCGAACCCGGGTCACTGGAGCTGTGAGACTGTGGCAGTAAACAGAACCGAACCCAGGTCACTGGAGCTGTGAGACTGTGGCAGTAAACAGAACCGAACCCGGGTCACTGGAGCTGTGAGACTGTGGCAGTAAACAGAACCGAACCCGGGACACCGGAGCTGTGAGACTGTGGCAGTAAACAGAACCGAACCCGGGTCAACGGAGCTGTGAGACTGTGGCAGTAAACAGAACCGAACCCATGTCACTGGAGATGTGAGACTGTGGCAGTAAACAGAACCGAACCCGGGTCACCGGAGCTGTGAGACTGTGGCAGTAAACAGAACCGAACCCGGGTCACTGGAGCTGTGAGACTGTGGCAGTAAACAGAACCGAACCCGGGTCACCGGAGCTGTGAGACTGTGGCAGTAAACAGAACCGAACCCGGGTCACTGGAGCTGTGAGACTGTGGCAGTAAACAGAACTGAACCCGGGTCACTGGAGCTGTGAGACTGTGGCAGTAAACAGAACCGAACCCAGGTCACTGGAGCTGTGAGACTGTGGCAGTAAACAGAACCGAACCCAGGTCACTGGAGCTGTGAGGCTGTGGCAGTAAACAGAACCGAACCCAGGTCACTGGAGCTGTGAGGCTGTGGCAGTAAACAGAACCGAACCCGGGTCACTGGAGCTGTGAGACTGTGGCAGTAAACAGAACCGAACCCAGGTCACTGGAGCTGTGAGACTGTGGCAGTAAACAGAACCGAACCCAGGTCACTGGAGCTGTGAGACTGTGACAGTAAACAGAACCGAACCCATGTCACTGGAGCTGTGAGACTGTGGCAGTAAACAGAACCGAACCCGGGTCACCGGAGCTGTGAGACTGTGGCAGTAAACAGAACCGAACCCAGGTCACTGGAGCTGTGAGACTGTGGCAGTAAACAGAACTGAACCCGGGACACTGGAGCTGTGAGACTGTGGCAGTAAACAGAACCGAACCCGGGACACTGGAGCTGTGAGACTGTGACAGTAAACAGAACCAAACCCGGGTCACTGGAGCTGTGAGACTGTGGCAGTAAACAGAACCGAACCCAGGTCACCGGAGCTGTGAGACTGTGGCAGTAAACAGTACCGAACCCGGGTCACTGGAGCTGTGAGACTGTGGCAGTAAACAGAACCGAACCCAGGTCACTGGAGCTGTGAGACTGTGGCAGTAAACAGAACCGAACCCAGGTCACTGGAGCTGTGAGACTGTGGCAGTAAACAGAACCGAACCCGGGTCACTGGAGCTGTGAGACTGTGGCAGTAAACAGAACCGAACCCGGGTCACTGGAGCTGTGAGACTGTGGCAGTAAACAGAACCGAACCCAGGTCACTGGAGCGGTGAGACTGTGGCAGTAAACAGAACCGAACCCGGGTCACTGGAGCTGTGAGACTGCGGCAGTAAACAGAACCGAACCCGGGTCACTGGAGCTGTGAGACTGTGGCAGTAAACAGAACCGAACCCGGGACACTGGAGCTGTGAGACTGTGGCAGTAAACAGAGCTGAACCCGGGTCACTGGAGCTGTGAGACTGTGACAGTAAACAGAACCGAACCCAGGTCACTGGAGCTGTGAGACTGTGGCAGTGAACAGAACCGAACCCGGGTCACTGGAGCTGTGAGACTGTGGCAGTAAACAGAACCGAACCCAGGTCACTGGAGCTGTCAGACTGTGGCAGTAAACAGAACCGAACCCAGGACACTGGAGCTGTGAGACTGTGGCAGTAAACAGAACTGAACCCGGGTCACTGGAGCTGTGAGACTGTGGCAGTAAACAGAACTGAACCCGGGTCACTGGAGCTGTGAGACTGTGGCAGTAAACAGAACCGAACCCAGGTCACTGGAGCTGTGAGACTGTGGCAGTAAACAGAACCGAACCCAGGTCACTGGAGCTGTGAGACTGTGGCAGTAAACAGAACCGAACCCGGGACACTGGAGCTGTGAGACTGTGGCAGTAAACAGAACTGAACCCGGGTCACTGGAGCTGTGAGACTGTGGCAGTAAACAGAACCGAACCCGGGACACTGGAGCTGTGAGACTGTGGCAGTAAACAGAACCGAACCCGGGTCACTGGAGCTGTGAGACTGTGGCAGTAAACAGAACCGAACCCGGGACACTGGAGCTGTGAGACTGTGGCAGTAAACAGAACCGAACCCGGGTCACTGGAGCTGTGAGGCTGTGGCAGTAAACACAACCGAACCCAGGACACTGGAGCTGTGAGACTGTGGCAGTAAACAGAACCGAACCCAGGTCACTGGAGCTGTGAGACTGTGGCAGTAAACAGAACCGAACCCGGGACACTGGAGCTGTGAGACTGTGGCAGTAAACAGAACCGAACCCGGGTCACTGGAGCTGTGAGACTGTGGCAGTAAACAGAACTGAACCCGGGACACTGGAGCTGTGAGACTGTGGCAGTAAACAGAACCGAACCCGGGTCACTGGAGCTGTGAGACTGTGGCAGTCCCCAGAACCGAAACCAGGACACTGGAGCTGTGAGACTGTGGCAGTAAACAGAACCGAACCCGGGACACTGGAGCTGTGAGACTGTGGCACTAAACAGAACTGAACCCGGGACACTGGAGCTGTGAGACTGTGGCAGTACGCAGAACCGAACCCGGGACACTGGAGCTGTGAGGCTGTGGCAGTAAACAGAACCGAACCCAGGTCACTGGAGCTGTGAGACTGTGGCAGTACGCAGAACCGAACCCGGGACACTGGAGCTGTGAGACTGTGGCAGTAAACAGAACCGAACCCAGGTCACTGGAGCTGTGAGACTGTGGCAGTAAACAGAACCGAACCCGGGTCACTGGAGCTGTGAGACTGTGGCAGTAAACAGAACCGAACCCAGGTCACTGGAGCTGTGAGACTGTGGCAGTAAACAGAACCGAACCCGGGTCACTGGAGCTGTGAGACTGTGGCAGTAAACAGAACCGAACCAGGGACACCGGAGCTGTGAGACTGTGGCAGTAAACAGAACCGAACCCGGGTCACCGGAGCTGTGAGACTGTGGCAGTAAACAGAACCGAACCCATGTCACTGGAGATGTGAGACTGTGGCAGTAAACAGAACCGAACCCGGGTCACCGGAGCTGTGAGACTGTGGCAGTAAACAGAACCGAACCCGGGTCACTGGAGCTGTGAGACTGTGGCAGTAAACAGAACCGAACCCGGGTCACCGGAGCTGTGAGACTGTGGCAGTAAACAGAACCGAACCCGGGTCACTGGAGCTGTGAGACTGTGGCAGTAAACAGAACTGAACCCGGGTCACTGGAGCTGTGAGACTGTGGCAGTAAACAGAACGGAACCCAGGTCACTGGAGCTGTGAGACTGTGGCAGTAAACAGAACCGAACCCAGGTCACTGGAGCTGTGAGGCTGTGGCAGTAAACAGAACCGAACCCAGGTCACTGGAGCTGTGAGACTGTGGCAGTAAACAGAACCGAACCCAGGTCACTGGAGCTGTGAGACTGTGACAGTAAACAGAACCGAACCCATGTCACTGGAGCTGTGAGACTGTGGCAGTAAACAGAACCGAACCCGGGTCACCGGAGCTGTGAGACTGTGGCAGTAAACAGAACCGAACCCAGGTCACTGGAGCTGTGAGACTGTGGCAGTAAACAGAACTGAACCCGGGACACTGGAGCTGTGAGACTGTGGCAGTAAACAGAACCGAACCCGGGACACTGGAGCTGTGAGACTGTGACAGTAAACAGAACCAAACCCGGGTCACTGGAGCTGTGAGACTGTGGCAGTAAACAGAACCGAACCCAGGTCACCGGAGCTGTGAGACTGTGGCAGTAAACAGAACTGAACCCAGGACACTGGAGCTGTGAGACTGTGACAGTAAACAGAACCGAACCCGGGACACTGGAGCTGTGAGACTGTGGCAGTAAACAGAACTGAACCCGGGTCACTGGAGCTGTGAGACTGTGGCAGTAAACAGAACCGAACCCGGGACACTGGAGCTGTGAGACTGTGGCAGTAAACAGAACCGAACCCAGGACACTGGAGCTGTGAGACTGTGACAGTAAACAGAACCGAACCCAGGTCACTGGAGCTGTGAGACTGTGGCAGTAAACAGAACTGAACCCGGGACACTGGAGCTGTGAGACTGTGGCAGTAAACAGAACCGAACCCAGGACACTGGAGCTGTGAGACTGTGGCAGTAAACAGAACCGAACCCGGGTCACTGGAGCTGTGAGACTGTGGCAGTAAACAGAACCGAACCCGGGACACTGGAGCTGTGAGACTGTGGCAGTAAACAGAACCGAACCCGGGTCACGGGAGCTGTGAGACGGTGGCAGTAAACAGAACCGAACCCGGGTCACTGGAGCTGTGAGACTGTGGCAGTAAACAGAACCGAACCCGGGTCACTGGAGCTGTGAGACTGTGGCAGTAAACAGAACCGAACCCAGGTCACTGGAGCTGTGAGACTGTGGCAGTAAACAGAACCGAACCCGGGTCACTGGAGCTGTGAGGCTGTGGCAGTAAACAGAACCGAACCCGGGTCACTGGAGCTGTGAGGCTGTGGCAGTAAACAGAACCGAACCCATGTCACTGTAGCTGTGAGACTGTGGCAGTAAACAGAACCGAACCCGGGTCACTGGAGCTGTGAGACTGTGGCAGTAAACAGAACCGAACCCGGGTCACCGGAGCTGTGAGACTGTGGCAGTAAACAGAACCGAACCCGGGTCACTGGAGCTGTGAGACTGTGGCAGTAAACAGAACCGAACCCGGGTCACCGGAGCTGTGAGACTGTGGCAGTAAACAGAACCGAACCCATGTCACTGGAGCTGTGAGACTGTGGCAGTAAACAGAACCGAACCCGGGTCACCGGAGCTGTGAGACTGTGGCAGTAAACAGAACCGAACCCAGGTCACTGGAGCTGTGAGACTGTGGCAGTAAACAGAACCGAACCCGGGACACTGGAGCTGTGAGACTGTGGCAGTAAACAGAACCGAACCCAGGTCACTGGAGCTGTGAGACTGTGGCAGTAAACAGAACCGAACCCAGGACACTGGAGCTGTGAGACTGTGGCAGTAAACAGAACCGAAACCGGTTCACTGGAGCTGTGAGACTGTGGCAGTAAACAGAACCGAACCCGGGACACTGGAGCTGTGAGACTGTGGCAGTAAACAGAACCGAACCCGGGACACTGGAGCTGTGAGACTGTGGCAGTAAACAGAACCGAACCCGGGTCACTGGAGCTGTGAGACTGTGGCAGTAAACAGAACCGAACCCGGGACACTGGAGCTGTGAGACTGTGGCAGTAAACAGAACCGAACCCGGGACACTGGAGCTGTGAGACTGTGGCAGTAAACAGAACCGAACCCGGGTCACTGGAGCTGTGAGACTGTGGCAGTAAACAGAACTGAAGCCGGGACACTGGAGCTGTGAGACTGTGGCAGTAAACAGAACCGAACCCGGGTCACTGGAGCTGTGAGACTGTGGCAGTCCCCAGAACCGAACCCAGGACACTGGAGCTGTGAGACTGTGGCAGTAAACAGAACCGAACGCGGGACACTGGAGCTGTGAGACTGTGGCAGTAAACAGAACTGAACCCGGGACACTGGAGCTGTGAGACTGTGGCAGTAAACAGAACCGAACCCAGGACACTGGAGCTGTGAGACTGTGGCAGTAAACAGAACCGAACCCGGGTCACTGGAGCTGTGAGACTGTGGCAGTAAACAGAACCGAACCCAGGTCACTGGAGCTGTGAGACTGTGGCAGTAAACAGAACCGAACCCAGGTCACTGGAGCTGTGAGGCTGTGGCAGTAAACAGAACCGAACCCGGGACACTGGAGCTGTGAGACTGTGGCAGTAAACAGAACCGAACCCGGGACACTGGAGCTGTGAGACTGTGGCAGTAAACAGAACTGAACCCGGGTCAGTGGAGCGGTGAGACTGTGGCAGTAAACAGAACTGAACCCGGGACACTGGAGCTGTGAGACTGTGGCAGTAAACAGAACTGAACCCGGGTCACTGGAGCTGTGAGACTGTGGCAGTAAACAGAACTGAACCCAGGACACTGGAGCTGTGAGACTGTGGCAGAAAACAGAACCGAACCCGGGACACTGGAGCTGTGAGACTGTGGCAGTAAACAGAACCGAACCCAGGTCACTGGAGCTGTGAGGCTGTGGCAGTAAATAGAACCGAACCCGGGTCACTGGAGCTGTGAGACTGTGGCAGTAAACAGAACCGAACCCGGGACACTGGAGCTGTGAGGCTGTGGCAGTAAACAGAACCGAACCCGGGTCACTGGAGCTGTGAGACTGTGGCAGTAAACAGAACCGAACCCGGGACACTGGAGCTGTGAGACTGTGGCAGTAAACAGAGCTGAACCCGGGTCACTGGAGCTGTGAGACTGTGACAGTAAACAGAACCGAACCCAGGTCACTGGAGCTGTGAGACTGTGGCAGTGAACAGAACCGAACCCGGGTCACTGGAGCTGTGAGACTGTGGCAGTAAACAGAACCGAACCCAGGTCACTGGAGCTGTGAGACTGTGGCAGTAAACAGAACCGAACCCAGGACACTGGAGCTGTGAGACTGTGGCAGTAAACAGAACTGAACCCGGGTCACTGGAGCTGTGAGACTGTGGCAGTAAACAGAACCGAACCCAGGTCACTGGAGCTGTGAGACTGTGGCAGTAAACAGAACCGAACCCGGGACACTGGAGCTGTGAGACTGTGGCAGTAAACAGAACTGAACCCGGGTCACTGGAGCTGTGAGACTGTGGCAGTAGACAGAACCGAACCCAGGTCACTGGAGCTGTGAGACTGTGGCAGTAAACAGAACTGAACCCGGGTCACTGGAGCTGTGAGACTGTGGCAGTAAACAGAACCGAACCCGGGACACTGGAGCTGTGAGACTGTGGCAGTAAACAGAACCGAACCCGGGTCACTGGAGCTGTGAGACTGTGGCAGTAAACAGAACCGAACCCGGGACACTGGAGCTGTGAGACTGTGGCAGTAAACAGAACCGAACCCGGGTCACTGGAGCTGTGAGGCTGTGGCAGTAAACAGAACCGAACCCAGGACACTGGAGCTGTGAGACTGTGGCAGTAAACAGAACCGAACCCAGGTCACTGGAGCTGTGAGACTGTGGCAGTAAACAGAACCGAACCCGGGACACTGGAGCTGTGAGACTGTGGCAGTAAACAGAACCGAACCCGGGTCACTGGAGCTGTGAGACTGTGGCAGTAAACAGAACTGAACCCGGGACACTGGAGCTGTGAGACTGTGGCAGTAAACAGAACCGAACCCGGGTCACTGGAGCTGTGAGACTGTGGCAGTCCCCAGAACCGAACCCAGGACACTGGAGCTGTGAGACTGTGGCAGTAAACAGAACCGAACCCGGGACACTGGAGCTGTGAGACTGTGGCACTAAACAGAACTGAACCCGGGACACTGGAGCTGTGAGACTGTGGCAGTACGCAGAACCGAACCCGGGACACTGGAGCTGTGAGGCTGTGGCAGTAAACAGAACCGAACCCAGGTCACTGGAGCTGTGAGACTGTGGCAGTACGCAGAACCGAACCCGGGACACTGGAGCTGTGAGACTGTGGCAGTAAACAGAACCGAACCCAGGTCACTGGAGCTGTGAGACTGTGGCAGTAAACAGAACCGAACCCGGGTCACTGGAGCTGTGAGACTGTGGCAGTAAACAGAACCGAACCCAGGTCACTGGAGCTGTGAGACTGTGGCAGTAAACAGAACCGAACCCGGGTCACTGGAGCTGTGAGACTGTGGCAGTAAACAGAACCGAACCCGGGACACCGGAGCTGTGAGACTGTGGCAGTAAACAGAACCGAACCCGGGTCAACGGAGCTGTGAGACTGTGGCAGTAAACAGAACCGAACCCATGTCACTGGAGATGTGAGACTGTGGCAGTAAACAGAACCGAACCCGGGTCACCGGAGCTGTGAGACTGTGGCAGTAAACAGAACCGAACCCGGGTCACTGGAGCTGTGAGACTGTGGCAGTAAACAGAACCGAACCCGGGTCACCGGAGCTGTGAGACTGTGGCAGTAAACAGAACCGAACCCGGGTCACTGGAGCTGTGAGACTGTGGCAGTAAACAGAACTGAACCCGGGTCACTGGAGCTGTGAGACTGTGGCAGTAAACAGAACCGAACCCAGGTCACTGGAGCTGTGAGACTGTGGCAGTAAACAGAACCGAACCCAGGTCACTGGAGCTGTGAGGCTGTGGCAGTAAACAGAACCGAACCCAGGTCACTGGAGCTGTGAGGCTGTGGCAGTAAACAGAACCGAACCCGGGTCACTGGAGCTGTGAGACTGTGGCAGTAAACAGAACCGAACCCAGGTCACTGGAGCTGTGAGACTGTGGCAGTAAACAGAACCGAACCCAGGTCACTGGAGCTGTGAGACTGTGACAGTAAACAGAACCGAACCCATGTCACTGGAGCTGTGAGACTGTGGCAGTAAACAGAACCGAACCCGGGTCACCGGAGCTGTGAGACTGTGGCAGTAAACAGAACCGAACCCAGGTCACTGGAGCTGTGAGACTGTGGCAGTAAACAGAACTGAACCCGGGACACTGGAGCTGTGAGACTGTGGCAGTAAACAGAACCGAACCCGGGACACTGGAGCTGTGAGACTGTGACAGTAAACAGAACCAAACCCGGGTCACTGGAGCTGTGAGACTGTGGCAGTAAACAGAACCGAACCCAGGTCACCGGAGCTGTGAGACTGTGGCAGTAAACAGTACCGAACCCGGGTCACTGGAGCTGTGAGACTGTGGCAGTAAACAGAACCGAACCCAGGTCACTGGAGCTGTGAGACTGTGGCAGTAAACAGAACCGAACCCAGGTCACTGGAGCTGTGAGACTGTGGCAGTAAACAGAACCGAACCCGGGTCACTGGAGCTGTGAGACTGTGGCAGTAAACAGAACCGAACCCGGGTCACTGGAGCTGTGAGACTGTGGCAGTAAACAGAACCGAACCCAGGTCACTGGAGCGGTGAGACTGTGGCAGTAAACAGAACCGAACCCGGGTCACTGGAGCTGTGAGACTGCGGCAGTAAACAGAACCGAACCCGGGTCACTGGAGCTGTGAGACTGTGGCAGTAAACAGAACCGAACCCGGGACACTGGAGCTGTGAGACTGTGGCAGTAAACAGAGCTGAACCCGGGTCACTGGAGCTGTGAGACTGTGACAGTAAACAGAACCGAACCCAGGTCACTGGAGCTGTGAGACTGTGGCAGTGAACAGAACCGAACCCGGGTCACTGGAGCTGTGAGACTGTGGCAGTAAACAGAACCGAACCCAGGTCACTGGAGCTGTCAGACTGTGGCAGTAAACAGAACCGAACCCAGGACACTGGAGCTGTGAGACTGTGGCAGTAAACAGAACTGAACCCGGGTCACTGGAGCTGTGAGACTGTGGCAGTAAACAGAACTGAACCCGGGTCACTGGAGCTGTGAGACTGTGGCAGTAAACAGAACCGAACCCAGGTCACTGGAGCTGTGAGACTGTGGCAGTAAACAGAACCGAACCCAGGTCACTGGAGCTGTGAGACTGTGGCAGTAAACAGAACCGAACCCGGGACACTGGAGCTGTGAGACTGTGGCAGTAAACAGAACTGAACCCGGGTCACTGGAGCTGTGAGACTGTGGCAGTAAACAGAACCGAACCCGGGACACTGGAGCTGTGAGACTGTGGCAGTAAACAGAACCGAACCCGGGTCACTGGAGCTGTGAGACTGTGGCAGTAAACAGAACCGAACCCGGGACACTGGAGCTGTGAGACTGTGGCAGTAAACAGAACCGAACCCGGGTCACTGGAGCTGTGAGGCTGTGGCAGTAAACACAACCGAACCCAGGACACTGGAGCTGTGAGACTGTGGCAGTAAACAGAACCGAACCCAGGTCACTGGAGCTGTGAGACTGTGGCAGTAAACAGAACCGAACCCGGGACACTGGAGCTGTGAGACTGTGGCAGTAAACAGAACCGAACCCGGGTCACTGGAGCTGTGAGACTGTGGCAGTAAACAGAACTGAACCCGGGACACTGGAGCTGTGAGACTGTGGCAGTAAACAGAACCGAACCCGGGTCACTGGAGCTGTGAGACTGTGGCAGTCCCCAGAACCGAACCCAGGACACTGGAGCTGTGAGACTGTGGCAGTAAACAGAACCGAACCCGGGACACTGGAGCTGTGAGACTGTGGCACTAAACAGAACTGAACCCGGGACACTGGAGCTGTGAGACTGTGGCAGTACGCAGAACCGAACCCGGGACACTGGAGCTGTGAGGCTGTGGCAGTAAACAGAACCGAACCCAGGTCACTGGAGCTGTGAGACTGTGGCAGTACGCAGAACCGAACCCGGGACACTGGAGCTGTGAGACTGTGGCAGTAAACAGAACCGAACCCAGGTCACTGGAGCTGTGAGACTGTGGCAGTAAACAGAACCGAACCCGGGTCACTGGAGCTGTGAGACTGTGGCAGTAAACAGAACCGAACCCAGGTCACTGGAGCTGTGAGACTGTGGCAGTAAACAGAACCGAACCCGGGTCACTGGAGCTGTGAGACTGTGGCAGTAAACAGAACCGAACCAGGGACACCGGAGCTGTGAGACTGTGGCAGTAAACAGAACCGAACCCGGGTCACCGGAGCTGTGAGACTGTGGCAGTAAACAGAACCGAACCCATGTCACTGGAGATGTGAGACTGTGGCAGTAAACAGAACCGAACCCGGGTCACCGGAGCTGTGAGACTGTGGCAGTAAACAGAACCGAACCCGGGTCACTGGAGCTGTGAGACTGTGGCAGTAAACAGAACCGAACCCGGGTCACCGGAGCTGTGAGACTGTGGCAGTAAACAGAACCGAACCCGGGTCACTGGAGCTGTGAGACTGTGGCAGTAAACAGAACTGAACCCGGGTCACTGGAGCTGTGAGACTGTGGCAGTAAACAGAACGGAACCCAGGTCACTGGAGCTGTGAGACTGTGGCAGTAAACAGAACCGAACCCAGGTCACTGGAGCTGTGAGGCTGTGGCAGTAAACAGAACCGAACCCAGGTCACTGGAGCTGTGAGACTGTGGCAGTAAACAGAACCGAACCCAGGTCACTGGAGCTGTGAGACTGTGACAGTAAACAGAACCGAACCCATGTCACTGGAGCTGTGAGACTGTGGCAGTAAACAGAACCGAACCCGGGTCACCGGAGCTGTGAGACTGTGGCAGTAAACAGAACCGAACCCAGGTCACTGGAGCTGTGAGACTGTGGCAGTAAACAGAACTGAACCCGGGACACTGGAGCTGTGAGACTGTGGCAGTAAACAGAACCGAACCCGGGACACTGGAGCTGTGAGACTGTGACAGTAAACAGAACCAAACCCGGGTCACTGGAGCTGTGAGACTGTGGCAGTAAACAGAACCGAACCCAGGTCACCGGAGCTGTGAGACTGTGGCAGTAAACAGAACCGAACCCGGGTCACTGGAGCTGTGAGACTGTGGCAGTAAACAGAACCGAACCCAGGTCACTGGAGCTGTGAGACTGTGGCAGTCCCCAGAACCGAACCCGGGACACTGGAGCTGTGAGGCTGTGGCAGTAAACAGAACCGAACCCAGGTCACTGGAGCTGTGAGACTGTGGCAGTAAACAGAACCGAACCCGGGTCACTGGAGCTGTGAGACTGTGGCAGTAAACAGAACCGAACCCAGGTCACTGGAGCGGTGAGACTGTGGCATTAAACAGAACCGAACCCGGGTCACTGGAGCTGTGAGACTGTGGCAGTAAACAGAAACGAACCCAGGTCACTGGAGCTGTGAGACTGTGGCAGTAAACAGAACCGAACCCGGGTCACTGGAGCTGTGAGACTGTGGCAGTAAACAGAACCGAACCCGGGACACTGGAGCTGTGAGACTGTGGCAGTAAACAGAACTGAACCCGGGTCACTGGAGCTGTGAGACTGTGACAGTAAACAGAACCGAACCCAGGTCACTGGAGCTGTGAGACTGTGGCAGTAAACAGAACCGAACCCAGGTCACTGGAGCTGTGAGACTGTGGCAGTAAACAGAACCGAACCCGGGACACTGGAGCTGTGAGACTGTGGCAGTAAACAGAACTGAACAAGGGTCACTGGAGCTGTGAGACTGTGGCAGTAAACAGAACCGAACCCAGGTCACTGGAGCTGTGAGACTGTGGCAGTAAACAGAACCGAACCCAGGTCACTGGAGCTGTGAGACTGTGGCAGTAAACAGAACCGAACCCAGGTCACTGGAGCTGTGAGACTGTGGCAGTAAACAGAACCGAACCCGGGACACTGGAGCTGTGAGACTGTGGCAGTAAACAGAACTGAACCCGGGTCACTGGAGCTGTGAGACTGTGACAGTAAACAGAACCGAACCCGGGACACTGGAGCTGTGAGACTGTGGCAGTAAACAGAACTGAACCCGGGTCACTGGAGCTGTGAGACTGTGGCAGTAAACAGAACCGAACCCGGGACACTGGAGCTGTGAGGCTGTGGCAGTAAACAGAACCGAACCCGGGACACTGGAGCTGTGAGACTGTGGCAGTAAACAGAACCGAACCCGGGACACTGGAGCTGTGAGACTGTGGCAGTAAACAGAACCGAACCCGGGACACTGGAGCTGTGAGACTGTGGCAGTAAACAGAACCGAACCCGGGACACTGGAGCTGTGAGACTGTGGCAGTAAACAGAACTGAACCCGGGACACTGGAGCTGTGAGACTGTGGCAGCAAACAGAACCGAACCCGGGACACTGGAGCTGTGAGACTGTGGCAGTAAACAGAACCGAACCCGGGACACTGGAGCTGTGAGACTGTGGCAGTAAACAGAACCGAACCCGGGACACTGGAGCTGTGAGACTGTGGCAGTAAACAGAACTGAACCCGGGACACTGGAGCTGTGAGACTGTGGCAGTAAACAGAACCGAACCCGGGACACTGGAGCTGTGAGACTGTGGCAGTAAACAGAACCGGACCCAGGACACTGGAGCTGTGAGACTGTGACAGTAAACAGAACCGAACCCGGGACACTGGAGCTGTGAGACTGTGGCAGTAAACAGAACCGAACCCGGGACACTGGAGCTGTGAGACTGTGGCAGTAAACAGAACCGAACCCAGGACACTGGAGCTGTGAGACTGTGACAGTAAACAGAACCGAACCCGGGACACTGGAGCTGTGAGACTGTGGCAGTAAACAGAACCGAACCCGGGTCACTGGAGCTGTGAGACTGTGGCAGTAAACAGAACTGAACCCGGGACACTGGAGCTGTGAGACTGTGGCAGTAAACAGAACCGAACCCGGGTCACTGGAGCTGTGAGACTGTGGCAGTCCCCAGAACCGAACCCAGGACACTGGAGCTGTGAGACTGTGGCAGTAAACAGAACCGAACCCGGGACACTGGAGCTGTGAGACTGTGGCACTAAACAGAACTGAACCCGGGACACTGGAGCTGTGAGACTGTGGCAGTACGCAGAACCGAACCCGGGACACTGGAGCTGTGAGGCTGTGGCAGTAAACAGAACCGAACCCAGGTCACTGGAGCTGTGAGACTGTGGCAGTAAACAGAACCGAACCCGGGACACTGGAGCTGTGAGGCTGTGGCAGTAAACAGAACCGAACCCATGTCACTGGAGATGTGAGACTGTGGCAGTAAACAGAACCGAACCCGGGTCACCGGAGCTGTGAGACTGTGGCAGTAAACAGAACCGAACCCGGGTCACTGGAGCTGTGAGACTGTGGCAGTAAACAGAACCGAACCCGGGTCACCGGAGCTGTGAGACTGTGGCAGTAAACAGAACCGAACCCGGGTCACTGGAGCTGTGAGACTGTGGCAGTAAACAGAACTGAACCCGGGTCACTGGAGCTGTGAGACTGTGGCAGTAAACAGAACCGAACCCAGGTCACTGGAGCTGTGAGACTGTGGCAGTAAACAGAACCGAACCCAGGTCACTGGAGCTGTGAGGCTGTGGCAGTAAACAGAACCGAACCCAGGTCACTGGAGCTGTGAGGCTGTGGCAGTAAACAGAACCGAACCCGGGTCACTGGAGCTGTGAGACTGTGGCAGTAAACAGAACCGAACCCAGGTCACTGGAGCTGTGAGACTGTGGCAGTAAACAGAACCGAACCCAGGTCACTGGAGCTGTGAGACTGTGACAGTAAACAGAACCGAACCCATGTCACTGGAGCTGTGAGACTGTGGCAGTAAACAGAACCGAACCCGGGTCACCGGAGCTGTGAGACTGTGGCAGTAAACAGAACCGAACCCAGGTCACTGGAGCTGTGAGACTGTGGCAGTAAACAGAACTGAACCCGGGACACTGGAGCTGTGAGACTGTGGCAGTAAACAGAACCGAACCCGGGACACTGGAGCTGTGAGACTGTGACAGTAAACAGAACCAAACCCGGGTCACTGGAGCTGTGAGACTGTGGCAGTAAACAGAACCGAACCCAGGTCACCGGAGCTGTGAGACTGTGGCAGTAAACAGAACCGAACCCGGGTCACTGGAGCTGTGAGACTGTGGCAGTAAACAGAACCGAACCCAGGTCACTGGAGCTGTGAGACTGTGGCAGTCCCCAGAACCGAACCCGGGACACTGGAGCTGTGAGGCTGTGGCAGTAAACAGAACCGAACCCAGGTCACTGGAGCTGTGAGACTGTGGCAGTAAACAGAACCGAACCCGGGTCACTGGAGCTGTGAGACTGTGGCAGTAAACAGAAACGAACCCAGGTCACTGGAGCTGTGAGACTGTGGCAGTAAACAGAACCGAACCCGGGTCACTGGAGCTGTGAGACTGTGGCAGTAAACAGAACCGAACCCGGGACACTGGAGCTGTGAGACTGTGGCAGTAAACAGAACTGAACCCGGGTCACTGGAGCTGTGAGACTGTGACAGTAAACAGAACCGAACCCAGGTCACTGGAGCTGTGAGACTGGGGCAGTAAACAGAACTGAACCCGGGTCACTGGAGCTGTGAGACTGTGGCAGTAAACAGAACCGAACCCAGGTCACTGGAGCTGTGAGACTGTGGCAGTAAACAGAACCGAACCCAGGTCACTGGAGCTGTGAGACTGTGGCAGTAAACAGAACCGAACCCAGGTCACTGGAGCTGTGAGACTGTGGCAGTAAACAGAACCGAACCCGGGACACTGGAGCTGTGAGACTGTGGCAGTAAACAGAACTGAACCCGGGTCACTGGAGCTGTGAGACTGTGACAGTAAACAGAACCGAACCCGGGACACTGGAGCTGTGAGACTGTGGCAGTAAACAGAACTGAACCCGGGTCACTGGAGCTGTGAGACTGTGGCAGTAAACAGAACCAAACCCGGGACACTGGAGCTGTGAGGCTGTGGCAGTAAACAGAACCGAACCCGGGACACTGGAGCTGTGAGACTGTGGCAGTAAACAGAACCGAACCCGGGACACTGGAGCTGTGAGACTGTGGCAGTAAACAGAACTGTACCCGGGACACTGGAGCTGTGAGACTGTGGCAGTAAACAGAACCGAACCCGGGACACTGGAGCTGTGAGACTGTGGCAGTAAACAGAACCGAACCCGGGACACTGGAGCTGTGAGACTGTGGCAGTAAACAGAACTGAACCCGGGACACTGGAGCTGTGAGACTGTGGCAGTAAACAGAACCAAACCCGGGACACTGGAGCTGTGAGACTGTGGCAGTAAACAGAACCGAACCCGGGTCACTGGAGCTGTGAGACTGTGGGAGTAAACAGAACCGAACCCGGGTCACGGGAGCTGTGAGACTGTGGCAGTAAACAGAACCGAACACGGGTCACTGGAGCTGTGAGACTGTGGCAGTAAACAGAACCGAACCCGGGTCACTGGAGCTGTGAGACTGTGGCAGTAAACAGAACCGAACCCGGGACACTGGAGCTGTGAGGCTGTGGCAGTAAACAGAACCGAACCCAGGTCAGTGGAGCTGTGAGACTGTGGCAGTAAAGAGAACTGAACCCAGGTCACTGCAGCTGTGAGACTGTGGCAGGTAACAGAAATGAACCCAGGTCACTGGAGCTGTGAGACTGTGGCAGTAAACAGAACCGAACCCGGGTCACTGGAGCTGTGAGACTGTGGCAGTAAACAGAACCGAACCCGGGTCACGGGAGCTGTGAGACTGTGGCAGTAAACAGAACCGAACCCGGGTCACTGGAGCTGTGAGACTGTGGCAGTAAACAGAACCGAACCCGGGTCACTGGAGCTGTGAGACTGTGGCAGTAAACAGAACCGAACCCGGGACACAGGAGCTGTGAGGCTGTGGCAGTAAACAGAACCGAACCCAGGTCAGTGGAGCTGTGAGACTGTGGCAGTAAACAGAACTGAACCCAGGTCACTGGAGCTGTGAGACTGTGGCAGGAAACAGAACCGAACCCAGGTCACTGGAGCTGTGAGACTGTGGCAGTAAACAGAACCGAACCCGGGACACTGGAGCTGTGAGACTGTGGCAGTAAACAGAACCGAACCCGGGACACTGGAGCTGTGAGACTGTGGCAGTAAACAGAACTGAACCCGGGACACTGGAGCTGTGAGACCGTGGCAGTAAACAGAACCGAACCCAGGTCACTGGAGCTGTGAGACTGTGGCAGTAAACAGAACCGAACCCGGGTCACTGGAGCTGTGAGACTGTGGCAGTAAACAGGACCGAACCCAGGTCACTGGAGCTGTGAGACTGTGGCAGTAAACAGAACCGAACCCGGGTCACTGGAGCTGTGTGACTGTGGCAGTCCCCAGAACCGAACCCAGGACACTGGAGCTGTGAGACTGTGGCAGTAAACAGAACTGAACCCAGGACACTGGAGCTGTGAGACTGTGGCAGTAAACAGAACCGAACCCGGGACACTGGAGCTGTGAGACTGTGGCAGTAAACAGAAGTGAACCCGGGACACTGGAGCTGTGAGACTGTGGCAGCAAACAGAACCGAACCCGGGACACTGGAGCTGTCAGACTGTGGCAGTAAACAGAACCGAACCCAGGACACTGGAGCTGTGAGACTGTGACAGTAAACAGAACCGAACCCAGGTCACTGGAGCTGTGAGACTGTGGCAGTAAACAGAACCGAACCCGGGACACTGGAGCTGTGAGACTGTGGCAGTAAACAGAACTGAACCCGGGACACTGGAGCTGTGAGACTGTGGCAGTAAACAGAACCGAACCCAGGTCACTGGAGCTGTGAGACTGTGGCAGTAAACAGAACCGAACCCAGGTCACTGGAGCTGTGAGACTGTGGCAGTAAACAGAACCGAACCCGGGTCACTGGAGCTGTGAGACTGTGGCAGTAAACAGAACTGAACCCAGGTCACTGGAGCTGTGAGACTGTGGCAGTAAACAGAACCGAACCCGGGTCACTGGAGCTGTGAGACTGTGGCAGTAAACAGAACCGAACCCAGGTCACTGGAGCTGTGAGACTGTGGCAGTAAACAGAACTGAACCCGGGACACTGGAGCTGTGAGACTGTGGCAGTAAACAGAACTGAACCCGGGACACTGGAGCTGTGAGACCGTGGCAGTAAACAGAACCGAACCCAGGTCACTGGAGCTGTGAGACTGTGGCAGTAAACAGAACCGAACCCGGGTCACTGGAGCTGTGTGACTGTGGCAGTCCCCTGAACCGAACCCAGGACACTGGAGCTGTGAGACTGTGGCAGTAAACAGAACTGAACCCAGGACACTGGAGCTGTGAGACTGTGACAGTAAACAGAACCGAACCCGGGACACTGGAGCTGTGAGACTGTGGCAGTAAACAGAACCGAACCCGGGACACTGGAGCTGTGAGACTGTGGCAGTAAACAGAACCGAACCCAGGACACTGGAGCTGTGAGACTGTGACAGTAAACAGAACCGAACCCGGGACACTGGAGCTGTGAGACTGTGGCAGTAAACAGAACCGAACCCGGGACACTGGAGCTGTGAGACTGTGGCAGTAAACAGAACCGAACCCAGGACACTGGAGCTGTGAGACTGTGACAGTAAACAGAACCGAACCCAGGTCACTGGAGCTGTGAGACTGTGGCAGTAAACAGAACCGAACCCGGGACACTGGAGCTGTGAGACTGTGGCAGTAAACAGAACTGAACCCGGGACACTGGAGCTGTGAGACTGTGGCAGTAAACAGAACCGAACCCAGGTCACTGGAGCTGTGAGACTGTGGCAGTAAACAGAACTGAACCCGGGTCACTGGAGCTGTGAGACTGTGGCAGTAAACAGAACTGAACCCGGGAGACTGGAGCTGTGAGACTGTGGCAGTAAACAGAACTGAACCCGGGACACTGGAGCTGTGAGACTGTGGCAGTAAACAGAACCGAACCCGGGTCACTGGAGCTGTGAGACTGTGGCAGTAAACAGAACTGAACCCGGGACACTGGAGCTGTGAGACTGTGGCAGTAAACAGAACTGAACCCGGGACACTGGAGCTGTGAGACTGTGGCAGTAAACAGAACCGAACCCGGGTCACTGGAGCTGTGAGACTGTGGCAGTCCCCAGAACCGAACCCAGGACACTGGAGCTGTGAGACTGTGGCAGTAAACAGAACTGAACCCAGGACACTGGAGCTGTGAGACTGTGACAGTAAACAGAACCGAACCCGGGACACTGGAGCTGTGAGACTGTGGCAGTAAACAGAACCGAACCCAGGTCACTGGAGCTGTGAGACTGTGACAGTAAACAGAACCGAACCAGGGACACTGGAGCTGTGAGACTGTGGCAGTAAACAGAACCGAACCCAGGACACTGGAGCTGTGAGACTGTGGCAGTAAACAGAACCGAACCCGGGACACTGGAGCTGTTAGACTGTGGCAGTAAACAGAACCGAACCCAGGACACTGGAGCTGTGAGACTGTGGCAGTAAACAGAACTGAACCCGGGACACTGGAGCTGTGAGACTGTGGCAGTAAACAGAACCGAACCCGGGACACTGGAGCTGTGAGACTGTGGCAGTTAGCAGAACCGAACCCGGGTCACGGGAGCTGTGAGACTGTGGCAGTAAACAGAACTGAACCCAGGTCACTGGAGCTGTGAGACTGTGGCAGTAAACAGAACTGAACCCAGGTCACTGGAGCTGTGAGACTGTGGCAGTAAACAGAACCGAACCCAGGTCACTGGAGCTGTGAGACTGTGGCAGTAAACAGAACCGAACCCAGGTCACTGGAGCTGTGAGACTGTGGCAGTAAACAGAACTGAACCCAGGTCACTGGAGCTGTCAGACTGTGGCAGTAAACAGAACCGAACCCAGGTCACTGGAGCTGTGAGACTGTGGCAGTAAACAGAACCGAACCCAGGTCACTGGGGCTGTGAGACTGTGGCAGTAAACAGAACTGAACCCGGGTCACTGGAGCTGTGAGACTGTGGCAGTAAACAGAACTGAACCCGGGACACTGGAGCTGTGAGACTGTGGCAGTAAACAGAACTGAACACGGGACACTGGATCTGTGAGACTGTGGCAGTAAACAGAACCGAACCCGGGTCACTGGAGCTGTGAGACTGTGGCAGTAAACAGAACTGAACCCGCGACACTGGAGCTGTGAGACTGTGGCAGTAAACAGAACTGAACCCGGGACACTGGAGCTGTGAGACTGTGGCAGTAAACAGAACCGAACCCGGGTCACTGGAGCTGTGAGACTGTGGCAGTCCCCAGAACCGAACCCAGGACACTGGAGCTGTGAGACTGTGGCAGTAAACAGAACTGAACCCAGGACACTGGAGCTGTGAGACTGTGACATTAAACAGAACCGAACCCGGGACACTGGAGCTGTGAGACTGTGGCAGTAAACAGAACCGAACCCAGGTCACTGGAGCTGTGAGACTGTGACAGTAAACAGAACCGAACCCGGGACACTGGAGCTGTGAGACTGTGGCAGTAAACAGAACCGAACCCAGGACACTGGAGCTGTGAGACTGTGGCAGTAAACAGAACCGAACCCGGGACACTGGAGCTGTGAGACTGTGGCAGTAAACAGAACCGAACCCAGGACACTGGAGCTGTGAGACTGTGACAGTAAACAGAACCGAACCCGGGACACTGGAGCTGTGAGACTGTGACAGTAAACAGAACTGAACCCAGGTCACTGGAGCTGTGAGACTGTGGCAGTAAACAGAACTGAACCCGGGACACTGGAGCTGTGAGACTGTGGCAGTAAACAGAACCGAACCCGGGTCACTGGAGCTGTGAGACTGTGGCAGTGAACAGAACCGAACCCAGGTCACTGGAGCTGTGAGGCTGTGGCAGTTAGCAGAACCGAACCCGGGTCACGGGAGCTGTGAGACTGTGGCAGTAAACAGAACTGAACCCGGGACACTGGAGCTGTGAGACTGTGGCAGTAAACAGAACCGAACCCGGGACACTGGAGCTGTGAGACTGTGACAGTAAACAGAACTGAACCCAGGTCACTGGAGCTGTGAGACTGTGGCAGTGAACAGAACCGAACCCAGGTCACTGGAGCTGTGAGACTGTGACAGTAAACAGAACTGAACCCAGGTCACTGGAGCTGTGAGACTGTGGCAGTAAACAGAACCGAACCCAGGTCACTGGAACTGTGAGACTGTGGCAGTCAACAGAACTGAACCCGGGACACTGGAGCTGTGAGACTGTGGCAGTAAACAGAACCGAACCCGGGACGCTGGAGCTGTGAGACTGTGGCAGTAAACAGAACTGAACCCGGGTCACTGGAGCTGTGAGACTGTGGCAGTAAACAGAACCGAACCCGGGACACTGGAGCTGTGAGACTGTGGCAGTAAACAGAACTGAACCCGGGACACTGGAGCTGTGAGACTGTGGCAGTAAAGAGAACCGAACCCGGGTCACTGGAGCTGTGAGACTGTGGCAGTAAACAGAACCGAACCCGGGACACTGGAGCTGTGAGACTGTGGCAGTAAACAGAACTGAACCCGGGACACTGGAGCTGTGAGACTGTGGCAGTAAACAGAACCGAACCCGGGTCACTGGAGCTGTGAGGCTGTGGCAGTAAACAGAACCGAACCCAGGACACTGGAGCTGTGAGACTGTGACAGTAAACAGAACCGAACCCGGGACACTGGAGCTGTGAGACTGTGGCAGTAAACAGAACCGAACCCGGGTCACTGGAGCAGTGAGGCTGTGGCAGTAAACAGAACCGAACCCGGGACACTGGAGCTGTGAGGCTGTGGCAGTAAACAGAACCGAACCCGGGACACTGGAGCTGTGAGACTGTGGCAGTAAACAGAACCGAACCCGGGTCACTGGAGCTGTGAGGCTGTGGCAGTAAACAGAACCGAACCCGGGTCACTGGAGCTGTGAGGCTGTGGCAGTAAACAGAACCGAACCCGGGACACTGGAGCTGTGAGACTGTGGCAGTAAACAGAACCGAACCCAGGTCACTGGAGCTGTGAGACTGTGGCAGTAAACAGAACCGAACCCAGGTCACTGGAGCTGTGAGACTGTGGCAGTAAACAGAACCGAACCCAGGTCACTGGAGCTGTGAGACTGTGGCAGTAAACAGAACCGAACCCAGGTCACTGGAGCTGTGAGGCTGTGGCAGTAAACAGAACCGAACCCGGGACACTGGAGCTGTGAGGCTGTGGCAGTAAACAGAACCGAACCCGGGACACTGGAGCTGTGAGGCTGTGGCAGTAAACAGAACCGAACCCGGGACACTGGAGCTGTGAGACTGTGGCAGTAAACAGAACCGAACCCGGGTCACTGGAGCTGTGAGGCTGTGGCAGTAAACAGAACCGAATCCGGGACACTGGAGCTGTGAGACTGTGGCAGTAACAGAACCGAACCCGGGACACTGGAGCGGTGAGGCTGTGGAAGTAAACAGAAATGAACCCGGGTCACTGGAGCTGTGAGACTGTGGCAGTAAACAGAACCGAACCCGGGACACTGGAGCTGTGAGACTGTGGCAGTAAACAGAACCGAACCCGGGACACTGGAGCTGTGAGACTGTGGCAGTAAACAGAACCGAATCCGGGACACTGGAGCTGTGAGACTGTGGCAGTAAACAGAACTGAACCCGGGTCACTGGAGCTGTGAGACTGTGGCAGTAAACAGAACCGAACCCGGGTCACTGGAGCTGTGAGACTGTGGCAGTAAACAGAACTGAACCCGGGTCACTGGAGCTGTGAGACTGTGGCAGTAAACAGAACCGAACCCGGGTCACTGGAGCTGTGAGACTGTGGCAGTAAACAGAACTGAACCCGGGACACGGGAGCTGTGAGACTGTGGCAGTAAACAGAACCGAACCCGGGACACTGGAGCGGTGAGGCTGTGGCAGTAAACAGAACTGAACCCGGGTCACTGGAGCTGTGAGACTGTGGCAGTAAACAGAACCGAACCCGGGTCACTGGAGCTGTGAGACTGTGGCAGTAAACAGAACCGAACCCGGGACACTGGAGCTGTGAGACTGTGACAGTAAACAGAACCGAACCCAGGTCACTGGAGCTGTGAGACTGTGGCAGTAAACAGAACTGAACCCGGGTCACTGGAGCTGTGAGACTGTGGCAGTAAACAGAACCGAATCCGGGACACTGGAGCTGTGAGACTGTGGCAGTAAACAGAACCGAATCCGGGACACTGGAGCTGTGAGACTGTGGCAGTAAACAGAACCGAATCCGGGACACTGGAGCTGTGAGACTGTGGCAGTAAACAGAACCGAACCCGGGACACTGGAGCGGTGAGGCTGTGGAAGTAAACAGAACTGAACCCGGGTCACTGGAGCTGTGAGACTGTGGCAGTAAACAGAACCGAACCCGGGACACTGGAGCTGTGAGACTGTGGCAGTAAACAGAACCGAACCCAGGTCACTGGAGCTGTGAGACTGTGGCAGTAAACAGAACTGAACCCGGGACACTGGAGCTGTGAGACTGTGGCAGTAAACAGAACCGAACCCGGGACACTGGAGCTGTGAGACTGTGGCAGTAAACAGAACCGAATCCGGGACACTGGAGCTGTGAGACTGTGGCAGTAAACAGAACCGAACCCGGGACACTGGAGCGGTGAGGCTGTGGCAGTAAACAGAACTGAACCCGGGTCACTGGAGCTGTGAGACTGTGGCAGTAAACAGAACCGAACCCGGGTCACTGGAGCTGTGAGACTGTGGCAGTAAACAGAACCGAACCCGGGACACTGGAGCTGTGAGACTGTGACAGTAAACAGAACCGAACCCAGGTCACTGGAGCTGTGAGACTGTGGCAGTAAACAGAACTGAACCCGGGTCACTGGAGCTGTGAGACTGTGGCAGTAAACAGAACCGAACCCAGGTCACTGGAGCTGTGAGACTGTGGCAGTAAACAGAACTGAACCCGGGACATCGGAGCTGTGAGACTGTGGCAGTAAACAGAACTGAACCCGGGTCACTGGAGCTGTGAGACTGTGGCAGTAAACAGAACTGAACCCGGGACATTGGAGCTGTGAGACTGTGGCAGTAAACAGAACCGAACCCAGGTCACTGGAGCTGTGAGACTGTGGCAGTAAACAGAACTGAACCCGGGACATTGGAGCTGTGAGACTGTGGCAGTAAACAGAACCGAACCCAGGTCACTGGAGCTGTGAGACTGTGGCAGTAAACAGAACTGAACCCGGGACATTGGAGCTGTGAGACTGTGGCAGTAAACAGAACCGAACCCAGGTCACTGGAGCTGTGAGACTGTGGCAGTAAACAGAACCGAACCCGGGTCACTGGAGCTGTGAGACTGTGGCAGTAAACAGAACTGAACCCGGGACATTGGAGCTGTGAGGCTGTGGCAGTAAACAGAACTGAACCCGGGACATTGGAGCTGTGAGGCTGTGGCAGTAAACAGAACCGAACCCAGGTCACTGGAGCTGTGAGACTGTGGCAGTAAACAGAACTGAACCCGGGACATTGGAGCTGTGAGGCTGTGGCAGTAAACAGAACCGAACCCAGGTCACTGGAGCTGTGAGGCTGTGGCAGTAAACAGAACCGAACCCAGGTCACTGGAGCTGTGAGACTGTGGCAGTAAACAGAACCGAACCCAGGTCACTGGAGCTGTGAGAATGTGGCAGTAAACAGAACCGAACCCAGGTCACTGGAGCTGTGAGACTGTGGCAGTAAACAGAACCGAACCCGGGTCACTGGAGCTGTGAGACTGTGGCAGTAAACAGAACTGAACCCAGGTCACCGGAGCTGTGAGACTGTGGCAGTAAATAGAACTGAACCCAGGTCACTGGAGCTGTGAGACTGTGGCAGTAAACAGAACTGAACCCAGGTCACTGGAGCTGTGAGACTGTGGCAGTAAACAGAACCGAACCCGGGTCACTGGAGCTGTGAGACTGTGGCAGTAAACAGAACCGAACCCAGGTCACTGGAGCTGTGAGGCTGTGGCAGTAAACAGAACCGAACCCAGGTCACTGGAGCTGTGAGACTGTGGCAGTAAACAGAACCGAACCCAGGTCACTGGAGCTGTGAGACTGTGGCAGTAAACAGAACTGAACCCGGGACACTGGAGCTGTGAGACTGTGGCAGTAAACAGAACCGAACCCAGGTCACTGAAGCTGTGAGACTGTGGCAGTAAACAGAACCGAACCCAGGTCACTGGAGCGGTGAGACTGTGGCAGTAAACAGAACCGAACCCAGGTCACTGGAGCTGTGAGACTGTGGCAGTAAACAGAACCGAACCCGGGTCACTGGAGCTGTGAGGCTGTGGCAGTAAACAGAACCGAACCCAGGTCACTGGAGCTGTGAGACTGTGGCAGTAAACAGAACCGAACCCAGGTCACTGGAGCTGTGAGGCTGTGGCAGTAAACAGAACCGAACCCGGGACACTGGAGCTGTGAGGCTGTGGCAGTAAACAGAACCGAACCCGGGACACTGGAGCTGTGAGGCTGTGGCAGTAAACAGAACCGAACCCGGGACACTGGAGCTGTGAGGCTGTGGCAGTAAACAGAACCGAACCCGGGACACTGGAGCTGTGAGACTGTGGCAGTAAACAGAACCGAACCCGGGTCACTGGAGCTGTGAGGCTGTGGCAGTAAACAGAACCGAACCCGGGACACTGGAGCTGTGAGGCTGTGGCAGTAAACAGAACCGAACCCGGGACACTGGAGCTGTGAGGCTGTGGCAGTAAACAGAACCGAACCCGGGACACTGGAGCTGTGAGACTGTGGCAGTAAACAGAACCAAACCCGGGTCACTGGAGCTGTGAGGCTGTGGCAGTAAACAGAACCGAACCCGGGTCACTGGAGCTGTGAGGCTGTGGCAGTAAACAGAACCGAACCCGGGACACTGGAGCTGTGAGACTGTGGCAGTAAACAGAACCGAACCCAGGTCACTGGAGCTGTGAGACTGTGGCAGTAAACAGAACTGAACCCAGGTCACTGGAGCTGTGAGACTGTGGCAGTAAACGGAACCGAACCCAGTTCACTGGAGCTGTGAGACTGTGGCAGTAAACAGAACCGAACCCGGGTCACTGGAGCTGTGAGACTGTGGCAGTAAACAGAACCGAACCCGGGACACTGGAGCTGTGAGACTGTGGCAGTAAACAGAACTTAACCCGGGTCACTGGAGCTGTGAGACTGTGGCAGTAAACAGAACCAAACCCAGGTCACTGGAGCTGTGAGACTGTGGCAGTAAACAGAACTGAACCCGGGTCACTGGAGCTGTGAGACTGTGGCAGTAAACAGAACCGAACCCGGGTCACTGGAGCTGTGAGACTGTGGCAGTAAACAGAACCGAACCCGGGACACTGGAGCTGTGAGGCTGTGGCTGTCCCCAGAACCGAACCCAGGTCACTGAAGCTGTGAGACTGTGGCAGTAAACAGAACCGAACCCAGGTCACTGGAGCTGTGAGGCTGTGGCAGTCCCCAGAACCGAACCCGGGACACTGGAGCTGTGAGACTGTGGCAGTAAACAGAACCGAACCCAGGTCACTGAAGCTGTGAGACTGTGGCAGTGAACAGAACCGAACCCGGGACACTGGAGCTGTGAGACTGTGGCAGTAAACAGAACCGAACCCGGGTCACTGGAGCTGTGAGACTGTGGCAGTAAACAGAACCGAACCCGGGTCACTGGAGCTGTGAGACTGTGGCAGTACGCAGAACCGAACCCGGGTCACGGGAGCTGTGAGACTGTGGCAGTAAACAGAACCGAACCCAGGACACTGGAGCTGTGAGGCTGTGGCAGTAAACAGAACCGAACCCGGTCACTGGAGCTGTGAGACTGTGGCAGTAAATAGAACCGAACCCAGGTCACTGGAGCTGTGAGACTGTGGCAGTAAACAGAACCGAACCCAGGACACTGGAGCTGTGAGGCTGTGGCAGTAAACAGAACCGAACCCAGGACACTGGAGCTGTGAGGCTGTGGCAGTAAACCGAACCGAACCCGGGTCACTGAAGCTGTGAGACTGTGGCAGTAAACAGAACTGAACCCAGGTCACTGGAGCTGTGAGGCTGTGGCTGTCCCCAGATCCGAACCCAGGTCACTGAAGCTGTGAGACTGTGGCAGTAAAAAGAACCGAACCCAGGTCACTGGAGCTGTGAGGCTGTGGCAGTCCCCAGAACCGAACCCGGGACACTGGAGCTGTGAGACTGTGGCAGTAAACAGAACCGAACCCAGGTCACTGAAGCTGTGAGACTGTGGCAGTGAACAGAACCGAACCCGGGACACTGGAGCTGTGAGACTGTGGCAGTAAACAGAACCGAACCCGGGACACTGGAGCTGTGAGACTGTGGCAGTAAACAGAACCGAACCCGGGTCACTGGAGCTGTGAGACTGTGGCAGTAAACAGAACTGAACCCGGGTCACTGGAGCTGTGAGACTGTGGCAGTAAACAGAACCGAACCCAGGTCACTGGAGCTGTGAGACTGTGGCAGTAAACAGAACCGAACCCGGGACACTGGAGCTGTGAGACTGTGGCAGTAAACAGAACCGAACCCAGGTCACTGGAGCTGTGAGACTGTGGCAGTAAACAAAACCGAACCCAGGTCACTGGAGCTGTGAGACTGTGGCAGTAAACAGAACCGAACCCGGGACACTGGAGCTGTGAGACTGTGGCAGTAAACAGAACCGAACCCGGGACACTGGAGCTGTGAGACTGTGGCAGTAAACAGAACCGAACCCGGGTCACTGGAGCTGTGAGACTGTGGCAGTAAACAGAACCGAACCCGGGTCACTGGAGCTGTGAGACTGTGGCAGTAAACAGAACCGAACCCGGGACACTGGAGCTGTGAGACTGTGGCAGTCCCCAGAACCGAACCCAGGTCACTGAAGCTTTGAGACTGTGGCAGTAAACAGAACCGAACTCAGGTCACTGGAGCTGTGATGCTGTGGCAGTCCCCAGAACCGAACCCGGGACACTGGAGCTGTGAGACTGTGGCAGTAAACAGAACCGAACCCAGGTCACTGAAGCTGTGAGACTGTGGCAGTGACAGAACCGAACCCGGGACACTGGAGCTGTGAGACTGTGGCAGTAAACAGAACCAAACCCGGGGCACTGGAGCTGTGAGACTGTGGCAGTAAACAGAACCGAACCCGGGTCACTGGAGCTGTGAGACTGGGGCAGTAAACAGAACTGAACCCGGGTCACTGGAGCTGTGAGACTGTGGCAGTAAACAGAACTGAACCCAGGTCACTGGAGCTGTGAGACTGTGGCAGTAAACAGAACCGAACCCAGGTCACTGGAGCTGTGAGACTGTGGCAGTAAACAGAACCGAACCCGGGACACAGGAGCTGTGAGACTGTGGCAGTAAACAGAACTGAACCCGGGTCACTGGAGCTGTGAGACTGTGGCAGTAAACAGAACCGAACCCGGGACACTGGAGCTGTGAGACTGTGGCAGTAAACAGAACCGAACCCAGGTCACTGGAGCTGTGAGACTGTGGCAGTAAACAGAACCGAACCCAGGTCACGGGAGCTGTGAGACTGTGGCAGTAAACAGAACCGAACCCAGGTCACTGGAGCTGTGAGACTGTGGCAGTAAACAGAACCGAACCCAGGTCACTGGAGCTGTGAGACTGTGGCAGTAAACAGAACCGAACCCAGGTCACTGGAGCTGTGAGACTGTGGCAGTAAACAGAACCGAACCCAGGTCACTGGAGCTGTGAGACTGTGGCAGTAAACAGAACCGAACCCAGGTCACTGGAGCTGTGAGACTGTGGCAGTAAACAGAACCGAACCCAGGTCACTGGAGCTGTGAGACTGTGGCAGTAAACAGAACCGAACCCGGGACACTGGAGCTGTGAGACTGTGGCAGTAAACAGAACCGAACCCGGGTCACTGGAGCTGTGAGACTGTGGCAGTAAACAGAACCGAACCCATGTCACTGGAGCTGTGAGGCTGTGGCAGTAAACAGAACTGAACCCAGGTCACTGAAGCTGTGAGACTGTGGCAGTAAACAGAACTGAACCCGGGTCACTGGAGCTGTGAGACTGTGGCAAAAAACAGAACTGAACCCGGGTCACTGAAGCTGTGAAACTGTGGCAGTAAACAGAACCGAACCCAGGTCACTGGAGCTGTGAGACTGTGGCAGTAAACAGAACCGAACCCGGGACACTGGAGCTGTGAGACTGTGGCAGTAAACAGAACCGAACCCGGGACACTGGAGCTGTGAGACTGTGGCAATAAACAGAACCGAACCCGGGTCACTGGAGCTGTGAGACTGTGGCAGTTAACAGAACCGAACCCATATCACTGCAGCTGTGAGGCTGTGGCAGTAAACAGAACTGAACCCAGGTCACTGAAGCTGTGAGACTGTGGCAGTAAACAGAACTGAACCCGGGTCACTGGAGCTGTGAGACTGTGGCAGTAAACAGAACCGAACCCAGGTCACTGGAGCTGTGAGACTGTGGCAGTAAACAAAACCGAACCCGGGTCACTGGAGCTGTGAGACTGTGGCAGTACGCAGAACCGAACCCGGGTCACTGGAGCTGTGAGACTGTGGCAGTAAACAGAACCGAACCCGGGTCACTGGAGCTGTGAGACTGTGGCAGTAAACAGAACCGAACCCGGGTCACTGGAGCTGTGAAACTGTGGCAGTACGCAGAACCGAACCCGGGTCACGGGAGCTGTGAGACTGTGGCAGTAAACAGAACCGAACCCAGGTCACTGGAGCTGTGAGACTGTGGCAGTAAACAAAACCGAACCCAGGTCACTGGAGCTATGAGACTGTGGCAGTAAACAGAACCGAACCCGGGACACTGGAGCTGTGAGACTGTGGCAGTAAACAGAACCGAACCCGGGACACTGGAGCTGTGAGACTGTGGCAGTAAACAGAACCGAACCCGGGTCACTGGAGCTGTGAGACTGTGGCAGTAAACAGAACCGAACCCGGGTCACTGGAGCTGTGAGACTGTGGCAGTAAACAGAACCGAACCCGGGACACTGGAGCTGTGAGACTGTGGCAGTCCCCAGAACCGAACCCAGGTCACTGAAGCTTTGAGACTGTGGCAGTAAACAGAACCGAACCCAGGTCACTGGAGCTGTGATGCTGTGGCAGTCCCCAGAACCGAACCCGGGACACTGGAGCTGTGAGACTGTGGCAGTAAACAGAACCGAACCCAGGTCACTGAAGCTGTGAGACTGTGGCAGTGACAGAACCGAACCCGGGACACTGGAGCTGTGAGACTGTGGCAGTAAACAGAACCAAACCCGGGACACTGGAGCTGTGAGACTGTGGCAGTAAACAGAACCGAACCCGGGTCACTGGAGCTGTGAGACTGGGGCAGTGACAGAACCGAACCCGGGACACTGGAGCTGTGAGACTGTGGCAGTAAACAGAACCAAACCCGGGACACTGGAGCTGTGAGACTGTGGCAGTAAACAGAACCGAACCCAGGTCACTGGAGCTGTGATGCTGTGGCAGTCCCCAGAACCGAACCCGGGACACTGGAGCTGTGAGACTGTGGCAGTAAACAGAACCGAACCCAGGTCACTGAAGCTGTGAGACTGTGGCAGTAAACAGAACGGAACCCGGGTCACCGGAGCTGTGAGACTGTGGCAGTAAACAGAACTGAACCCAGGTCACTGGAGCTGTGAGACTGTGGCAGTAAACAGAACTGAACCCGGGTCACTGGAGCTGTGAGACTGTGGCAGTAAACAGAACCGAACCCAGGTCACTGGAGCTGTGAGACTGTGGCAGTAAACAGAACGGAACCCGGGTCACTGGAGCTGTGAGACTGTGGCAGTAAACAGAACCGAACCCGGGACACTGGAGCTGTGAGACTGTGGCAGTCCCCAGAACCGAACCCAGGTCACTGAAGCTTTGAGACTGTGGCAGTAAACAGAACCGAACCCAGGTCACTGGAGCTGTGATGCTGTGGCAGTCCCCAGAACCGAACCCGGGACACTGGAGCTGTGAGACTGTGGCAGTAAACAGAACCGAACCCAGGTCACTGAAGCTGTGAGACTGTGGCAGTGACAGAACCGAACCCGGGACACTGGAGCTGTGAGACTGTGGCAGTAAACAGAACCAAACCCGGGACACTGGAGCTGTGAGACTGTGGCAGTAAACAGAACCGAACCCGGGTCACTGGAGCTGTGAGACTGGGGCAGTGACAGAACCGAACCCGGGACACTGGAGCTGTGAGACTGTGGCAGTAAACAGAACCAAACCCGGGACACTGGAGCTGTGAGACTGTGGCAGTAAACAGAACCGAACCCGGGTCACTGGAGCTGTGAGACTGGGGCAGTAAACAGAACTGAACCCGGGTCACTGGAGCTGTGAGACTGTGGCAGTAAACAGAACTGAACCCAGGTCACTGGAGCTGTGAGACTGTGGCAGTAAACAGAACCGAACCCAGGTCACTGGAGCTGTGAGACTGTGGCAGTAAACAGAACCGAACCCGGGACACAGGAGCTGTGAGACTGTGGCAGTAAACAGAACTGAACCCGGGTCACTGGAGCTGTGAGACTGTGGCAGTAAACAGAACTTAACCCGGGTCACTGGAGCTGTGAGACTGTGGCAGTAAACAGAACCGAACCCGGGACACTGGAGCTGTGAGACTGTGGCAGTAAACAGAACTTAACCCGGGTCACTGGAGCTGTGAGACTGTGGCAGTAAACAGAACCGAACCCAGGTCACTGGAGCTGTGAGACTGTGGCAGTAAACAGAACTGAACCCGGGTCACTGGAGCTGTGAGACTGTGGCAGTAAACAGAACCGAACCCGGGTCACTGGAGCTGTGAGACTGTGGCAGTAAACAGAACCGAATCCGGGACACTGGAGCTGTGAGACTGTGGCAGTAAACAGAACCGAACCCAGGTCACTGGAGCTGTGAGACTGTGGCAGTAAACAGAACCGAACCCAGGTCACTGGAGCTGTGAGACTGTGGCAGTAAACAGAACCGAACCCAGGTCACTGGAGCTGTGAGACTGTGGCAGTAAACAGAACCGAACCCAGGTCACTGGAGCTGTGAGACTGTGGCAGTAAACAGAACCGAACCCGGGTCACTGGAGCTGTGAGACTGTGGCAGTAAACAGAACCGAACCCATGTCACTGGAGCTGTGAGGCTGTGGCAGTAAACAGAACTGAACCCAGGTCACTGAAGCTGTGAGACTGTGGCAGTAAACAGAACTGAACCTGGGTCACTGGAGCTGTGAGACTGTGGCAAAAAACAGAACTGAACCCGGGTCACTGAAGCTGTGAAACTGTGTCAGTAAACAGAACCGAACCCAGGTCACTGGAGCTGTGAGACTGTGGCAGTAAACAGAACCGAACCCGGGACACTGGAGCTGTGAGACTGTGGCAGTAAATAGAACCGAACCCGGGTCACTGGAGCTGTGAGACTGTGGCAGTAAACAGAACCGAACCCATGTCACTGGAGCTGTGAGGCTGTGGCAGTAAACAGAACTGAACCCAGGTCACTGAAGCTGTGAGACTGTGGCAGTAAACAGAACTGAACCCGGGTCACTGGAGCTGTGAGACTGTGGCAGTAAACAGAACCGAACCCAGGTCGCTGGAGCTGTGAGACTGTGGCAGTAAACAAAACCGAACCCGGGTCACTGGAGCTGTGAGACTGTGGCAGTACGCAGAACCGAACCCGGGTCACTGTAGCTGTGAGACTGTGCCAGTAAACAGAACCGAACCCGGGTCACTGGAGCTGTGAGACTGTGGCAGTACGCAGAACCGAACCCGGGTCACGGGAGCTGTGAGACTGTGGCAGTAAACAGAACCGAACCCAGGACACTGGAGCTGTGAGGCTGTGGCAGTAAACAGAACCGAACCCGGTCACTGGAGCTGTGAGACTGTGGCAGTAAACAGAACCGAACCCAGGTCACTGGAGCTGTGAGACTGTGGCAGTAAACAGAACCGAACCCAGGACACTGGAGCTGTGAGGCTGTGGCAGTAAACAGAACCGAACCCAGGACACTGGAGCTGTGAGGCTGTGGCAGTAAACAGAACCGAACCCGGGTCACTGAAGCTGTGAGACTGTGGCAAAAAACAGAACCGAACCCAGGACACTGGAGCTGTGAGGCTGTGGCTGTCCCCAGAACCGAACCCAGGTCACTGAAGCTGTGAGACTGTGGCAGTAAACAGAACCGAACCCAGGTCACTGGAGCTGTGAGGCTGTGGCAGTCCCCAGAACCGAACCCGGGACACTGGAGCTGTGAGACTGTGGCAGTAAACAGAACCGAACCCAGGTCACTGAAGCTGTGAGACTGTGGCAGTGAACAGAACCGAACCCGGGACACTGGAGCTGTGAGAGTGTGGCAGTAAACAGAACCGAACCCGGGACACTGGAGCTGTGAGACTGTGGCAGTAAACAGAACCGAACCCGGGTCACTGGAGCTGTGAGGCTGTGGCAGTCCCCAGAACCGAACCCGGGACACTGGAGCTGTGAGACTGTGGCAGTAAACAGAACCGAACCCAGGTCACTGAAGCTGTGAGACTGTGGCAGTGAACAGAACCGAACCCGGGACACTGGAGCTGTGAGAGTCTGGCAGTAAACAGAACCGAACCCGGGACACTGGAGCTGTGAGACTGTGGCAGTAAACAGAACCGAACCCGGGTCACTGGAGCTGTGAGACTGTGGCAGTAAACAGAACTGAACCCGGGACACTGGAGCTGTGAGACTGTGGCAGTAAACAGAACCGAACCCAGGTCACTGGAGCTGTGAGACGGTGGCAGTAAACAGAACCGAACCCGGGACACTGGAGCTGTGAGACTGTGGCAGTAAACAGAACCGAACCCAGGTCACTGGAGCTGGGAGACTGTGGCAGTAAACAAAACCGAACCCAGGTCACTGGAGCTGTGAGACTGTGGCAGTAAACAGAACCGAACCCGGGACACTGGAGCTGTGAGACTGTGGCAGTAAACAGAACCGAACCCGGGACACTGGAGCTGTGAGACTGTGGCAGTAAACAGAACCGAACCCGGGTCACTGGAGCTGTGAGACTGTGGCAGTAAACAGAACCGAACCCGGGTCACTGGAGCTGTGAGACTGTGGCAGTAAACAGAACCGAACCCGGGACACTGGAGCTGTGAGACTGTGGCAGTAAACAGAACCGAACCCGGGTCACTGGAGCTGTGAGACTGTGGCAGTCCCCAGAACCGAACCCAGGTCACTGAAGCTGTGAGACTGTGGCAGTAAACAGAACCGAACCCAGGTCACTGGAGCTGTGAGGCTGTGGCAGTCCCCAGAACCGAACCCGGGACACTGGAGCTGTGAGACTGTGGCAGTAAACAGAACCGAACCCAGGTCACTGAAGCTGTGAGACTGTGGCAGTGACAGAACCGAACCCGGGACACTGGAGCTGTGAGACTGTGGCAGTAAACAGAACCGAACCCGGGACACTGGAGCTGTGAGACTGTGGCAGTAAACAGAACCGAACCCGGGTCACTGGAGCTGTGAGACTGGGGCAGTAAACAGAACTGAACCCGGGTCACTGGAGCTGTGAGACTGTGGCAGTAAACAGAACTGAACCCAGGTCACTGGAGCTGTGAGACTGTGGCAGTAAACAGAACCGAACCCAGGTCACTGGAGCTGTGAGACTGTGGCAGTAAACAGAACCGAACCCGGGACACTGGAGCTGTGAGACTGTGGCAGTAAACAGAACTGAACCCGGGTCACTGGAGCTGTGAGACTGTGGCAGTAAACAGAACCGAACCCAGGTCACTGGAGCTGTGAGACTGTGGCAGTAAACAGAACCGAACCCAGGTCACTGGAGCTGTGAGACTGTGGCAGTAATCAGAACCGAACCCGGGACACTGGAGCTGTGAGACTGTGGCAGTAAACAGAACCTAACCCGGGTCACTGGAGCTGTGAGACTGTGGCAGTAAACAGAACCGAACCCAGGTCACTGGAGCTGTGAGACTGTGGCAGTAAACAGAACTGAACCCGGGTCACTGGAGCTGTGAGACTGTGGCAGTAAACAGAACCGAACCCGGGTCACTGGAGCTGTGAGACTGTGGCAGTAAACAGAACCGAACCCAGGTCACTGGAGCTGTGAGACTGTGGCAGTAAACAGAACCGAACCCGGGACACTGGAGCTGTGAGACTGTGGCAGTAAACAGAACCGAACCCAGGTCACTGGAGCTGTGAGACTGTGGCAGTAAACAGAACCGAACCCAGGTCACTGGAGCTGTGAGACTGTGGCAGTAAACAGAACCGAACCCAGGTCACTGGAGCTGTGAGACTGTCGCAGTAAACAGAACCGAACCCAGGTCACTGGAGCTGTGAGACTGTGGCAGTAAACAGAACCGAACCCGGGACACTGGAGCTGTGAGACTGTGGCAGTAAACAGAACCGAACCCGGGTCACTGGAACTGTGAGACTGTGGCAGTAAACAGAACCGAACCCATGTCACTGGAGCTGTGAGGCTGTGGCAGTAAACAGAACTGAACCCAGGTCACTGAAGCTGTGAGACTGTGGCAGTAAACAGAACTGAACCCGGGTCACTGGAGCTGTGAGACTGTGGCAAAAAACAGAACTGAACCCGGGTCACTGGAGCTGTGAGACTGTGACAGTAAACAGAACCGAACCCGGGAAACTGGAGCTGTGAGACTGTGGCAGTAAACAGAACTGAACCCGGGTCACTGGAGCTGTGAGACTGTGGCAGTAAACAGAACCGAACCCAGGTCACTGGAGCTGTGAGACTGTGGCAGTAAACAGAACCGAACCCGGGACACTGGAGCTGTGAGACTGTGGCAGTAAACAGAACCGAACCCAGGTCACTGGAGCTGTGAGACTGTGGCAGTAAACAGAACTGAACCCGGGTCACTGGAGCTGTGAGACTGTGGCAGTAAACAGAACCGAACCCAGGTCACTGGAGCTGTGAGACTGTGGCAGTAAACAGAACCGAACCCAGGTCACTGGAGCTGTGAGACTGTGGCAGTAAACAGAACCGAACCCGGGACACTGGAGCTGTGAGACTGTGGCAGTAAACAAAACTTAACCCGGGTCACTGGAGCTGTGAGACTGTGGCAGTAAACAGAACCGAACCCAGGTCACTGGAGCTGTGAGACTGTGGCAGTAAACAGAACTGAACCCGGGTCACTGGAGCTGTGAGACTGTGGCAGTAAACAGAACCGAACCCGGGTCACTGGAGCTGTGAGACTGTGGCAGTAAACAGAACCGAACCCGGGACACTGGAGCTGTGAGACTGTGGCAGTAAACAGAACCGAACCCAGGTCACTGGAGCTGTGAGACTGTGGCAGTAAACAGAACCGAACCCAGGTCACTGGAGCTGTGAGACTGTGGCAGTAAACAGAACCGAACCCAGGTCACTGGAGCTGTGAGACTGTGGCAGTAAACAGAACCGAACCCAGGTCACTGGAGCTGTGAGACTGTGGCAGTAAACAGAACCGAACCCGGGTCACTGGAGCTGTGAGACTGTGGCAGTAAACAAAACCGAACCCATGTCACTGGAGCTGTGAGGCTGTGGCAGTAAACAGAACTGAACCCAGGTCACTGAAGCTGTGAGACTGTGGCAGTAAACAGAACTGAACCCGGGTCACTGGAGCTGTGAGACTGTGGCAAAAAACAGAACTGAACCCGGGTCACTGAAGCTGTGAAACTGTGGCAGTAAACAGAACCGAACCCAGGTCACTGGAGCTGTGAGACTGTGGCAGTAAGCAGAACCGAACCCGGGACACTGGAGCTGTGAGACTGTGGCAGTAAACAGAACCGAACCCGGGTCACTGGAGCTGTGAGACTGTGGCAGTAAACAGAACCGAACCCATGTCACTGGAGCTGTGAGGCTGTGGCAGTAAACAGAACTGAACCCAGGTCACTGGAGCTGTGAGACTGTGGCAGTAAACAGAATGAACCCGGGACACTGGAGCTGTGAGACTGTGGCAGTAAACAGAACTGAACCCAGGTCACTGAAGCTGTGAGACTGTGGCAGTAAACAGAACTGAACCCGGGTCACTGGAGCTGTGAGACTGTGGCAGTAAACAGAACCGAACCCAGGTCGCTGGAGCTGTGAGACTGTGGCAGTAAACAAAACCGAACCCGGGTCACTGGAGCTGTGAGACTGTGGCAGTACGCAGAACCGAACCCGGGTCACTGTAGCTGTGAGACTGTGGCAGTAAACAGAACCGAACCCGGGTCACTGGAGCTGTGAGACTGTGGCAGTACGCAGAACCGAACCCGGGTCACGGGAGCTGTGAGACTGTGGCAGTAAACAGAACCGAACCCAGGACACTGGAGCTGTGAGGCTGTGGCAGTAAACAGAACCGAACCCGGTCACTGGAGCTGTGAGACTGTGGCAGTAAACAGAACCGAACCCAGGTCACTGGAGCTGTGAGACTGTGGCAGTAAACAGAACCGAACCCAGGACACTGGAGCTGTGAGGCTGTGGCAGTAAACAGAACCGAACCCAGGACACTGGAGCTGTGAGGCTGTGGCAGTAAACAGAACCGAACCCGGGTCACTGAAGCTGTGAGACTGTGGCAAAAAACAGAACCGAACCCAGGACACTGGAGCTGTGAGGCTGTGGCTGTCCCCAGAACCGAACCCAGGTCACTGAAGCTGTGAGACTGTGGCAGTAAACAGAACCGAACCCAGGTCACTGGAGCTGTGAGGCTGTGGCAGTCCCCAGAACCGAACCCGGGACACTGGAGCTGTGAGACTGTGGCAGTAAACAGAACCGAACCCAGGTCACTGAAGCTGTGAGACTGTGGCAGTGAACAGAACCGAACCCGGGACACTGGAGCTGTGAGAGTGTGGCAGTAAACAGAACCGAACCCGGGACACTGGAGCTGTGAGACTGTGGCAGTAAAAAGAACCGAACCCGGGTCACTGGAGCTGTGAGACTGTGGCAGTAAACAGAACTGAACCCGGGACACTGGAGCTGTGAGACTGTGGCAGTAAACAGAACCGAACCCAGGTCACTGGAGCTGTGAGACTGTGGCAGTAAACAGAACCGAACCCGGGACACTGGAGCTGTGAGACTGTGGCAGTAAACAGAACCGAACCCAGGTCACTGGAGCTGGGAGACTGTGGCAGTAAACAAAACCGAACCCGGGACACTGGAGCTGTGAGACTGTGGCAGTAAACAGAACCGAACCCGGGACACTGGAGCTGTGAGACTGTGGCAGTAAACAGAACCGAACCCGGGTCACTGGAGCTGTGAGACTGTGGCAGTAAACAGAACCGAACCCGGGTCACTGGAGCTGTGAGACTGTGGCAGTAAACAGAACCGAACCCGGGACACTGGAGCTGTGAGACTGTGGCAGTAAACAGAACCGAACCCGGGTCACTGGAGCTGTGAGACTGTGGCAGTCCCCAGAACCGAACCCGGGACACTGGAGCTGTGAGACTGTGGCAGTAAACAGAACTGAACCCGGGTCACTGGAGCTGTGAGACTGTGGCAGTAAACAGAACCGAACCCAGGTCACTGGAGCTGTGAGACTGTGGCAGTAAACAGAACCGAACCCAGGTCACTGGAGCTGTGAGACTGTGGCAGTAAACAGAACCGAACCCGGGACACTGGAGCTGTGAGACTGTGGCAGTAAACAGAACTTAACCCGGGTCACTGGAGCTGTGAGACTGTGGCAGTAAACAGAACCGAACCCAGGTCACTGGAGCTGTGAGACTGTGGCAGTAAACAGAACTGAACCCGGGTCACTGGAGCTGTGAGACTGTGGCAGTAAACAGAACCGAACCCGGGTCACTGGAGCTGTGAGACTGTGGCAGTAAACAGAACCGAACCCAGGTCACTGGAGCTGTGAGACTGTGGCAGTAAACAGAACCGAACCCGGGACACTGGAGCTGTGAGACTGTGGCAGTAAACAGAACTGAACCCGGGTCACTGGAGCTGTGAGACTGTGGCAGTAAACAGAACCGAACCCAGGACACTGGAGCTGTGAGACTGTGGCAGTAAACAGAACCGAACCCATGTCACTGGAGCTGTGAGGCTGTGGCAGTAAACAGAACTGAACCCAGGTCACTGAAGCTGTGAGACTGTGGCAAAAAACAGAACTGAACCCGGGTCACTGGAGCTGTGAGACTGTGACAGTAAACAGAACCGAACCCGGGAAACTGGAGCTGTGAGACTGTGGCAGTAAACAGAACCGAACCCAGGTCACTGGAGCTGTGAGACTGTGGCAGTAAACAGAACCGAACCCGGGTCACTGGAGCTGTGAGACTGTGGCAGTAAACAGAACCGAACCCATGTCACTGGAGCTGTGAGGCTGTGGCAGTAAACAGAACTGAACCCAGGTCACTGGAGCTGTGAGACTGTGACAGTAAACAGAACTGAACCCGGGTCACTGGAGCTGTGAGACTGTGGCAGTAAACAGAACCGAACCCAGGTCACTGGAGCTGTGAGACTGTGGCAGTAAACAGAACCGAACCCGGGACACTGGAGCTGTGAGACTTTGGCAGTAAACAGAACCGAACCCAGGTCACTGGAGCTGTGAGACTGTGGCAGTAAACAGAACCGAACCCGGGACACTGGGGCTGTGAGACTGTGGCAGTAAACAGAACCGAACCCGGGACACTGAAGCTGTGAATCTGTGGCAGTAAACATAACCGAACCCAGGTCACTGGAGCTGTGAGACTGTGGCAGTAAACAGAACCGAACCCAGGACACTGGAGCTGTGAGACTGTGGCAGTAAACAGAACCGAACCCGGGACACTGGAGCTGTGAGACTGTGGCAGTAAACAGAACCGAACCCAGGTCACTGGAGCTGTGAGCCTGTGGCAGTAAACAGAACCGAACCCAGGTCACTGGAGCTGTGAGACTGTGGCAGTAAACAGAACCGAACCCAGGTCACTGGAGCTGTGAGACTGTGGCAGTAAACAGAACCGAACCCGGGACACTGGAGCTGTGAGACTGTGGCAGTAAACAGAACAGAACCCGGGTCACTGGAGCTGTGAGACTGTGGCAGTAAAAAGAACCGAACCCATGTCACTGGAGCTGTGAGGCTGTGGCAGTAAACAGAACTGAACCCAGGTCACTGAAGCTGTGAGACTGTGGCAGTAAACAGAACCGAACCCGGGTCACTGGAGCTGTGAGACTGTGGCAGTAAACAGAACGAACCCAGGTCACTGGAGCTGTGAGACTGTGGCAGTAAACAGAATCGAACCCGGGTCACTGGAGCTGTGAGACTGTGGCAGTACGCAGAACCGAACCCGGGTCACTGGAGCTGTGAGACTGTGGCAGTAAACAGAACCGAACCCAGGTCACTGGAGCTGTGAGACTGTGGCAGTAAACAGAACTGAACCCGGGTCACTGGAGCTGTGAGACTGTGACAGTAAACAGAACCGAACCCGGGTCACTGGAGCTGTGAGACTGTGGCAGTAAACAGAACCGAACCCAGGTCACTGGAGCTGTGAGACTGTGGCAGTAAACAGAACCGAACCCGGGTCACTGGAGCTGTGAGACTGTGGCAGTACGCAGAACCGAACCCGGGTCACTGGAGCTGTGAGACTGTGGCAGTAAACAGAACCGAACCCGGGTCACTGGAGCTGTGAGACTGTGGCAGTAAACAGAACCGAACCCGGGACACTGGAGCTGTGAGACTGTGGCAGTAAACAGAACCGATCCCAGGACACTGGAGCTGTGAGACTGTGGCAGTAAACAGAACCGAACCCGGGACACTGGAGCTGTGAGACTGTGGCAGTAAACAGAACCGAACCCAGGACACTGGAGCTGTGAGGCTGTGGCAGTAAACAGAACCGAACCCGGTCACTGGAGCTGTGAGACTGTGGCAGTAAACAGAACCGAACCCAGGTCACTGGAGCTGTGAGACTGTGGCAGTAAACAGAACCGAACCCAGGACACTGGAGCTGTGAGGCTGTGGCAGTAAACAGAACCGAACCCGGGTCACTGAAGCTGTGAGACTGTGGCAAAAAACAGAACCGAACCCAGGACACTGGAGCTGTGAGGCTGTGGCTGTCCCCAGAACCGAACCCAGGTCACTGAAGCTGTGAGACTGTGGCAGTAAACAGAACCGAACCCAGGTCACTGGAGCTGTGAGGCTGTGGCAGTCCCCAGAACCGAACCCGGGACACTGGAGCTGTGAGACTGTGGCAGTAAACAGAACCGAACCCAGGTCACTGAAGCTGTGAGACTGTGGCAGTGAACAGAACCGAACCCGGGACACTGGAGCTGTCAGACTGTGGCAGTAAACAGAACCGAACCCGGGACACTGGAGCTGTGAGACTGTGGCAGTAAACAGAACCGAACCCGGGTCACTGGAGCTGTGAGACTGTGGCAGTAAACAGAACCGAACCCAGGACACTGGAGCTGTGAGACTGTGGCAGTAAACAGAACCGAACCCGGGACACTGGAGCTGTGAGACTGTGGCAGTAAACAGAACCGAACCCAGGTCACTGAAGCTGTGAGACTGTGGCAGTGAACAGAACCGAACCCGGGACACTGGAGCTGTGAGACTGTGGCAGTAAACAGAACCGAACCCGGGACACTGGAGCTGTGAGACTGTGGCAGTAAAAAGAACCGAACCCAGGTCACTGGATCTGTGAGACTGTGGCAGTAAACAGAAACGAACCCAGGTCACTGAAGCTGTGAGACTGTGGCAGTAAACAGAACCGAACCCAGGACACTGGAGCTGTGAGACTGTGGCAGTAAACAGAACCGAACCCGGGACACTGGAGCTGTGAGACTGTGGCAGTAAACAGAACCGAACCTGGGTCACTGGAGCTGTGAGACTGTGGCAGTAAACAGAACCGAACCCGGGACACTGGAGCTGTGAGACTGTGGCAGTAAACAGAACCGAACCCGGGACACTGGAGCTGTGAGACTGTGGCAGTAAACAGAACCGAACCCGGGACACTGGAGCTGTGAGACTGTGGCAGTCCCCAGAACCGAACCCATGACACTGGAGCTGTGAGGCTGTGGCAGTAAACAGAACCGAACTCAGGTCACTGGAGCTGTGAGACTGTGGCAGTAAACAGAACCGAACCCGGGTCACTGGAGCTGTGAGACTGTGGCAGTAAACAGAACCGAACTCAGGTCACTGGAGCTGTGAGACTGTGGCAGTAAACAGAACCGAACCCGGGTCACTGGAGCTGTGAGACTGTGGCAGTAAACAGAACCGAACCCAGGTCACTGGAGCTGTGAGACTGTGGCAGTAAACAGAACTGAACCCAGGTCACTGGAGCTGTGAGGCTGTGGCAGTAAACAGAACCGAACCCGGGACACTGGAGCTGTGAGACTGTGGCAGTAAACAGAACCGAACCCGGGACACTGGAGCTGTGAGACTGTGGCAGTAAACAGAACCGAACCCGGGTCACTGGAGCTGTGAGACTGTGGCAGTAAACAGAACCGAACCCGGGACACTGGAGCTGTGAGACTGTGGCAGTAAACAGAACCGAACCCTGGACACTGGAGCTGTGAGACTGTGGCAGTCCCCAGATCCGAACCCAGGTCACTGAAGCTGTGAGACTGTGGCAGTAAACAGAACCGAACCCAGGTCACTGGAGCTGTGAGGCTGTGGCAGTCCCCAGAACCGAACCCGGGACACTGGAGCTGTGAGACTGTGGCAGTAAACAGAACCGAACCCAGGTCACTGAAGCTGTGAGACTGTGGCAGTGAACAGAACCGAACCCGGGACACTGGAGCTGTGAGACTGTGGCAGTAAACAGAACCGAACCCGGGACACTGGAGCTGTGAGACTGTGGCAGTAAACAGAACCGAACCCGGGACACTGGAGCTGTGAGACTGCGGCAGTAAACAGAACCGAACCCAGGTCACTGGAGCTGTGAGACTGTGGCAGTAAACAGAACCGAACCCAGGTCACTGAAGCTGTGAGACTGTGGCAGTAAACAGAACCGAACCCGGGACACTGGAGCTGTGAGACTGTGGCAGTAAACAGAACCGAACCCGGGTAACTGGAGCTGTGAGACTGTGGCAGTAAACAGAACCGAACCCGGGACACTGGAGCTGTGAGACTGTGGCAGTAAACAGAACCGAACCCAGGTCACTGGAGCTGTGAGACTGTGGCAGTAAACAGAACTGAACCCGGGACACTGGAGCTGTGAGGCTGTGGCAGTAAACAGAACCGAACTCAGGTCACTGGAGCTGTGAGACTGTGGCAGTAAACAGAACCGAACCCGGGTCACTGGAGCTGTGAGGCTGTGGCAGTCCCCAGAACCGAACCCGGGACACTGGAGCTGTGAGACTGTGGCAGTAAACAGAACCGAACCCAGGTCACTGAAGCTGTGAGACTGTGGCAGTGAACAGAACCGAACCCGGGACACTGGAGCTGTGAGACTGTGGCAGTAAACAGAACCGAACCCGGGACACTGGAGCTGTGAGACTGTGGCAGTAAACAGAACCGAACCCGGGTCACTGGAGCTGTGAGACTGTGGCAGTAAACAGAACCGAACCCAGTTCACTGGAGCTGTGAGACTGTGGCAGTAAACAGAACCGAACCCGGGTCACTGGAGCTGTGAGACTGTGGCAGTAAACAGAACTGAACCCAGGTCACTGGAGCTGTGAGACTGTGGCAGTAAACAGAACCGAACCCGGGTCACTGGAGCTGTGAGACTGGGGCAGTAAACAGAACTGAACCCGGGTCACTGGAGCTGTGAGACTGTGGCAGTAAACAGAACCGAACCCAGGTTACTGGAGCTGTGAGACTGTGGCAGTAAACAGAACCGAACCCGGGACACTGGAGCTGTGAGACTGTGGCAGTAAACAGAACCGAACCCAGGTCACTGGAGCTGTGAGACTGTGGCAGTAAACAGAACCGAACCCAGGTCACTGAAGCTGTGAGACTGTGGCAGTAAACAGAACCGAACCCGGGACACTGGAGCTGTGAGACTGTGGCAGTAAACAGAACCGAACCCGGGACACTGGAGCTGTGAGACTGTGGCAGTAAACAGAACCGAACCCGGGTCACTGGAGCTGTGAGACTGTGGCAGTAAACAGAACCGAACCCGGGACACTGGAGCTGTGAGACTGTGGCTGTAAACAGAACCGAACCCGGGACACTGGAGCTGTGAGGCTGTGGCAGTAAACAGAACCGAACTCAGGTCACTGGAGCTGTGAGACTGTGGCAGTAAACAGAACCGAACCCGGGTCACTGGAGCTGTGAGACTGTGGCAGTAAACAGAACAGAACTCAGGTCACTGGAGCTGTGAGACTGTGGCAGTAAACAGAACCGAACCCGGGTCACTGGAGCTGTGAGACTGTGGCAGTAAACAGAACCAAACCCAGGTCACTGGAGCTGTGAGACTGTGGCAGTAAACAGAACCGAACCCGGGTCACTGGAGCTGTGAGGCTGTGGCAGTAAACAGAACCGAACCCGGGACACTGGAGCTGTGAGACTGTGGCAGTAAACAGAACCGAACCCGGGTCACTGGAGCTGTGAGACTGTGGCAGTAAACAGAACCGAACCCGGGACACTGGAGCTGTGAGACTGTGGCAGTAAACAGAACCGAACCCGGGACACTGGAGCTGTGAGACTGTGGCAGTCCCCAGATCCGAACCCAGGTCACTGAAGCTGTGAGACTGTGGCAGTAAACAGAACCGAACCCAGGTCACTGGGGCTGTGAGGCTGTGGCAGTCCCCAGAACCGAACCCGGGACACTGGAGCTGTGAGACTGTGGCAGTAAACAGAACCGAACCCAGGTCACTGAAGCTGTGAGACTGTGGCAGTGAACAGAACCGAACCCGGGACACTGGAGCTGTGAGACTGTGGCAGTAAACAGAACCGAACCCGGGACACTGGAGCTGTGAGACTGTGGCAGTAAACAGAACCGAACCCGGGTCACTGGAGCTGTGAGACTGGGGCAGTAAACAGAACTGAACCCGGGTCACTGGAGCTGTGAGACTGTGGCAGTAAACAGAACCGAACCCAGGTCACTGGAGCTGTGAGACTGTGGCATTAAACAGAACCGAACCCGGGACACTGGAGCTGTGAGACTGTGGCAGTAAACAGAACCGAACCCAGGTCACTGGAGCTGTGAGACTGTGGCAGTAAACAGAACCGAACCCAGGTCACTGAAGCTGTGAGACTGTGGCAGTAAACAGAACCGAACCCGGGACACTGGAGCTGTGAGACTGTGGCAGTAAACAGAACTGAACCCGGGACACTGGAGCTGTGAGACTGTGGCAGTAAACAGAACCGAACCCGGGTCACTGAAGCTGTGAGACTGTGGCAGTAAACAGATCCGAACCCGGGACACTGGAGCTGTGAGACTGTGGCAGTAAACAGAACCGAACCCGGGACACTGGAGCTGTGAGACTGTGGCAGTCCCCAGAACCGAACCCAGGACACTGGAGCTGTGAGGCTGTGGCAGTTAACAGAACCGAACTCAGGTCACTGGAGCTGTGAGACTGTGGCAGTAAACAGAACCGAACCCGGGTCACTGGAGCTGTGAGGCAGTGGGAGTCCCCATAACCGAACCCGGGACACTGGAGCTGTGAGACTGTGGCAGTAAACAGAACCGAACCCAGGTCACTGAAGCTTTGAGACTGTGGCAGTGAACAGAACCGAACCCGGGACACTGGAGCTGTGAGACTGTGGCAGTAAACAGAACCGAACCCGGGACACTGGAGCTGTGAGACTGTGGCAGTAAACAGAACCGAACCCGGGTCACTGGAGCTGTGAGACTGTGGCAGTAAACAGAACCGAACCCAGGTCACTGGAGCTGTGAGACTGTGGCAGTCCCCAGAACCGAACCCAGGACACTGGAGCTGTGAGGCTGTGGCAGTTAACAGAACCGAACTCAGGTCACTGGAGCTGTGAGACTGTGGCAGTAAACAGAACCGAACCCAGGTCACTGGAGCTGTGAGACTGTGGCAGTCCCCAGAACCGAACCCAGGACACTGGAGCTGTGAGGCTGTGGCAGTTAACAGAACCGAACTCAGGTCACTGGAGCTGTGAGACTGTGGCAGTAAACAGAACCGAACCCGGGTCACTGGAGCTGTGAGACTGTGGCAGTAAACAGAACCGAACCCAGGTCACTGGAGCTGTGAGACTGTGGCAGTCCCCAGAACCGAACCCAGGACACTGGAGCTGTGAGGCTGTGGCAGTTAACAGAACCGAACTCAGGTCACTGGAGCTGTGAGACTGTGGCAGTAAACAGAACCGAACCCGGGTCACTGGAGCTGTGAGGCAGTGGGAGTCCCCATAACCGAACCCGGGACACTGGAGCTGTGAGACTGTGGCAGTAAACAGAACCGAACCCAGGTCACTGAAGCTTTGAGACTGTGGCAGTGAACAGAACCGAACCCGGGACACTGGAGCTGTGAGACTGTGGCAGTAAACAGAACCGAACCCGGGACACTGGAGCTGTGAGACTGTGGCAGTAAACAGAACCGAACCCGGGTCACTGGAGCTGTGAGACTGTGGCAGTAAACAGAACTGAACCCAGGTCACTGGAGCTGTGAGACTGTGGCAGTAAACAGAACCGAACCCGGGTCACTGGAGCTGTGAGACTGGGGCAGTAAACAGAACTGAACCCGGGTCACTGGAGCTGTGAGACTGTGGCAGTAAACAGAACCGAACCTAGGTCACTGGAGCTGTGAGACTGTGGCAGTAAACAGAACCGAACCCGGGACACTGGAGCTGTGAGACTGTGGCAGTAAACAGAACCGAACCCAGGTCACTGAAGCTGTGAGACTGTGGCAGTAAACAGAACCGAACCCGGGACACTGGAGCTGTGAGACTGTGGCAGTAAACAGAACCGAACCCGGGACACTGGAGCTGTGAGACTGTGGCAGTAAACAGAACCGAACCCGGGTCACTGGAGCTGTGAGACTGTGGCAGTAAACAGAACCGAACCCGGGACACTGGAGCTGTGAGACTGTGGCTGTAAACAGAACCGAACCCGGGACACTGGAGCTGTGAGGCTGTGGCAGTAAACAGAACCGAACTCAGGTCACTGGAGCTGTGAGACTGTGGCAGTAAACAGAACCGAACCCGGGTCACTGGAGCTGTGAGACTGTGGCAGTAAACAGAACCGAACCCGGGACACTGGAGCTGTGAGACTGTGGCAGTAAACAGAACCGAACCCGGGACACTGGAGCTGTGAGACTGTGGCAGTCCCCAGAACCGAACCCAGGTCACTGAAGCTGTGAGACTGTGGCAGTAAACAGATCCGAACCCAGGTCACTGGAGCTGTGAGACTGTGGCAGTAAACAGAACCGAACCCGGGACACTGGAGCTGTGAGACTGTGGCAGTAAACAAAACCGAACCCGGGACACTGGAGCTGTGAGACTGTGGCAGTCCCCAGAACCGAACCCAGGTCACTGAAGCTGTGAGACTGTGGCAGTAAACAGAACCGAACCCAGGTCACTGGAGCTGTGAGACTGTGGCAGTAAACAGAACCGAACCCGGGACACTGGAGCTGTGAGACTGTGGCAGTAAACAAAACCGAACCCGGGACACTGGAGCTGTGAGACTGTGGCAGTAAACAGAACCGAACCCGGGTAACTGGAGCTGTGAGACTGTGGCAGTAAACAGAACCGAACCCGGGACACTGGAGCTGTGAGACTGTGGCAGTAAACAGAACCGAACCCGGGACACTGGAGCTGTGAGACTGTGGCAGTAAACAGAACCGAACCCGGGACACTGGAGCTGTGAGACTGTGGCAGTCCCCAGAACCGAACCCAGGTCACTGAAGCTGTGAGACTGTGGCAGTAAACAGAACCGAACCCGGGTAACTGGAGCTGTGAGACTGTGGCAGTAAACAGAACCGAACCCGGGTAACTGGAGCTGTGAGACTGTGGCAGTAAACAGAACCGAACCCGGGACACTGGAGCTGTGAGACTGTGGCAGTAAACAGAACCGAACCCGGGACACTGGAGCTGTGAGACTGTGGCAGTAAACAGAACCGAACCCGGGACACTGGAGCTGTGAGACTGTGGCAGTCCCCAGAACCGAACCCAGGTCACTGAAGCTGTGAGACTGTGGCAGTAAACAGAACCGAACCCAGGTCACTGGAGCTGTGAGACTGTGGCAGTAAACAGAACCGAACCCGGGACACTGGAGCTGTGAGACTGTGGCAGTAAACAAAACCGAACCCGGGACACTGGAGCTGTGAGACTGTGGCAGTAAACAGAACCGAACCCGGGTAACTGGAGCTGTGAGACTGTGGCAGTAAACAGAACCGAACCCGGGACACTGGAGCTGTGAGACTGTGGCAGTAAACAGAACCGAACCCGGGACACTGGAGCTGTGAGACTGTGGCAGTAAACAGAACCGAACCCGGGTCACTGGAGCTGTGAGACTGTGGCAGTAAACAGAACCGAACCCGGGTCACTGGAGCTGTGAGACTGTGGCAGTAAACAGAACCGAACCCAGGTCACTGGAGCTGTGAGGCTGTGGCAGTA